>NC_057388.1:88888098-89553640 GCF_019320065.1 Cervus canadensis | reverse complement strand
AATAAGAAAGATTGAAAGTTAATGTGTTAGGTATTTCAGTTGAAACACTTTTTTTTTAAAAAAGAAGATGTAATATGCTAAACTAGACAAAAAGCATGAGAGATTAATAAAAATAAATGCAGCAATTAAACAAATGTATATTTTAAAAGAGACAGATATGATCAGCAAAAGCTGGCTATTTTTTAAAAGACTACAGACAAACTTGTACAGGTTTGTCTTAAAGTGTAGACAAACCCTCTGCTGAGACAAAAAAGAACAGAGAATTCACAAATATATATCAGGACTGAAAAGGAGGATATAACTACTGATACCACGGAGAATTTTTAAATAATGAGGGAATGTTATGAATCACACACCAAAGTTTTAGAGGCTTGATTGTAGCATCTAATTTCTAAAGAAAATATGTGAATTACCAAAATTGACTCAAGAAGGTACAGAAAATCCAAATAAACTAATAATCATGAGAGAAATTGAACTGAATTTTCAAAATATGATGGTTGCACAGATGAGATTTACCAAACATTCAGGGAACAAATAGAAAACCTATAATATACAAATTATTACAGATAACAGAAAAAGAAAAACATCTAAATGCATTTTATGAGAGTAGTATAAACATGGACAAAGGTAGCACAGGAAAAGAAAATTATCAGTTATGACACCAATATCAGTTATGAACATAGATGCTAAAATAAAAAAGCACTTGCAAATTGCCTAAGTAGTGTAATAAAAAATAACAGTACATCATGGCAAAGCAAGATTTATGTCAATGAACGCAAGGATAAATCCATGGTAGAAAAACCTATCAAAGTTATCCATTACTTTAGACAAAACCAATTATCATCTCAAAAGTTTTAGAAAAGGCACTTAATAACATTCAACATTCATTTCATTGTTTAAAAATATTCCTCTTTAAACTCAACTAGGAGAGAAAAGGACTCCCTAACCTGATAAAGAGTTTCTATCAAAAACTTATAGCAACTATAATAAATAATGATGACACACCAGAGACATTCTCAATGAGATAGAAATAGGAAAATACTGCTTACTATTTGATATTATACTGGAGGTCCCCATCCATTCAATGCGATAAGAAAAGGAGAAAGTATTAAGAGTATTATTCAGAGATAATATTATCTACATAAAAATAAAAGAGAATTTGCAAACAAACTTGAATAAGAAAGTTAAGCATATTGGCTGAACAATCCAGAGATTAGGATTCCACCCTCTCACTGCCAAGGGCCGGGGTTCAACCCCTGGTTGGAGAACTAAGATCCCACCGGCCACGCAGCATGGCCAAAAAAAAAAAAAGGAGGATTATTCTAAAATCAGTAACAATTCCCAGTAGCAGCACTAACCCATTAAAGAAATTTTAAAGGATTCCACTTCTAAAAGCAACAAAATAGTAAGATACCTAGAAATAAACCTAACAAGTACAAGAATTTTAAACACAAAAGTATAAAATGTTACAGAAGGATATCAGGAAATCAGAATAATATTAATACACTGGATGACTCAATTTTATAAAAATGTCATATCTCCCAAAATTTAACCTGCAAATTTAACTGACCAAAATACCAGAAAGGTTTGTCAACAGAAGTTGACCAACTGATACTAAAGTTAGTGTAGGAAAGCAGAGGTCCAAAAATAGCTGTTACAGCTTTTTTTAATGAACAAATAGGTAAACGCACTTCTATAAATGAAGATTTATTATAAAACCATAATAATTAAAAATATGTGGTACTGGCTCAGAATTGGTTTGGCCAATAGAAAAGGACAAAGTAGAAATCTATCCATGAATATACAGAAATTTAATTTATAATCACAGTGGCATTACCCATTAAGGGAAGGAATGAAAGACTGTTTAGTAAATCAAGTAATGATAACAGTTTTTCATATGGAAACAGGGAGAATAAAATTAAATTCCTACTTTACACCATTCAAAAAATAAATCCCTGATGGATCCATTTTACAAGTGTGGAAAACAAAACTTAAAACATTAAGGGAAAAAACATAGGAGGGTATCTTTGTGGCATCACATGTGGAGAGATGTCTTTAACATGACACAAATGACACAAACTCTAAAGATCAGTGAATATGACTACATTTTAAATTTTCAATAGTTCAAAAGTTATCAAAAGTTAAGAGTCCCAGAATGAGGCAATATAATGTTATATATGTGAACTCCTACAAACCAAGACGGGGAAAGATGAAAACATTCACAGCCCATTGGATAAATAGATGAGGACTATGAAAAAACAAACCACACACTCAGAAACCTTAATGGCCAGTAAATATATGAAAAAATACACAACCTCACTGTCAGTGAGGGAAAATTAAATTAACAATGAGATTCTGAGTTTTAAAAAAAAAATCTAATTGTCAGAAATAAGAAAAGTCTGAATTTAGAAAGTGTTGAAGGTCATGTGAGGGAAACAGGAACTCTCATAGACTGCTAATAGTTGTGCAAATTGAAAAAATATTTGGCAGTCTCTAATAAACTGAAAATGTGTGTGTAACCTAGCAATTCCCCATTAGGAAGACACAGAAATTCTCGCAGGTATGCAAGGGACACAGGAACACATATGTTCATAAGAGCATTGCTGTTAATACCAAAATATTTGCAGCAGCTTCAATATTCATTAATAGGGGAATGAATAAACCCAACATATTCATATGCATGGATCTGTAATATAGCAATTAAAATGAATGAACAGGATTTATATTTATCAACATGGTGAGAAAGAATGAAAACATACCACAAAGGGAAAACAAAACAAGTCACAGAATATGTACAGTCTAACACCACACATGTGCATTTTAAAAATCAAAGCAATACTCTGTGTGAGTTCATATATAGTAAAAGTATAAACCTAGAGGAAAGTTACATACAAAATTCATGGTAATACTTGCCTTGGAGAAAAGGGTGTAGAATGGTTTTGGGGAGGAGTACAAAGGGACTTCAATTTTATCAGAAATGATGAACAGCTCAATTAAAAACAGACCTGAAGCAGGTATGGCGAAATGCTGTCATATACTAGTTATATGAGATGGGTACATGGGTGCCTGTAATAGTCTCTCTGCATTTTAAAATAGCTTTAGATTTTTTTCTAGATAATAATATTTTTTTAAAAAAGCTAGTGAAGAATTCTATCTGATACAATTTTAATATGTGTAGAGTGAGAGTTAATTGTCTAAAATGTTGAAGCAAGCAGCTTTATAATAATTATCTGTTTTAGAATAGAATCTCCATAAAAATAATAAAGCTGACAGGATCATAAAGCTACTGAAATGAATAAAGTAGATTCTGTAAGTGTCAACATGGATAGTTTTCAAAATCATATTGAGGGCAAAAAGTAAGTTGCAAAATTATTTCTACATTTTGCTGTACCATTTATAAAGAAAACTTAAAACATATAAGCATAGACATATATATTTACATGTAAATATATAGAGGTAATTAGGTAATAAAGAATAGCAACAGTACTGGAAGCATACACACTTTATGACACTGATTACCTAGGCAAGTAAGAAGAGAGAAAGGTGAATGAAACAGGGGAGGGAAATAAGGTGACAGTCAGCTCTATCTGGAATCTTTAATATAAATAAAAAGCCTGAAGCCAACGTGACAAATATTTCACAGTTTGATTATCCTCAGGAAGTACATACATTAATGTTTGTTATTCTTGAGGTATCTGCATTTTTAATTTTCAAAAGAAAAGTATTAAAGAACTGCAAATAAACTGCACATAATTCAAATATATATAAGTAAAGCTTGTATACATCAAAAACCACGCTATGACTATTTTTAGAAATTATCCTGTTTGCTTTTCTGTGTGTTTTCAATTTTTTAAGTCAAAGGAGGAAAAAAAATTAAAGCAGCAAAGAAATGTAAACATACACACACATATATCTGACTGTATAAAAAGGCTCTACAACCACAAAACACCATATGAGCAATTCTATATAATTTGCTGCGTTTTCTTATTTTTAATTTTTGTCAAGAGAAAAATAAAAGACGTTGCCTAATTGGAAACGTGACTTTCTATTATTAAAATTGTGGGAGTCCATTTTAATGTGTTTATCTCGCTGCTAGTCTATAATTTATATTTCAGCGTGGAAATTTGTTTGTATGCCTGTGACAGGTTAATGCAGTTTAAACATGCATTTTTCTTTCGTTGGCTGAATAGTTAAATCGTTACTCAAAGGATTTTAAGTTTCAATTTCAACCATGAGAGGATTCTTTGCTTTTTTCAAGGTTAAAAATGTTTCTGGTTCGAAAATTAATTAATGGCTACGTAGCGGCTCTATTTAGGGAATTGGTACGGACCCTGGGTTGACAGCGGGACTGTTAGATGAGAAAACTTTTTTTTTTTTTTGGTGAAGACACGGGGATATTTTAAATCTGATCGGAGAGCGGTAACAGAAGTGAAACGTAATCCCAGCCCGCTTTACTAACAATCGTAATTATGAATCGAAAGACATGTCAGGTACAAGCATTTTTTTCCCTTAAAAAAAAAAGTTTCGCGGACTCCGCCGGACACCCAGCTGGCGGAGGACCAGCGGGCGAAGGGGGGGCGAAGCCGGCAGGCTGCCCAGAAGTTACGATCGGGGAGTTTTCTCTTTATTAAAATTACCTGGCTCGCCGGCAGAGGCAAGAATGCGAAGACAAGATAATTTCTTAGGCTGTTAGGAATGACTTAGCCCCGGTGGGCCGCGCGTTCCGAGGGGTGTCCTGCCGGCCGGGGCGGGTCCCGCCGCCCCCGCGGGCTCCGGTGCGTCAGGGGCGCGTCAGGCGGGGCGGGCTCCGCGCGGGCGGCCGCGGCGGCTGCTGCTGCGGCGGCGGCGGCGGCGGCAGCGGCGGCGGCGGCGGCGGCGGCTGCGGGTGGCGGGCGGCGCGCACCGGGCCTCCTGCTTCTCGCTCCGAGGCAGCGGGGACGGACGCTCCCGAGAACTCTCTCGCCCGCGGCCGGCCGCGCTCGGACGGCGCGCGCCGGCGGCCCGGCGCTGCCAGCATGTCGGCTGCCGTGGCGTGCCTGGACTACTTCGCCGCCGAGTGCTTGGTGTCCATGTCCGCGGGTGCTGTGGTTCACCGCCGCCCGCCGGACCCCGAGGGCGCGGGCGGAGCGGCCAGCTCGGAGGTGGGTGCGGCGCCGCCGGAGTCCGCTCTGCCGGGTCCGGGGCCACCGGGGCCCGCGTCGGTCCCCCCGCTCCCCCAGGTCCCCGCCCCTAGCCCCGGCGCGGGCGGCGCCGCGCCCCACCTGCTGGCTGCAAGCGTCTTGGCTGACTTGCGCGGCGGCTCTGATGGGGGCTTCGCAGAGTACTCCGGGGAAGTTCTGCGCGCTTCGTCCGGCTCCTCCGACCCGACCCCGTGCTCCGGCCCGACCCTGGGCTCCCAGCCAGCCCCGGCCTCCTGCGCAGCCGAGGTCTCGGGACCCATGCACTCCTCCGACGCGCTCGAGGTCCCTGGCGCGCCAGCCGTCCCGGGAGCGCCTGCCCACCCTGGCGCGGCGTCTGGCGTGGCCCCTGGGGCCGGCCCCGCCCCCGCCACGGGTCCAGGCCCCCGTCGGAGGCCAGTAACACCTGCTGCCAAGCGCCATCGCTGCCCCTTCCCGGGCTGCAACAAAGCCTATTACAAGTCATCACATCTGAAGTCCCACCAGCGCACCCACACGGGTGAGCGCCCGTTCTCCTGCGACTGGCTCGACTGCGACAAGAAGTTTACGCGCTCCGACGAGCTGGCCCGCCACTACAGGACGCACACGGGCGAGAAACGCTTCTCCTGCCCACTCTGCCCCAAGCAGTTCTCTCGGAGCGACCACCTGACCAAGCACGCCCGCCGCCACCCATCCTATCATCCTGACATGATCGAGTACCGGGGGCGCCGTCGCACCCCGCGCGTCGACCCGCAACCCGCCAACCTGGTGGACAGCTCCGGCTCCGTCCCCGGGCAGGTGCCCAGCTTCACCACCTGCTTGTCTGACAGTCACTGCTGTTAGTCGTTCCCTCAAGGACGATACTCCAGGCCACTGTCCTTGCTTTTTCTCTGCCCATCCCTCTTTCCCTGAGTGATTATACCAAGGCACAGACTGGCTTCTCCGCTCTGGGGGATGGGGGTGGGAGGGTCCAGGCAGGCATGTTGGACTCTGGGGAGGGACTGGGGGCCCGAAAATAGCAGGATTTGTTACAACACGTATATCATCCAAAAGGGGGGGATTGCCTCAAGACAGCCCCCTGGAACTGATAAGAAGGGATGAACCCCCGTTCTCTCCAGAGTCTTGAAGATTCTCCCTTCCATGGGAACCAGAGATGTGAAACTGGAATTCTCAGGTGCCTGAGGAGCTCTCAGTCTCAAAAGACTCTGGTGTCTTACCCACCCACCAGGGCGGACCTTGGAGAGGGTGTCAGGGGTGGCAGTCTTGGGAATGTCCAGGACTGGGATGGTGAGAGGCCTTTGGAAACAGAAATGATTTCTATTTCTGTAAACAGTGATGTTTACTAATGTATTTTTAGTATCTTTTAAACAGGGATCCCAGGTTGATAGGAGGTCGATGTCCTCCGCACCCCAATTGCCCCAGCTACCTCTGCTAGGAGAGGCCATGTAAGAATCCATGTGGATGGATGGCTGGGAGATGCTTCTTGGTGTCTGGGGAGTGGCATGCGTCTGTTTGCAGGTCCTGTTGCAAGGGCTGAAACCCTGCACTTGCGTCGTTGTCCTAGGTTTTCCTGTCATTTGGAGTCCTACTTGGGGAGGTAACTTCCTGGCTCACTCACAATGAGATTGGTCTGAAAATTTGGAAACAATCATAAATGCACCAGAAATAAAACAGTGGTCCAGGTGAGTTCCCACTTCACCAAGAGGGCAAACCCAAGTGACTGTGGTTGGGACAGGTCCAAATGAAGACCTTTCAGAGTCATTGTTAATGTTCAGGGAAATAAGGGCTTTGGGTCCCAGCTGCCACTCCCAAGTAATCTTAGGTGTGGTAGGTTCTGTTCATTTCTAGCTAGCTAGTGGGTTATTTCCCTTGGGATCTGTGCATTTTTGTTTCTGCAACAGGTGAGTTGGTGGTTTTAGGGAAGTGAAGTGGGAGTGGCTTCTTTCAAAAAGCAAGCTGCTCTGGATTTGGGGAAGGGACAGAAAGGTGAAAGTTATTGTCGTATGGAAGGACCCTTCTCCCCTGACCTTGGAGCCCCTCCGTGTTGCTCCCTTAGTGCAGGAATTGAGCTTCACCAGTATGTATTTTTCTCTGTGTTTCTGCTGCTATGATGAAATTGTCGGCCACTCTGCTTATGTATGTGTGAATGTGACCCTTTCATTAGAGATGAGGCTGAAAGGCATTTCCTGCTCTGGTAAAGTCCCCTTTGGCCCCCTCCTGAATATCTTGTAATAGTCCATCAATCACACTTGTGAAGGATGCCATATTATCAAAGGACCATAAGAGGCATCTAGTTAAACAGACTGCTTTCCCCTATTTTGCAGATGAAGGCTAGATAAGCTCAAAGTCACATGCTGAGTTGCTGGCAAAAGTCATAACTAAAATTTAGTTATTTGGCCTTCTATATGACTCTTTCCATCATGCTTAGTTACCCCATCTGGGCTCTTAGTCAAAGGGCACCACTCTTCCTTACTGCCACCAAGATCCCCTCCTTCCCTATTCACTGTCACTTCTATGTTCCTTCAGCTGTCCAGTTCCCGCTGAACCCTTTGCCTGTTGTGTTTAACCCGAAAGCCGTTTTCTAAGCAGGTTGAGTACATTCCCTCCTTCCATACAATATGGACTTAAAGTGGGAATGCCTTTATCTTTTAATCTGGTAGATTACTGTTCAATGCCAGTTTCTAGTCCTGGACACTCTAGCTTCCTTGAGAGAGCAAGTGATATGAATGCGGGGACTCTACTAAGTGCTCACTACACTAAGTGAAGGAAAGATATTTAGGAAGGACCCAAAGGGTATAAAGAAGTACAATGTTTCCCTGTTGAGGACTAAGCAGGGTGAGTGGAGTTCTCCTTGAGTTACATGTGGGAAGAGGAGGCCCCGAGTCGTGAAAGCGGGTTTTGGTGGTGGGAAGTCCTTCGTTTGCTGGTTTTGTCTCCTCAGCTGGGACTTGATAAGAAGGGCACTCTGAGGCCCTCTTGAGGACTATGATTTCTCCTTTGTCCCCTTCAGTAGAAGAGCTGCCATTGGGTAGGCGGACAAATGAAGTTAATGTGAGAGAAACTCCCACTGACCATTCTGGAATTGGGCTCAAGAAAGCGTGATGTTTCCTATCACCATCTGATAAATAATGTTTGCTTTTCAATCTCCCCAGTAGTGTCCTTATTTGAGTTCTTGTACCTTGGGGACTTTTGTCTGGGATTGGCCTCTGACAGTCTAAACGCGGCGTGTCTTTCACTGACTTCTTCAAGGACTTGGGGTGGTGGGAAGGGAGACAGATAACGGGGACAGTATTTGTAGGCTGGTCTTTCTTGGCCTTGGGTATTGTTTTACCCTTTTCACTCCAGCAGCCGGAGAGCTCTTGAGGACATATTAGTGAAATGCCTTGAAAGGGCCTTCCTAGTTTTATTAGTGTTTCTTTTGCTTCTTTTTGCTAGTCAGATGGACCTTAGCAAGTGAATATGTCTGGAGTTCGGTGGGGTCAATCTGAACCTCTGGCCGCTACCCTACTCCCACCATCCTGAGTTTTGATATAGGAATGACCTAGTAACATTGAATCTATTTATCAAATTCTTCCTGATATATAGGTTGGGGGCTGGGAGTGAATTCCACGTCAGCCCTTGGGCATGAGGGAATGGGATCCCCTGTCCCTGCTGGAAGGGAATGAAGAGTACAGGCTTTGTCCCACCTATGGGGACAGGAATCTTTATTTGTCCTTATTTTCCTATTCTCCTCCAAGTAGACAGTTGTATTGGAATTCACTCTTGGCCCCTGTCTGCACCTCTTACTCACTTGTCTCCAAAGGAAGATTGTATTCTCTGATTGAGACATAGAGAAGAGGGTCATCATGAACACACACACACACACACACTCACTCTAAGCTCTCTTCTCTTTTTTGAACCTCTTTGCTTGCTATATGTACCAGCACCACTCAGCTTTCATATGGTAAGCACACCTTCTGTGGGCTAGGCCTGCCTCTTGTACTTCTTTGCCTGCTATCTGTACCCACACCACTCAAATCCCAGCTTTCATATGGTAAGCACACCTGCTGAGGCCCAGGCCTGCCTTGCAGAGGCAAGTCTGAAGAGTACTTCTCTCTGTCTCCACTTTTGGAACAGCCATGCCCCCTTGCAACTCACCAGGTAAGTGTTTCTTTTGTATATTCTTTGGGTGAGTAATCCCAATAGAGGAATCAGGAAGGGTGTGAAAGGTAGTGGAGGGGTGGCTTTGGAAAGCCCAATTTGGTTATAGGTACAGCCTTCTCAACAAAATACTGATATTTTGATCTTCATTGGTCTGATTATTGTATCTATTACCTAGTTGGTTGAGAACTTAGGAAGGAAATGAATGCAATTAATTGTTCTCCTTGAGCCCTAACACATGCAAATATGCATTGTCTACTAAGTCGTGAGAAATAGGCAGTCTGACTGGAATTAGGGGACCCAAATAAGATGGGGATGGAACATCTGGTTTGCCAGGGCACAGACTTTAGTGCTATAGTGATTTGGGGCCTTTTAGTTCTTTGACCTTTTCAAGTCCTAGCAGCTTATGGTAGCTAGTGTCCACAGGCAAGTCGTTATTTTTTTAGAGGTACTAGATGTAGGGCTTTGCAAAAGTAGTCTGTACAGGTCACTGTGACTGATCTTGATTCACATAGATACAGTTGAGGCTTCACATAGATATTCACAAGAATAGGCTTGCTGCAGAAGGGAAAGGCACTATTGAATAGGAAAATCTGTGCTGCCTTTTATTCTCTGCCAGAATTCCAGATGAGGAATTTAGGAAACTTCATGGCAGAAGTTCCTTGTGTACCTCAAACAAACTTGGGAAAGTCTAGCCCTTCAATTTTACTGGGGATTAACAGGTGGCATTAGAATAGTTTCACCCAATTTGGGCTAATCTTGATTTGCATTGCATCCTTTTATAGGGTCTATGGAGAGACTTCTGGAAGGGGTGAAGTTCTTTAAGTCATATGGGTATTAAGAGTCACCTTCCATTTATGTCCCAAGTTGGTGCCTCATGTGTTGACCATATGAGCCCTGATGGGAATTTCAAGGACTCAAGTTGTTTGTTCAGTCACAGAGGAATGGTGGATTTTAATCAGAAATGTAAAAAGAAATGCAAATGTTTGTTATATGGGGATTTAAGGTAAAGAGAAGCAATGCTATTGTAATTTCAAAGGCCAGGAAGAGTATTAAAAAGGGTTGTGCCTGGATTCTTCTCTCCCTAGGAAGCAGGTCTATTTAGGAAATCAAGTAGGAACTACACTGACTTCAAGTGTATGTGCAGACCTGGAAGTCAAGGGAGCCCAGGGAGGGTGAAAAGTGAATAAAGGAAGAGAGACCAATTGATCTGGAGGAAGAAAAGGATTTCTTTAAAACAAATGTTGTGTTCTTAAAGGACACAGAAACATTGATAATACAAACTGGAAAATAAAAATGGCAAAGACCCAAATGATCTTAAGATGAGACTATAAAAGAGGGTGGTAATTTACTCATTACCAAAGTAGAGGAGGTAATTGGAGCCCAAAGAGATACAACAGAAGAATGGAAGCAAGTTCTCAGAGAGGAAACAGAAATGTGCACTTCCACTAGGGATCGCAGATCCAGGGAAATACTGAGAGGTACCTACCTGAATCTGCAGAGGAAGCAATAGGAAATTATCCCATTAACACTAAGATAGGTATATTAGAAGCTTACAGAAAATATAGGTGTATCTTCAACATTTTTAGCTTAGTCTTAGTGATATTACCATTTTAAATAGGATCACAAATGTGTACATTCTCCATTCTCTGTATAGAGAATGTACAGAGTTAGGCCTCTAAGGGAGAGCATAGGGTAGATGAGACACATGAAATGTATTAAAGTAGTTAATCAAATTAACAGAAATTAAGAAGGAAAAATCAAAATCATCTCTGGTTCCAAAGTAAATACTTGTTTAAACTCAATACCAGGATTTCCCTGGTGGTTCAGTAGTTAAGACCCTGTGCTTTCAATGTAGGGGGCGTGGGTTGGATCCCTGGGTAGGAAAGATCCCACATGCCACAAGGCACTGTCAAAAAAGATAAAAACAAAAAACTCAACACCAATTTGTAATTTAATTTAAAAACACCTTAGCATGCTATGTAGCAGTAATTAACACAATACTGTTAATCAACTACAATTTAAAAATAAAAATTTTTAAATAAAAAGTAAAAACACCTTAGCAAACTAGTAACAAAAATAATTTTTAAATTGATAAAAAGTATCCACAAAAAGTCTACAGAAAACATCAAGCTTTGAAAGATTGCAGGAATTTTAGTTGACCATATGGTAAGATAGCATGTCTCAACAAACTTCAGATAGGCAGTCACATAAAAATACTATAACAACCTAACCCCAAATCCACATATTGGGAAATGTAAAAGCAAACCTCTATATAACTCAGGTAAAAGTGGCAATTACAAAAATTTAGATCTGAATGGAAACCAAAAATACAAAATAGCAAAACTTCAGTAATGTAAGCAAACAGCACTGGGGGGAAAAGTACAGCTTATAGCCTTAAATTTCTTATTTTAAAAAAATGGAAGTAATTCCATAAGAAAAGGAAAATAAGCCCAAAGAAAATAGAAAAAAACATTACAATGGGTATGCATTCTCAATAGGGAAAATATTGCCACTTAGGAAATAATTAGTTCTTGAGGACTGAAAAAAATATTAGATATTTCAGTGATTATGGCTTTTCACAAGACTATACTATAGAAACACACATATACTCTATGTGTGGTTTAATATTGGGGGTATGAAAAAAGTAGTGATTAAGGGGGAAAAGGTCCAAAAAGTTCCCTAGAGGACTAATAATGAAAAAAAGTTGAAAAAACACTGCAATAGATAAAAGCAGAAATTAGTGAAACAAGAAAAAAAAGATGAGTAGAGTTGTCCAAAACTCTGTTTTTAAGAGCCTAATAAAAACATTTATTTGGCAAATATGATTAAGAAAGAGGCAAGAAGGCATAAAAAATTATCAGGTATAACAAGGGATATAAAATTATAATGTATGAGCAGATTTTTAAGTTATAATACAAATAACTTTATATCAATAGAGTTGAAAATATATGGATCATTTTACAGGAAAATATAAAATTTCAAAAGAGTTGAAGAAAATGTAGAAAATCTGAAACCAAAATAGATTTATTTCCAAAAAAAGATTTATTTCCAAAAAAGGCACTTGGTCCAGGTGGTTATATAGGCTAGTTCTCTAAACCTTCAAGAAACAGATAACTTCCATATTTTATAAATCATTTTAAATCGTAGGAAGAGAAAGTTATCCAGTTTATTTCATGTTATATAGTTAAGCTGACCTTGATGCCAAAACAAGATATATAAAAGATGAGGGGAAAAAGTACACCACTTTTGATTTGTAAAGATTATGTAAAAATCCCAAATAAAATATAAACTGTATTTCAGCAGCAGTGAAAATAATAATGCAACATGATAATGTTAAATTTATCTCAGAAATGCAAGATGAATTCACTAATTGAGCTCTATTGATATAATTTATATAAACTAATTTTAGGGCTTCCCAGGTGGCTCAGTGGTAAAGAATCTGCCTGCCAATGCAGTAGACACAACAGACATGGGTTCAATCCCTGGGTCAGGAAGATGCCCTAGAGAAGGAAATGGCAACCCATTTCAGTATTCTTGCTGGGAAATCCCATGGACAGAGGAGCCTGGTGGGCTACAGTTCATGGGGCCACAAAAGAGTCAGACATGACTTAGTGACTAAATGACAATAACAACATTGATATAATTTACTACATTAATGGAACAAAAGAGAAAATCATTGATTTTTCTATATGTCAGCAATCATTAATCAGAAAATATGACAAACTAAGTGATTATTCCATATGCAGTAGCAATGAATAACATAAAAAATCTTTTATAGACAAGACTGTACAACTTCTACTGAATGATATAAAAGAAAATATGACTAAATAGGGATAATGTTCCTAAAATTCAATAATATAAAGGTGTCTGCCCTTTTCTAAAATTTATATATTTAATGCAATTTCAGTCAAAACCCCCAATAGATTTTTCATGAAACTTTTTCAAGGAAATATTACAGAATAACATGGGAGGTGAGAGGGAGAGTTGATTTATCAAATATCAACATGTTACAAAGCTGTGGTCATTAAAACAGTGTGGTATAGTGCAGGAATAGACAAATCAGTGGGCTGAATAAAGAACTCAGCCCACCCCCCAATAAAGAACTCATTGTGACTATAGAATTTGGCATATGGCAGATGTATTACTTCACATCAGTGTGGAAAGGACAAACTAGTCAATAAATTTCATTGAGACAACTGGCTATTCATGAGAAAATAAAACAACAAAATAAAACATAACATTACATTCTGTCCCAAATCTTTCAGAAAAATAAATCCCAGATGTTAGATGGTAAAGATCTAAATATTTTTAAGCCATAAAATTTATTTAAAAACTTGAAGATATCATCATTGGGTTAAAGACCTTCTAGTTTAGGATACAAAAATTTTAAAAACAAAAATTTAAAGGAGGAAATGACAAGTTTGACTGCATCCAAATTCTAAAATGATTTACATCTGAAAACATGTTGTTCAGTTGCCAAGTTGTGTCCAACTCTTTGCAACTCCATGGACTGCAGCATGTCAGGCCTCCCTGTCCCTCACCATTTCCCAGAGTTTGCCCAAGTTCATGTCCATTGAGTCGCTGATACCATCCAACCATCTCACTCTCTGTCACCCTCTTCTGCCTTCATTCTTTCCAAGCATCAGGGTCTTTTCCAGTGTGTTGGCTGTTTACAACAGGTAGCCAAAGTATTGGAACTTTAGCTTCAGCATCAGTCCTTCAATGAGTATTCAGAGTTGCTTTCCTTTAGGATTCACTGGATTGATCCCCTTGCTGTCCAAGGGACTCTCACAGCACCGTAGTTTGAAAGCATCAATTCTTTAGCACTCTGCCTTCTTGTGAAAACAGAATGAAAATTAAACAGCATGCTACACTCTGAAAGAAAATTAACAGGAACAGGATTCATATCCAGAAAATATAAAGAATCCACAATTTAAGATGTACAGACCAAAAAAAAGTGGTCAAAGGATAGTAGCCAACAATTAAAGAAAGAACCAGGATTGAGAGACAATAATGTAATGTTTTTGCTCTTTTAAAATGTGAATGTCTCCATGTATTGCTTGCATGCATTTTTTAAAAATTGAAAAATATTTTAAAGGAGGGGGAAAATGCTATTGATTGAAAAACAAAAGCAGACGGTAAGGTAGGATAGGATACACCAGGCAAATGTTAATAAAAGCAAGCAGGTATGACAAGATTAATACCAGAGTCAAAATAAAATTCAAAGTATAAAGCATTAGTGGGGCAAAAATAGATCATTTTATACTGCGAACGTATAGTACTTCAAGAATCTAAAGGAATCAACATCCTTTTTGCCCATATATTAATGTTAGAGATGTCAGCTCAGGAGTGCTAATGTCTATTCTAGGATTTGAACAGGGGTTTCTTTGCTCATCCTTTTCCCGAAACTCGGAGACTCATTCCCATTTTCTAAGCTCATTGCAGAAGTAGGCACGTGAGGGTGGGAGTGCCAACAAAAGTTAAATCACATAGAAACTGAGCCCAATCTAAACTCCCTCAGGAAAATCTCTCTCCCTTTCCAGGTCTTCCTTCCTTTCTCTTTCTCTGGAATACTCATTGTCCCTCTCATTTTATTTTTTACAAAAACTCTTGATGATTCAGAGCTTGACCCATTTCTCATTTCTCTGCTGGAGCTAGTGGTCCTGCTATAGCATTTATTTATGAGGTCTCTGTTGAATGTAACTTTCTCATCCCAATTGAAGACTTCTGGGTGTTGAGTTCTCTCAGCATTTTGGCACCCTCTTGCCAAGACATGAAAAATGTCACACCATATCACACCAAGGGAATAGGAAACGGGTACAGGTTCATCTGTTTAGATATCTCAGCCATTGGAGAATTACTTCTTGACAACACCACGTTCCCATTGCACCACACTGAACTTGCAGTGGAAGTGAAGGGCTAGCCCAGAAGTCCAGATTCTACCTCATCTTATTTAAGTTCCTGATGCCATGTCCTCCTTCCTTTTTTGGGGCCAATACCCAAGTAATGAGGGGGTTGATGGGTTCCTTCTCAGGGATCTGAGTACCAGGTAAGTTTTGTCTCAACCCCACTAACCTTCCGCTTAGCCTAGGTTCTTTTGGCTGGAAGAACACTGCATTTCCCCCTCAGTAGGTGACAACTTCTTAATGTCATTCTCCAAGTTTACTTTGCCTACTGATTTATAGTAAGACTTTTTGTCCAGGCTTCATGCTTTGCTCAGTATTTAAGAATGTCTGAAATTTGGAGCTTCTTTTACTTTCCCAACAAAGCTTTCAAGATTAGTATTTAGTTATAGGCTTCAAAAGCTGGTCTAGAGTCATTATTTACCTTTGCATTCCTACTATAATTATCTTTTTTTTTTTTTTGAGGCAAATTGGATGCCTTTGGTTACAAAGGTAATGGTCACGTGGAAGAAAAGCATATCTCCCTCCCACCAATTTTTAGTCTGGTTAAAGACAAAGTTATTAGTTATTAGAATTCCCTAGCAGTTCACTGGTTAGGGCTCTGTGCTTACACAGCCAAGGACCTGGGTTCAGTCTCTGGTTGGGGAACTAAGATCCCACAAGCCCCAAGGCACAGCCAAAAAAAGAGAAAGAAAAAAAGGATTAAGTTACTAGTTCTGAAGGTAGAACTAAGAGCAGCCTCCCCATCCCCAACTAATGGAGTCCTTACTAAAGAACAAACATCAAATATAAATAAAACAAAAGCAAACTTTAAGTCTATCTTGCGGACCCCTAGAATCAGGATAAGTCCAAGGGAAAGGAAAGATTATAGTTATTACTGCTCTAAATGTATGTGTACAACACAGTAGATGGCAGAAAAAAATATCAGCAATGTCCTGTCACCCATGAAATTTTGGGTGCATTCCTGCAGTCAAGGGTAGGATAGCAACTTGCTCAGTGGGTTCCAGCAGGGGTCAGCAATAGACTAGAATGCATCTAGCAGCCCCAGAAGACAATGCCAGAGGCTTTCCTTCTGGGGCTGTGTGTGGCTTTTACCTAAAAGAACCAGGCTTTCATGGACTGGGACATACATGTCAAAAAATATTTATTGAGCACTTAGAATGTGTCAAGTACTGTTATAGGCCCTTAGGATACAAAGTGACTAAAGCAGATTCCTGCCCTTATGCGCTCATATTTTAGAGGAAGGGATATAGAACATAGGGATTTCTCTGGTGGTCCAGTGGTTAAGACTCTGTGCTTCCAATGCAGGGGGTGTGGGTTCGATCCCTGATGGAGGAACTAAGATCCCATGTGCTGTGTGGTGTGGCCAAATAGAAAAAAGGAAGCAATAAGTATGTAGTATTTTAAGTAATAAAAGAAAATAAGTTAATAAAAAGTACAGTAGGCTAAGTGGGATCAGGAGTGCTGGGTGGGAATACAGGTTAGACTGAGATTATAAACAGGGTGATCTGGATAGGCTTCATTGTACATTAAAATATGAGCAAAGACTTGAAGGAGGTGAAAGAATTAGCCAGGAACTATCTGGCAAGAAATTGTTCAGGCAGAGGGGACAGTTATACAAACAACCATAGAGGATGAGATCAAGAGAGAGAAAGGAAACCAGGGTGGCTGGAGAATTTCGATTAGAAGGAAGAGGAGATGCCATATCATATGGGTCTTATAGCCTACAATTTGGCCTTTTCTCTGGATAAAATGTTGAGTTATTGAGGACCTTGAGCAGAAGCATGATATGATCTGCCTTATGTTGAAGATCATTCTATTCTGCTGTGCTGTGCTTAGTAGCTCAGTCATGTCTGACTCATTGCAACCCTGTAGCCCTCCAGGCTCCTCTGTCCATGGAGATTCTCCAGGTGCTCAGTAGCTCAGTCATATCTGACTCATTGCAACCCTGTAGCCCTCCAGGCTCCTCTGTCCATGGAGATTCTCCAGGCAAGAATACTGGAGTAGGTTGCCATGCCCTCCTCCAGGGGATCTTCCCAACCCAGGGATCGAACCCAGGTCTTCCACACTGTAGGCAGGTTCTTTACCATCTGAGCCACCAGGGAAACCACCAGGAAGACTGTTATGTTAAAGGGACTTAAATAAGGTGATATGTCAGGAGGCAGTCTCATTAGTCTAGATGACAATGGCTTGGACCAGAGTGATAGTAGAGGAGGTGGTGAGAAGTGATCAGATTCTAATACATTTTGGAGGAAAAACCAATAGACTTTACTAAAGATTGGTTATAGTGAGTGAAAGAATGAGAGTCAGAATGATTCAAAGTGCGTAGGCCTGAGCAGCTGGGAGGATGGAGTTGTCATCAATTAAGTTGAGGAAGTCTAGAAGTAGGGGCTGGAAAAGGAAATGGCAACCCACTTCAGTGCTCTTAATTGAAGAACCCCATAGACATTATGAAATGGCATAAAGATATGACACTGAAAGCTGAATCCCCCAGGTCAGAAAGTGTCCAGTATGCTACTAGGGAAGAATGGAGGGCAATTACTAATAGTTCCAGAAAGAATGAAGCAACTGGGACAAAGCAGAAACTACACTCAGTTGTAGATATACCTGGTGCTGAAAGTAAAGACAGATGCTATAAGGAACAATGTTGCATAGGAACCTGGAATGTCAGGTCCATGAATCAAGGTAAATTGGATGTGGTCAAGCAGGAGATGACAAGATTGAACATCAACATCTGAGGAATCAGTGAACTAAAATAATGGGAATGGGTAAATTTAACTCAGATGACCTTTATATCTACTACTGTAGGTAAGAATCCCTTAGAAGAAATGGAGTAGCCCTCATAATCAACAAGAGTCTGAAGTGCAGTACTTGGGTGTAATCTCAAAAATGACAGAATGAACTTGGTTCATTTCTAAGACAAACCGTTCAGTACCAGAGTAATCCAAGTCTATGCTCCAACCACTGATGCCAAAGAAGCTGAAGTTGACCAGTTCTATGAAGACCTACAAAACCTTCTAGAACTAACACCAAAAAAAAAAAAAAAATGTTCTTTTCATCATAGGGGACTGGAATACAAAAGTAGGAAGTCAAGAGATAACCAGAATAACAGGCAAGTTTGTCCTTGGAGTACAAAATGAAGCAGAGCAAAGGCTGACAGAGTTTTGTCAAGAAAACATGCTGGTCATAGCAAACACCCTTTTGCAACAACCCAAGAGACAACTGTACACATAGATATCACCAGATGGTCAATACTGAAATCAGATTGATTATGCTCTTTGGAACCAAAGATGGAGAAGCTTCATACAGTCAATATAAGCAAGACCTGAAGCTGATTGTGGCTCAGATCATGAGTTCTGTATTGCAAAATTCAGGCTTAAGTTGAAGAAAGTAGAGAAAACTGCTAGGTCATTAAGGTATGACCTAAATCAAATTCCTTATGATTATAAAGTACCGGTTATGAATAGATTCAAGGGGTTAGATCTGGTAGACAGTGCCTGAAGAACTAAGGATGGAGGTTCATAACACTGTACAAGAGACAGTGACCAAAACCATTTCCAAGAAAAAGAAATGCAAGAAAGCAAAGTGCTAGTCTGAGGAGGCCTTACAGATAACTGAGGAAAGAAGAGAAGCAGAAGGCAAGGAAGAAAGGGAAAGATATACCCAACTGAATGCAGAGTTCCAGAGAACAGCAAGGGAAGGTAAGAAAGTCTTCTTAAGTGAACAATGCAAAGAAATAGAGGACAACAATAGAATGGGAAAGATTAGAGAGCTCTTTGAGAAAATTAGAGATACCAAGGGAACATTTCATGCAAAGATGGGCACAATTAAGGACAGAAATGGTAAGGACCTAACAGAAGAAGAGATTAAGAAGAGGTGTCAAGAAATCACAGAAGAACTGTACCAAAAAAAAAGTCTTAATGAACCAGATAACCTTGATGGTGTGGTCACTCACCCAGATCAGGACTTCCTGGAGTGTGAAGTCAAGTGGGCCTTAGGAAGCATTACTATGAACAAAGCTAGTAGAGGTGACAGAAATCCAGCTGAGCTATTTCAAATTCTAAAAGATGATGGTGTTAAAGTGCTGCACTCAATATGCCAGTAAATTTGGAAACCTCAGGAGTCACCACAGGACTGGTAAAAGTCAGTTTACATTCCGATCCCAAAGAAGGGCAATGCTCAAACTACCACACAGTTTCACTCATTTCACATGCTAGCAATCTTGTGATTGCTAGCACAAACCCTTCACAAAATCCAATGCACAAAATCCTTCAAACTAAGCTTCAAAAATATTTGAACAGAGAACTTCCAGATGTGCAAGGTGGATATAGAAAAGGCAGAGGAACCAGAGATCAAATTGCCAACATCCATTGGCAGAGAAACAGAGAAAGCAGAGGAGTTCCAGAAAAACATCTACTTCTGCTTCATTGACTACACCAAAGCCTTTGACTGTGTGGATCACAATAAACTGTGGAAAATTCCTAAAGATATCAGAATACCCAAACACTTTAATCTCCTGAGAAACCTATATGCAGGTCAAGAAGCAACAGGTAGAACTGGACATGGAACAACTGACTGGTTCAGAATTGGGAAACGAGTTCATCAAGGCTGTATATTATCACCATGCTTATTACATCATGCAAAATGCCGGGCTGGATGAATCAAAGCTGGAATCAAGATTGCAGGGAGAAATATCGACAACCTTAGTCATGCAGATAATACCACTCAAATGGCAGAAAGTGAAGAGAAACTAAAGAGTCTCTTGGTTAAACTGAAAGAGGAGAGTGAAAAAGCTGGCTTAAAACTCAACATTCAAAAAACTAAGATCATGGCATCCAGTCACTTTATGGCAAAAAGAAGGGGAAAAAATAGAAACATTGACAGATTTTATTTTCTTGGGTTCCAAAATCACTGAGGACTGTGACTGCAGCCATGATATTAAATGACACTCGCTCCCTGGAAGGAAAGCTGTGACAAACCTAGACAGTGTATTAAAAAACAGAGACATCCCTTTGCCAACAAAGGTCCATATAGTCAAAGCTGTGGTTTTTCCATTAGTCATGTACAGATGTGAGAATTGGACCATAAAGAAGTCTGAGTGCCAAAGAATTGATGCCTTTGAATAGTGGTACTGGAGAAGACTCTTGAGAGACCCTTGGACAACAAGGAGATTAAACCAGTCAATCCTAAAGGAAATCAACCCTGAATATTCATTGAAAGGACTGATGCTGAAGCTCCAATAATTTGGCTACCTGATGTGAAGATTCGACTTGTTGGAAAAGACTCTGAATGAGAGCAGGAGAAGTGGGTGGCAGAGGATGAGATGGTTAGATAGCATCACCAACTCAGTGGGCATGAATTTGAGCAAACTCCAGGAGATAGTGGAGGACAGAGGAGCCTGGTGTGCTATATCCCATGGGGTCACAAAAAGTTGGATACAAGTTAGCAACTGAACAATAACAACAAGTTGAGGCACATGTGTAGGGGAAGAACAAGTGTTCAGTTTTGGACAAGTTGAGTTTGAGTTGTATGTTATACAAACAGTGGAAATTGTGCATAAGCAATGAAAGAAGTCTGGAGTTTGGGAGAAAGGTCTTGGACTGGAGGTTAAAAACTTGGGAGTTAATAGCATATTTTAAGCTCATAGTCTGAATCAGATCAATGAGAGTGAGTGTAGAGGGAGAAGAGAAGAAAGGCTAAGAGTGATTCCTGGGACAACCTACGTGAAGAACTGAGGGACTTGGGGAGGAACCAGAAAAGGAGCTGAGAAGGTGTGACCAGTGAGTAGGAAAAAAGTCAACAGCATGATGTTCTAATAAAAAGCATGAAGCCTAATAAAGAAAGTGTCCAGAAAGGGAGTGGTCGACTTTATCAGACGATTGTGCTAAGTCAAGTAGAATGAAGACTGGGGAGCTGGACATTGGCTCTCACCATTCAGCAGTCATTGGTGATCTTGATAAGAGCAGTCATTATAGAGTGGTATGAGTCAATGCCAGATTTCCATGGATTTAGACAAGAACAGGAGGAAAGAACCTGGAGACCATGAGTACAGGGCACTACTTGAGACATTTTTCTGTAACTGGGAGCAAAGAAATGGAGTGGAAGTTGGTAGGGAAAAATGAGCTCAAGAGAAGTGATTTTTTTTAAAGATGGGGGAGGGGGAACCCAGTCATTTATATGCTAATAAAAATGATCCAAGAAGGAATGAAAAATTGTTAATGCAAGACAGAGGTTGGGGAGAATTGCCGGAGTGATATCCTTGAGGAGGCAAAGGCAGTGGGATTTAGTGCACAAGTAGAGGGACTGATTTTAGCTAGGAACATGAATATGTCATCTGTGAAGTGGTTGGGTATTCAGATCTCTTCCCTAGTAAGGCATGATCCACATTATAGTGACCCTTTAATTACTCAATTACTGGTACAAAATCCGTGATAAGGCATTTGCTTCTCTGATGAATTTTCAGGTTGGACAGCAAAAGAAAAGGATCCACGTAAAGTTACGAGGTGTTAAATTCTTAATTTCAAATCATACATACCTTTTCCCTTAGATTGCTAATATCTCATAATTTTTTATCTCAGCACCATTTTTAAGGCTGACGGGGGCATTTTGATCTCCTCTATAACTAGAATGACTGAGATAGATGGGGTCTTCTAGTCCATTTTTGTGACATGTTGGCCATTAGCTATTATTGGGTTAGCCAAGAAGTTTACTCAGGCTTTTCCATAAGATGGTACGGAAAAACCTGAATGAACTTTTTGACCAACCAAATATATTAATGTTTTTGCAATAGGAAGTCTTGCGTTATTGTCCAGGAGGCCCTGAACATGTATTCAGTCCCATTCAGAGGACCACCGTGATTGTGCTCAGTGTCTGGCCTATCCTGATGTAGTTCCTACGGGAGAGAGGTATTTCTTGTTCTGGAGTCCTAGAAAATATTAATAGACCTACCTTCCCATCCTCACAGGTATTTGCATAGCTAATACAAAACACTTTTCTCAGACAACCAGCAGCTTAACGGGTTTGGAGTCATAGACAATGTCACAGTGGTATTCTCCTGTGATATAAAATTCTTCCCTAGCCCCTCCCTGTGGTGTTGTTTCACCATTAGCTATTATGGGTGGGTGTTTCAGGTCTAGGATTAAAGAGTCTTAGGATCCACTCTTAAAACTTAGGTAGACATTTAAGGCAGGGAATGGTAGGTCACCTTCCTTATATTGCCCAGAATATCAAATTCAGTTTAATAAGAACCAAAAGTTGCTTTTCTCCAGGGTTTTTTTTTTTTTTTTATGTTGGTCTTGTTTAGCTCACAAGACCTCCAAAAATTGAGGGTCTCCAGGGTTTTAATAGGAACTGGCGGTGGCAATGTGTATGTCTAGAAGTTCAGAGACTCTTTTTCAAGATTCCACATTCTGCTAGAGTTCTTGGAGGCACATCATCCAACAAGGAAGCCTCAAGAAAAAGTAACAGTCACTCCAGTTAGAGTAACAGAGACCTCAAGGCCAGAATGACAGTCCTCCCCTGTGTACTGATTTGAACCCTTCCTGCTTCTTGGGTTTTCCATTCAAGAGAGCCCGAGGTAAAAGACTGATAGGTGACTCTATACATAAATTGGAATAAGACGCAGGTCACTAGACAAGTTGACAAGATACTGAGTCTCCTTCTTGGAAAAAGACACCTTCAGGGTAAAATATGTAACAACAGACTTTTAATACTCAGAATTCAGGCACTGACATTCTAGACCCCGTTGTTGTTTAGTCACTAAGTCGGGTCTGACTCTTGGCAGCCCCCATGGACCACACCACGCCAGGCTTCCCTGTCCTTCACTATCTCCCGGAGTTTGCTCAAACTTATGTTCATTGATGCCATCAGCCATCTCATCCTCTGTCTCCCCCTTTTCTTCCTGCCCTCCATCTTTCCCAGCATCAGGGTCTTTTCCAATGAGTCACCTCTTGGCATCTGGTGGCCAGCAAAAGTATTGAATCTTCAGCTTCAGTATCAGTCCTTCCAATGAATATTTGGACTGATTTCCTTTAGGATGGCCTGGTTTGATCTCCTGGCAGTCCAAGGGACTCTCAGGAGTCTTCTCCGGCACCGCAGTTCAAACGCATCAGTTCTTTGGCACTCTGCCTTCTTTACATCCAACTCTCATATCTGTACATAACTACTGGAAAAATCATAGCTTTGAGTATACGGATCTTTGTTGGCAAAGTGGTGTCTCTACTTTTTACACATTGTCTAGGTTTGTCATAGCTTTTCTTCCAAGGAGCAAGCTTCTTTTAATTTAAAGTCACTGTCCACAATGCTTTTGGAGCCCAAGAAAATAAAATCTGCTACTGTTTCCATCTTGTCTCCTATTTGCTGTGAAGTGATGGGACCAGATGTCATGATCTTAGTTTTTTTAATGTTGAGTTTTAAGCCAGCTTTTTCACTATCTCTTTCACCTTCATCAAGAGGCTCTTTAGTTCCTCTTCACTTTCTGCCATGAGAGTGATATTATCTGCATATCTGAGGTTGTTATTTCTCCCAGCAATCCTGATTCCAGCTTGTGAGTCATCCAGCCCAGCGTTTTGCATGATATTCTCTACACATAAGTTAAATAAGCAGAGTGATGATATGCAGCCTTGTTATACTCCTTTCCAATTTTGAACCAGTCCATTTTTCCATGTCTGGTTCTAACTGTTGCTTCTTCACCTGCATAGAGATTTCTCAGGAGGAAAGTAAAGTGGTCTGGTGTCCCCATCTCTTTAAGAATTTTCCACAGTTTGTTGTGATCCATGCAGTCAAAGGTTTTAGCATAGTCAGTGAAGCAGCTGCTGCTGCTGCTAAGTCGCTTCAGTCATGTCCGACTGTGCGACCCTTTGGACTGCAGCCTGCCAGGCTCTTCTGTCCATGGGATTCTCTAGGCAAGAATACTAGAGTGGGTTTCCATGCCCTCCTCCAGGGGATCTTCTGACCTAGGGATTGAACCCAGGTCTCCTGCATTGCAGGCAGATTCTTTATTGCTGAGCCACGATGGAAGCCCCCAATGAACAGAAGTAGATGTTTTTCTGGAATTCCATTGCTTTCTCTACAATCTAACGGATGTTGGCAATTTGATCTCTGGTTCCTTTGCCGTTTCTAAGTCCAACCTGTACGTCTTGAAGTTCTCAGCTCACGTGCTGTTGAAGCCTAGCTTGAAGGATTTTGAACATTACTTTGCTAGAATGTGAAATGATGCAATTCTATGGTAGTTTGAACATCCTTTGGCATTGCCCTTCTTTGGGATTAGAATGAAAACTGGCCTTTTCCAATCCTCTGGCCATTGCTGAGGTTTCCAAATTTGCTGACATGTTGATTACAGTACTTTAATCGCATCATCTTTTAGGATTTGAAATAGCTCAGTTGGAATTCTTTCACCTCCACTAGCTTTATTTGCAGTAATGCTTCCTAAGGCCCACTTGGCTTGACACTCCAAGAAATCCCACTCTGGGTGAGTGACCACACCATCATGGTTATCCAGGTCATTAAAACCTTTTTTTTTTTGTAAAAAAAAAAAACAAAAAAAAAACCTTTTTTGTATAATTCTTCTGTGTATTCCTGCCACCTTCTCTTAATCTCTTCTGCTTCTGTTATGTCCATACTGTTTCCATCCTTTATTGTGCCCATCTTTGCATGAAATATTCCCTTGGTATCTCCAATTATTTTGAAAAGATCTCTGGTCTTTCCCATTCTATTGTTTTCCTCTATTTCTTTGCATTGTTCATTTAAGAAGACTTTCTTATCTTTCTTTGCTATTCTTTGGAACTCTGCATTTAGTTGGGTGTATCTTTCTCTTTCTCCTTTGCCTTTTGCTTCTCTTCTTTCTCAGCTGTTTCTCAGACAATCATTGTGACTTCTTGCATTTCTTTTTCTTTAAGATGGCTTTGGAGCTTGGATATGTGCATATATCTCAAAACGGACTATAGATAAGGACATCATTGATGAAATCCTGTCAAAAAATTCATAGGGAGGAGTGAACACTAAGAAAATGGTCTTGCCACGCCACAGAGTAATACAAGTCAAGAGAATTAATGGAACCATAGTTAAATATGCTGAGAGTGTGTCACTGAACATCACAAGTGAAGGGAATGCTGCTGGTTGGAGTGGATAGAGGTCTAAAGAAAAGCATGGGCTATATCAATGGCAACAAATAATTGTGGTAGATGTTATATCTGAGTCAAGCTAAAGACCCATGCAACAATTCTATGAGTCATCTGTGGCCAATCTTTTAAGATGCTATTTGAGAGAATCAAAGAGCTGAGTTGTAGGAAAATGACCTCTACTGAAGGCTATCAAGCATAGCTGATGAATTTTCCTTTAAAGCCACAAGGCACCAGATATTGCCATGTCTTTTGGGGTCCCAGTAAGAAACGTATGGCACATTCAGTTTGGTCATAGAAGGACATTTATTAAAGTTGCTATCTTCAAAGTTGTTATAGAGGTGAACCAAGTATCCTGCAACTAGTTACCTGAGGTACAATTACCATTCCTACTCTTGAAGGCTGGAGAAGGAAATGGCAACCCACTCCAGTTTTCTTGCCTGGAGAATCCCATTGACAGAGGAGCCTGGTGGGCTACAGTCCATGGTATCGCAAGAGTCAGACACGACTTAGCGACTAAAACACCACCACTCTTGAAGGAGCCACAGGTGGGGCTTAGGAGCAGATTACCAGACCTGAAGTAAGAGAGAGACAGAGCTGTGTAGAGGGTTACCTGACAGGTGCAATGTTTTTCTGTTAAGGGGAGAAGCCAGCCTGTAGCAAGCCTGCCAGGGGGAAACCAAGAAAAAATTAGCCAGATCTCACTTTCCTCCCTCCCATGGAATCTCTTCCTACTTCCTCAAACTTGGCCAAACCCAACTGGAAGCCAGAGAACAAGAGGGTATTTTGACTGGGTCAGACATCTGAGGATGAAGAAGAGCAGAGAAAGGTAGAGTAAATGAGGGATATCAGAAGATAGAGGAAGGTCAGTGATTCTTTTTCCTTTTTAACTTGTTTCGAGGATAGAACAAAATATCTATCCAGTCAACACGGGATATCTCAACTACACATTACGGAACTCTGTGTCTACATTACGTTCCTCAAAAAGGGCAGTAACTATCATGTGATTAGTGTGGCCAATGAAATCAACTTTGAGAAGCATTACCTTTTACCAGTTTATGATTTTAATGCTCTTTTGCCCTTATTATAGAGCAAGAGCAATACATTTACATTGTAGAACATTTAGGAACATAGATAAACTGGAAAGAGAAAACAAAACTTTCTTGTAATCCCACACTTTAGCAGTAACAGCTGCTAACATTATCGGATATATTTCTTAAGTTTCTTAATCATGCCTTGCATATATGTTTGCAAATTTTTTAACTTTTTTATGTTTTATTTTTAATTGAGATATGGTTGCTTTACAAGTAGTGTTAGTTTCTGCTGTACAATGAGGTGAATCAGCTATGTGTATACATTTTACATTGACATAATTTTAGACAAAGAAGTTGCAGTAACAATACATAAAATTGCCATATACCCTTCACAGTGATCATCTAAATGTTAACCTTTAACCACATTTGCTTCGTTCATCTCTCTTTCTGTGTATGTGTGCATATAATATATATATATATATATATATATATATAGTTTATACACACATACATTTGTTCCAGATTATTTGATAGTAATCAAATGTAAACTCTAACAGAGGCAAGTTATGCCAATAACCTCTAAACCATCAGTATCCCCAAGTATAATGGGAAATCCTCAAAATTAAATAAAAGAATAATAATGATAGCAGAACCCTTATTAAGGAATTTCCATCAGATCAGAACAGACTTATCCAGTAATTGAACACCCTCAGACATTTGTAAATACTCTGGGGACAGGCTGTGAAGGGTCGTGTGACAGATACCCAGCCATGATCCTACTTACGGGGCTGAGACTCTAAATCAGTAAACCCAAGAAATATTAGAAGGCTCAGAGAGGGACCTGAGAAAGTCACCTTTGAGTTAGATACTGGATAGTCAGGCAAATGATGCTTCAGTTCCAACAGTCTGGTTGCTGGCATTCCATCTCATTTAGGGTGAAACATATCATTGTGGAGAAGTCAGTTCCAGGTGTTCAGTTTAAATGTTTAGTATAGAAGACAGAGAAATCAGTCATTTCTGCCAGGACATAAACAACCTCCCCAACAGTGGAACCACTCAGGAAAGAAGAGAAATTACCTTCTGTTTCCTTTCAGGTGCTTATTTAAGCAGGATAATATGTTGGGACTTGGTGAAATAATTTTTTTCCCAGCATAGCACATCACCTTGAGAATCGACATAAAACAGCGCCAGATGCTAAAATGCCTTCCTGGGTTGTTTTCTAGACTTGAGCCTATTCCCCTGAGGTATACAGTTGAGGATATCAGATGGTCCAGCCTTCTAAAAACCAAAAAGCAGGAAACTTAGCAATAGAGTCAAAGCCCAGAATGTCAGAACAGCACTGAACTGGATGTCAGTTGACAGGAGCCAAGAGTGTCCAACTTAGGCTTATCAAGGAGCAGCACCTTCCTATCTGGTCCCAGACTTGACCTTGATTTAGAAAAGAGATTGCTTTGTTTTCCTTATAAACCAACACAAGTTTCAACTAATTTAGGAGACTGTCTCCTGACCAAAAAAGAAACATAGTAATTCCTTGCAGAGTGATTTTCCTGAGGATACCTACCAGTGTCCTATAAGGGAGGCTGGCAATTGATAGCACAGGTGAATGTCTTCTTAGCCAAAGGACTGGCAAGGATCCAGCCCTATTTTTTGAGATCAGGAGGGAAAAATGGAGGAGAGATGGTATGAAAGGGTTAACAAGGAAAAGAGAAATCCAGGACTACTCCCTCACCAAATTTTCAATTCCTAGAAAGAACAGCACCTGAATCCCCCAAATGCCTGTGGGCCCAAGAGTTAGCTGCAGAGGGTGAATGAGATTGGATGCTACACTTTTCAGTGAGACAAAGATGCACACGTATAAAATGAATGTGATGGAAGGACTCCAGTTGGAAGGTAGCCAAGGGGAGAGCTTGAGAACAAATCTCTCAGTGGAGCCTGTTGAAACTGCAGCCTTGGCCATAGTGTAGCCACAGACAGTCAGCCAAAGAGAGACATAAACAACTTCTTTGTGGGCAACCCACCTTTGTTATCCTTCTTCCCCACTCCATCATCAGAAGGACACGTGTCAGGGAGAGAGGGATGAGAATCACACCTCCCTCCAATCTAAGCCATTAGAAACTACGGTGAATAAGGGGTTTAGAGGAAACCTTAAAATCACATAGAAGGTTGAAGTTATGAAATGAACAGCAAGGAGTCATAAGAACTGGAAATGACTGTTCTAAAAATGGATAGCTGGGAATCAATAGGAAAGGAAGTTTCTGAAAAGTGATTATAGCACCTGCTAGGAAGAAAATTAATTCTATACCCAACAGTTGGGGTTTTTCTCTAAGACAGCTCCATTAAACATTCAGACACTACATCCTCCCTCTCCTATGACCCCTAGATTCTACCATACTCTTCATTCATATTTGCCCTCTTATTTCAGCAGCAATCTTATCAAGGATCAGGCACAGTAACCAACATTATAACCTTCCTTTTAATCTATTTTCCCAGTGAAATGAAGAGCCCCAGATGGTCAAGAGGTAGCCTCCGTTTCTAATTCAATGGGACCATTCTGAGACCTTTGGTATTAGGAGCTTTAAGCAAGCAAAGCCCAAAGCAGTGGAGAAGGGAAATAAAAACCTTGTAAGTGATATGAGAATCCTACTCCAATATTTAGCCTGATCCATGTATTCTGAGTTTGGGAGAAAAGCTCCATATATAGTCCTGGTTCTGAATATATGCCCTGACAAGCATCCCAATCTTATAAGTGCACCCAGTTGTATAAGTTCTCCCTGCTGACACCAAAAATGAATCTCCAAAAGCCTTTCCACCCATTGACTTATGATGATGGTAAAACCAGGAGATCCCAGGGGCATAATCAACCTTTTGCTCTATTACTTTTATGAAAGAGTGAATTTCTTGGTCCAAAACAAAGTGATACAAAATATTGTGTTAGCAAATCAACACTAAGTCCAAAAATGATGCTAATGGGAGAGAAAGGGCAGGCATGGAAAACAAATTCCTATCCAAAATAAGTGATTATTTTGATACAGGGAAAGAGAAGTCCCTTCCATGACTGAAGGAATTCAGTGTAACTCATTCACCACCACTCCCCTGAGTGTGAAGTTTCAGGGATCATTACTGTTCACAGGTTGATAACCTGAAAAGAAAAAAGCAATCGAGTTATCGAGTCTGTGTAAAAACTTGAAATCTGCCACTATTTCACTCTTTTCATGAGCTGGAAAGAAACTGATTGATATCTATAGGAAGTCATTTTATCTATCTGATAATTCAGGCTTCTCTGCAGTAAGAGTCTTTTGTTGACTATGCCAAAGCCTTTGACTGTGTGGATCACAACAAACTGTGGAAAATTCTTAAAGAGGTGAGAATTCCAGACCACCTGACGTGCCTCCAGAGAAATCTGTATGCAGGTCAAGAAGCAACAGTTAGAACTGGACATGAAACAACAAACTGATTCCAAATCGGGAAAGGAGTACATCAAGGCTGTATATTGTCACCCTGCTTATTTAACTTATATGCAGAGTACATCATTAAAAATTCTGGACTGGGTGAAGCACAAGCTGGAATCAAGATTTCCAGGGGAAATATCAATAACCTCAGATATGCAGATGATACCACACTTATGGCAGAAAGCAAAGAAGAACGAAAGAGCCTCTTGATGAATGTGAAAGAGAAGAGTGAAAAAGTTGGCTTAAAACTCAACATTCAGAAAACTAAGATCATGGCATCTGGTTCCATCACTTATGGCAAATAGATGGGGAAACAATGGAAACAGTGACAGACTTTACTTTGGGGGCTCCAAAATCACTGCAGATGGTGACTGCACCCATGAAATTAAAAGATGCTTCTTGGAAGAAAAGTTATGAGCAAACTAGACAGCTTATTAAAAAGCAGAGACATTACTTTGCCAACAAAGGTCCGTCTAGTCAAAGCTATGGTTTTTCCAGTAGTCATGTATGGATGTGAGAGTTGGACTAGAAAGAAAGCTGAGCGCTGAAGAATTCATGCTTTTGAACTGTGGTGCTGGAGAAGACTCTTGAGAGTCCCTTGGACTGCAAGGAAATCCAATCAGTCCATCCTAAAGGAAATCAGTCCTGAATATTCACTGGAAAGTCTGATGCTGAAGCTCCCATACTTTGGCCACCTGATGCAAAGAACTGACTCATTCGAAAAGACCCTGATGCTGGGAAAGATGAAGGTGGGAGGAGAAGGGGACAACAGAGGATGAGATGGTTGGATGGCATCACTGACTCAATGGATGTGTGTTTGAGCAAGCTCCGGGAGTTGGTGATGGATAGGGAAGCCTGGTGTGCTGCAGTCCATGGAGTCACAGAGTCGGACATGACTGAGCGACTGAACTGAACTGAACACTCTGGGTTCATTCTGAGCTGTTCTTTCACTCATTCTCTACCACTCAGGGTCCCAGTAGGAACAAAGGGTACATGCAAATTAAGGTATTTCAAGGAGGTAATGAGGGTTATTTACAAATGCTTAGGCAGCATGTAGCACAAAGAATAGCACAGTACCCTAGTGCCATTACCACACCTAGACCCAAAAGCTAAGGGAAAAAGGAAAACCCAGAAAGATAAAGTCATACAGAGAGGTCTACCTGAAGGAAAGCTGGGACATTTATTTGTGATAATCTAGTAGGTTGAGAGTCAAGAAACCATACCATTTGATTTAAATGACCTTCCCTTTCAACTCCTGCTAGGGTTCCTATTTACCAAACCTAACCAGAAGCCAGAAGTCAAAGGATGCAGACCGAACAGGTCAGCCTCCTAGGTCAGGGAATAGCCAGGACATGGAAGCAACCTAGATGCCCATCAGCAGATGAATGGATAAGAAAGATGTGGTACATATACACAATGGAATATTACTCAGTCATTAAAAAGAATACATTTGAATCAGTTCCAATGAGATGGATAAAACTGGAGCCCATTATACAGAGTGAAGTAAGCCAGAAAGATAAACACCAATACAGTATACTAACACATATATATGGAATTTAGAAAGATGGTAACAATAACCCTATATGCAAGACAGAAAAAGAGACACAGATGTAGAGAACAGACTTTGGACTCTATGGGAGAAGGCGAGGGTGGGATGATCTGAGAGAATAGCATCGAAACATGTATATTATCAAGTGTGAAACAGATCGCCTTTCCAGGTTGGATGCATGAGACAAGTGCTCAGGGCTGGTGCACTGGGATGACCCAGAGGGATGAGATGGGGAGGGAGGTGGGAGGGGGGTTCAGGATGGGGAACACATGTAAATCCATGGCGGATTCATGTCAGTGTATGGCAAAAACCACTACAATATTGTAAAGTAATTAGCCTCCAACTAATAAAAATAAATGGAAAAAAAAAAAGAAGAACTAGGCAGAGAGGTGGAAAAGAGTGAAGAGTGGATCTAGAAAGGCACACAGGAGATATCCAGCACACGTCAGTTCAAAAATTATTTATCAAGTTCACCTACTATGCACCAAGTGTTATTCCAGATGTTGGGAATAGAATAGTCAAAAAAGCTCTTAACCTCATGGAGCTCATAAAGTACGTACATAAACATATGTAGTATATAAGATATGCACAAGTAATAATGAGAAAATAAAGCAAGGAAGGGATATACAGAATAATGGCTGGGGAGGATTATCACAATCTTAAATAAGATGATAGAGAGGGCTTCAGGGAAAATCTGAAGGAGGTCAGGAATTCAAATCTGTAGATATCTTGAAAAGCAGACCATACATAGGGAATAGCAAGTGGAAAGGCTCTGAGATGTGAGTAATATGCAGCATATCTGAGGAACAGAGAGAAGTCGACTAGGTGAGGTAGACTTGAGCAAGAGGGATATGGTATTAAGAGATAATATCAGAGAGGTGAAGCAGTAGGGGAGGCAGGGTGGAGACCATACCAGGTCAGTAAGGCTTTGTAGGACTTTGACAGAAACTTGCCTTTTACTCTGAGTGAGATGGGAAACCATTGGAGGGTTTTGAACAGAGGAGCAGTGTGATCTGACATGTGCTTACATCATCATTCTGGCTACTATGTTGAGATAGATTGATGTGGAGAGGTGGATCCAGGCTAAAAGAAAAGGAGGCCAGTTAGGATAGAAGGATATTGCAATAATGCAGTCAAGGGACAATGATGGCTTAGATCATGATGGTAGTAGGCATAGTGGATGGTAAAGGTAACAGGATTTGCTGAAGGATTGGATATGCATGTAAGAGAAAAGGAGGAGATTGACTCCAGGGTTTTTAGGTTACTGGGGAAAAAAGCAATTGCTATTTACTGAGATAGAGGTTACAAGAAGTCCAAGTTTGGTGTATTTTGTTCTGGGTGGATTTTAGGAGACCAGTTTTGGACATGTGAAATAGAATAGAGAACTTAGAAACAAATACTTGTCAGAATCAAGAGTATAGTAAAGAAGGCACAAAAAACTCTTTGAGAAATGAACATTGCTTGCTTGCTTGCTTGCTTGATTGATTTGTAGGTGATTTTGAGGAAACTGGCTCACTCTGTGGAGCAATATAAACTGAATTATTCCTTAACATCATCACTATGTTGAGAAATAAAAATTGGATACTTACCTAACATCAAATACAAAGGGAGATTCTAGATGAGTTAAAGACAAATGTGTGAGAGGGGGCATGGGGGGAGTCCTAGAAGAAAAATTCAGTGAATGCATTTATGTCCTAGGAGCAGGGACAGACTTTTAAACAAAATTTAGAAAACTCAAACCATGATGCAAAAATGTTGATTACATCAAAATAAAAGTTTTCTAAAACTATGATGAGGTACCACTTCACATCCACTAGAAAGACTGCAATATTAAAAAGTGGAAAATAACAAGCAAAGAGGTGAAGAAATTGAAACCCTGGTACATTGCTGTTGGGGATGTAAAATGGTTCAGTCCTCATGGAAAATAGTTTAGTGGTTCTTCAAAAAGTTAAACACAGAATTGCCATATGCCTCCACAGTTCTACTCCTAGCTATATACTCCAAAGAATTAAAAACAAGTACTCAGACAAGTATATAACATGAATGTTCATAATAGCCCTCTTCTTAATGGCCAAAAGGTGGAAATAGCACAAAAGTCTATCAATGGAAGAATGAATAAACAGTGTGGTCTATCCATTCAATGGAATATTATTCAGCCATTTAAAAACATGAAATAATAATACAGGCTGTAACATTTATGACCCTCCAAAACATGCTAAGCAAAAGAAATCAGACACAAAACCACATATTCTATGGTTCCATTTACATGACCTATCGAGAATACAAACATTCATAGAGATTGAACAGATTGGTGGTTGCCAGGGCTGTTGGGGAGGCAGGGTTGGGGGAAACTAACTTAATACATCAGGGTTTTACTTTGGAGTGATGCTTCTGAACTAAACAGAAGTGGTGGTTGCACAATATTGTGAATGAACATATCACTGAACTGTTCACTTTAAAATAGTTAATAAAAGTCTTGGTTGAAGTACTAAAAAAATAAAAGCTTTCTATCCAGGGGAAAAATTAATAGACAAATAATAGAATTAAGGCAGATTACTTGTACTCATTAAAACTGATAATGGATTGAAATATAGAACACACCAAAAAAATCTTCTAAATGAACAAGAAAAAGACAGCAATCCAGGGACTTCCCTGGTGGTCCAGTGGCTAAGACTGAGCTTCCAGTGTAGGGGGCCCAGGTTTGATCCCTGTTGAGGGAACTAGATCCTACATGCTGCAACAAAGATCAAAGATCCCACGTGCCACAACTAAGCCTGGTGTAGACAAAGAAAATAAAAAACAGCAATCCTAATAAAACAATGGGCAGAAGAAACCAAAAATTGATAAAGATATGAAGAAATGTTCACACTAGCGAATAATCAGAGAAATGCAAATTCAAACAACGAGATATTAATTTACATCGATTAGGAAAAAATTAGAAAGTTGAATAGTACTAAATATATATGTGGAGAGGAGGGAGATACATCTTAGATCATGTTCTTCAAAAGCCGACCTTGAGATAGGGATTTATTTGCTGGTGATTTACCAAAGAAGTCATCACAGGATAAACTGGTAAGGGAATAAGGGATGCAGGACAGAAAAACAGAAGAAACTGAAAAATGATGTGTTTCAGACAGAGTCCTAGCCTCAACCCAATCCTGTGGGGGAGTTCTGGAGAGGAAATTACACAGTCTGAGCCATTTTATGGCAAAGGAGCTGGGCTTTAATACTTAATACTATAGTTACTCATTGCCTACAAAATACCCTGGGGTGACCCAAACTGCCAGGCACTTCCTATTCTCTGGAGTAAGTGGCTCCAACAGCCCAAGAGTAATCCTCTAAAGATTTTATGACTGGCCGGAAGCAAAGCACATAGGGAGATGAGCCAACAGAGGTAGAAAAAGGGATCCATGAGGGGCTTCCCTAGTGGTCTAGTGGTTAACAATCTGCCTTGGAATGGAGGGGATGCAGGTTCGGTCCCTGAACCGGGAAGATCCCACATGCCTCAGAGCAATAAAGCCTGTAAGCCACAATCAGAGAGTCCATGCACCCCAACAAAAAGATTCCACATAATGCAAGGAAGACCTGATGTCTTAGTTGTAGCCCTCAGATCTTTGTTGCAACCAAGACCCGATGCAGCCAAATAAATATTAATAAATATCATAAAAAAGAAAAAGGGATCCATGAGTTTCTGAGCGTTGCAGGAAAAAATGTCTGCAGTAAGATGTGATAATATAAGAACCTCCAGGACTACGGGTGGAAAAATAGACTGGAAGCCATTGTGGAAAGCAATCTAGCCTTTCTTAGATAAACTAGATTGTTAGATAGATACGTGTATCATATGACACAGTGTTTTTATTTTGGATACATATTCCAAAGAAACGATAACTTGGGTTCATAAGGAAAATAGTTACTTGGACATGTCCACAAGGACACTGCTTTTTTTTTTTTCCCAAAGCCCTAGGAGTCACTAATGTGATCTTATTACCAACATGTCACACAGGCACCTTTCATCATCCTGACCTTTTAGTATCCTGAGATCTAATGAATCATAAGAGCCAAGTGACAGAACTGCTTGTCTGTGGCGTGAGCCAGCTGAAGAAACTTTCCTTGCTCCACTCAAATTTGGCAGTTTTTCAAGTCATCTGTTTTGTCAATGCAACACATCCAGATGTGTTATTTTTTGCCTCCAAGCATTGTGCCTTTTTCTTAGTGTAAGGCAGGTTAAAAGCCCTCATATTTCCCTACTTCCTGGTATACATGTGTTTTACCAAGGCTTTTAGAATACTTGCTGGACAGGCATGATTTTCTTTGGGATGATAAGAAGATCGATGTTATTACATCAGTTAGGGTCCAGTCAAAACAGTGGAAACTATCTTCAATATTTCAAATGAGGGGTGTTTAATAAGGGGAACTGATTACACAGTTGTTGGAACACCAAACATGTAAAAGAGAGGTTGGGGTAACTCAGAGATTAATATCTGTAGGAAGAAGCTACAATTCCTAGAGCTGGGTAACAGAATGGAAGATATGATGTTACCAGAACCTAGGGAAGAGGACAATTTACTACTGCAGTGTGTAGACTGTTACGGGAGTACAGCCCAGATCACTTAATGAGATATGGCCAAATGGATAAAAGAGTATGGTGGACTTGGCTGCTACTGGTATCTTGATTGGGCGTGGTAAGGTTATTACCGGAAATTCTTGAAGAAGCTGGAGGCTAGACCTGGAAGGTATGTAGACTCAAACTAGAAACTAGAAAAGACTGCTTCCTTCCTCCACTTTCCAGTTTCTGAAAGTGTCTCCAGTTGACAGCGCCTCCTAGCTTGCAAGGGAATCTGGAAAAGGGAAATTTGTAGAATCCAGTCCCAGCATCATAGATAGATACATGTCTGACACACTTATAGCAAGATGGTAAAAGTGTGCTCCTGGCCCTGCCGGATGAAATCAAACAGTTTCCAGTATATTTTTTTAATCCTAGCCAGGATCACACAATACCTGCCTAAATTTACCAGTGAAAGTCGCTCAGTTGTGTCCAACTCTTTGTGAACCCATGGACTATACAGTCCATGGAATTCTCTAGGCCAGAATACTGGAGTGGGTAGCCTTTCCTTTCTCCAGGGGATATTCCCAATCCAGAGATCAAACCCAGGTCTCCTACATTGCAGGTGGATTCTTTACCAGCTGAGCCACAAGGGAAGCCCAAGAATACTGGAGCGGGTAGCCTATCCCTCCTCCACTGGATCGTCACAACCCAGGAATTGAACCTGGGTTCTCCTGCATTGCAGGTGGATTATTTACCAACTGAGCTATTCACCAAGGCTACTGTTATTGGTCACTAAGCTGCCATTATTGGTTCTGTTCCAGGGGAGACTCTTGGACACCACCTGTGACAGAGATATGATGGCATAGGAGACAAAGTAGATAGAGGTGGAGGAGACCTAAAAAGACAGTGAACAGAATATTCTGTCCACACACTACATTCCATTGTTTACAGCCATTCTGTGTTGCTATATTTTAGATGTGTCTAGGTAAACAGTACATGACCAGATTTTTAAAATCCAATCTCACAGGTAACCTTAATCCACTTTGTTTATTGTGATTATTGATTTATTTGGACTTATTTCTACTAACCCATTTTTTTAACTTTTAATTTTATTTTGGAGTATAGTTGATGAACAATGTTGTGATAGTTTCAGGTGTATAGCAAAGTGATTTAGTTACACATGTACCTGTCCCTCTTCTTTTGCAAATTCTCTGTCAACATTTTTTGTTTTTCTCAAATTTACCCTATTTGTCTTTGCTTTTATTCTTTTTCTTTTCCTGGTTTATATTGCATCAGTTTTTCTTTATTCCCTTCCATTCATTTGAAGATTATAAATTTGTTTTCAGACATCTCCTACTTAAGTGAATAATTCTTTCCTGAAAACCAGATGTTCTGTATAAAAATGTTAAGCAGGAGTGTATTTCCTATCATTTTAAGTGGAAATATTATAATGAATTATATGTCAATAAAAATCTCCCAATCAGGTCTTAAAACATAACTAAAACACCTATCTATCATTAGCAAATCATCAATTTAAGAAGAAAAATACTTTAAAATTGGCTTCTGATTAGAAGTAATTAATATAATTGTAAAGCACTTGATTTGATGTAAAACTTGATTTCTCAGTACCAGCAATATCTGAAATGCATGTTTCTTTGTCAATATGTGTCTTTTATAAGATCACTACATATGATTTTGACATTCTGCTAATTGTATTTGGAATGTAAATCAAATCATTAGTTGTACAATTTTTTTTAAAGCAATGTAGACATGAAAGTGGCCATGCTGTGCTCCAGTAAGATTTTTGGTAAACAGTAGGCTGGATTAAGCTTAGAATCTATAGTTCACTGATCTTTTAAATATCTATAGCATCTCCTGTGGTTATCTGCTTTTTTATTACTGTTAAAATAGTTGTATCTACTGATCTTTTCAAATAAATGATTTTTGGTTTCATTGATTATTGTTTTTATTTTGTTGGTTGTTGCTTCCATTTAATTTATTTCCTTCTGTTCACTTAGTGTTTAGTTTGCTCTGCATATTTTAGTTTTTTAGGGTTGAAGTTTACATCATTGTTTTGGAATCTTTCTTCTATTCTAATACAATCACCTAATAATACAAATATTCCTGTAAGAACTGCCTTACCTGTATCTCAGAAGTCTTAATGCGTGCATTTTATTTCAAAACATTAAAAAATACCCTTTTATTTCCTTTATAACCAATGAATCCTTTAGAAGTACACTGTTATTTCCCACTGTTTGGTGACTTTGTGTCTTTCTACTGATTTCTCATTTAATTTCAAAATGGTTAGGAGACATACTCATTTTTTTAATCCTTTAAAAATTGACTTATTTTGTGACCCAGAATGTGATCTTGATCAATGTCTGGTGGGCATTTGAGATTTCTTTTGCTGTTTTGTATATTATTCCATAATTGTTACACGGGTGTTGTTGCTTGCTTGTGTCCCTCACAAATTCTGTGTCATTATCTGTATAATTATGAAGATGCTGCAATTGAGTTATTTTGTTCTCCTTTTACTTCAGTTAGATTTTCTCTGCACATTTAACCTTATTTTGAATATATTAGTAGGATTTTTATATCTTTGTAACTGACTAGTTTATGAAACATTCCTCCTTATCCTTGGTAATATTTCTCCTCTGAAATCTACTTAATCTGAAATGAAGTGATTGGTATGACTATGTTATATTTAAACTTTTCTGTTTAACCAATCTGTATCTTTACAAAATAAGTACGTGGGAGATAGCACATAATTGGTTCTTGCTTTTTAATCCAGTTTAACATCTGTCTTTCAGATGGTCTGTTAGGTTATTTAAATATTTAATTAAAAAAATAAATATTTAATTTATATAGTTGTCTTTAAAACAATCTTGTTTGTTCTCTATTTGTTACCACTATTTTTTGTACATCTTTCTCTTTTCCAGTTTCTTGTAGACTGTAATTTTAGTTTAGTTTTGTTTTATTTTGGCCATGCTGTGCAGCTTGTGGGATCTTAGTTCCCTGACCAGAGATTGATCCTGGGCCCTGGACTGCCAGGGAATCCCCTAGATTAAGTAATTTTAGAATTTTTTAATATCCACTAGAACAGCGGCAAAAGGGACTGGTTTTGTGGAAGACAATTTCTCAATGGATTGAGGGTTTAGGGGAGGCATGGTTTCAGGATGATTCAAGCACATTACATTTATTGTGCACTTTATTTCTGTTATTATTACATAAGTTCCACCTCAGATCATCAGGCATTAGATCCTGGAGATTGGGCACCCTTGCTCTAGAAGCTTATTAGCTGCATTTCTTTGTTTTTATTGTTTGCTATATGTTTGCGATATATATCTTTTAGTGTACCTATATATATTTTAGTGTATCTTTGATACATATAGAAAAGCCTTTACAACTGTATACTTCTGTTCCCCCAGTACATTATATTCTTGTCATATTTTGCACCTACATAAGCTATAAGACTTTATATATAATGACTGTTTGCTTTAACAGTTACTTTAATTCTTTATTTATTTATAATTTTTAGTTTATACTGGAGTATAGTTGACTTACAATGTTATGTTAGTTTCAGGGATACATCAAAGTGACTCAGTTATACATTTATCCATTCTTTTTCAGATTCTTTTCTCATGTAGGTAATTACAGAATATCAAGTAGAGTTCTCTGTGTTATACAGGAGGTACTTGTTCATTATCTATTTTGTATATGTAGTAGTATATGTTAATCAAAAACTCCTAATTTATTCCTCCCCCCATCTTTCCCCTTTGATAATCATGTTTGTTTTCTATGTCTATGAGTCCATTTCTGTTTTGTAAATAAGTTCATTTGTATCATTTTTTTAGATTCCACATTTAAGTGATATCATGATATTTGTCTTTCTCTGTCTGACTTCACTTAGTATGATAATCTCTAGTTCCATCCACCTCGCTATAAATGGCATTATTTCATTCTTTTTATGGCTGAGTAGTATTCCATTGTGTGTGTGTGTGTGTGTGTGTGTGTGTGTGTGTGTATGCTACATCTTCTTTATCCATTCACCTGTCAATGGACATTTAAGTTGTTTCATGTCTTGGCTATTGTAAATGGTGCTGCTGTAAACATTGGGGGTGCATGTATCTTTTCAAATTATGATTTTCTCCAGATAAATGTCCAGGAGTGGGATTGCAAGATCATACAGCCACTATACTTTTCATTTTTTAAGAAACCTCCATACTATTCTCCCTAGTGGCTGCACCAATTTGCATTCCCACCAACAGTATAGGAGAGTTCCCTTTTCTCCATACCATCTCTAGTGTTTTTTATTTGTAGACTTTTTGATGATGGCCATTCTGACTGGTGTGAGGTGATACCTAATTGTAGTTTTGATTTGCTTTTCTCTAATAGCAATATTGAGCATCTTTTCATATGCTTTTTGGCTATCTATATGTCTTCTTCAAAAAAACTATACAACTTTAAGACACATATTTTTAAAGTTAACTAAGGAGGTGAAAGACCTGTACTCTGAAAACTATAAAACATTGATGAAGGAAATTGAACATGATACAAAGAAATGGGAAGGTATCCATGCTCTTGGATTGGAAGAATTAATATTGTACAAAGTGCCATACTATCCAAAGCAATCTACAAATTTAATACAATCCTTATAAAAATATTTATGATATTTTCCACAGAACTAGAACAAATAATCTTAAAATTCATTTGGAACCACAAAAGACCCAAAACTACCAAAGTAATGTTGAGAAAAAAAAGAACAAAGCTAGAGGTATCACCCTCCTAGGCTTCAGACTAAACTACAGGGCTACAGTAATCAAAACAGCATGGAATTGGCACAAAAACAGACACATAGCTCAATGGAATAGAATAGAGAGCCCAGAAATAAACCCACACACTTATGGTTGACTAATCTACAACAAAGGAGGCAAGAATATACAATGGAGATGGGGCAGTATCTTCAATAAGTGATGCTGGGGAAACTGGACAGCTACATATAAAATTATGAGATTAGAGCATTTCCTAACACCATACGCAAAAAAGAAACTCAAAATGGATTAAAGACCTAGGTGTAAGACCAGAAACCATAAAACTCTTAGAAGAGAATATAGGCAGAACATTCTTTGACATAAATTGTAGCAATATTTTTGGGTAAATCTCCTAAAGCAATAGAAATAAAAACACAAGTAAAGAAATGGGACTTAATTATCAATAAAAACTTTTGCATAGTAAAGGAAACCAATGACAAAATGAAAAGGCAACTTATGAAATGGGAGAAAATATTTTCAAATACCATGACTGATAAGGGGTTAATATCCAAAATATATAGACAGCTGATATAATTCAACATCAACCAACAGCCCAATCAAAAAATAGGCAGAATATCTGAATAGATATTTTTCCAAAGAAGGCATAGAGATGGCAAACAGGCACATGAAAAGATGCTCAACATCACAGAGAAATAACAAATAAAAACAACAGTGAGACATCACCTCACATCTGTTGGAATGGCTATCATCAAAAAGTCTACAAATAAGAAATGTTGGAGAGGATGTGGAGAAAAGGGAACTCTGGTACAACTGTTGGTGGAAATGTAAATTGGTACAGCCACTATGGAGGGTCATCAAAAAACTAAAATCAGATTTGCCATATGATCCAGCAATTCCACTCCTGGGTATATATCCAGAAAAAAGAGAAAACACTAATTCAAAAAGATACATGCATCCTAGTGTTCATAGCAGCACTATTTACAATAGTTAAGATATAGAAACAACCTGAGTGTCCATCAACAGATAAATAGATAAAGAAGATGTGGTTTATACATACAATGAACTAATACTCAACTATGAAAAAGAATGAAATTCTTTGCAACAATGTAGATGAACTTAGAGATTATTATGCTTAGTAAAACAGAGAAAGAAAGATAAATATTATGGTATTACTTATAAGTGGAATATAAAATATACAAATGAATGTATATGCAAAATAGATTCAGAAATATAGAAAACAAATTAATGGTTATCAAAGAGGAGGGGGACAAATTAGGGGTAGGGCATTAAGAAATACAAACTACTACATATAAAATTGATAAACTACAAGGATATATTGTATAGCACAGGAAATTATAATCATTATCTTGTAAGAAGTTTTTTGTTTTTGGCAATGCCATGCACGGGATTTTAGTTCCCTTGCAGGATCATAGTTCCCTCACTAGGGATTTAACATGGGCCCTGGCAGTGAAAGCGCTGAGTCCTAACCACCAGACTGCCAGGAAATTCTCAGCTTTTAATGGAATATAATCTGTAAAAATACTGAATCATTAGCCTGTATAGCTGAAACTAATATAATATTGTAAATAAACTATACTTCAATTAAAAAATAAGAGACCATTATTAATAAATTACAGCACCTTAGAAATAATAAAACATTTTTTAATAAAACACATTTTTAAGTTGTGTTGAGTTTTATGAAATGAATGTAAGTTTTTCTTAGATAAATAAGGATGGAAAATATTTTTTTCCTCTTTTGTATTTTTAAATTATGGAAGTATTATAACACATTTACAGGAGACTTGGAAAATACAGAACAAAGTTATATACAGTTTCACTATATATTGCAATATTTTTAAGTAGCTAAATTAAGAGTTTTTTTAGTTGGAGTTTCAATACCAAACTCTCAAAAATTAATAGAATAAATATACAGAAAAGTAGAGGATGTAGTAGATATGAAAAGTAACTTCAATCAGTTCAACATAATTAAGATTTACACACTTTTCACACAACAGTAGGATACAAATTCTATTCAAATTCCCATAGACTCTAAACTAGGAGACACTGGAACATATTCAGGGACATAAAACAAAGTGCAAAAATTTTATGGTCTAAAGGTAATTACAATTGTAAGCCATTATGGAAACATGATTAACCTAACAATATAAAATAATTACATACAATTTGAGGGGTTAAATAGAGTGATGTGGTGAGTGGAAATGCATACATGCACATGTTTTCATCCACCCAGTCAGTCTATGTCTTTTGGTTGGTGTATTTAATCCATTTACATTTAAGATATTAACTGATATATATGATCCTACCAATTTTTTAAATGTTTTGACTTTATTTTCTGTAGGTCTTTTCCTTCTCTTGTGCTTCCTGCCTAGAGAAGTTCCTTTAGCATTTGTTGTAAAGCCAATTTGGTGATGCTAAATTCTCTTAATTTTTACTTGTCTGGAAAGATTTTGATTTCTCTGTCAAATCTGAATAAGAGTCTTGCTTGGTAGAGTATTCTTAGTTGTAGGTTCTTCCCTTTCATCACTTACAAATTTAAGAAATATATCATCTTCCTGAACAGATGAAGTTAAAAAGGAAGACACCTGCTTACCTCTGAATTCTTCCCTACCACTTTTCCTACTGGCAACCAGTATTTTTGTTATATCTTGTTTTCTCGGTAACTATTCATTTTGATAGAATTTAAAACTTAACAAAAATTTAAAACTTAGAAAAAAAAACTTTTAAAAATTAGAAGAAAAATGTAAAGCCTAGAATTAAAAAAAAAAAAAAGAATTTAAAACTTAGAGAAAAAAACCTTGTTAGAATGGCATGTACCCTCAACCCAGACCAAACAACTGTGTCCCTTTTTCCCCCTTTGCTTTACTAAAGGTGTTCAGAGATTTGAGCACAAGGAGCCTCAGTGTCATTTTCTTTTTGTCTATTCTTCTTTAGGTTTGCCAAGCTTCTTCAACCCATTGATTGAAATTTTTCTTCAAATTTGAAATCTTTTGGCTATCATGTCTTAAAATATTTGCCCTCCCCCACTTCCCAGGCCCTCTGATTACACAAGAGTTAGACCACTTGATACTGTGGTAGATCCCCCAAGGGTTATCTATTGGCCAACTCATCTGGTCCCATCACCTCATGGGAAATAGATGGGGAGACAGTGGAAACAGTGTCAGACTTTATGTTTTTGGGCTCCAAAATCACTACAGATGGTGACTGCAGCCATGAAATTAAAAGACGCTTACTCCTTGGAAGGAAAGTTATGACCAACCTAGATAGCATATTAAAAAGCAGAGACATTACTTTGCCAACAAAGGTCCGTCTGGTCAAGGCTATGGTTTTTCCAGTGGTCATGTATGGATGTGAGAGTTTGACTGTGAAGAAAGCTGAGCGCTGAAAAACTGATGCTTTTGAACTGTGGTGTTGGAGAAGACTCTTGAGAGTCCCTTGGACTGCAAGGAGATCCAACCAGTCCATCCTAAAGGAGATCAGTCCTGGGTGTTCATTGGAAGGACTGATGCTGAAGCTGAAACTCCAGTACTTTGGCCACCTCATGCAAAGAGTTGACTCATTGGAAAAGACCCTGATGCTGGGAGGGATTGGGGGCAGGAGGAGAAGGGGACGACAGAGGATGAGATGGCTGGATGGCATCACCAACTCAATGGGCATGAGTTTGAGTAAACTCTGGAAGTTGGTGATGGACAGGGAGGCCTGGCGTGCTGCGATTCATGGGGTCGCAAAGAGTTGGACACGACTGAGCGACTGAACTGAACTCAGCATCCCGTTTAATAGTGTCTCTTCCCTGAAGGCAAAGGTCATGTGACTGTTTATTTTTCTTATGTATTTCATATGCTCTCCATATGCTTCAGTTTGGATAGTTTCTCTTGTTAGTTATCAGATTTACTGAGATTTTCTTCTTTAGTGTCTAATTTGCTGGTAAGCCCTTTACTGTAATTAGATTTCATATTTTTTCCTATGGAACCTGTTAGACTAGTGACATTCAGTCATAAAAAGCTATACAAGCATATTTAATATACCAAATATTCAAAAAGTAGTGTTATTAAATGTTTTAATTGTGTGAATTGAAGTACTGGACCAAATAGTTTTTGAATTGGATAATGTGTTTCTCTTCTATATGTGGATATTTTCCCCTATATTAGTTGAGGTTTTGATTAGATTATGTTTTAATCTCATATTGTATGTTTATGTGTTGTTGTTGTTGTTTTTAATAAATGGAGTTGTGAAACTCCCTGGCTTCCTAGGTGGCATTAGTGGTTAAAAAAAAACCCACCTGCCACTGCAGGAGACCCAAGAAATGCAGGTTCGGTCCCTGGGTCAGGAAGGTCCCCTGGAGGAGGGCGACAACCCACTCTAATTTTCTTGCCTGGACAATCTTCATGGACAGAGGAGCCTGGCAGGCTACAGTCCATAGGACTAAGAAGAGTCAGACGCGACTGAAGCAACTTAGCATGCACACATGAAACTGCCCAAGAGAATTTCCAAAAGTGCTCCTAAACCAACATAGAATCTTCTAGATCCCCTAAGGGTTATCTATTAGCCAACTCTAGCATCCCATCAAACAGTGTCTCTGCCCTGAAGACAGAGGCTTAGGTAAAAGTTAGAGTCTGTATGTGTTGAAGAGTTACCTTAGACTACGCAATAAGAAAGAAGGAAGACTATTCTTTGCTCTGACCTCCACCATATTGGTGACCACTCAAAGATTTCTGGACATATAAGGAGTAGAGAGGGCAGGTACTGGGGAAATAGACTGGATTCCTTGCATGTCCAATTACATAAAGTTCAAACATTGCTTTAGTCACTACTCAGAGGCTATACTCACATTCCAATTATGAATTTGAATACCTGAAATGCATGTAATAATGTAATAAATATTAATTTGATCAGCTTTCCGATAACTATTTAGCTATATAGGTTTTCTCAAATATAAATCAATATCTTTTCCCCTTGGCTTATATTTAAACTGACCCTAAAGCCCCAGATCCTCTGTATCTGCTTATGGATTCCTAGTTATTCTTTCCCCCCAATTTTTATTCCCAGGAGTCATCAAAGTTCCCCAGTTATTCTCACTAAGGACTTCCTATTTGTTACCATCAGAGGGCGACTTTCAATAATTTCCTGGATCCAGGCTCCCTCTTGGGGTATAATTTTAAATTGCTCCCTGATGTCATTCCTTTACTCTTCCATGAAATCTCTCTAGAACACGGTCATTTCCCCAAACCTATTACCATCAAAAACTTCCCTCCCAGCCCTTTTCTAACCTAGTCCCCAAGTGTAAAAGCAGTGACAGTTACAAAATCAGAGAGACACTCTTGTTTTCTTTTGTATAAGACTAGTTTTGATATTTCAGATCTCATGTCTTCCCCTGAGTATCAATCTCTCTTCATTCATCCATCGATATACCAGTAGTTTGCCTTCTATCATATTTAAAACTAACATTTTCAAGCCATACTTCTCTTTTCATTTGAAGCACACAGTGGGTTGGCTCTGCCTGCTGATCTCCCACTGTTTCTGGACCGGCCTGTCTCCAAAAGTAAAGGCATAGCAGATGCAGGCTCCCTATAGTGAACTCTCAGCCTATTCAATGCTGTTGTTTCATTCTTCTTGTAAGAACAGGCCTCTTCTTCTTCATCTAGTCATGGCTATGTGAAGCTTGCTCAGTCATGTCTGACTCTTTGTGACCTCATGGATTGTAGCCCACCAGACTCCTCTGTCCTTGTAGTTTTCTAGGCAAGAATGCTGGAATGGGTAGCCATTCCCTTCTCTAGGGGATCCTTCTGACCCAGGGATCAAATCCAGGTCTCTCGCATTGCAGGCAGATTCTTTACTGTCTGAGACACCAGGGAAGCCCAGTTATGGCTATCCTGCTATGTAGTCACAAATGTGACCAGTTCAAAACTAATAGACATATCAGAGCTAACCTAAGAGCACAGAGCAGAGGTGTGTAGAGAGGTAAATGCCTCAAAGAGGCTTGGATAAGCCAAATAAAACCCTTGATTCTGGTTCCATGATGATTTTTCCTTGTAACTACTTCTTCTTTAAGAACAAGATAAAAAGGAAGAAAAGTTGAGGACAGCTATTTTGTACCACCAACACTCTGTTGTTCAGTCGCTGATTCATGTCCAGCTGTTTGCAACCCCACAGACTGCAGCATTCCCTGTCCTTCACCATCTCCCTGAGCTTGCTCAAACTCATGTCTTGAGTCAGTGATGCCATCCAACCATCTGTCATCCCCTTCTCCTCCTCCCTTCAATCTTTCCCAGCATTAGAGCCTTTTCCAGTGAGTCAGCTCTTCGCATTAGGTGGCCAAAGTATTGGAGCTTCAGCTTCAGCATCAGTCCTTCCAATGAATATTCAGGACTGATTTCCTTTAGGATAGACTAGCTTGATCTCCTTGCAGTCCAAGGGGACTCCTTTCAAGAGTATTCTCCAACACTACAGTTCAAAAGCATCAATTCTTCAGCACTCAGCTTTCTTTACAGTCCAACTGTCACATCCATACATGACTACTGGGAAAACCATTGCTTTGACTATATAGACCTTTGTCAGCAGAGTAATGTCTCTGCTTTTTAATATGCTATCTAGGTTTGTCATAGCTTTTCTTCCAAGGAGCAAGTGTCTTTTAATTTCATGGCTACAATGAAACGTGGCAACAATGCATAGCAGTTATAAATAAAGCCTCAAATCTCACATAACCTATTTGTGATTTTTCAACTAGGCATTCAATTACTCATTTAACCTATTGATATAAATATTTGTGTCTACTTTGTACCAAGTACTACTGCTCCAGGCACTGGGGAGATAGTAGTGAACTAAGCATGCATAATCCATGCCACATTACAGTGTATGTTCTCCTAAAGGAGATGGATAAAAATTTTAAAGTATGTAGATTCAGGTAAATCTAAGGACTTTGAAGACTAATAAAGCACAATAAACAGATAGAATTTCAGAGGAAGAGAGTACCTATTTGGAAGGAAGACCTGCCTTATGAGGTGACACTTGCCCAGAAAAATGAATGGAGTGAGTATAAGCCATTGGAAGTTTTTGGTGAAGAGTGTTCTAGAGACTAGAATTAACAAACCTTGAAAGGAAATGACCTTAGCCTGTTTAGGGAATACCAAGAAGTCTAAGATGGCAAGAATTGCTGCTGCAATGGAGAGACTAACAGGAGACGAAGTTGGGGAGAAGGGTGATCTTGCATAATAAAGAGTTTGGATTTTATTTCTTTCATTTATTTATTTTAAAATTATCTACCTGCAGTGCAGGAGACCTGGGTTCAGTCCTTGGGTTGGGAAGATCCCCTGGAGATGGGAATTTATTTGGCTGCATTGGGTCTTAGTTGCATCTCTCAGGGTCTTTTGTTGTGGAACACAGACTCTAGTTGTAGTGTGCAGGCTGAGCAGTTGTGGCACACTGGCTTAGTTGCTCCGCAGCATCTAGGATCTTAGTTCCCTAACCAGGGATTGAACTCATGTCCCCTGCATTGCAAGGCAGATTCTCAACCACTGGACCACCAGAAAAGCCCTGAATTTTATTTTGAATGTGATAGGAAAGTATTGACAAGATTTGAGCAGAAGTCTGTGATTTTTTTTTCATTAAAAAAAGACCTATCTATAGAAATACTTTTGTTTCTTTCTTTCCCCTTCTTCTACACATTTTACACTGCCTCTGGATTTAACCAGGTGTTCATGAGGACATAAAAGAAGAAGGCCACTGTGCACCCAGGAAAATGGCATACTTGGACCATAGTTCATAGATTCTTTATATAAAGTCAAGAAAGATCACTTAGAATTCTTTCTGATAAAAGTGTCAGATTTCTTAAGGGAAACAGAGCTGATAAGAACTGTCAATATGCATCTAATCTCTGACTGATACATTGTTCACTCCCTAACATTACTTCCTCTCCTCCCACCTCACCCCCCATTTTCCTGCAAAGAAGTTTCATCACAAAGAAAGCTGCAATTGTGTTTAGGCAGCCTATGGTAAAAGGGAGCTTTGGCTTAGACCAGGGTGGTTGAAAAGCAGTCATATTTGGAATACATTTGGATAATGGAATCAATAGTTCTTGATGATGAATTGAGTGGATGTGTAGTTGAGAAAATAAGAGGAATCAAGGATGCTTTCTGCCTGAACAACAGAATGAATGGCAATGTCATTCACTGAGATGGTAAAGACGGAGGGGGTCCAGGACAGCATTCGAGGCTGCCAGTCAACGATGGGCCTGGCAGGTGGGAAATAAGGGCAATAGCCCAAATCCAGCCTGGCAGTAGTTTTCTGCTTGCAGCCAGTGGACCACAGTGCTTCACCTGGGATGTGGCTGGAGCTGAGTGCTGGGCATACTCTGCTCAGGAGACAGAAATTTCAGCATGATACTTTTCTAAGAAGCCTCAGCCTAGTAAATGAATAGGAGCAGAGAAACTAAGGAGATAAAAGGATGTTCCCATCCAGCAAAATTCATTCACTGTTTGGCTTGACTGTCAGCAACAAGCAAGTGGACTAACTGACCCAAATCTGAGACAGCAGTTGAGATCCAGCCCTGAGCCTTTGGAGTGGGAGCACTGACTCCAAGACCCTAGACTACCAGAGAACTAATCCTACGTGGTATCAAATAGTGAGAACTCACACAAAGGAAACCACTGGAATACAAGACCCGGCATCACCCAACCACCAGCAGCACCCTGTGCAGGATGCCTCATCTAAACAATAAACAAAACAAAAATACAAACCCAGTCATCAGCAGACAGGATTGCCACCTCACTCAGCCCTGCCCATCAGAGGAAAACCAAACAAACAAACAAAAAATCAGCACAAATCTCACCCTATACAAGCTTACACAAACCACTGGATCAACCTTAGGAGGGCAGAAACCAAAAGGAAGAAAGAATTCAATCTTGAAGACTTGGAAAAGGAGACCTCAAACACAATAGGTTAAAAAAGAAATAATGAAAAGGCAGAGAAATACTACACAAATGAAGGAGCAAACTAGAAACACAGAAGTCCAAATAAATGAAGAGGAAATGGGCAACCTACCTGAAAAAGAATTCAGAATAATAATAGTAAAGATGATCAAAAACCTTGAAAACAAAATGGAGAAAATGCAAGAATCAATTAACAAAAACCTAGAAGAATTAAAGAATAAACTTACAGAGACAAACAACAGAATTACTGAAATTAAAAATACTCTAGGAGGAATCAATGGCAGAATATCTGAAGCAGAAGAATGAATCAGTGAGCTGGAAGATAAAATGGTGGAAATAACTTCTGAAGAGCAGATAAAGTAGAAAGAATGAAAAGAACTGAGGATAGTCTCAGAGACCTCTGGAACAATAGCAAATGCACCAACATTTGAATTCAAATGTTCAAATAGGGATCCCAGAAGAAGAAGAGAAAAAGAAAGGGTTTGAGAAAATTTCTGAAGAGATTATAGTTGAACATTTCCCCAACATGGAAAAGGAAAAGTCAATCAAATCCAAGAGGCACAAAGAGTCCCATACAGGATAAACCAAAGGAGAAACACGCCAAGACACATACTAATCAAACTAATAAAGGCTAAACACAAAGAAAGAATATTAAAAGCAGCAAGGGAGGAGCAACAAGTAACATACAAGGGAAACCCCATACTCTTTAACAGCCGATCTTTCAGCAGAGGCTCTGCAGGCCAGAAGGGAATGGCAGGATATATTTAAAGTACTGAAAAGGAAAAATCTACAACCAAGATTACTGTATCTGGCAAGGATCTCATTCAAAATTGATAGAGAAATAAGAGGATTTTTATTTTTTATTTTTTTTATAAAAAGATTTTTAGATAAGCAAAAGAGAATTCAGTACCACCAAATTAGCTTTACAACAAATGTTAAACCGACTTATATAGTCAAGAAATACATCAGAAGAAAAAAGATCTACAAAATCAACCCCAAACAATTAAGAAAATGGCAATAGGAACATATATATCAATAATTAGTTTAAATGTAAATGGATTAAATGCTCCAACCAAAAGACACAGACTGGCTGAATGGATACAAAAACAAGACCCATATATATGCTGTCTACAAGAAACCCACTTCAGACCTAAAGACACATAGACTGAAGTAAGAGGATGGAAAACTATATTCCATGCAAATGGAAAGCAGAAGAAAGCAGGAGCAGCAATCCTCATATCAGACCAAATAGACTTTAAAACAAAGAAGATTACAAGAGATAAGGAAGGACACTACATAATAATCAAGGGATCAATCCAAGAGGAAGACATAACAATTGTAAATATCTATGTACTCAACATAAGAGCACCTCAATACATAAGACAAACACTAACAGACATAAAAGGAGAAACTGACAGTAATACAATAATAGTAGGAGACTTTAACACCCCATTGACACCAATGGACAGATCATCAAAACAGAAAATTAATAAGGAAACACAAGTCTTAAATGATACATTAGATGAGATAGATCTCATTGATATCTTCAGGACATTCCATCCAGATGCAGAAGAATGCAACTCTTTCTCAAGTGCACATGGAACATTCTCCAGGATAGACCACATCTTGGGTCACAAATCAGACCTCAGTAAATTTAAGAAAACTGAAATCATATATAGCATCTTCTCTGACCACAACACTATGAGACTAGATATCAATTACAAGAAAAAAACTAAGAAACACAAACACATGGTGATTGAACAACACATTTCTAAATAACCAACAGGTTACTGAAGAATTCAAAAGGGAAAGCAAAAATTTCTAGAAACAAATGACAATGAAAACACGACAACTCAAAACCCATGGGATGCAGTCAAAGCAGTCCTAAGAGGGAAGTTTATAGCAATACAGTCCTACCTCAAGAAACAAGAAAAACATTGAATAGACAACCTAACTTTACACCTAAAATAACTGGAAAAAGAACAACAACAACAACAACAAAAGCCTAAAATTACAAGAAGGAAAGAAATCATAAAGATCTGAGCAGAAATAAATGAAAGAAACAATAATAAAGATTAATAAAACTAAAATTTGGTTCTTTGAGAAGATAAACAAAATTGACAACCCTTTAGCCAGACTCATCAAGAAAAAAAAGAGAAGAATAAAATCAGCAAAATTAGAAATGTAAAAGGAGAGGTTACAACAGACAATGCAGAAATACAAAGGATTATAAGAGACTATTATGAACATCTACGTGGCAATAAAATAGATAACGTGGAAGAAATGGACAGATTCTTAGAAAAGTTCAATTTTCCAAGACAGAACCAGGAAGAAATAGAAATTATGAACAACCCAATTACAAGCACTGAAATTTAAGCTGTGATAAAAAAAATCTCCCAAAAAACAAAATCCCAGGACCAGATGCCTTCACAGGAGAATTCTATCAAGCATTTAGAGAAGAACTAATGCCTATCCTTCCAAAACTCTTTCAAAAAACTGCAGAGGAAGGAACATTTCCAAATTCATTCTGGGAGGCCATCATCACTCTGATACCAAAACCAGACAAAGACAATAGAAAAAAGGAAATTATGGGCCAATATCACTAATAAACATAGATTAAAAAAATCCTCAACAAAATTTTAGCAAATTTTAGAATTCAGCAACACATCAAAAAGCTCACACACCATGATTAAGTTGAGTTTATTCCAGGAATGCAAGGATTCCTCAATATACACAAATCAATCAATGCGATACACTATATTAACAAATTGAAAGATAAAAGCCATATGATAATCTCAATAGATGTAGAAAAAGCCTTTGACAAAATTCAGCACCCATTTATGATTAAAACTCTTCCAAAAAATGGGCATAGAAGGAACCTACCTCAACATAGTAAAGTCCATGTATGATAAGCCTATAGCAAACATTATTCTCAATGGTGAAAAACTGAAAGCATTACCCCTAAGATCAGAAACAAGACAAGGGTATCCAATTTCACCACTATTATTCAATATAGTTCTGGAAGTCCTAGCTACAGCAATCAGAGAAGAAAAAGAAATAAAAGGAATACAGATTGGAAAAGAAGTAAGCCATCATGGTTTGCAGATGACATGATACTGTACCTAGAAAATCCTAAATATAGTATCAGAAAATTACTAGAGCTAATCAGTGAATTTAGCAAAGTTGTAGGATACAAAATCAATACACAGAAATCACTTACATTTCTATATACTAACAATGAAAAATCAGAAAGAGAAAAGGAATCAATCCCATTCACCATTGCAACAAAAAGAATTAAATATCTAGGAATAAACTTACCTAAGGAGACAAAAGAACTGTACACAGAAAATTATAAGACACTGATGAAAGAAATCAAAGTTGACATGAACAGATGGAGAGATATTCCATGTTCCTGGGTAGGAAGAATCAATACTGTCAAAATGTCTATACTACCAAATGCAATCTACAGATTCAATGCAATCCCTATCAAATTACCAATGGCATTTTTCACAGAACTAGAACAAAAAATTTCACAATTCATATGGAAACACAAAAAACCCTGAATAGCCAAAGCAGTCTCAAGAAAAAAGAATGGAGCTGGAGGAATCAAGCTTCCTGACTTCAGCTTATACTACAAAGCTACAGTCATTGAGACAGTATGGCACTGGCACAAAAACAGAAATACAGACCAATGGAACAAGATAGAAAGCCCAGAAATAAACCCATGCACCTATGGATACCTTATTTTTGACCAAGATAAGGCAAGAATATACAAAGGGGCAAAGACAGCTTTTTCAATAAATGGTGCTGGGAAAATTGGACAGCTACATGTTAAAGAATGAAATTAGAACACTTCCTAACACCATACACAAAGATAAACTCAAAATGGATTAAAGACCTAAATGTAAGACCAGAAACTATAAAACTCTTAGAGAAAAACATAGGCAGAACATTCGATGACATAAATCAAAGCAAGAGCCCCTATGACCCACCTCCTAGAGTAATGGAAATAAAAACAAAAGTAAACAAGTGGGACCTGATTAAACTTAAATGCTTTTGCACAGAAAAAGGAAACTATAAGCAAGGTGAAAAGACAACCCTCAGAATGGGAGAAAATAATAGCAAATGAAAAAACTGACACAGGATTAATTTCCAAAATATACAAACAGCTCATACAATTCAATGCCAGAAAAGCAAACAACCCAATCAAAAAGTGGGGGAAAGACCTAAAAGACAGTTCTCCAAAGAAGACATACAGATGGCTAACAAACTCATGAAAAGATGCTCAACATTGCTCATTATTAAAGAATGCAAATCAAAACCACAATGAGATATCACCTCACAACAGTCAGAATGGCCATCATCAAAAAGTCTACGAACAATAAATGGTGGAGAGGGTGTGGAGAAAAGGGAACACTCTTGCACTGTTGGTGGGAATGTAAATTGATACAGCCACTTTGGAAGATGGTATGGCGATTTCTTAAAAAACTAGGAATAAAACCACCATATGACCCAGCAATCCCACTCCTAGGCATATACCGTGAGGAAACCCCATTGTTCATTGCAGCACTATTTACAATAGCTAGAACATGGAAGCAATGTAGATGTCCATCAACAGATGAATGGATAAAGAAGTTGTGGTACATATACACAATGGAATATTACTCAGCCATAAAAAAGAACACATTAGAGTCAGTTCTGATGAGGTGGATGAACCTAGAAGCTATTATACAGAGTGAAGTGAGTCAGAAAGAGAAAGATAAATATCATATTTTAACACACATATATAGAATCTAGAAAAATGATACTGAAGAATTTATTTATAGGGCAGCAATGGAGAAACATAGAGAATAGACTTATGGACATGGGGAGAGGGGAGGAGAGGGTGAGATGTATGGAAAGAGTAACTTGGAAACTTACATTACTATATGTAAAATAGATAGCCAACAGGAACTTTCTGTGTGGCTTAGGAAACTCAAACAGGGGCTCTGTATCAATATAGAGGAGTGGGATGGGGAGGGAGGTGGGAGGGAGGTTCAAAAGGGAGGGGATATATGTATACCTATGGCTGATTCATGTTGAGGTTTGACAGAAAACAACAAAATTCTGTAAAGCAATTATCCTTCAATAAAAATATAAATTAAAAAAAAAAAAGACTAAGGGAGGAATGACAGGGAAGGAGGATCGAGGATTATTTTGAACTTGTCAGTCTGAAATGCCTGTTAGCATCCAAGAGCAGATGTAAACTGCTATTACATCTGGTCCCCAACCAGAATGTAAGCTCCAAGATAATAGGGATTTTTGTCTGTTTTTTTTACTACCATATTCTTGAAACCTAGATGAGGCCCTGGCACATAGCAGGTGCTTGATAAATATTTGCTGAATGACTGGACAAATAAATGAATAAATATGAGTCTTGAGACTTTTTAGTTTGAAGTCTTGGCCTATAGCCCTTGCTGAATAAAGTGATGAAAAGCAAACTGTGGCAACAAATACCATATATTAATATCTAAATTGGTGAGAGAAAGCCAAGTCCAAGGGGCCTCTTCCACCTATCTGAACTCAAGTTCAGATTTCTGGATTGGCCTGCCACATGGAGAAAAGGGGAGCAAGGAGAATGGAGGGCCAGAGTCCACACAGAAGAGTGAGCCAATCCATTTATGTGATCTTTTAAAAGATTATTTTATTTTATAATTTCGGGTGCCGTGGGTCTTTGTTGCTGCAGTCTTTCCCTAGTTGCAGCGAGCGGGAGCTAGTCTCCAGTTGTGGTGTACCAGCCTCTCACTGCAGTGGCTTCTCTTGCTGCAGGGCACCAGCGCCATGTGCACAAGCTTCCATAGTTTGGGGGCATGGGCTCAGTTGTCATGGTGCACGGGCTTAGCTGCCCTGCAGCATATGGATCTTCCCAGGCCAGGGGCCAAACCTGTGTCCCCTGCCTTGGCAGGCGGATTCTTTACCACTGGACCACGAGGGAAATGCTATGTGATCCTTTAATGTATAAGATCTCTCCAAAGACAAAGAAAGCCTCAACAGTGATTTTCATTTCCTTCTTGAGGGAAAACAATGTGGGAATACGAAAAAGAAGAGACTCCCTCCCCATTTCCAACCCCCTCACCCTAAGTCTGTGATACAAAATATTGTTGTTTTTTAAAGCTTTTGCCAGTACTGAAATTCAATACATGGTTTGGTGTGAAAAATGTACTGTACAGGAAGTATATATATATATATATAGTTTGGCATGATTCTGTATCACCCTATATCACTCTTGCTGGCTATTACGCTGTGAAAAGTCTGGTGTTATTTGAAATAACTGGAAGGATCAAGAAAATAAAGAAGTAAGAGTGTGGGGGGAAGTTTCTTAGTTTCAGCCTTCTGAGATGCCAATAAACCAGTGCTAGTTACCAAGAGTCTACCTTTTGTGGGTGAACTCAGTCTTGACTGAATTGTGATACTCTGTCTCCCATGGTGAGTGTGTGTGTGTGTGTGTGTGTGTGTGTGTGTGTGTTAGTTGCTCAGTCATGTCCAATTCTTTGTGACCTCATGGTCTATAGCCTGCCAGGCTTCTCTGTCCATGGAATTCTCCAGGCAAGAATATTGGAGTGGGATACCATTTCCTTCTCCAGGGAATCTTCCTGACCCAGGGATCGAATATATATTTCCCGCACTGCAAGGGGATTTTTTTTTTTTTACTGTCTGAGCCACCAGGGAAGCCCTATGTCTCCCATATCAGGGTAGAATTCTAGAATACTGTCAAATACTCTTCTCTCATGGAGAGAGGCATCTGAATTTATCACATCTATTTCCTGAACTGTTCTATTTTACAGTTGGGTCTTTGATGTTTGGACTGACAAGCTAAGACTCTGCAACCTTGTTTTCTGGTGCCATTGAAATAGATCAGGAGAAACGCTCTAAAGAGACGAAATGAAATGTGTCAGTGGGGTTGGGAAGGTGCCATGAGTGGGAAAGCATGTGTTCTGCCTCTCCAAATAGCATCCCATCAAAACATTTAGAAACTTGCCATGGCGGGCAGCTCTATTCCCAAGATTTTTCCTGGGACCACCTTCTGTCCCATACTGTCCATCTTGTATATTTAAAAAAAAAATTTCCCCTTTTGTTTCTCCTTTGGTGCCCATATCCCTGACACATCAATGCTAAATTAAGTGAAAGCTTTGTGTAAAAAAAAAAAAAAAAAAACCAGCTTCCACTCCGTCTTGTGAGTAGATATCCCCATATTTTAAATAGACAGACCTACAAACAAATCTCATGGCCTCTAATTTCTCAGGTTCCCAGTCTCCTGCTCACATTCATGTGTCTCTATTTCTGGCAGTCTTTCTTAGATCTGTATTTATTCCATAATGACTATCACATTCCTCTCCTCCTCCTGCTACATTCTCCTCCTCATAGAATTAATTAACTCTGAAAGTCATTTTCCATTCATTCATCACTGTATAATGCTAATTCTGTTCAGATTTGGTATTGATCAACAGATGACATGAATGAATGTTTCAACCCTGCTCCCACTCTGCCCACGAATGGAAGGCAGGTTGCTAAGCAAGGCTTTCTTTCCAGGCTCCAGCTTCTAGCAGGCTTTCATTTTTGCTTTGCTATGGGGATAATTTCTTGAAACCCCTATTTCCTTGTTCACTAGTATTTGAACTGATATAGAAAGTTCAAACTCAGCCTCAGCATTCACAGCAGCCAGCATGTTAAAGTATTTGAGGTACCAAACATATCTCCTCCCCTCACAGGTTCTAAAGCAACGGTGGGTGGCAGGGCGGGGGAATGCAAGAATCAAGTAAGTTCAAAGTATCTGTTTTGGCTGGAGGCTAATTTGGAGTCTGTGGTTGGGACCTGAATATAAATTTGGCTTTTTAATACATCCCTCTAGTCCCCAGGTAACTTACCACCTGTTGCTGGCAGGCTGTTTGAGAAAGCAAGAGCCAAAACTGAGATACTATCCTTGCTCTGCACTATATGCCACTACTTTTTCTTTGCAGAAAAGGAGGGGGGTGGTGTTGCCATGCTAATACTCTTAAAAGCATAGAAGTTTCTGTTTTATAAACAGTTGTTTTATTATTTTATTTTTGGCCATGCTGCGAGACATGTGGGATCTTGGTTCCCCAGCTAGGGACCATACCTGTGCCCCCTGCAGTGGAAGAGCAGAATCTTAACTACTAGACTGCCAGAGAAGTCCCTTATAAGCAGTTAGAAATAGAAAGAGAGGAAGAAAGTGGTTCCACAAAGAGTTCTTCCTGCCTGGTGCCCTCACCTAAACCTCTTTGTACTGAGGTGACATCTCCCATAATGCATTTTGCCACCCCCAGGCGCCCCATCCTCACCACCCAGCATTTATGGGACTGTGAGGTCTCTGTCTAGACGTGGAAAGCTGTGGAGGCAGGAAGGCTGAGGAGGAACCATTCTTAGTTCTCATCAGAGAGCAGCAGCCAAGGGGTAATCAAAGGGATGACTGACTTGAGTTTTGGTGGACACAGTCCCTGTGTTTGGAAAGAAGATAGTCAGTGGGGAGTGTGTGATGCACTCACATTATCTTCTCTCAGATGGTCTCCGTTCAAGGACATCCTGGCTTTGCTGTGAATTCAAGTTTAGTAGGCTTTTCCGATCTGACTGATCTGCCTTGTAATTGGTCGCATGGGCTTGTTTATTAAGCTTTGTTACTTTTCATGAGTTCTTAATCTTTTTCTGTACCTTCAGAAGTTGCAGTTTAGGTACTTTAAGGTAGAATCTCTTCTCTCTTTTCTCATCTCTTCCCCTGATTTCTGGTGCTCCTTTCTCCTGGTTCTCCAGCCTCTGGTTGGCAAATCACTCCTGTTCAGGCTTTTTGTTTTTGTTTTTAAACTCCATCCACTTGTCATGTTTCTCCTTTGGTGTTTGCTCGGTCTGAGGCTCTGTCCTATGCCTAAGTGTCATTTCAGCCCACCATTCTCCTCTTGAGCTTCTCTACTCCAGTATCTTCAACTAGCACATGTACTTGAGGCTGATCCCCAAATGTGTAATTCTTTCCCAAACCTCTCTTTTGAGCCCCAGACCCATATCTTAAGCCATTTACTAGACACTGTCCCCACCTGCACCTCATACTCAATTGACCAAAACCAAAATTCATCATGTATCCCCCAAACTGACTCCATTTCCTTTATTCTACATTTTGGTAAGTTACACCTACATCACTCAGGCTAGCCATGTGACTATAATATTCATGAGAGCATGGATCCAATTGGTTACCAAGTCCTAGCGATACCACCTTTCTAACGTATTTCAGATCTTCTTTTATCCTTCTTCACTGCTACCACCTTTCAGTCGTGTCCGACTCTGCAACCCCATGTACTGCAGCATGCCAGGCTTCCCTGTCCAGCACCAGCTCCCGGAGTTTGCTCAAACTCATGTCCATAGAGTCAGTGATGCCATCCAACCATCTTATCCTCTACCATCCGTTTCTCCTTCTGCCTTCAATCCTGCTACTACCTTTAGAACCTATATAAGTTCAGGGTTTTCTTGTTAGTTTCAAACAACAGAAATGAACTGATTAAGCAAAACAAGGAATTTATTTGAAAAGACATTGGAAAGGCTGACAGAGTTGAAGGGAGAACTGAATAACCCTACTTCAGGAAGCATAGATCTGGGGCATCTCTAGGGGCCTTGGCAGGTGGAGCTCAGACTTTCTGTCTGTGACACGGCATTGGGTAACTCAGCTGCAATCATCTTTCATCTCTCTGTCTTTATCAAACTTTCAGATTCCTAGTAGAGAAAATCTGGTTGGCCATCTTTGAGTAAGTCATCCAGGGTTAGGGGTTAGTGGCACAAGTTTGTGACTACTATAGACTCTTATAACTTCTCAACCCTTCCTCAGTACTGTCATAGCCTTCTCAAAGTCCTCTTCATCTTTCCAATCTATAGTTCACACCACCATCACGTTCATATTTTAAAAATACATCTTGTTCCAAGTATCGCTACTTAACATCCCTCCATAGTGCTTCATTGTTCAGAAAATAACCTGTAAGTTTCTTCTAAAGACTTCACTCTAGGATTTGGATCCTGGCTTTCTCTCCAGTCTCATCTCTTGCTACCTTTTCACGAAATCTTATCTTCCAGGCATACTGCAGTTACTGGCAATGCTCCTAAACAAGTCATGCCTTGTTCTATGTTCATGTTTTTGTGTGTGTTCCTCCCTCATCCTCCCTCTCTTCTTTTCACCTGGTCAATACATTCATCTTTCCAGACTCAGTTTAGAGATTAGTTCCAAACCTCTTCCTGTCTCTTATTATCCAGGTTAAGTCCTCTTCCCCTCTACTCCACTAGCATCCTGAATTTATCTCTAACATACACACTGCAATGTTACACTCAGCTCTCTCCTTGTCTTCTTCTTGGTTAAAAAATGAGCTCCTTGAGGTTGAAGACTACATCTAATTTATATTTGGTTTCCATTACCTAGGATGGTGCCTAACAGGTCTCAGATGTTTGATAAATATATTGAAATAAATAAAACTGATTTTGAATGCCTGATATAAAGCAGAGCTTACTGCCTAGGAGACAAACACCCTACATATAAGAAAAGCACACGCAGAGCAACAATTTATTATGTAATTGCAGCTCGAGAAAAACAGAACCTGCAGGCTAGAGTGTGAGATTGGATTGATATGAAAAGTCTTCTCCCAAGAAGAAAGGTCTGAGAAGTAGCATAAAGAAAGAGGAAGACTCAAATGGATTGAAGAGGTTGGGAAGAGAGTTTGGAGTTTGGAGAATAAGATAAATAAATGCTTACTTTATAAATGTGTTTGAGGGATAAGCTAAAACCATTGGCTAGGCAGAGGCTGATTAAGATACAGTGAAAATACATCCTTACTGTATTGCACAGGGAACTATATTCAATATCTTCCAAAATGGAAAAGAACATGAAAAGAATATATATATATATATAACTGAATCACTTTGCTATACAGTAGAAATTAGCACAACATTATAAATCAAAGATACTTCAATAAAATTTTTCTAAAGATATAGTGAAAAAATCAGTATGTGGTATGTTGGGGAGTCATAGGTTAGAAAAACAAGTTGGAGCAGATTGTAGCAGATTTTGTTTAAAATCTCTGTGCTTTCCATTCTCTGACTCCAACATAGAACATTCTAGACTGCCTTTTCATCACAAACACCCTGTGTCTCCTCTAGAATATTTTGAAAATGGACAGTTTCCAGGTCAAGGAATTCCCCCTTCCCCCCAAACTAAGATTTCCCTATGTCCTTCAAGGTACTGTACACTAGATCTTTCTATTCTTATTTTAGATGAAGTGTTTGTGTTTGTGTGATGTTTTTCCCCACCCTGGGTTGCAGACAAGCAGCAGAAGCCTTGCACCCCCCCACCCCACCCCCATTTGCTGGCTTCTATTTATTTTAGTTTCAATCTAAACATGAGCTAGACCCACAATTCCAGAAAAATTAGACATGAGAAAAGGATGAAAAGCTTACTAGTCTGTTTCCCTTAAAGGGGATTTGCAGAGTTTAGCTCAGTTTAGTTATCACTAGACAGTACATTTAGTGTTTATGTCTAGACAAACTGCAAACAATCACCTATGGACACTATTATTACTAATATGATCTTTCCTCCAAACTCATAAGCTTTATTGGCGCTTGGGCTAATAGGCCTTACTGCAGAATCGGATACGACTGAGCGACTGAACTGAACTGAACTGAAACCTCTACTTAATTGTCAGAAGGAAGTGAAGCCACTCAGTCGTGTCTGACTCTTTGCGACCCTTTGGACAGTAGCCCATCAGACTCCTCCATCCATGGGATTTTCCAGGCAAGAGTACTGGAGTGGGTTGCCATTTCCTTCTCCAATTTAATTGTCTGGGTCTCCTTAATTTGACCTCATTCTACCTCTCCACTTTTATATGTTGTTACTTCAAACAACAATAGCAAAAAAAAACAAAACCAAAATAACCCTCCAGTCAGGCCTAATAACTGGAAAAATATCATATTGAGAGGGGAGGTATATAGTACAGAATGGCTACTCCTCCTAATTTCACCCACGACTGACACAGGAATTTTTTTTAATGTCTTCATGTAGGTAAATTTCACCACTATCATGGAGTTGGAATGTCACCTTTAAATCATTTTGTCAACTCCATTTTTCACAGATGAGGAAATTGAGGCCCCAAGAAATGAATTGATTTACCTAATATGTTAGCATGTAGTTGTCATTATTTTTTCACATGTAACAATCACTTCCTCTTCCCTCCCTGCATTTACCAACTAAAGTTAAGTTCTTGAGGGCAAGGATCATCACATCTCATGCATTTTCTGCACTCACAAGGGCACTGCTGTCTCCTCTTGTTTCCCATCCAGGATCAAGAATGGGGCTGAGCACATAGAATGTGCTAAGAAGAGAATGTTTGCATTGAACTGAACCCCTGCAGAACGTGGACGATTTAGAGGCACGGAGTTTGGCCTCTCGGTGACTACTTGCCTCAGCTGGCCCACTTAGCAGTGAACAGCAATGGGCCAAAAGACACAAATCAAGTGTGTAGTCTTGTTTGCCCAACTAAGTTATAACTACCTTCTAATACAGACTTATTTTGTAGCCCATATCACTTTGAACAGTACTAGTCACAGAGTAGATGCTCAATTAACAACATTTTAGAGACCTCTTTGGTGATCCAGTGGTTAAAACTCTGTGCTTCCACTGCAGGGAGCACGAGTTTTATCCCCAATCAGGGAACTAAGATCCTGCATGCTACGTGGCATGGTCAAAAAATAGGAAAAAAAAATTTTTTTAAATACAACATTTTAATTGACAGTTCTCGGATCAATAATCAGATCTTGGGCTGTGTTTCATGCAGCAACTAGAGTAGCTTTACCAAAAAGAAAGCACCAGGCTGTCAGAGATGGACACTGCTGGGTTGAAGGAGCATTTTCAGGTTGATCTATGCCTTAAATTGGCCTTGAACAAGAGCATCTGGGATCCTCTGCTGCCTTTTAGATACCAAAGAAGCATTTTGAAAAGTGCTACAATAAAGCTGATAATATAGTGGGGATTTTTGTTTTTCTATCTTTATTTTTAATTGGAGAATAATTGCCTTACAACATTGTATTGGTTTTGCTGTATAACAGTGTGAATCAACCATAAGCTTAATTTAAGCTAGTTTAAACTCCAAAGAGAAAGCAGGTTATTTATTTTCACCATTAACCCAATCTTATTGATGTGCATCTTTCACCATGTTTGAACAGTAAATGGGCTTCCTAAGAATTAGTCAAGGAATCAAAATACTTTGTTACTAAATATTGCAACTTTTGCACCCCCCCCCCTTTTCCCCAGAGGGAACTGGTATCTGGGGGAGGGGAGATGGGAAAGTAAGTGAAAGCATAGATTGCGAGAATATTTGTAACTGATGATTATTTTTATTATCTTAATTCTAGGTAGGGAAACAGCTATGCTTAGGTACCTGAGGGAACCAGTAATCCAAGCAGTCATTAAGAACTGGAAATTTAGTTGTGATGTTCCACTAACTATATCCCTTCTCGTGGAATTATTGGCTAATTATTGGCTAAGGCAGAATTGTTTCCATGTAGAGAAGAGTAGGCAGGTAGGTCTATAAAACAGTATTTATAATTTAAGAATATTGTCATGGTCCAGTTGCACAAAAGCATTTGCTTAAATAGTCAACTAGACCAGTTCCTTGAATGATCTAAAATCTCTATTTTTTTTTATTGAGGTATAGTTAATGTACAATATCATATACGTTTCAGGTGTACAACATGGTAATTCACAATTTTTAAATGTTATAATCCATTTAAAGTTATTATAAAATATTGGCTGTATTCCCTGTGTTGTAGAATATATCCCTGTGTCTTATTTGTCTTCCACATAGCAGTTTGTACCTCTTAATCTCCCACTCCTGTCTTGCCCCTCCCCCTCCTCACTCCCCACTGGTGATCACTAGTTTGCTCACCATATCTGTAAGTATGCTTCTCTTCTGTTACAGTCAGAGTTTATTTTTTTTTTAGATTCCATGTAGAAGTGATATCATATAATATTTGTCTTTCTCTGTCTGACTTACTTCACTTTAGCATAATACCCTCCCAGTCCATTCATGCTGTTGAAAATGGCAAAATATCATTCTTTTTATGGCTGAGTAATAGTCCATTTTATATACATACCACATTTTCTTTTTTTATATAATCTTTATCTCCTATTTATTTTTTGGGGTGTGATAGGTCTTTGTTGCTCTGCAGGTTTCTTTCTAGTTGAGGAGTGGGAGCTACTCTTTAGGGGCCATGTGTGGATTTCTCACTGCAATGGGTTCTCTTGCAGAGCTCAGGCTCAAGGGCACTTGGGCTCAGGAGTTGCAATTCTGGGCTCTAGAGCACAGCCTCAATAGTTGTGGTGCATGGGTTTAGTTGCTCTTGCTCTGCAGCATGTGGGATCTTCCCAGATCAGGGATCAAACCTGTCTCTCCTTCATTAGCAGGCAGACTCTTTACCACTGAGCCACCAGGGAAGTGCCATACCATATCTTCTTTATCTATTCAATTTAAGGTTGTTTCCATATTTTGGCGATTGTAAATATTTGCTATAAATATTGAGGTACATGTATTTTTTTTAATTAGCATTTTCAGACTTTTAAATATATATATATATATATACCCAGGAGTAGAATGGCTGGGTCTCATGGTAGTTCCATTTTTAGTTGTTGTTTTTTTTTGTTTTAAGGAAACATCATACTGTTTTCCACAGTGGCTGCACCAATTTACATCCCCACAAACAATATATGAGGGCTTCCTTTTTTCCACATCCTCTTCAATAATTGTTATTTGTGTTCTTTTTGATTATAACCATTCTGACAGATGTGAGGTGATAGCCTATTGTGGTTTTAATTTTCATTTCTTAAAACTGCTACTTTAGGAGTAATCAACGTATCAATTGTCATCGTGTCTCTAAGAAATCCCGCTTGCTAAACTCTTCAAAATGAAGTTTGGTTTTCCCCTAGCATGCAGGCTGAATAATGAATCCTTTTCTTTGCTACCCATATATATGCAATTCAGATCAGTTTGGTTGCTCAGTAGTGTCTGACTCTTGTGACCCCATGGACTGCAGCACGCCAGGCCTCCCTGTCCATCACCAACTCCCAGAGATTACACAAACTCATGTCCATTGAGTCGGTGATGCCATCCGACCATCTCACCCTCTGTCATCCCCTTCTCCTCCCACATTCAAACATATGCAATTAATGATCACCTAAATTGGCTCCTTTAAGTTTGGCTCCCAAACTTCATTGAGGGAGGTCAAGAACGTGTAGAAGACCACACCTTTGAGTAAGAAAATTATAATTGGGTATTCTGCTTCTTTTTTAGGTCTCAACATGGCAAACCAAGGACTTCCAGAACTAGCCCAGTTACATTTGAGAAAGAAATATTTTTTGATAGTGATGAGGTAAGAAAGAACATTAGCAATGTTCATTTATAATCTTTCTTTGGAGTTGCTTAGAGTACTTTATAAGCAGGGTCTCACAAACTTCCTGTTGAAAAGCAAAAAGTAGTCAAGATTCATATAGAAAGCAGGTTAATTTATCTAATTTAATGAAAGAGAAACAGAGACATAGAAAAGGGAAGAAAGAAAGTGAACTCGCTCAGTCGTGTCCAACTCTTTGCGACCCCATGGACTGTAGGCTACCAGGCTCCCCCGTCCATGGGATTTTCCAGGCAAGAATACTGGAGTGGGTTGCCATTTCCTTCTCCAGAGGATCTTCCTGACCCAGGGATCAAACCGGGTCTCCCGCATTTTAGGCAGATGCTTTACCATCTGAGCCACCAGGGAAGTGGGAAAAGAAAAGGGAAGAGACAGGGACATATCAACAAAGAATCATGGCTCAAAACCCAGGGACCAGAAATCTATTTTAGGACATGAGTGAACATTAAATCCTGACTTAAACTAGATATTGTGATCACTTCTTAAAACAAAACTCCATTGGGTAGCTTGGTTACTTCCCTAGGTTTATCACATTCAAGTAAATTTTCTGGGTCAACTTTTATTTCATCAGCCAGAGATAGTACAATTCAACATAAAGCTAAAAACATACTCTAATCATATTCAAGCTAATTTTCTGGGTCAACTTTCATTTCATCAGCCAGAGATAGTGCAATTCAACGTAAAACTAAAAACATACTTCAATTTAGACATTTTTACATGTGTGTGTGCACTTAGTCACTCAGTCGTGACGGACTCTGTGGTCCCATGGACTGCAGCCTGCCAGGCTCCTCTGCCCATGGAATTTTCCAGGCAAGAATACTGGAGTGGGGTACCATTTCCTACTCCAGGGGATCTTAGTTAACTGCTGGAGACTAATTTGGAAAAAGATGTAATACCTCAGAAAAATTTCCAGAGGCTTTCCCCCCCAAAATTAATTTTTAAATATACTATAAAAGAAGCCTTTGCATCTTCTCCCCCCAAAATTTTTCCAAGATGTTTATGATTCTAAATGTTATATACTATATATCACATCTGTGAAGCAAGATTTTCAAATGTATTTTTGTTTTGAACCCAGGGACTCCAGTTTTACAATAAGTAGTATAAATTAAATAAGTACATCTTTGGATTTGCCCCCTATTGCTTCCCACCATCCCTAAAGGAATGTATGGCATGGCTCTGCTAGTCCTTCTCCTAGTCCTCCTCCAACCCCTGAAAATTGCCAACTCCTGGCGTTTTCCTCCTGGAGCATAACACCTCCCCTCACCACACAGTTCTGTTGCTCCTTACTATCTCCCTCTTTTTCATTCACCTTCTTACTCTATTTGCCTGTGCAGTTCCCTTTCTTCTGAATCTCATCTTACCCCATCACCTTCTTGAGAACAGGCGATCTTTAGAAATGCTGATCCACACACAGGATTGTGCTCTTTATCTAATTTCTCATCAGACCAAGCCCGAAGGAGGTAACTCAGAGTTTTTTTTATCTCCTTGTGTTCTCATGCCTTTGACTCATTCTTAGATTATCTAGGGCCAGACAATAACCCCGGAGTCAGCAGGAGGTGGAACAGGCCCAGCAACTCTACCACCAGGCATGACACTCAAACAATCCACCAGCACCACCACTGGCAGATAAATGCAAAACGGCAGGCAGAAGGGCTGGGGCTTCCCTGGTGGCTCAGACGGTAAAGAATCTGCCTGCAATGCGGTACACGTTGGGTTTGGTCCATGGGTCGGGAAGATCCCCTGCAGAAGGGAATGACTCCCACTCCAGTATTCTTGCCTGGAGAATTTCAAGGCCAGAGGAGCCTAGCAGGCTGCAGTCCATGAGACTGCAAACAGTCAGACACAACTGGACAACTAACACTTCCACACTTCTCAGACAGAAGTGTTACCAAAATTAAATTACTCTTTACTACATTTCTGGAAGAATCATAAATCGCAAAATTATTTTTTAAAAAATGCAGAGTGCACTGCTATTTCTCTCTTCCTGTGTGCCACCCCCCAGCTCAGCAAGCAGTTATCCCCAGGACTTTCTTCCACTCACAACCCTTAAGTTATTGTCCTTCTGTAACTTGCTTTTCTCCTTAAAGATTGTCCTTCATTTTTTTCTTTCCGCTTCTTTTTATCTGCTTTCCTTCCTACAGAAATGGGAAAGGCAGAGGAAAGAGGTGTAAACCCTTGGGGTGATTTGTCTAAACTTTGATGCCGTCCTTGTCTATTTCACCGCTTCACCTCCTAATGACCCCTAACATTTCACACAGCTGGTCCACATTTCCATATACAAGCTGCTCTGTCAGGACGCCTTAGAACTTAGCTCTGCAGGTTATGGCTCTCATTCCAGCAACCCAGGGTGCAGAACATGAAGTTCTTCTCACTTAATTTGAGTTAGAGACCAGATTTTAGCTGGACTGAGGTGGAGTAAGGAATGGAATATTGTTTAGGATAGGCGCAACTTGAAACACTAATATTTTGTTTATTTTCTCTAGGTTATTGATGCAGTCGGGCAATCAAAATTTGTTCTAAAGAACCTGCACCATTACACAGTCCATCCAAATTTGGTAGGTGATAAAAAGCATTCCCCCACAGTCTCCAAGAGCAAGTTTCAGCTGCGGTGCCGAGGCCCAGTGCAGAGAATAACCCAAGTGCCCCCAAGTGCCACCAGCTACTGTGCCTGTGCATCCTCCTGGGACCGGGAAGCAGAGCTGTCTCAGGGCGCTGATGGGAACGGTGGCGAGGGAGGAGGGTGGGGCTGTGAAGAAAGTAGGCCCTGCAGCTGACTTTTTTTTCTTATGTTGAGAAAACATATGTCTCATTAGGAAGTATTCTGTTTTCTCCCTCTCCCTTCCTCCCTCCCTAGTCCCCTGCCATCCACCTACTGATGGAAAAGCAAATTTAGTGGGCCTCCCCCTTCCCCCACCACATCTAAAGTGACCGGCTCTTTTTGTGACTGTTTTTCCTTTTTGACATTGTGCTTATTCTGCCTTTTAATGTGGTTGTGCCTGGAGAAACGTTGGTGGGTGGGAAGAGGTAGATGAGAGCTGTGTTGGCCTCCTCAGGGCTCCCTGGGATCAGAGATTTGGTACCTCATGGTCCACTCTGCCACAGCCTTGTAGAGAAGGCCATTTAGGTTTAACATAGAAACTTCTGTTGGCCCTATTGTTGTTGGACACAATGTTACACTTTTTCACAAGCATTAAGTCCTCTCTGTTCCTTTTTATGTGGAAACTTTCCCATCTCATTTCCCCAGCCCCTTGGTGGATTTGCAGGGAAATGTTCTGAGAGGAGAAAGGGACTGAAAGCTTCAGACATTTTCTGTAAAACAAGTTTTTGAGCAGATTTAGTCAGGCCCTGTCCAGCTTCTCTGTCCCTACCCCTTAGAGGCAAAAGATTAGCTAACCAATCAGTTAATCTGCCCTTGATCTAATCCCTTTGTCTCTCTGGAAAATTTTCTGTCTGCTCAGGCCCAGTACTATGAGCCTTTGAAGCCCACTGCACTGCAGAAATTCCTGGCTCGAAACAGGAAAATTCGAAGCTTCATGTTAAAAGTAATAGAGTATGATCAGGATAAGACCTTACTGATTCTGACCAACAACCCACTTCCCTGCCCGATAGATCATCAAGGAAAGGACATCACACCAAAATACTTTTCCAATGAGTTACTGCTCAAGGTAAGAACACCTGGGGAAGTTTCCTGGCATCATGAGTAAGGATCCTGAGGAACTAGCAGTTAGCTTGAAGAAGGGAGCTAACTTAACATGGAAGATGGTACTCAGGGCCAACTACTTTCTTCTTATTCTTTGCCACATGCTTCACCAAACAGAATCTGAGGGCCTGGGAAATACTCTGAATCAGAGCTGTACAAACTTGGGTCATGAAACTTCATTCATTGCACAGAGAAAAGAAGGTCTTAGTAAAAAAATTGTTCTTCCTTGATCAAAGATATTTGTAATTAACAAAGGGTAAACTAGCCACTGGCTTTCTAATTGAGTATAAAGTGCTGTGGTTAGTTGCTCAATTGTGTCTGACTCTTTGTGACCCATGGACTGTAGCCCACCAGGCTCCTTTATCCATGGGATTCTCCAGGCAAGAATACTGGAGTGGGTTGCCATGCCCTCCTCCAGGGAATTTTCCCAACCCAGGGACTGAATCCAGGTCTCCCACATTGCAGGCGGATACTTTGAGTATAAAGTAGCAACAGATAAATCTGGAATGACAAGTAAGGAACAGAAATGAATATCTAAACGGGAAGAGTTATGCTCTCCACCCATAGCTCTTGGGTATCAAGAGGGAAGAGGAACAGAAAATTTACTATCCCAGCAGCCAGATATTTGGGGCTCTGTTATAAACTGTGGTTGTTGTTTAGTTGTGTCTGACTCTTTTGCGACCACAAGGACTGTAGCCCGCCAGGTGCCTCTGTCCATGGGATTTCCCAGGCAAGAACACTGGAATGGGTTGCCATTTTCTTCTTCAGGGAATCTTCCTGACCCAGGTATTGAACCCACATCTCCTGCATTGGCAGGTGGATTCCTTACCACTGAGCCACCAAGCAAGCCCAGGACAAATGCTAGATACATGCTAAGCTAAGAACTAAAATATAAAGGTGATTACAGGACAGTTTCTATCTTAAAGGAATTCGGAGTCTAACAGGAGAGACAGATCAATAAATGAGATATACAAAGTAATTATTAATATAATATACTAGAATATGCGAGTAATAAAAGAATATACAAGATATACTAATATACAGTAGAGAACAGTATCTTTGTTGGAGGAAAGGAAATAATCAGGGAGGTTTGGCAAAGGAGGTGAACCCTAACCAAAAATAAAAGAAGATATTCTAATCAATGGGAAAAGCAGAGGCATAGATTCATGAGAAAGTGAGGTGCATTTAGGGGAATGTAACAGAGTAAATGGTGGTACTGGAGAAGACTCTTGAGAGTCCCTTGGACTGCAAGGAGATCAAACCAGTCAATCCTAAAGGAAATCAACCCTGAATATTTACTGGAAGGACCAATGATGCTAAGGCTGAAGCTCCAATACTTTGGCCACCTGATGTGAACAGCCAAAGAGCCGACTCATTGGAAAATACCTGGATGCTGGGAAAGATTGAAGGCAAAGGGGAAGACGGCGGCAGAGGATGAGGTGGTTAGATAGCATGATGGACTCAACAGACATGACTCTGAGCAAACTCCAGGAGATGGTGGAGGACAGAGAAGCCTGGCATGCTGCAGTCCATGGGATCACAAAAAGTCAGACATGACTTATCAACTGAACAGCAGCAATAAGAGAGTAAATGGCAGGAGTTAAAAAGTATAACCAAATCTGCAGTTTAGAAAGATCTTTTATGGAAGTTGAGAGAAAAGTATAATAGTTGCAGAGGAGATAAAAATCACAAAGATTAACTATCACTCAACATTCAAAAACTAAGATCATGGCATCTGGTCTCATCATTTCATGGCAAGTAGATGGGGAAACAATGGAAACAGTGACAGACTTTACTTTCTTGGGCTCCAAAATCACTGCAGATGGTGACTGCAGCCATGAAATTAAAAGACACTTGCTCCTTGGAAGAAAAGCTATGACAAACCTAGACAGTATATTAAAAAGCAGAGACATTACTTTGCCAACAAAGATCCGTCTAGTCAAAGCTATGGTCTTTCCAGTAGTCATGTACAGATGTGAGAGATGGACCATAAAAAAGGCTGAGAACCAAATAATTGAAGCTTTTGAACTGTGGTTCTGGAGAAGACTCTTGAGAGTCCATCGGACTGCATGGAGATCAAACCAGTCAATCCTAAAGGAAATCAAGTCTGAATATTCATTGGAAGGACTGATGCTGAAGCTGAAGCTCCAATATTTGGCCACCTGATCAAAGAGCCAATTCATTAGAAAATACCCTGATGCTGGGAAAGATTGAAGGCAGGAGAAGAAGGGGAGGACAGAGAACAAGATGTTGGATGACATCACTACTCGATGGACATGAGTTTGAGCAAGCTCCAGGAGATGGTGAAGGACAAGGAAGCCTGGTGGGCTGCAGTCCATGGGACTGCAAAGAGTCAGACATGACTGAACAACAACTATTTTGTTGTTACAATTGTCAAGGTGAGACATGCTGAAGAATTTAATTGTCAGCTAAAAAAGATAAACAGCATGAGACTTGTGAGTTAAGTTTTATTTGGGACAAAATCAGGACTGCAGCCCAGGAGACAGCACCTCAGATAGCTCTGAGAGACTGCTCCAAAGAGGTTGTGGAGGAAGGTCAATATATAAGATTTTGGTGAAAGGGGAGTTCAGTGCAATCAAACACTTATTTTACAAAAGGTTTTCTGCTAGTCATGAGGGGCTAATGTCACCATGAAGGGATTTAGTTCTTTTCTAGATATGAGGAGAGGCAAGGATTGGGATGTATAGTCAAAGCTTTGGTTTTTCCAGTACTCATGTATGGATTGAAGAACTGATTCATTAGAAAAGACCCTGATGCCGGGGAAGATTGAAGGGAGGAGAAGGGGACGACAGATGATGAGATGGTTGGATGGCATCACCAACTCAATGAACATGAGCCTGAACAAGCTCCAGGAGTTGGTGATGGACAGGGAAGCCTGGCATGCTGCAGTCCATGGGGTTGCAAAAGTCAGGGACATGATTGATAGACTGAAGTGAACTGAACTGAAGGACTGGAATCATTATTGGTTCCTGAAAATATCTATCTAAAGACGTGTTCCACCAGTTTCCCTGGAGCACACAGTGGCTCTCCACCCTGATTTCTCTTCAGAGTGTTGAAAATCGGACAGGATTCAATCTCTGCAGAGGCAGGTGTAAATGCCCCTGTTGTTGTTCAGTCACTGGCACATGCTCTTGGCAAGCGCCAATTTGCACTTGACAGGCCAGTGCCAATTTGTAGTTGACAGAACTAAATCAATAACAGAAAATGAAGAAAACCAATTCAAAATATATTTAGGAATCATGATCTAAAAAAGATCTTTAACTCCCTGGCAATCCAGTGGTTAAGACTCTGGGGTTTCATTGCTAGGGGCCCTAGTTCAGTCTCTAGTCAGAGAGCCAAGATCCCATAAGCCTTGTGGTGTGGCCAAAAATATGTGTGTGTGTGTGTATGTGTGTCTTTCTTGTGAAAAAAGATCTTGACAGCCATAAGAGTGGACCTAATATAACTGCTGCTGCTGCTGCTAAGTCACTTCAGTCATGTCCAACTCTGTGCAGCCCCATAGACGGCAGCCCACCAGGCTCCCCTGTCTCTGGGATTCTCCAGGCAAGAACACTGGAGTGGGTTGCCATTTCCTTCTCCAATGCATGAAAGTGAAAAGTGAAAGTGAAGTCACTCAGTCGTGTCCGACTCTTAGCAACCCCATGGACCACAGCCTACCAGACTCCTCCATCCATGGGATTTTCCAGGCAAGAGTACTGGAGTGGGGTGCCATTGCCTTCTCTGCTAATATAACTAGAAGAAATTAAATAAGTGAAAGTGTTAACAAAAAATCTAATTATAACATAAATATGATGCTGGGAGTGGAATTACCCAAGATAGACCATTATAATAACATGTGGTTAATTTAGAGTTAGTATTTCCTCCATTGCTAGATGGATGGCAATGAAAGATTCCTTTCCAAATGGAAGATAAAATGCTAACATCCAACAATATAAGCTGACAGAGGAGTTAATTGATTCATTGCCTGTGATTTCTTGGGTCTCAGAATTTGTGCCATTTGAGCATAAGCTCAGTGATTGTTCTCCTGGTAGTGGGTAATATACACTGAGAGGAACAAATGCCAGGCCAGGGTTGCCTTGCTCAAGGTAGAGAAGGAAATACAAGACTATCATGTAACCTTGGTGCAAGAAGAGCTTCCTTCCAACAGCTGCCACTTTGTGAGCCTTGCAGGTCACATGCGGGACCTGATCCTATTCATGAGTAAATTACAGTACCAGCCAAATTGTATTAATAGACAGTAGTAAGGCTTTGATTGTTGAAGACTGGCAGCATGGTAATTTTATGGGGCGATTTGGAACAAGTCCAAGAAGATGGAAATGCCCAATATCTAGAATGCCTCTTGAATATTCATGCTGCATCCCTCCTTGTCTTACTAGACAAATGTGGCAATCTTTTGTGAGCCTAAGACTATATACAAAGGAAGCATTCTTTTGCTACATCCAGACATGTGTATAAGAAGAGTGTGGGTATTAGCAATCAAGTTGAAGAATGGACCAGACATGTCTATCACAGTGGTTGTTATACTCACAGCCCTTTCTAAGTAACATGGCCCTACCACAGTTTGTGAAGAAAGGCCATATTCTGAGTAACTAGACTCAGGAGGACACTAGACCCAGGGAAGTCAATCTCATAGGCTGCTTAGTGACCTGTGCTATAGATTGGTGCTGTTAAACCAAACCACCAAACAAAAACTGAAACCAAACCAAAACCAACTGAGGCCAAAAGTTTGGCATTAGTACACTGGTACCGAAGCAAATCTCAGAGACAGAATTTTGGGTGAAATAGAAAAGAATAGACTTATTGCTCTTGACTAAATAAGATGTACAACTTAAGAGTTGTGAGTTAAGGTTTATTTGGGGCAAAATGAGGACTGCAGCCTGGGAGGCAGCATCTCAGAGAGCTCTGAGAGACTGCTCCAAAGAGGGAGTGGGGCAAGGTCAATATATATAAAATTTTGGTGAAGAGGGAGTTCAGTGCAGTCAGGCACTCACTTTACAAAAGGTTTTCTGCTAGTTATGAAGAGTTGATGTCACCATGAAGGGATTTAGTACTTTTCTAGATATGAGGAGATACAAGGATTGAGATCATAAATTCTGTTCCTAAAAACACCCACAGCCTTGTCTAACTCAATGCAAATAGGAGCCATGCCATGTAGGACAACCCAAGATGGACAGGTCATGGTGGAGAGTTCTGACAAAATGTGGTCCACTGGAGAAGGTAATGGCAAGCCACTTCAGTATTCTTACCTTGAAAACCTCGTGAACAATATGAAAAGGCAAAAAAGAAATGACACTGAAAGATGAACTCCCCAGGTCTTTAGGTGCCCAATATGCTACTGGAGAAGAGTAGAAGAATAACTCCAGAAAGAAGAAAGAGACGAAGGCAAACCGAAAACAATGCCCAGCTGTGGATGTGACTGGTGAAGGAAGTAAAGTCCGATGTATAAAGAACAACATTGCATAGGAACCTGGAATGTTAGATCCATGAATCAAGGTAAATTGGAAGTGGTCAAACAGAAGATGGCAAGAGTGAACATTCTAGGAATCAGTGAACTAAAATGGACTGGAATGGGTGAATTTAATTCAGATGACCATTATATACTACTGTAGGTAGAAGAAATGAAGTAGCCTTCATAGTCAACAAAAGGGTCCTAAATGCAGTACTTGGATGCAATCTCACAAACAACAGAAAGATTTCTGTTCATTTCCAAGGCAAACCATTCAAAATCACAGTAATCCAAGTCTGTGCCCCAACTACTAGTGCCAAAGAAGCTGAAGTTGAACAGTTCTATGATGACCTACCAGGCCTTCTAGAACTAACACCAAAAAAAGATGCCCTTTTCATCATAGGGGACTGGAATGCAAAAGCAGGAAGTAAACAGATACCTAGAGTAACAGGCAAGTTTGACCTTGGAGTACAAAATGAAGCAGGGCAAAGGCTAACAGAGTTTTGCCAAGAGAACACACTGGTCATAGCAACACCCTCTTCCAACAACACAAGAGAAGACTCTACACATGGACATCACCAGATGGTCAATAATGAAATCATGTTGATTATATTCTTTGCAGCCAAAGATTGAGAAGCTTTATACAGTCAGGAAAAACAAGACCAGGAGCTGACTGTGGCTCACATCATGAAATCCTTATTGCAAAATTCAGACTAAATTGAAGAAAGTAAGGAAAACCACTAGACCCTTGAGGTATGACCTAAATCACATCCATTAGGATTATACAGTGGAAGTGACAAACAGATTCAAGGGATTATTAGATCTGATAGAGTGTGTGAAGAACTATGGATGGAGGTCTGTGACATTGTAGAGGGGGTGGTGATCAAAACCATCCCCCAAAAAAAGAAATGCAAAAAGGCAAAATGGTTGTCTGAGGAGGCCTCACAAATAGCTGAGAAAAGAAGAGAAGTGAAAGGCAAAGGAGAAAAGGAAAGATATACCCAAATTTGAATGCAGAGTTCCAAAGAATAGCAAGGAGAGATAAGAAAGCCTTCCTCAGTGATCAGTGCAAAGAAATAGGGGAAAACAATAGAATGGGAAAGACTAGAGATCTCTTCAAGAAAATTAGAGATACCAAGGGAACATTTCATGCAAAGATGGGAACAATAAAGGACAGAAATGGTATGGCCCTAACAGAAGCAGAAGATATTAAGAAGAGGTGGCAAGAATACACAGAAGAACTATATAAAAAGGATCTTCATGACCCAGATAATCATGATGGTGTGATCACTCACCTAGAGTCAGACATTCTGGAATGCGAAGTCAAGTGGGCCCTAGAAAGCATGACTATGAACAAAGCTAGCAGAGGTGATGGAATTCCAGTTGAGCTATTTCAAATCCTAAAAGATGATGCTGTGAAAGTGCTGCACTCAATATGTCAGCAAATTTGGAAAACTCAGCAGTGGCACAGGACTGGAAAAAAGGTCAGTTTCAATTCCAATCCAAGAAAGACAACATCAAAGAATGTTTAAACATTGCACTCCCCTCACACCCTAGCAAAGTAATGCTCAAAATTATCCAAACTAGGCTTCACCAGTATGTGAACTGTGAACTTGCAGATGTTCAAGCTGGATTTAGTAAAGGCACAGGAATCAGAGATCAAATTGCCAACATCTGTTGGATCATAGAGAAAGCAAGAGAATTCCAGAAAAACAACTACTTTTGCTATATTGACGATGCCAAAGCCTTTGACTGTGTGGATCACAACAAACTGTGGGAAATTCTTTAAGTGATGGGAATACCAGACCACCTTACCTTCCTCCTGAGAAATCTGTATGCAGGTTAAGAAGCAACAGTTAGAACTAGACATGGAACAATGGACTGGTTCCAAATTGGGAAAGAAATACATCAAGGCTGTATATTGTCATCCTGCTTATTTAACTTACATGGAGAATACATCATGCAAAATACTGGGCTGGATGAATCACAAGCTGGAATCAAGATTGCCAGGAGAAATACCAATAACCTCAGATATGCAGATAACACCACCCTTATGGTAGAAAGTGAAGAGGTTCTAAAGATCCTCTTGGTTAAAATGAGAGAGAGAGTGAAAAGCTGGCTAAAACTCAATATTCAAAAAAGTAAGATCATGGCATCTGGTCCCATCACTTCATGGCAAGTAGATGGGAAAACAGTGGAAAGAGTGATAGACTTTACTTTTGGGCGCTCCAAAATCACTGCAGATGGTGACTGCAGCCATGAAATTAAAAGATGCTTGCTACTTGGAAGAAAATTTATGACCATCCTAGACACCATATTAAAAAAACAGAGACATTACTTCGCCAACAAAGGTCCATCTAGTCAAGGCTATGATTTTTCCAGTAGTCATGTATGGATGTGAGAGTTGGACTATAGTGAAAGCCGAGTGCCAAACAATTGGTGCTTTTGAACTGTGGTGTTAGAGAAGTCTCTTGAGAGTCCCTTGGACTGCAAGGAGATCCAACCAGTCCATCCTGAAGGAAATCAGCCCTGAATATTGATTGGCTGGACTGATGCTGAAGCTGAAACTCCAATACTTTGGCCACCTGACGCAAAGAACTGACTCATTAGAAAAGGCCCTGATGCTGGGAAAGATTGAAGGCAGGAGGGGAAGGGGAGGACAGAGGATGAGATGGTTAGGTGGCATCACTGACTCGATGGACATGAGTTTGAGCAAGCTCTGGGAGTTGGCGATGGACAGGGAAGCCTGGCATGCTGCAGTCTATCCGGTCACACAGAATCAGAGCAATTGAGTGACTAAATTGACAGAAAAACACCCAACTATCTAAAGACCTGTTCCACCAGATTCCCTGGAGCACAGAGTGCCTCACTCCAAACTGAATTCCCTCGGGGGGTGTTGAAAGTCAACAGCTGCTGTGGCACAGTGTTCAGTCTCTGCAGAGGGAGATGGCAAATGCCCTGTTGTTCAGTCATTGGCAATGCAATTGGTAAGTGACAATTAATGATTGACATTGCTTTGCCAGGCAAAGGGGGACACAGTGGGCTCCTACACTGAGAAACTGTGTGTCACAACCTAGGAGGATTTGAAGAGTTTTATAGTAATAGTTCATGAGTGGTGTTGCTGATAAAATTAGGCTGTATTCAGGTCCTGAATGCTTTTAATCTTGTCTCAGGTGGTCTTGATGAACTTCTCTGGTTCCTTTAATCTTGCTTCAGGTGGTTTCTTGACTACTCTTCCCTTGAATAACAACTGTTTGCTAATCAGGGAAGGTCATGGAGGCTGGAGTCCTACAAATGAGAAATAGGCGACAGAAAGATCTGTGCCCAGGAGCCCCACAGGGTCCTGCTTAGTTTCGTAACCTACCAACAACCAAAATCCTTGAGCTAATCAGATTCTTGCTTCCAGGCATCTGAATTGGGAAAGGAAAAGATTGAGAGTGTGTGAGGAGGAGGAGAGCATTGAGATTGGAGGAGGGCATGGTAACCCACTCCAGTATTCTTGTCTGGAGAATCCCATGTATAGAAGAGCCTGGTGGGCTACAGTCCATAGGGTCACAGAGTCAGATACGACTGAAGTGACTTAGCACACATGTGCACATGGGAATAAAAACTGAAAGGGCATGGAAAGGAAGGACAGAAAAAAGTCAAACCATGAGTAAGAAGGTAGCAGGTAGGTAGGGGCAGATTGAAGCAAAAGTTGTAGGTTAAAAAAAATATATATACATTCAGGGCAAAAGTAAGGAATGAATGCTAGAGCGAGAAGGAGACAGGAAGAAAGTAGCAAAATGTTAATAGCATGATGCTAAATGATATGAGATAAGACAGACAAGCTCATGCAGTTGGTGTCCTTACCTCGTGCTGCTTTGGATTCCAAATAATGGTTTTATTCTTGTTTTTCTGCTCTAAAATCTAGCCCTGCTAAGGTTTCTGCTTTTTTGTGGTCAGATTATTGGCTATGACAGGTCCTAGGCATACATGGAGGTAACTTCAATGAATACCCCTATTAATGGAGGTAATGTCAATGAATCCTGTTCCTCAAAATTAAATAGTTTCAAGAGCATGAGAATCAAAAGGACATGGTTCAACCACAGGATTTTTATAAATTTATGAGATTTTTATGAGAATTAAACAATAAATGTAATTGATATAGCAAATAAATACAACAAAATAACCAATAAATGTAATAACAAATATAAAAAAAGACATGGTTAATTCAGCAGCAAGCATTTTAAAAAAGAGGTTTGAAAATTCTGAGCAAAAAGGTTCAGTACAGGTCAACTAATTAGTTTGGTTATTCACTTATTCTGTCATTCTTTTATTCATTCAACAACATTTATTGAGCACTTACTATTTGCCAGGCAATGCTTTGTGGCAGGGATTGGTCAGTGACTAAGTCAAAGTTTAATTCCAGTGGAGTAGACAGACCATAAGCAAGTCAATGATTGCACAGAAAATGTCTAATGTAATAAGTGCCCCCAAAAGTAGGGTAAAGGAATGGAGAGTGATGGGTGTGATTTTAGACGGTGTAGCTAGAGAAGGTTCTCAGAAGCAGTGATGACATTTGAATAGGGACTTTAATGAGATATGTCCTGCAGCTGCTACACCTAGAATATTGTTCCCATTTCAGATTGCCACACATTAGGAAGAATCTAATTTGTAACTTTCTCAAATGAGTTAAAATGAGAGAAATCAGGAGAACGGGGAACAATCCAAAGCCATGTCATGTGAAAAAAGTTCACAGTGCTGGCAATGTTGAGTCTGGAAGAGAGCGGGAACTCGGGAAATGTGATAGATTTCTTTAAATTATTTAAGGACTCTATGAAAGAGACACTAGATTTGTTCTGTTTGGAGTTGTTGCTGTTGTTCAGTCACTCAGTCATGTCTGACTCTTTGTGACCCATGGACTGCAGCATGCCAGGTGTCCCCATCCTTCACTATCTCCTGGAGTTTGCTCAAACTCATGTCCATTGAGTTAATGATACCATCCAACCATCTCGTCCTCTGTCACCCGCTTCCCTTCCTGCCCTTCAACTTTTCCAGCATCAGGGTCTTTTCCAATGAGTCAGCTTGTCGCATCAGGTGGCCAAAGTATTGGAGTTTCAGTTTCAGCATCAGTCCTTCCAATGAATATTCAAGGTTGATTTCCTTTAGGACTGACTGGTTTGATCTCCTTGCTCTCCTCTTGGGAAGACTTTCAAGAGTCTTCTCCAGCACCACAGTTCCAAAGATCAATTCTTTGGTGCTCAGCCTTCTTTATGGTCCAACTCTCACACTTGTACATGACTATTGGAAAAACCATAGTTTTGACTATACGGATCTTTGTCAGCAAAGTGTTGTCTCTGCTTTTTAGTACTCTGTCTAGGTTTGCCGTAGCTTCTCTTCCAGTTAGCAAGTGTCTTTCTATTTCATGGCTGAAATTTGGACTGTAGGGTAGAAGTTACAGGGTGTTCAGTTCAGTTCAGTCGCTCAGTCGTGTCCGACTCTTTGCGACCCCATGAATCACAGCACGCCAGGCCTCCCTGTCCATCACAAACTCCCGGAGTTTACTCAAACTCATGCCCATTGAGTCAGTGATGCCATCCAGCCATCTCATCCTCTGTCATTCCCTTCTCCTCCTGCCCCTAATCCCTCCCAGCATCAGGATCTTTTCCAATGAGTCAACTCTTTGCATGAGGTGGACAAAGTATTGGAGTTTCAGCTTCAGCATCAGTCCTCCCAATGAACACCCAGGACTTATTTCCTTCAGGATGGATTGGTTGGATCTCCTTGCAGTCCAAGGGACTCTCAAGAGTCTTCTCTAACACCACAGTTCAAAAGCATCAATTTTTCGGCACTCAGCTTTCTTCACAGTCCAACTCTCACATCCATACATGACCACTGGAAAAACCATAGCCTTGGCCAGATGGACCTTTGTTGGCAAAGTAATGTCTCTGCTTTTTAATATGCTATCTAGGTTGGTTATAACTTTCCTTCCAAGGAGTAAGCATCTTTTAATTTCATGGCTGCAGTCACCATCTGCAGTGATTTTGGAGCCCAAAAAAATAAAGTCTGACACTGTTTCCACTGTCTCCCCATCTATTTCCCATGAGGTGATGGGACCAGATGCCATGATCTTAGTTTTCTGAATGTTAAGCTTTAAGACAACTTTTTCACTCTCCTCTTTCACTTTCATCAAGAGGCTTTTTAGTTCCTCTTCACTCTCTGCCATAAGGGTGGTGTCATCTGTATATCTGAGGTTATTGATATTTCTGCCGGCAATCTTGATTCCAGCTTGTGCTTCTTCCAGCCCAGCGTTTCTCATGATGTACTCTGCATATAAGTTAAATAAGCAGGATGACAATATACAGCCTTGACGTACTCCTTTTCCTATTTGGAACCAGTCTGTTGTTCCATGTCCAGTTCCAACTGTTGCTTCCTGACCTGCATACAGGTTTCTCAAGAGGCAGGTCAGGTGGTCTGGTACAGGGTATTAGCAATCAGCTATTAATTAAGTAGGTTAAGTTTTTAGAGATAGGAAGATTGACCACTTGATAATGATATGGAGGGGATAAGATGAATGGTTAGACTTGATGGCCCTTAAGATCCTTTGAAAGTCTTTGATTCTGTGACTTTAATAATGACAAAATTATTACCTCACAAATCATCCCATTCTGTGGCCTTTTCACTGCAGAGAATGGGATGTGAATGAGACAGCCATCTCTAAGAAAGGTGGGTAGCATCCCATGGATCAACAATATTTCCCAATTTATTACCAAATGTTTGGTAATTCACTAAGAGTGAATCCTCAGAACCCAGGAAATTCTTCCATTTACACCAAGGGCTAGTGTGCAAGCTTAATCAATGACTTTGGAATCTGACCAAAATTTGGACAAATCATCTGGCTGTGAAATGAATATGTGTTAGCCCACTGAGGGAATTGCTTTCTCTTCTTTGGGTTTCTGTAGCCCTCCTTCCCTCTTTGGCAGGTTTTGTTGCATGAGTTTAGGGAACTGGAGCTTAGTCCAGGAACCTAGCTTTCTTTGCCTTTAATCCAAGGGGACTCGGCTCACTCCCTCACTTACTCTTCTTCCCGTTGCTGCAGGAAAGTCATCAGCACAAGCCCACCGCGAACTTCTTCCTACCCTTGATGCCTCAGAAAAAAAAGTTAAGATCTGAACTGAAACCAGTATTTCCTTTGATGCTGTTGGAGGACACCAAATCCAAGCGAGAACAATGGTTTAGGTGAAGTCCTGGCTCTTTCTTCCCTTGTCCTTATTTATGTCACTATCTCTCTTCAATACAATTTAACATTTATACTTGTTGTTTATAGGGAATGTGGAAAATTGTATAACAATAAGACAGTTTTCCTATGTGACCCCCAACCACATTTCTACCTTAGCGACAGAGAAACAGTAATGCAAACTAAGATTTTTCACAAGAGATGTAGTCAAAGGTCTATGATTTGAGGAAACAACAACAAAAAATCTCCTTCAGTGCACAGAAGGATTGTGATATAGGAACAATCTGATTTGAAACTGGTTATAGGCACAGCCTCTATCTAGTTTGGAGAGGAGAGAGGAGATAATTCCTTCATAGGCTTGCAATGCTAGGTTCTAGAAGCATCCCTTCCCCTGAAAAATACTGCCACTCTGTACCAATGAACACCCTCCAATTGTGCTGTCCTTTCTTCTTCCCTAGAATCTGAGGATTCAGTGCCTGGTTTCAATAACCCCCTACCCTTACCCCATCCCCGCACTAGGACCTACTAAGTCAACTTTCTTTGTTAAGGTTTTCCACCGACAAGGATTTCAAGAGTGAAGGGAAGTATTCAAAGGTCTACACTTTGAGGCAACAGAAGAAAATGTACCCTCAGCTCACCTTTGCTTCAGTCTGTAAAAAAGATATGAAGAATGACGGTAAGGTCCTCTCTTTCAAAGCAATGCTTTACAAGACAGCGATGTGGGCAGAAGGGACAACCTATGGGGATGAGTGATGAGGGCAAATCAACATCTCTCTTGGAGGTTCCAGAGACTGTTTATCTGTGTAGCATGGAAGCCAAGAACAGATAGAGGCCTGAGTGGTTCTAGGCTTTTGACCTTGTTTAAATCCTCAAATTTCAAGAAAGTTCCAGCATAGTGTTTCCCAAACTACTTAACTTACACGTTACTAGTTTTGGTCAATGTGTTATTTGCCCTATAATTTACTTAATGTTTTTCTTTAAAATTATTATTTTTTGGTTTCATCCTAATTATTGTCCTATGTCCTAATGTCCTATGTTATTGACATTATGGGTTTGATATACTAACACATGGGTTTTTTCCTCCTCTTATATGTTTAAGTGAGGCTTCCCTGGTGGCTCAGACAGTAAAGAATCCGCCTGCAACACAGGAGACCTGGGTTGGGAAGATTCCCTGGAGGAGGGCATGGCAAACCACTCCAGTATTCTTGCCACCATGGACAGAGGAGCCTGTAGGTGGGCTACAGTTCATGGGGTTGCAGTCGGAAATGAATGAAGGACAAAGCACAGCATATATTCAATCAAATTCATAATAATTAAATTTAAAATGTTTATGTATCTCCCCAAACTACCCAGTGGTGTGCATATCATACTTTGAGGAAAACTGTTCTAAAAGGGCCAAAGGATAAGCTGTGAGTCTCAGAGGTCCATGAGTCTCCTTGGGGCTGAGGCAGGACATAGTGTGGAATAGGTTTCGGATAAGGTAGGGGTGCAGTAAGAATTCTCCTCACAAACTATCATTCATTTAGCAACATTTATTGGTCACTTACTAAGTGTTGGATATTTATCAAGCACCAGTAATAGCATTTTCAGTACATAGGATAGATGGATGGCTAGGTCACTAAGGGCTTTGTCTATTAGTATAAATAAAGGCTTAGGTTTTATCCAGCAAGTGTTTATGACCCACTGAAGAATTTCAGAGCACTGAATTCACATTTATGTATTATAAGTTTAATCGGTGAGTGCCCAGACTTCCCTAGCCTGTGGCTCCAAGATAAGGTTCATTTCTTCTATGGGGTTTCCCTCCTTGAGCAATTTCTGAAACTCCCAAAGGTATGCTTCTCTGTTCTCCAAGGCCATTCTAGTGATAGCCAACCATCCTCAGTTCCAACAGTCACAGCTCCAGAGGCATGAGGGCATATTTTACCATCCCTTACCTGGCTTCTTCAAGCATCTCTGCTCCTCCTGGACCTATATGCCACCTCACCCAAAATCCACCTACTGCCTCTCTTAACTCCCTGTGCTTGAGTGTTCAGTTGTATCTGACTCTTTGCGACCCTATGGAATGTAGCCCACCAGGCTCCTCTGTCCATAGGATTTTCCAGGCCAGAGTACTGGAGTGGGTTACTATTTCCTTCTCCAGGGGATCTTCCTGACTCTAGGATTGAACCCATGTCTCTCACATCTCCTGCATTGCAGGCGGATTCTTTACCACTTAAGCCATCAGGGAAGCACCTTCTTAACTCCCCATATGCAGCTAAACCCAAACTGTGGCATTAAATAACACTTCATAGAGACTTCTCTGGCAGTCCAGTGGTTAAGACTCTGCACTTCCAATGCAGGGGGTGTGGGTTTGATCCCTGGTCAGGGAACTAGATCCCACACGCTGCAGTAAACAGCCAAAACAGAACAAACAAACAAAACTAAAACCCCAAACACTTCACAGATGTGGACAAAAGTTCAGGGATGGCAGAGAGTCACTTATCTTGTTTGAAAAGGGGCCACTCTGGGACTTCCCTGGTGGTCCAGTGGCTAAGATTTCACACTCCCAATGCAGAGGGCTCAGGTTCAATCCCAGGTCAGGGAACTAGATCCCACATGCTGCAACTAAGACCCAGTGCAGCCAAACAAATAAATGTTTTAAAATAAATAAATAAAAAGGGCCACTCTTAAGGCTCAGCCTCAACCCTCCCCTCCATCCTCCATGTTCCTTCACACTTACCAGCAGGCCCCAGCATATTATCCATTCTTGGGAGTCTCTTGGTTTACATGCACCATCTCTGCTTAGGCTCCCAATACCTTTCACCCACGAGAGGGGAAAAGGTTGCTCCTTTCCCCTAAGCCTTTTTATCTTCAGGCCCAGAATAAATATGTAGGAACATCTATTTCCTTCAAGGGAAATGCTACATGGAAAGCAAGTTTGAGCTTTATAAGCCAGAAAAGGCAAGCATAATAGTATATTTAGTAAACTTGGAGTTAAATCTCAATTAATACCATATGCAGGGTATCAGCAGTTTAGCTTAAATCCATATTAGAAGAAAGAATTTCTCCAGGGTCTAGAATCTAATCTGGATTAGAATTTCTCTGATTTTTCAAGGCCATGATTCTGTTAAGGTAACCCAATAACCCAGTTTACACTTCTAAACAGAACACTTAATATCTCAGTCTGCAGAATTTCTTAGAATTATGGTAACTTTACAGGTTCCCTCAAGAAAAATGAATGGATATTTACTTATGTATCTAAAGGGTAATTACTGTGCTTTTCCTAAACAATCTATTGTGAAGTTGAAGCAGTGTCTCTACTTCAAGCAAAAGAGAACCTAGCAAGCCCTCCTTCCATCCATCCAAATAAAAGGTTACATAGAAAACTGTTTTGATGGGGGCCATGAAGGCTGGTTAGGAGGCTGTCCAACAAACGGACAGGACCTGAATTAAGGCAATAGCAGTAGGAGTAAGAAAACAGATTTAAGGGATATTTACATGGCATAATGCTTCAGAATAGAGGGGAGGGATGGGAACAAGACAAGCCCACAGCAGAGGCATCCAAGAAAGGCTGAAATTGAAAGAGAATCTGGAAAAAGTGATACTGAAGCCAAAGGCAGAAACAGCTTCTTAGTTACACTCTCAGACAGGAGAACTGAAAATCAACATACATTTTAGGAAAGGGCTAAGAGAAATATGAATGCACAAGTGAAAGTACCTTAACTTACTAAGAGTTATGTAAGTGTCAACCCCCTGGAGAAGGGAATGGCAACCCACTCCAGGACTCTTGCCTGGAGAATTTTGTGGACAGAGGAGCCTGGTGGGCTACTGTTCATGGGGCCGCAAAGAGTTGGACACGACTGAGCAACTAACACACACACACACACACACACACACACACACACACACACACACACAAACACACAAGTGTCGAAATGGTCACAGATGGAATCATTTGAAAGGGGTGGGATTAGATAGGGAAGATCCTAAACTGGTAGTGTTTTAAAGTGTGTCTTGATGAAGGGAAGAATTATAAACAAAGTTGGTAATGGTGGTCAGTAGTCCAAAACCTACCCTTCTTGCTCTGAGTAAAGACCAGGTTTCTCACCCCTCCAAATGGGTCTCTTTTCATTTTTCACATTTTGTGTCCTCCCTCGGGATGCCCTGTGCTTTGTTGCAGTCTCCAAGAAGTCAGGGAGCGACTCGCCAACTTCGCAGATGATTTGGGAACCATTAACCCTTTCATCACTCCTGGAGAAGAAGCCCACCAGAACCGCACCTGGAGAGAGCGAGTTCCGCAATGGAAGGGCCCAGCAGTGGTTTATAAAAAGCGCCACTGCCATTAAGTGAAAACAAACCCTACAGGGCCCCCGCTTCTCTCCAAAGACTTGAGGGGCCTGCAGAAGTCGCCATCTAGGGCGTGCCAACCAAATAAAATTTCATTCTGCCCGCTCCGGGCGTGGGCTGCCGGGTGGCTTGCAGGGCTGGCCGGGGCTAGCCCCCAGTTGCGACCGGTCGCTGTAGGGGCGGAGATGCGGCTCCGGTGGGACCCATCGCTGGCCCCGCCTCCGCCCGCTTGGGAAGGAGGAGAGGGCGTGGCCACGCCCCCGGGGGAGCGGTGAGAGCGGCCAGCGCAGAGCAGGGAGGGCGGGCCTTCTTTCCGAGTGACGGGACCGCGGCCCAACCGGTGCCAGAGCACCGGGCCGGCCTTCCTGCAGCCTCTTCCGCTTGCCGGCTGCGGCGCCTGGGACGGTTGCGGTGGGTCTGGGCGCTGGGAAGTCGTCCAAGATGATTAAAAAATTCGACAAGAAGGACGAAGAGTCTGGTACGCCCGGGGCTCAGCCTCGAGGGCCCCTTCCCCTTCCCCCGCCCCGCCGCCACCTGCTCTCGGGGACTGCGGACCTGGGGGCGTGGGCGCCGGTGTGCCAGGGGGCTGGAGTTGGAGCCCGGCCCCTCCTCCGACCCCGGTTCACTTCAGCCGGGGGCCTGCCCCTAGCCCCTCCCCCCCGGGCTCCGGAGCCTCCCTTCAGGTCTGCGCGCTCGCGCGCGGCCGGCCGCGCGCCGCCTCGGGCTGCTCGGCGGCCCCGCCCCCCAGCCCCCCTCCTCTGGCGCCGCCGCTCCTCGGACCCGCCTTCTCCTCCGCCCGTTCGCCTGGGGTGGGCTTGCCCACCAAAGAGGCGGGCCCAAGGCAGGTGGCGGAGGGAGTGAGTGTGCGCTTGCGAGAGGCGGGGGTTGGATGGGGTGGGGTGGGGGCGGGGTACTGGTAGTGTACGGCCCGGAGTGGGTCTGGGGTCGACCGGACTGTGTGTGTGTGTATGAACTTTGTGGTGCTTGTACCTTACAGTCTCCCTGGGGACCTCTGCGCTGTCCGCTTCCCTGGGGGCAAGGCTGTTCCGTGGTACCTAGCTCATTTAATACTCAAGCATCCAAAAGTGAGTTGCATCCTGATACCCATCTTTGGTCCAGAGTAAATGAGGCAGATAGCCAAGTCCCCTCAAAAAAAAAAAAAAAAAAAAAAAATGTCTCAGTGATTGATAGCTGCTCTCACAAAGCATGGTCGAGGGTTGGGTTAGGAAACCTCTATGACCCTTTCAAAGCTTGAAGCGTATCTAATTCTCTGATAAAGTTTTCTGCCTCCCAGCAAAATGTTAGAAATACATAAAATAGTGCTTTCCTGTAGGGAAATCCAAAGGGCCTTGCCACAATCTTACCTTAGTTGTGAGGACATGGCAGGTATTTGTAACATTCATATAAAAAGAAGGCAGGCCAAGAAGATACTCATTTCAGGCAGAGTTTCTGTAAAAGAGAAGTACAGGATCTTACAGGATAGCAGACAGAGCTAGTGTCAGAGTCAAAAAGATTTTAATCAATTTGTATGCATATTAGTAATGATTATCACTGTAATATCCAAGTGGATACCTCGCTTAGGTGAGATTTCTCAAGCATTTAAAACCCTTCTATAGAAAGTAAATACATCTGTGTATGCCAGCTATTAAAGACATTTTTTCCCCCATGATATAGGTAGTGGCTCCAATCCTTTTCGGCATCTGGAGAAGAGTGCTGTCTTACAAGAGGTATGGCTTGGAAGTATAGTGTGTTTTTTCTTTTCTGTTCCATTTTAGAATGGGGACAGAGCACCTGGAATTCTATGATCCAAAATAAGTGTAACTGATTTCAGAGAATATATACTGGAGGGAAAAAAAAAGAGGGGTTTCTTGCCATAGGAAAGACTAGAGTTTATAGAAATGCAAACATTTGTAGACTTTGTCACATGTTGAGAATTTTAAGTAAAATAAGGTAGGAGGTGTTTAGTGCGAGGCTTTTGAAGGAAGTTGTAGATACTAAGCTCATTGTATTCAAATGATGTAGGTAAATATTGAGATTTTTAGGTAAAGTCCACAAGTTGAAATGGGAGACCTAAGGGAGTGAGTATGGAGTGGAAAATCAGGGTCACATCTAATAATTTATTATATACCATAATAAATTGAAAACTATAAGCTACATTATTTGGATACTATGATTAAAATATGTAATAGTCCTAAAAACCTATATATAATAGTCTTCATTTTATTTAAGTTGATTTTCTATAACCTGTGATAGAAAATATATATAGCAGTGTTTTTTGTTTCCACAGGCTCGTATATTCAATGAAACGCCCATCAATCCAAGAAGATGTTTGCATATTCTTACAAAGATTCTTTACTTACTGAACCAGGTAAATTATTGTGATTTTCCTCAGATTTGTGTCTTAGAATAGAAATACATAATGTGCAGTGAAATTTTTCTAGAAAGTATAATTATTAATTTTTTAATAATTCACTTAATTTTAAAATTTGCAGTGTTTGATTGATGTAGTAATATGTAAAATTTCTTGTGGACAAGGTGTATGACATATACTTCTTTCTTATTCATGAGGTACCAGATCAGCTAAGCACACAGTATAATCTCAACATTGATTTGAATTTAACAAGTATTAGTTAATATTAAAACATGTTGTTTAGGTATGTTCAGAGGTCTTTATGTCCCTCCAAAAATATTTTAAAAAAGCTTAGACAAATTCTAGATAGATATTTTATCCTTTTCTGAGGGTATATTATATTAATATTTTAAAGCTTTCATTTTAATATTAAAATTAAGGGATATAAGCCGGAATATTGTTTTATTGTACTTCACTTTATTGCATTTTTTTTTTTTTTTTACAAATTGAATGTTTGTGGCAACCCTGTATTGTTAGATGATGGTTAGCATTTTTTAGCAATAAAGTATTTTTAAGTTAAGGTTTGTACATTGTCTTTATTTAGACATAAAGCTATTGCACAAAATAGACTACAGTGTAGTGTAAACATTTATATGCAACATTTATGTGTATAAATGTATAAATTTATTTGTATAAATAGTGTAACATTTATATGCACTGGGAAACCAAAAAATTCCTATGATATGCTTTATTGTAATATTTATTTTATTGTCATGGTCTGGAACTGAACCTACAGTATCTGCAAGGTATGCCTGTGTTTGTTTATTTATGATTTTCTTAGTATGGTTCTGGGCTTAACTGTTTCGTGCTTTATGTCTTTTTCTCTGAATGGGGATTATGATAATACCTGTTTTAGACAATGGTAATGATTAAATGATACAGTAAATGTGAAGCACCAAAAATAGTTCTGGACACATAGTAAACATTCAGGAATAGTTTTCATTCAGTCATTCAGCATATATATTTATTATACACCTGCTGTGTCCTATGCACAGGGGATATAGCAGACAAAACCAACAAAAATGTTTGCCTTCATGAAACATAGATCCTACTTCTTTTTTTTTTCTCTTATGTGTGTGTTTTTTTTGTTGTTGTTTGTTTTTGTTTTTTATTGCTTCAGACTAAAAAATCTCATGAAATGTCTAGGACCTTAGAAAATGTGATTTTGTTTGTTAGATTCATATACACACACACGTGTACATGCATGCATACACACACCTATATATACCTCAGGTGGTTTACATATGGTGCAAAGAACACTGTGGTTTCCAGCTTGAATTCCATGAGAATATTTTTACTTGACTACGTTTCATGACCGATGACTTTATCCACAGAGATGAAGTTTTGTAGTTTGCAAATGAAGGCTGAACAACAAGTCCATGCTTTTAAATAAAATATATCTATTCACAAACATATATCCTCTTGTGGTATTATTAGAAACATTTAAGGCAAAGTCAGTTTGATTTAACTTTTCATGGCACACATTGTGTCCAAGTTGGCTAACTCATCAGCAAGCATAGCTTCGAGTAATGTCGGTCTAGAGTAGCATATATTTTTATATTGACCAATGCTGCTTTGATGGGCAACCTGTGTTGAAACATAACTATTTTGATGAGAAAGTTACCCACATAGTCTGATAAACACTGACAACTAGGTGAACAGATTTGGGAACCTTAGCCTTAACTTTTGCCTAATTCATGGTAGTTCTTTATGGAGAATTTCTTTTCAATTTCTACCAGAGTTGACACATCCATATATTTTTGAGTTTCAAGTCAGAAAGTAGAGACTTAAGGTGTCTTTCATCCTAAACTTTTAAGGTTTTTCATCAAAATTGGTTTATTCTTACACCTATGACAAATAGATTGAAGACTAGTTGTATTTTTTGTGAAAGCTGAAGCCCTGAAAAATGCTGGAGCCTAACATATTACATAGGATTGCTTTTAATGAAGAAACTAAATACTGAAATGATAATGTCTCAGGTGGTCTGTGGTCTGCAGTGTTTTGACTATTAATAAGATATGTTATCTAACACCTTACTACTGAAAAATATGTGGTTCCCAGATCAGTAGCATTCACATCACTGGGAGCTAATTTAAATGGAAAATTTTAGGTTTTACACCAGAGCCAGTGAATCTGTATTTTGGGAAGGTCCCCGGATAATCTATTAAGCACATTAAAGTTCTGACCCAAAGGATGTTTTTAGGGGCTTGAGCCAGTATCTTGAGATGTATTGGCAGCCCTATAAGTCTTTTGTATTAGTAGCCCTATAAGCCTTTTTGTATAATCTGATTCCTGTCCTTTTGGTTGGTCCCTTCTTACCATGTTTTCTGTGATTCCTATAGTTCTTTACAGTTTAATATTTATTATGCTCCTATGATAGGTCAGGCTTTGCACTGGGCATTGAATTATAGAAATGTAGGAGATATGATATCTGCCCTTAGGCTGCGTAACATTAACATCTTGTTCTGATTAAGAACTCAACTTCATTTTCTAGCTCTTGTAAATTTCAGTTCTTCAGGGAATTTAAAATAGTTCCTGCTATAAGGTTAGAGACCACTGTTCAAGAACTTTTATAGCATAGTGTGTGATAACAAATTATTTTAAATAAGGAATGCATAAATGGCCATGTGGGTTTATAAATAAAAAGTCAGAAAAATAACAAAGAGGCACAGTGTTTATAAATCGATTTTTTTCCCCTGAGTTCTAAAAGATCTTTGCAGAAATAATTGGAAAAATCCATATTTTTTTTTGTTGTTGTTTAAGAAATTGTTTTAATTTAGATTTACTTTACATTACTTAGGGTGAACACTTTGGAACTACAGAAGCCACAGAGGCCTTCTTTGCAATGACTCGACTGTTTCAATCTAATGATGTAAGTCTTTTTTTTTTTTTTTTAAAAAGAATTCTTTTAGGCTAAAAATGCTCTTTTTATTTGTTTTCCTTGGGGGAACTTAGAGTGGTCCAAATGAGGGAAGGTTGTTTGAAATGTTTAAAAACTATTTAAAAATTGTTTTCATAAAACTTATAAATGCTTATTAAAGAACACAGGAAAATGAAAGAATGAAAGTATATTGTTTAAAGCTGTTCACTCACAGATCTGCCATGCAGTCATGAAAACTGCTAATATCCAGCCTCTGGCATGACACTGCACAGATGGACTGGTATAGAAATCAGTGGACATAGCTATCTCATCTCTTAAATTCTCAGTCAAGTTTCTGGTGGGACTGGGGTTTCTGTTGGCAGTTGAGAAGAGTTCAGTGCAGAGTGGGGAAGAGGATGAGGAGTAGGGAAAAGAAGAGTGAGGACAGACTGAGGCTGCCAGCAACCCCGCATCTGTCTCTCTTTCCCTTTGACACCCTAACTTTCAAGCATAACAACTGTGCTTCATTTCTGTCCTCCATTGTGGCACATATTTCCTTTTTGCCCAGCTCTGACTCAAACCCATCCAGAGAAGGGGATTATGGAATCTGTATTTCTGTTTTCTGTTAACATAGATTGGTCAAACTGTGCAGTCCTTTTGGTATGTTTTGCATATCAACACAGGCCACATTTTGTGTTGAGGACTTTATGGGATTTGAGTCTGGTTATGTGTCTAGATAATGAGCAGCTTGGGGATTAGGTCCTCAGGGACATCAGCAGTCCCTTTTAAGGCAAGTGTCTCAGGGGAAGTCGCTGCACATTCTTCAGGCAAAGGAGTCTGATTTCCTCAGACAGAGTATGCAGGACTGCTTTCACTTGCCATGGAAGCCTGGAGGAATTTAGAGGTTCAAGCTTCATCAGAAACTGCCCCTGTGTCCCCATTCCATTTTTCAGGGCCCCACTCCTTCTTTCTCAGTTAGGGTGCTAACTTTAACATAAAATTTCCCACAGGAGGTGAATTGAATTTGCATTGTTATTCAGTCACCTGCAGGATATGCTTTTCGGAAATCTCAGGCCTGTGCCCACTTGAAATGAGGCTTTCTGTTAAGGCATTATGGATGTTTTCTAGTCCCTGACATAGACCTTAGGCTGTGAATTTAATGTTCTGAGCTTAGCATTTTCTTTTACCAAGTTCACCAGTGTACTTAGAAGGAACTGTCCTATTATCCAACTCATTTTTACAGCAGTCTTCTGTGGTGGCAGCTAGTTGATTACCCAAAGCTTTGTCTTCTGTAGGTCATTGATCATACTTGTCTGCATTGATGATTTAAGTGTTTTGCCACTGCATGCCAAGGACCACTAGGGTCCTCTTTACCACTGGAGACAGAGTCAGCAATGCCTTTTATCAAATCAGTAAGAATTTTATTTAAATTTAATCATAGAGTGTATATATAGTCTCTTATGACTTTTCTGTCTTGTTTCTTTTACTTATGGCTTTTGAGATTGATCCAAGTTCTTTTGTGTATCAGTGGTTTATTAATTTTTATTGCTTAGTAGTATTCCATTGTATGGAGGTAGGTAATTTTAATTTATTTATCCATTAACAAGTTAATGGATATTTGGCTTATTTCTAGTGTATAAATATAAACAAAGCTGGTAAAACTACTCAATACAAGTCTTTGTGTGGACCTATTAATATATTTTCATTTTCTTTGGTTAATATCTAGAAGTGGCGTTCTTGGGTTTGCATTTCCTGAATGATGAATATATTAATCATGTATTAAGTAAACATATGCTGATTTGCCACCTGTTTATTTTCTTTAGTAAGAAGAAGATAAGCATCTTCTGTTTACATCTTTTTACCTGTTTTTTTTTTTTTTAATCAGGTTGTTTATCTTCTGCTCACCTCATCTCTCAACTCACCTATTGTGTTGTAGGTGCTCTTTGTATTTTCTGAATACAAGACCTTCATCAGATAGTTCAGTTCAATTCAGTTGCTCAGTCGTGTCTGACTCTGCGACCCCATGAATCGCATCATGCCAGGCCTCCCTGTCCATCACCAACTCCCGGAGTTTACTCAAACTCATGTCCATCAAGTTGGTGATGCCATCTAGCCATCTCATCTGTCATCCCCTTCTCTTCCTGCCCCCAACCCCTCCCAGCATCAGGGTCTTTTCCAATGAGTCAACTCTTCGCATGAGGTGGCCAAAGTATTGGAGTTTCAGCTTCAGCATCAGTCCTTCCAATGAACACCGAAGACTGATCTCCTTTAGGATGGACTAGTTGGATCTCCTTGCCGTCCTATGGACTCTCAAGAGTCTTTTTGTAAATATTTCCTCCCAGCCTGTGGTTTGAGTTCTCATTTACTCATTACCGCATTTTTTAAAAGCACACTTTACAAATAGTAAAATCCACCCTTTTTAGGGTATAGTTTTATGAGTTTTGACAAATTCATACAGTAGTATTAATCAAGATTTAGAACATTTCCATCACTCCAAAAGGTTCTCTATTATATGATTTTTTCCTCCCATCCTCAGGCGCAGGAAACCAGTAATCTCTTTTCTTACCTTATAGTTTTGCTTTCCAGGAAGTCATAAGAATGATATCATACTTTCACTTATCATACTTCATCATATGTATGAAGCTTTTTGAGTCTCCTTTTCAGGCACTTAGCATAACTCATTTAAGATTTGTGCATGTTTTTGTTTGTTGATTCCTTTTTATTTCATTGTAGATATTTGTTGTATAGATGTACCTCGGTTTGTTTATTTGTTCACCAGCTATAGAATATTTGGTTTGTCACCATTTTTTCATGGCTGTGAATAACGTTGCTGTAAACATTCATGTATAAGTTTTTAAACATAGTTTTTATTTCTCTTGGGTAAATACCTAGGAGTGGAATTACTGGGTCATATGGTAGGTGTAGAGGCTTCCCTGGTGGCTCAGATAGTGAAGAATCGACCTGCAATGCAGGAGACGGGTGTTTGATCCCTGGGTGGGGAAGATCCCCTGGAAAAAGGGAGTGGTTGGCTCCTCACTCCAGTATTCTTGCCCAGAAAATCACATAGACAGAGGAGCCTGGCAGGCTACAGTCCATGGGGTCACAAAGAGTTGGACACGACTGAGCGACTTCACTTTCACTTTCATATATCTTCTATGATGAAGGTTCTGATCATATCTTTTGCCCATTTTTAATAATTTGGTTGTATATTTTCTTTCTACTGAATTTTGAAAGGTCTTTCTGTATTCTGGACACAAGTCCTTTATCAGATGTTTTCCAAATATTTTCTCCCAGCCTATATCTTATTTTTCATTTTCTTAGTCTTTAAAAGAACAGAAGTTTTTAATTTTGGTGAAGTCCAGTTTATCAGGTTTTTCTTCTTCCTGTTACGGATTGTGCTTTTGATGTGTACTGTAGAAATCTTTGTCTAACCCAAAGTCACAGAGGTTTTCTGCTATGCTTTTTTCTTAGGTATTTTGTAGTTTTTGTGTCTTAAAATTGCTGTTTGATCATTTTGAGTTAATTTTTGCACATTATATGAAGTGAGGGTTGAATTTCTTTTCATCTTTCTCTTCCTTCACCCCTTCCTCCGTTTCCTCCCCCTCTTTTTTTCTCAACAAATTCTACTGGAATAATTGCTTATCAATATGGAGGGAGAAGGATAAGGAATAATAATAATGATTGTGTTACATTGGCACTTTGCTTTTTTTTTTTTTTCTATATGTTTATTCTTATTCCAGAATCACACTATTACTGTAGCTTAAAAAAATTATTTATTTATTTATTTTTGGCTGCACTGGGTCTTTATTGCTTTGTGCAAACTTTCTCTAGTTGTGGCAGGCAGGGGCTACTCTTTGTTGTGGTGCACGGGCTTCTTATTGTGGTGGCTTCCTCTTGTGGAATACAGCTCTAGGACATGCAGGCTTCAGTAGTTGTGGCATATAGGCTTAGTAGTTGTGGCTCATGGACCCTAGAGTGCACAGGCTTCAGTAGTTGTAGCATGTGGGCTCAGTAGTTGTGGCTCTCAGGCATGGGCTTCAGTAGTTGTGGCTCACGAGCTTAGTTTCTCCTAGGCATATGGAATCTTCCTGGACCAGGGCTCAAACCTATGTGCCCTGCTTTGGCAGGCAGATTCTTATCCACTGAGCCACCAGTGAAGTCCTACTGTAGCTTTATAGTATGTTTTAAATTAGGTAGTACATGTTTTCCTATTTTATTATTTTTTTCTTTTTCAAATTTTTTTAACTTAAATTCTTTTAAATTTATTTTTAATTGGAAGAAAATTGCTTTATGATGTTGTGATGGTTTCTGCCATACAACAATGCAGATCAGCTATAATTTATGTATATATCACCTCTCTCTTGAGCCTCCCTCCCCTCCTCCCATCTTACCCCTCTAGATCATCACAGAATGCCTGGCTGGACTCTGTGTTATAGAGTAACTTCTTACCAGCTATCTATTTTACACATGGTAATGTATATATGTCTATGCTACTTTCTCCATTCGTCCCACTTTCCTCTTCCCCCACTGTGTCCACAAGCTGCTTCCCTACATCCATGTCTCCATTCCTTCCCTGCAAATAGGTTCATCGATACCATTTTTCTATATTCCATCTATATGCATTAATATATGATATTTGTTTTTCTCTTTCTGACTTACTTCACTCTGTATAAACAGGCTCTGGGTTCATTCATTTCACTCGAACTTACTCAAATTCATTCTTTTTTATGACTGAGTAGTATTCTATTGGGGTGTGTGGGTGTGTGTGTGTACCACATCTTCCTTATCCATTCATCTGTTGATGGCCGTCTAGGTTGCTTCCATATCCTAGCTGTTGTAAATAGTGCTGCTGTGAACATTGGGATACATGTGTTTTTCAGTTATGGTTTTCTCAGGGTGTATGTCCAGTAGTGGGATTGCTGGGTCATATGATAGTTCTATTTTTAGTTTTTAAAGGAATCTCTTTACTGTTCTCCATAGTGGCTATATCAGTTTACATTCCCACCAACAGTGCAAGAAGGTTCCCTTTATCCACAACCTTTTCAGCATTTTGGGGCTTCCCTCGTGGCTCAGAGAGTGAAGCATCTGCCTGCAATGCTGGAGACCCGGTTTGATCCCTGGTGCAGGAAGATCCCCTGGAGAATGAAATGGCAACCCACTCCAGTATTCTTGCCTGGAGAATCCCATGGACGGAGGAGCCTGGTAGGCTACAGTCCATGGGGTTGCAAAGAGTCGGACACGACTTCACTTTCACTTTTTCCAGCATTTATTGTTTGTAGGTTTTTTGATGATGGCCATTCTGATTGGTAAGAGGTGATACCTCATTGTAGTTTTGATATGCATTTCTCTAATAATTAATGCTGTTGAGCAGCTTTTCATGTGCCTCTTGGCCATCTGTCAGTTTCTTTTAAAGAATTGTTTTGGCTCTTGTAAGTTCTTTGCATTCCTATATTCATTTTAGAATCAACTTTGTGTATGTATGTGAAAGTCGCTCAGTCATGTCCAACTGTTAGTGACCCCATGGATGGTAGCCTGCCAGCCTCCTCTGTCCATGCAATTTTCCAGGTGCGAATACTGGAGTGGGTAGCCATTTCTTTCTCCAGGGGATCTTCCTGACTCAGGGGTTGAATCTGGGTCTCCTGCATTGCAGCAGACTCTACCGTCTGAGCCACCAGAATCAGCTTATTGACTTCTATTTAAAAAAAAAAAAAAAGGCCTGCTAGAATGTTGATGGTGATTGCATTGACTCTAATGATCACTTTGCTAAACTATTTCAATAAAATTTTACAAAAAGATCAGTTTGAGGAGAATTCACGTTACATTATTGAGTTTTCTATTCCACAGCCGTGGTATATATTTCCCTTTATACAAGTCTCTAATTTCTGTCAGCAGTATTATAGCTTTCAGCACAAAAGTCTTAAACATGTTTTGTGAAATTTATCCCTGAAGTAGTTAATATTTTTATACTATTGCATTTGTATTGTTTTAGGTACTCTATAGAAATTAAATAGATTTTTGTATATTGATCTGTTTCCTGTGATTTTGTTAAATTTATTCCTTCTAGCAGTATTTTTGGAGATTCCTTAGGATTTACTTTTTTCAGTCTGAATGATTTTTACTTGTTTATCTTACCTTAATATCTTGCACTGTGATACAGCGTGAAATGGAAGTTGTGGTGGAGGATATACTCGTTTTGTTCCTGATCTTAGAGGGAAAGTATTTAATCTTCCACATTAAATGTGATGCTAGTTCTAAGTTTTTCATGTGTGTGTGTACTTAGTTGCTTAGTCTTGTCTGACTCTTTGTGACCCCATGGACTGTAACTTGCCAGGCTCCTCTGTCCATGGAATTTTTCAAGAGAGAATACTGGAGCAGGTTTTCATTTCCTACTCCAAGAGACCTTCCCAAACCAGGGAATCAAACCCACATCTCCTGCATCTCCTGCTTTGGTAGGCAGATTCTTTACCACTGTACCACCTGGGGAGCCCCTAAGTTTTTCATAGGTGACCTTTATCAGGTTGAGGAAGTCATTGTCTCTTCTTTGTTTGCTAGGAGGGTTTTTTTTTTTTTTTTGTAGATGAGTGTTGAATTTTGTCAAATGTTTTTTCCGTATCTATTGAATTATCATGGTCTTTCTCTTTTAGTTTGTTAATATGGTAAGATGCATTTACTTGTTTTCCTGGAAAATATAATATCTTTATTTTCTGTTAAAATTCAAAATTTGGTATTAATTTTGAGTATGTGGTCGTGAAATAATATTTATCTGTAATTTTTTCTTATGTTTTTGTTTGGATTTTGTATTTGGGTGATGCTGGCATCATAAAATGAATTGATAAGTGTTACTTCCTCTTCTCTCTTGTAGAGTTTTGTAGAATCATTATTATTCTTATATATATATATATTTATTTGTTTTATTTTTGGTTGCACTGGGTCTTCATTGCTGTGCTCAGGCTTTCTCTAGTTGTGGTAAGTGGGGGTTACTCCTCGTTGCAGTGCACAGGCTTCTCACTGCAGTAGCTTCTCTTGTTGCAGAGCACAGGCTCGAGGTGAAGACGCTTCAGTAGTTGCAGCACTCGGGTTCAGTAGTTGTGGCTTACAGACTTAGTTGCCCCAAGGCATGTGGGTTCAGTCTCTGGTCTGGGAAGATTCCACATGCCTTGGGGCAACTAAGTCTGTAAGCCACAGCTGCTGAACTAAACACTGGCTGGACCACCAGGGAAGTCCTGTAGAATCATTATTAATTTTTCCTGAAATGTTTGTTGGAATTCAGTATTGAAAGCATCTGCACTGTGGTAAGGTTTTTGATGATAATTTTAAAAGGAAACAGATGGTATTATTCAGATTATTTGTCTTCTTGAGTGATCTCTGGTAGTTTGTGTCTTTCAAGGAATTTCTCCATTTTGTTTACATTGTTGAACTTCATTGGCTAAAACTATTCTTAATATTTTCTTGTTCTTTTAAGGGTTTGTAGAATCTGTTGATACTTCTTTTTTCACTTTGATATTATAATAGGTCAAGCAGAACAAACAAAGTATATAATAAGATGGTAGATATAGACCCAAATATATCATTATTGCTTTAAATGTAAATGAATAACACAAAGAACATTTACAGAAATTGACTGTACACTGAGCCATAAAATAAGACAAAACAAATTCCAAATGAATGAAGTTATGTATCTTGTGTTCTCATTACCTTGGGTTAATGTTGGTAATCAATAATAAAAGAGTAACTGGATAGGTCTTCCCTGGTGGTCCAATGGTTAAGAATCTACCTACCAATGCAGGGGACATGGGTTCGATCCCTGGGTCCAAGAAGTTCCTACATGCTGTGAGGCAACTAAGCCCACTTGCCACAACTACTGAAGCCTGCTATGCCTTAGAACCCCTGCTCCACAACAAGAGGAACCACCAAAATGAGAAGGTGGTGCACTGCAACTGGAGAGTAGTCCCTGCTGCCTATACCTAGAGAAAGCCCATGTGCAGCAGTGAAGACCCAGAGCAGCCAAATAAATAAATGTTTTTTAAAAGAGTAACTAGATGATTTACCATATGTTTTTGATATTAATAACACATTTCTGGGAATCATCTGGTGGTTCCATGGTTAGTACTCTGCATTTTCATGGCTGAGGTTGCAAGTTTAATCCCTGGTTGGGGAACTAAGATCCTGCAAGCCTCAAGACTTAAAAAAAAAAAAGCACATGTCTCTTCTGTTTCTAGATTTTCCCTGCTACCAAAGATATCTAAAAAATATATACATATATCTCCCACACAGTGGTTTTCAAGATATTAGATTAACAAAAATTCCAGGATTATGATATGAAGAAAAACCAATGCTTGTACTAGTTCGTTTCCTTGGGGAAGATTACAGGTCTCAGATTGTTACAGGGGTTGTTAGTTGTTCAGCAGCTCAGTCATCTCTAACTTTGTAATCCCATGGACTTCAGCATGCCAGGCTTCCTGTGTTTCACTATCTTCCAGAGTTTGTTCAAACTCATGTCCATTGAGTTGGTGATGCCATCCAACCATATCATCCTCTGTCATCCCCTTCTGCTCCTGTCCTAAATCTTACATAGCATCAGGGTCTTTTCCAATGAGTCGGCTCTTTGCATCATGTGGCCTAAGTATTGAAGCTTCAGCTTCAGCATCAGTCCTTCCAATGAAATTTTAGGGTTGATTTCCTTTAGGATTGACGGGTTTGATTTCCATGCTATCAAAGAGGCTCTGAAGAGTCTTCTCTGGTACCACAGTTTGGAAGCATCAATTCTTTGGTGCTCAGCCTTCTTTATGGTCCTACTCTCACATGCATACATGACTACTGGAAAAACGATAGCTTTGAATATATGGAACTTTTTCGGCAGAGTGAGGTCTCTGCTTTTTAATACACTAAGTTTATCATAGCTTTTCTTTCAAAGAACAAGTATCTTTTAATTTTGTGGCTGCAGTAACTTTCCACAGTGATTCTGGAGAGCAAGAAAATAAAATCTGCCACAGTTTTCCCATCTATTTGCCATGAAGTGATGGAACCAGATGCCATTATCTTAGGTTTTCGAATGTTGACTTTTAAGCCAGCTTTTTCACTTTCCTCTTTCACCCTCATCAAGAGGCTCGTTAGTTCCTCTTTGCTTTCCACAGTTAGAATGTATCATCTGCATATCCAAAGTTGTTGATATTTTTCCCAGCAGTCTTGATTCCAGCTTAAGATTCATCCAGCACAGCATTTCGTATGATGTACTCTGCAGAATACACAGAAAAACTATACAAAAAAGATGTTAATGACCCAGATAACCACGATGGTGTGATCACTCACCTAGAGCCAGACGTCTTAGAGTGCGCAGTCAACTGGGCCTTAGGAAGCATCACTGTGAACAAAGCTAGTGGAGGTGATGGAATTCCAGCTTAGTTATTTCAAATCCTAAAAGATGATGCTGTGAAAGTGCTGCACTCAATATGCCAGCAAATATGGAAAACTCAGCAGTAGCCACAGGGCTGGAAAAGATCAGTTTTCATTCCAATCCCAAAGAAGGGCAATGCCAAAGAATGTTCAAACTACCACACAATTGCACTCATCTCACATGCTAGTAAAGTAATGCTCAAAATTCTCCAAGCCAGGCTTCAATAGTACATGAACCATGAACTTCCAGATGTTCAAGCTGGATTTAGAAAAGGCAGAGGGACCAGAGATCAAATTGCCAACATCTGTTGGATCATAGAAAAAGCAAGAGAATTCCAGAAAAACATCTACTTCCGCTTCATTGACTATGCTAAAGCCCTTGACTGTGTGGGTCACAACAGACTGGAAAATTCTGAAAGAGATGGGAATCCCAGACCACCTGACCTGCCTCCTGAGAAACCTGTATGCAGGTCAAGAAGCAACAGTTAGAACTAGACATGGAACGATGGACTGGTTCCAAATTGGGAAAAGAGTACATCAAGGTTGTATATTGTCACCCTGCTTATTTAACTTATATTCAGAGTATATCATGCGAAATGCCGGGTTGAATGAAGCACAAGCTGTAATCAAGATTGCTGGTTAAGAAATATTAATTACCTCAGATATGCAGATGACACCACCCTTATGGCAGAAAACGAAGAGGAACTAGGAAACTGTTGATGAAGGTGAAAGAGGAGAGTGAAAAACCTGGCTTAAAAGTAAACATTCAAAAAACAAAGATCATAGCATCTAGTTCCATCAGTTCAGTTCAGTTGCTCAGTTGTGACTGACTCTTTGAGACCCCATGGACTGCAGCATGCCAGGCCTCCCTGTCCATCACCAACTCCCGGAGTTTACTCAAACTCATGCCCATTGAGTCGGTGATGCCATCCAGCCATCTCATCCTCTGTCATCCCCTTCTCCTCCTGCCTTCAATCTTTCCCAGCATCACGGTCTTTTCAAACAAGTCAGCTCTTTGCGTCAGGTGGCCAAAGTATTGGAGTTTCAGCTTCAACATCAGTCCTTCCAATGAATATTCAGGACTGATTTCCTTTAGGATGGACTGGTTGGGTCTCCTTGCAGTCCAAGGGACTCTCAAGAGTCTTCTCCAACCCCACAGTTCAAGAACATCAATTCTTTGGTGTTCAGCTTTCTTTGTAGTCCAACTCTCACATCCACACATGACTACTGGAAAAACCATAGCCTTGACTAGATGGACCTTTGTTGGCAAAGTAATGTCTCTGCTTTTTAATATGCCATCTAGGTTGGTCATAACTTTTCTTCCAAGAAGTAAGCGTCTTTTAATTTCATGGCTGCAGTCACCATCTACAGTGATTTTGGAGCCCAAAAAAATAAAGCCTGCCACTGTTTCCAGTGTTTCTCCTGTTTGCCGTGAAGTGATGAGACTGGATGCCATGATCTTTTGTTTTCTGATTGTTGAGCTTTAAGCCAACTTTTTCACTCTCCTCTTTCACCTTCATCAAGAGGCTATTTAGTTTGTCTTCCCTTTCTGCCGTAAGGGCGGTGTCATCTGCATATCTAAGGTTACTGATATTTCTCCCAGCAGTCTTGATTCCAGCTTGTGCTTCATTCAGCTGAGCATTTCTCATGATGTGCTCTGAATATAAGTTAAACAAGTAGGGTGACAGTAGACAGCCTTGACACACTCCTTTTCCTATTTGGAATCAGACTGTTGTTCCATGTGCAGTTCTAGCTGTTGCTTCCAAACCTGCATACAGATTTCTCAGGAGGCAGGTCAGGAGGTCTGGTATTCCCATCTCTTTCAGAATTTTCCACAGTTCATTGTGGTCCACACAGTCAAAGGCTTTGGCATAGTCAATAAAACAGAAATAGATGTTTTTTCTGGAACTCTTGATGATCCAGCAGATGTTGGCAATTTGATCTCTGGTCCCTCTGCCTTTTCTAAAACCAGGTTGAACATCTGGACGTTCACAGTTCACATATTGTTGAAGCATGGCTTGGAGGATTTAGAGCATTACTTTACTAGCGTGTGAGGTGAGTGCAATTGTGTGGTAGTTCGAGCATTCTTTGGCATTGCCTTTCTTTGGGATTAGAATGAAAGCTGACATTTTCCAGTCCTGTGGCCACTGCTGAGTTTTCCAAACTTGCTGGCATATTAAGTGCAGCACTTTCACAGCATCATCTTTCAGGATTTGAAATAGCTCAACTGGAATTCCATCACCTCCACTAGCTTTGTTCGTAGTGACGCTTCCTAAGGCCCACTTGACTTCACATTCCAGGATGTCTGGCTCTAGGTGAGTGATCACACCATCATGATTATCTGGGTCGTGAAGATTTTTTTTGTACAGTTCTCCTGTGTATTCTTGCCACCTCTTCTTAATTTCTTCTGTTTCTGTTAGGTCCATACCATTTCTGTCCTTTATTGAGCCCATTTTTGCATGAAACGTTCCCTTAGTATTTCTTAATTTTCTTGAAGAGATCTCTAGTCTTTCCCATTCTATTGTTTTCCTCTATTTCTTTGCATTGATCACTGAGGAAGGCTTTCTTATCTCTCCTTGCTATTCTTTGGGACTGTGGATTCAAATAGGTGTATCTTTCCTTTTCTCCTTTGCTTTTTGCTTCTCTTCTTTTCACAGCTATTTGTAAGACCTCCTCAGATAGCCATTTTTCTTTTTTGCATTTCTTCTTCTTGGGGATGGTCTTGCTCCCTGTCTGCTGTGTAATATCACAAACCTCTGTCCATAGTTCATCAGGCACTCTGTCTATCAGATCTAGTCCCTTAAATCTATTTCTTGCCTCTACTGTATAATCGTTAGGGAGTTGATTTAGGTCATACATAAATGGTCTAGTAGTTTTCCCTACTTTCTTCAATTTAAGTCTGTATTTGGCAATAAGGAGTTCATGATCTGAGGCACAGTCAGCTCCCAGGTCTTGTTTTTGCTGACTGTATAGAGCTTCTCCATCTTTGGCTGCAAAGAATATAATCAGTCTGATTTTGGTATTGATCATCTGGTGATGTCCAGGTGTAGAGTGTTTTCTTGTGTTGTTGGAAGATGGTGTCTGCTCTAACCAATGTGTTCTCTTGGCAAGACTGTTAGCCTTTGCTTCATTCTATACTCCAAGGCCAAATTTACCTATTACTCCAGGTGTTTCTTGACTTCCTACTTTTGCATTCCAGTCCCCTATGATGAAAAGGACATCTTTTTTGGGTGTTAGTTCTAGAAGGTCTTGTAGGTCTTCATAGAACCATTCAGCTTCAGCTTCTTCAGCATTACTGGTTGGGACATAGACTTGGATTACTGTGATATTGAATGGTTTGCTTGGAAATGAACAGAGATCATTCTGTCATTTTTGAGATTGCATCCAAATACTGCATTTCGGATCTCTTGTTGACTATAATGGCTACTCCATTTCTTCTAAGGGATTCTTGCCCACAGTAGTAGATATAATGGTCATCTGAGTTAAATTCACCCATTCCAGTCCATTTTAGTTCGCTGATTCCTAAAATGTTGACGTTCACTCTTGTCATCCCTTGTTTGACCACTTCCAATTTGCCTTGATTCATGGACCTAACATTCCAGGTTCCTATGCAGTATTGCTCTTTATAGCATTGGACCTTGCTTCCATCACCAGTCACATCCACAGCTGGATTTTGTTTTTGCTTTGGCTCCGTCTCTTCATGGTTTCTGGAGTTATTTCTCCACTGATTTTTTCAGTAGCATATTGGGCACCTACCGACCTGAGGAGTTCATCTTTCATTGTCCTATCTTTTGGTCTTTTCATACTGTTCATGGGGTTCTTAGGGCAGGAATACTATAGTGGTTTGCCATTCCCTTCTCCAGTGGACCACATTTTGTCAGACCTCTCCACCATAACCCGCCCGTCTTGGGTGGCCCCACACAGCATGGCTCATAGTTTCATTGAGTTAGACAAGGCTGTGGTCCATGGGATTAGATTAGTTAGTTTTCTGTGATTATGGTTTTCAGTCTGTCTGCCCTCTAACGGAGAAGGATAGTGGCTTATGGAAGCTTCCTGATGGGAGAGACTGACTGAGGGGGAAACTGGGTCTTGTTCTGATGGGCAGAGCCGTGCTCAGTAAATCTTTAATCCAACTTTCTGTTTATGGGTGGAGCTGTTTCCTCCCTGCTCTTTACCTGGGGCCAAACTATGGTGGAGGTAATGAAGATAATGATGACCTCCCTTAAAAGATCCCAGACATGTACTGCTACAGTCAGTGCCTCCAACCCTGCAGCAGGCCACTAGGGACCCACGCCTCTGCCAGAGACTCCCGGACACCCACAGGCAAGTCTGGACAATCTCCTGTGGGGTCACTGCTCTTTTCTCCTGGGTCCTGGTACACAAGGTTCTGTTGTGCCCTCCAAGAGTCTATTTTCCAGTCCTGTGTAAGTTCTGGCAGCTCTATGGTGGGGTTAATGGCAACCTCCTCCAAGAGGGCTTATGTTATACCGAAGTCTGTTGCATCCAGAGCCCCTGTCCCTGGCAGACCACTGATGACCCGTACCCCCACAGGAGACGCTCAAACACAGTTCTGTCTCAGTGTTTGTGGGGTCCCTGGGCCCTGGTGCGCACAAGATTTGTTTGAGCCTTATTAGCATCTCTGGTGGGAATGGGGTTTGATTCTAAATGCGAATTCGCCCCTCCTACCGTCTTGCTGTACCTTCTCCTTTGCCCTTGGACATGGGGTATCTCACAGCCGCTCCAGTGCCTACCATCTTACTGGGGTTTCTCTGACCTTGGATGTGGGGTATCTCCACACTGCTGGTCCAGCAACGCGCAGCTGCTGCTCCTGACTTTGGTCCTAGGGTATCTTCTCACATTTGCTGCTCCTGACCTTGGACGTGGGGTATCTCCTCTCAGCAAGTCCCCGCTCCAGAGCCACGCAGCCGCTGTTCCAGCGCCAAGCAGCTGCATGGTAAAAGCTATGGTTTTTCCAGTAGTCATGTACAGATGTGAGAGCTGGACCATAAAGAAGGCTGAACGCCAGTGTATTGATGCTTTGGAACTGTGGTGTTGGAGAAGACTCTTGAGAGTCCCTTGGACTGCAAGGAGATCCGATCAGTCCTGGGTGTTCATTGGAAGAACTGATACTGAAGCTGAAACTCCAGTACTTTGGCCACCTGATGGGAAGAGCCAACTCATTAGAAAAGGCCCTGATGCTGAGAAAGATTGAAGGCAGAAAGAGAAGGGGATGATGACAGAGGACAGGATGGTTGGATGGCATCACTGACTCAATGGACATAAGATTGAGCAAGCTCTGAAGATGGTGAGGGATAGGGAAACCAGGTGTGCTGCAGTTCATGGGGTTGCAAAGATCGGACATGACTGAGCAACTGAACAACAACAACAGCTCTGCGTATAAGTTAAATAAGCAGGGTGACAATATACAGCCTCGACATATTCATTTCCCAATTTGGAACCAGTCAGTTGTTCCATGTCTGGTTCTAACTGTTGCTTCTTGATCCGCATACAGGTTTCTCAGGAGACTAAGGTTGTCTGGTATTCCCATCTCTTTAAGAATTTCCCACGGTTTGCAGTGATCCACATAGTCAAAGGCTTTAACGTAGTCAGTGAAGCAGAAGTAGATGTTTTTCTGGAATTCTTTTGTTTTTTTCTATGATCCAGTGGATGTTAGCAATTAGATCTGTGGTTCCTCTGTGTTTTCTAAATCCAGCTTGTACATCTGGAAGTTCTCAGTTCACATACTTTTCAAAGCTAGATTGGAGGATTTTTGACCATTACATGCTAGCCTGTGAAATAAGCGCAATTGTGTAGTAGTTTGAACATTCTTTGGCATTGCCCTTGTTTGGTATTGGAATGAAACCTACCTTTTCCAGTCCTGTGGCCATTGTTGAATTTTCCATATTTGCTGTCATATTGTGTGAAACACTTTAGCAGCAGCATCTTTTAAAATTTGAAATAGCTAAGCTGGAATTCTGTCACCTCTACTAGCTTAGTTCATAGTAGCACTTTTAAGGCCCACTTGACTTTACAATCCAGAATATCTGGCTCTAGGTGAGTGACCACACCATCGTGGTTATCCAGGTCATTAAGTCCTTTTTTGTATAGTTCTTCCGTGTGTTCTTACCAACTCTTCTTAATCTCTTTTGCTTTTGTTAGGTCCTTGCCGTTTTTGTCTTTTATTGTGCCCATCTTTGCATGAAATGTTCCTTGGTATCTCCAGTTTTCTTGAAGTGATGTCTAGTTTTCCCCATTCTGTTGTTTTTCTTCTATTTCTTTGCACTGTTCACTTAAGAAGGTGCTCTTATCTCTCCTTGTTATTCTCTGAAACTCTACATTCAGTTGTGTATATCTTTCCCTGTCTCCTTTGCCTTTCACTTCTCTTTTCTTGGCTATTTATCATATAATTGGACTCAAACAGCATGTAGCATTTTCATATTGGTTTCTTTTACTTAGTAATATGTATTTAAGTTTCCTTTTTGTTTTTTCATGGCTTGCTAGCTCATTTTCTTTTAGCACTGAATCACTTTCTGTTGTTTGGATGTCCCATAGTTTATCCATTCACCTACTAAAGGACATCTTGATTACTTCCAATTTTGGCCATTATGAATAAAGCTTGTATAAAGTCAGGTTTCTGTGTGGACATAAGTTTTCAACTCCTGTGAATAAATGTCAAAGTGAGCAATTGCTGGATTACATGTTACATGTATGTTTGTTTTTGTAAGAAACTGTCAAACTGTCTTCCAAAGAGGCTGTATGATTTTTATTCACCAACAATGAATGAGAAATCCTGTGACTTCCCATCCTTGTCAGCATTTGGTGGTGTTAGTGTTCCTGATTTTGACCATTCTGTCAGTAGTGTAGTCATACCTTGTTTTATTAATAATTTAACTTTCCCTGTTGAATATAACATGCAGCATCTTTTCATATACTTGTTTGCCGTCTGTTTTATCTTCTTTTTTTTAATTTTATTTTATTTATTTATTTATTTTTGTTTTATCTTCTTAAGTGTAGTTATCTGCTAAAGTCTTTGGCCCACTTTAATATGATGTTTTCTTATTTTGACTCTGAAGAGGATTTTTTGGGTGTATTTTGGATAATCTTTTCTCAGTTATGTGTTCTGTAAATATTTTTCCCAGTCTATGTTATCTTCTCATCCTCTTGACGCTGTCTTTTGCAGAGCAGAAGTATTTAATTGTATTAAAGGCTGACCTATCAATTATTTCTTTCATGGATCTTGCCTTTGGGGTTGTATCTAAAAAACCATCACCATACTAAATAAACATCATCTAGGTTTCCTTCTCTGTATTCTACTAGGAACTTTATTGTTCTGCATTTTACATTTAGGTTTGTGATTGAGTTTGAGGTAATTTTGTGAAGAGAGTGTAAAGTTTGCATCTAGATTCAACTTCTTGGTTTGTGGATATCCATTTCTGGCACCATTTGTTGAAGAGACTATTTTCACTCCATTGTGTTGCCTTTGCTGCTTTGTCAAAGATCAGCTGACTGTATTTATGTGAGTATATTTCTTGGTTGTCTTTTCTGTTGCATTGATGTATTTGTCCATTCTTTCACCAATACCACACTGTCTGGTTACTGTTTACCACTTTTTTTTTAACTTTTCACTCCTTGCTGAATTTCTGAGTTACTACCTAGAATAGTTTCCCTGTGCCTGAAGAATATACCTTTTATAATCCCATCCTTTGTAGACTGTAGATACTTCTTCCTATGCAAGAGCCTGAGCTTGTACTTTTGTGGCTGTGAGTTACTTATTTTTCCATTTTTGGCACCTGTGAATGTCCCTTCACTTTGCCTTTGGCTTCATATTAAAATCTTTTTGTTCCTATTTTATTCAGCATTTCTGTGTATTTGTTTAGGTCTTATATTTTACTTGTTAAAAACACATCTTTGTCAACACTGTATTATCACTCTTTTTAAATTTTAGACATTTTGGTAGGTGTGAGGTGATATCTGAAATGTGGCTTTAATTTGTATTTCCCAATGACTAACAGTGTTGAGCCTCAATTTTTTGTGCTTTAGCTAATTTTTTCATATCTCTAGTTTTATTCTGCTTCATGGTAGATTTTTATTACAAGGGGGTGTAATTTTCTTTTGCTCTGAAATTTTGATTCTCATTTTTTGCTTTCTTCTCATAGTAGCTTCAGATGTATGTGGTATGCCTCATTCATCCTGCCCATGCTGCCTTTCTCTTTCTGGGGTGATTTTTTTTCTGTGTTTAATCACCATGAAAATCCTCACTCTGTTCTGTCTGTTCCTTCACGGGCTCAGTAGTCTCCAGCAGATCCTTTGTACAGCTTGGACTCGAGCTGGGTCCGAGGTATTTGAGTTTCACTACTCCTAAGAAATTTGAAGTTACTTGATAAAGAAGGAGGCAAGACAGGCGAGAGGAACCACTCCTTCTAGCTTTGAGTATGAATGTTTATAAATAAAACTGGAGATCCAGGTGAGGAGAAAGGGTGGGCAGAACTTCATTATTGTTAGTTTAACACTGATTTTGGATCCAGGTATCCATGTAGAAATCTTGATAATTGAAAATAGAAGTTAGTTATACAACTACAAATGTCTTAAGGAAAAATATGCTAAACTGAGGAAAACACAGAGTCTGCATGTCTCTGTATATATTTTTAAAGAATGAAAAAATATTTTCTAGGGCAAGCCTTTAGCTCTCTGAAAAACCTGTCTCTGGACTCACTGTCAGAGTCACAGTGTAGGTGTTTCTGTATAAAGACCCATATAATTAATTGAATGTTTGTATTTTCATCTAGATGTTTTCTACTCTTAGTGCATCAGTCACTTGTGTTTAGGAAATAGTAGAATTCTGAACATTTTCTCATCTAGGTAGTTCTCTGTCTCTCTCTTTTGTGGCTACACCCTGCGGCATACAGGATCTTAGTTACCTGACTAGGGATTAAACCCAGGCTCCCAGCATTGGGAACGTAGTGTTGTAACCATTGGAATGCCACGGAAGTCCCCTCATCCAGACATTTTTAAAAGGATTTTTTGGGTAGATGATAATCTTTTTAAGAATATTTTGTAAGTATATGTATTTGGGGTCCTCATTTCAAACAGTTTAAAAAACCATTTCCTTATGAATAACCTGTTGCCTTTTATAAATAATTTTTTAGCAAACATTGAGAAGAATGTGCTACCTTACCATCAAAGAAATGGCTAACATCTCTGAGGATGTGATAATTGTTACAAGCAGGTATGTGAATAGTTAAAACCTGGGATGGGATACTTACATATTTAGTGGAGTATTTGTTGTTCTCTTTACGTTTTGACTGTAAGAAGGCCAATACGAATTTAAAAAAGAATATAATGTCAAAGAGCATTCTTTTCTAAAATGTGGTTGTCATCCTGTGAAAACCACCCCTGTCTGATAAAGCAAAAAAAAGAAGTCACGAAGGCTAATGCTAATAGATTGATTACATTTAGAATCATAATATGTCATTAAACAAAACTAAAAAGTAAATGATGCACTGAAATAAAATATTATTTAAAAATTTAAAATTTTATATTATAGTTGCTTTATAAAATAAAATTTAAGTACATCAAAAGACTAATATCTGTAATATATAAAGAACTCATATTTCAAAAGTTATCTCCATGTGATAATTAATAAAATAACTAATACAAAGAATCTAAATATCTTTAGTCATTCTCACTACATTTACAAAAAATGTAAATTAAAAATTCAATAATAAGTTACAGTATTTTTTTGTGCTTTTTAAATTCAAATTATTTAAACTAAAAAAATAAAACCCCCAAAACCCAAGCAGCTCACCTGTTTCACCCCTAGTCCCTGCCTCTGGCATCCACTAAACTGTTCTCTGTATCTATGAACTTGGTTTTATATATGTATATTTATATACTTATTTAAATTCCATGTATAAGAACTATTACATGGTATTTGTCTCTCTCTGTCTGACTTATTTCACTTAACATAAGGCTCTCAGGGTCCATACATATTGTCACAAATGGCAGGATTTTATTTTTTTAATGGCTGAATAATATTCCAGTGCATATATATACCCCAATTTCTTTACTCATTCATCTCTTGATGGATACTTAGCTTGTTTCCATATCTTGGCAATTTTAAGTAATGCTGCAGTGAACATGGGAATGCATATATCTTTTTGAATTAGTGTTATTGTTTTCTTCAGATGAATACCCAGAAATAGAATTGCGATATGGTGGTTCTGTTTTCAGTTTTTTGAGGAATCTCCATACTGTTTTCCATAATGGCTGTACCAGTTTACATGTCCACCAGCAGTGCAGAGGGTTCTCTTTTCTTCATGTCCTCAGCGCTTGCTATTTCTATGTTTTTGTTAATAACCATTCTAACAGGTGTGAAGTGATAATCTTATTGTGGTTTTGATTTACATTTTCCAGATAACTGATGAAGTAGAGCATCTTTTCATGTACTTGTTGGCCGTCTGTATGTCTTCTTTGGAAAAATGTCTATTCACATCTGCCCATTTAAAAATTTTTTTTTTTTTTTTGCACTGAGTTTATGAGTTCTGTATAAATTTTGGGAAATTACAGTATTTTTGCCAATCAAATTGGCCATAAAGAAAAAAGTTAGTCAGAACTTGTAAGGGATATTGATTTTCTTTTAAACAGGAGGTAGAATAATGAATTGGTTCAGTTTTTCTAGAAAGCAGTGTGGCAGCATTTGTTTAATGTTTGAAAGGGTTTATCCCTTTAATCCAGTAATTCCACATCTATGAAATTATCCTCAGAAAACAGAGCATTCATTATTGATGAAATATTTTAATTTTTTGGATATATTTTTGAAACATCTTTAATGATATGGAAAAGTCCTCAGTACAGTGCTGAATGAGAGTTGGATTCAAGTCTGTATATTCCTTATAGTCTTAAAAATATTCTAAGTATATATATAAAAATTTATGGCCGAAGATACACTGATTGATTACCAGTAAGTTACCTCTGGGTGTTTGGAATTGTGGTTATTTATATTCTTTAAACTTTTGATAATTTTCAAATTTCCTAGAATGAGAGTGTATAATTTAGAGTCCTAAGACATTTAACAAATTTTATGTAGAAAATAGTTAATAGTTATTAATTATAACTCATTCAAGTGAATCTGATATTTGTATAGCAAAATAAATTTTGGAGGAGGATACTTATGCTTAACCAGCAGTTGTGTTGAAGTTTCAATTAGTAAAGCTTTCAGCTGAAAAGAACAGAGAGCCAGATGTAAATAGTAACAAACAAAATAGGCAGAGAAACTGGTGTTGCTTCAGTGGCTCAGCAGTGTCAGGGCTGATGTGTCTTAAATTCTTTGGGACATCTTCACATTATTGCAAAATAGATGCCTGAATTACTGGCAGTGCACCATTCAAGATGGGAGGGGTACCGGGAAGGGGGCCAGAGAGAGCCAGCACCATCTGCCTCTTTCATCAGGTATGCAAAAGCTTTTCCCAAGGCAATTTTTAGATTTCATTTGGCACAACTGTGTTATGACTAACCTTAGGAGGCCAGGAAAGTGAGTATTTAGCTTTTATAGCCCAAGGGGCAAGCTTGAGAGAAGGGATTGAAAATGGATACTTAGATTAGTTAACTCACAACAAGTGGCACAAATAAAAAACAAAAACAAAAAAATCTTCACTGAGATTGTTGCTGCTGCTACTAAGTCGCTTCAGTCGTGTCCAACTCTGTGCGACCCCAAAGACGGCAGCCCACCAGGCTCCTCCGTCCATGGGATTTTCCAGGCAAGAGTACTGGAGTGGGTTGCCATTGCCTTCTCTGAGGTTGCTAGTCTCACTGAATAGTGGAAAAGTTAAAAATAGAGTATCAACTGTTGATTGAGGATTTTCGTTTCTTTGTGTAGCTGGTAGTACTTCCACCTTTGTCCTGTTAGGCTGCTTTGCAATGTGGTTTGCTTCTTGTTCGTTTGAAGTGATTAGTAGATGTTGTGGGCAGAATAATATACCTTCCACCTGCAAGGCCTCCCTGTCCTAATTTCTAGGACCTGTCAGTATGGTCTATGGCAAAGGGGAATTCCAGTTGCTAATCAGCAGATAGGGAGCATATCCTGGGTTATCTACGCGGGCCCAATACAAGGCTAAGGGCCCTTACATAGAAGAGAGAGGCGGAAGAAAAGCCTCAGTAAAGGGATGTGATGGTGGAAGCAGGGCCACAGAGCTGCACTGTTTTTGCTGGATTTGGAGATGGAGGAAGGAGTGTCCACAAACCAAGGAAATATGGGTAACCTCAGAAGTTGGAAAAGGCAGGGAAATGGATGAACCCTGGCAGCCCCCAGAAAGGAATGCCTTCCTGCTCATACCTTGATTTTAGCCTACTGAGGCCTGTGTTGGACCTCACGTTACAGAACTGCAAGGTAAAGAAATGAATGTTGTCTTAAGCCTCTTAAGTTTGTGGTAATTTGTTACAGCAACAATTGGAAACTACTGGTTTTGCAGTATATTAACACAGGGAGGCCTGGCAGGCTGCGATTCATGGGGTCGCAAAGAGTCAAGACACGACTGAGTGACTGAACTGAATATATCACATCAATACCTTGTACACTTTAAAGTTAGACAGTGTTATATGTCACATCTCAAAACTGGAAAAAAACTAGTAAGAGCCTTTGGTACCTGAAAGTGGGGTGCTGCTGTAACAAATGCCTAAGAATGTGGAAGTGGCTTTGTAATTGGGTAGTGAGCGGATGCTGGCAGAGTTTGGGGAGCATGATAGAAAAATTCTGTACTGCCTTGAACAAACTGTTAGTAGAAATATGAGCATTAATGCCTCTTCTAGACTAAGAAGGAAGTGAGCAGCAGGATAGAGAAAACATTTATCAGGTATCATTGTGAACAGACTGTTGACAGAAATATGGACATTAAAGGTGCTGCTGGTGAGGGCTCAGGAGAAAATGTGGAAGAAGTTTCTATTATTAATAGAAACTGGAGGATGGGGATCCTTGTTATATTGTGGCAGGAAGCTTAGTTGCATTGTATCCTGCCCTAGGTGGAAAGTGGGGCTTGCAAACATGAATTTGGATATTTAACTGAGATTTCTAAGCAGAATGTTGAGGTGTGGCTTGATTTCTCTCTTTGTCATTTAGTAAAATTTGAGAGTACAGTAAAAATTGAGGAGAGACCTGTTAAACGTGAACCAGGAGATCTTGATAAATACTGAATCATTATGTTGTACACCTGAAACTAATATAATGTTGTAGGATCAATTACACCTCAAAAACACAACAAAAATAAGCCAGGAGTTGCTGATTTTGCAAATTCTCAGCCTACCAAAATGGCAGAGGATACTCAAATCAAGAGATGTGTGTTTGGAAAGCGTTCTCTAGAGAAAAAGAGTTACTGTATCGCCTTTTGCTCAAACTTCAGAAAGATTAAAAGGTCAGTGTATTCACTCACACAAACCACTCTGAGAGATCAAAGGTGTGACTCACAGATTCCCTCAGCATTTAAGCAGAAGCTGAAAATAGAGATGGGATTATCTAGGCAAGATCTGTGAAGGAACCTCTTGACTAGTGGAGTGAGTCTGTACAAATATGGTAGTCCCACAAGGCACTTGAGAACCTTACACCAGCAGAAACACTGCCAGCTTGGACTGAAAGGACCAGAGATGAAGTGAAGGTGGACTATCAGAGCCCCAAAATTCTGCAGGCAGGAGATAGGCTGGTAAGACTCCTCAGCTTTAAACACAGGCTGCCCTTTATAAAAAGGAAGGATGGCTCAGAGGGCAGAGCTGCAGGCCCATAGGGTAGAGCTGAGAACCTAGTGAAATCGGCTTAGGACTTAAACCCTCTTCCTGTTTGCCTGGATGGATTTCAGAATTGTCTGGGGCCAGTAACTCTTTTTTAGCCTTCCATTTTCTCTTTTTGAGTAGGAATATTTGTGTGTGTTCTGCTATGCCAGGTCCCATCTTTGTGTTTCAGAGCAGCGAACTTGTTTTAAAGTTTAGCATGTCCATGGGTAGAGAGGAATTTTGCCTCAGGATAAATTATACCCTTTCTTACCCATCCCTTATGATTTTTGATAATAAGATTGGTGCTTTGAGTTGGGTGAGATTTAAATGAGATTTTGGACTTTGAGCTAATGCTGTAATGTGTTGATTTGGGGGAATCTTGGGATGGGTTCAATGTATTTTGCCTATGAGATGGATGCAGGCCTGCTGACATGATTTTAGCCCAGTGAGACCTAAGTTGGAATTTTAGCCCTTAGAACTAACTAGAAGATAATGTACTTTTGTTATTTTAAGCCTCTAATTGTGGTCATTTGTTATAGCAGGAATAGAAAACGAATATATTAGATGACCATTCTATATACATAGGCAATTATGTTAGCATGAATATTGAGAAGACCTGAAGGCATACCCTTTGCTAAAGAATATATATAAAGAGCCATTAAGCCCATGGCAATGTTCTCAATATTATTAGTCATCAGGGAAATGAAGATTAAAACTTCAGTAAGGTATCTTTTTACATTCACTAAAATGGTTAAAATAGCAAAGCCTGACAATACCAAATCAACAACCCTACTCCAGTATGGAACTTGGTATATGGAGCAGTTGAAGCTGTCAAACATTGTAGATGGGAATGTAGAATGGTACAGCAACCTCAGAAAAGGTTTGGCAGTTTTTTATGAAGTTAGACATATACCTACCCTGTGACCAGTGATTTTACTGCTGTATATTTACCCAGGAAAATGAAAATCTTTGACCACAAAAAAAGACTGTACAAGAATTTGATTGCAGCTTTGTGAAGCCCTAAACTAGGAACAACCCAAAGGTTCATCAATAGGAGGATGGCTAAACAAATTGTGTTTTATTAGTATAGTGGATCACTACTCAGCAATAAAAAAGAACAAATTGCTGATTCAAGCAACAACACAGACACAGTCCTAAAATAGTATGTTGGAACAAAAGAAGACACACAAAGAATGCTTGGATGATTCTTTTCATATAAGTTCGAAGACCAGCCAAAACTCAGTTGTGGTGATAGAAACCAGAAGTCTGGTAGATTGGAGGAAACTGACTAGATGTGGGAATGAGGGAACTTTCCGAGGTGAAGGAAGTATGCAGTATTTATTTTGGGTAAAGCTTACATGAGTGACTCCAAATGCCATCTAACCGAACACTTAAGCTGACATTTTTAAATTGTATATAAATTACAATTCAGTTAATGAAAATAAAAATACAAAGATGTAGTTAGTGGCTTAAGGATGATCGAGTATATTGACAGTCTGGTCATACTGTTCTACCCCTGTCTGATGAGACTCACCAGTGAAAGTCTGCATCTGAAGATTGCTTAGAATTCTGGGATTGAGTCCTGAGGATTGAGCCATTGCTCACATGGCAGGTAGCGTGGGGGAGTGGGTATCAGTATGTGATTAATTACATCCCTAGTCTCAGGAAATTACACAGTCTCAGTTCAGAGACCATGGTTTAGGAGGAAGTAAAGCCGCTAGGGGCTATGGCAATGACTGTCTGGCAAGCAGTTTTGATATCAGTTGTGGGAATGTGAGGATTTGGACAAGAGGAGGACAGTACTTGAGTTTCTGAAGGAAGCAAGAAGCTAAGACCATCCACAGACTTGGTAAGAAATATTCAAGCCTGAAACAGCCTTTTGACTTGAATGGTGGTGCTGTCCCTGACATTATGTCTACCAGGACTTGGTGTAGAATAAGAAAGGAAGTGAGATACTATTCTAATTTGACTTAGCCATCACTCTAGTGAAACTTCTTTCTCAAAGATTTCTAGTAATCTCTTAATTGCAGAATCCCAAAAGCTGATTTTTCAGTCTATATTTTACTTGGCCGCTCTCTTAGCTTTAATATGGTTAAACACTCCATGAAGTTCTACAGTCTTTGGCTTTCAGAACCATAGAACTGAATTTTCTTGCATCTCTGGTTACTCCATTTTATTTTTCCACAGAAGTGGCTGTTCTGTTCCTTATTCAGCTTACTGATTCAAATGCCAGTCTCTTCTGGAAAAAGCTCTCCTAGACACACCCGGAAATAATGTTTTACCAGTTATCTGGGCATCCCTTAACTCAGTGAAGTTGACACAGAAAATTAACTGTCTCAGTGGCTTTAATGGGTGTTGTGAAACCTTTCTATATCCTGCTTTTCTTCCCTCTCTCCTTCCCAGTTGACACATAGACTGCCCCAGTTTATTTGGATTCTTATTCTCTATTAAATACTTATTCTCTATTAAAATGAAATTGTGGAAGACTTTTGAGAGAAAATGATGAAAATGATGCCAAGCCATAAAATTCCCTACTCTTGCTTAATGAACACCAGTGAGTAAAAGGGAAAGTCGGGGGACTTCTAATTCTAGCCAAGATGGAGTAAGGCCATGACAAGTCATCTATTCCAATAATTACAACAAAAACCTTTGGACAGAGGTATAGAAAGGTATATAGGTATGCCTGAGGCCTTTGAATAATAACAGTGAATTAGATCATGGCATCCAGTCCCATCACTTCATGGCAAATAGATGTGGAAACAGTGAGAGACTTTATTATTTTGGGCTCTATAATTACTATAGATGGTGATTGCAACCATGAAATTAAAAGACACTTGCTCCTTGGAAGAAAAGCTATGACCAACCTAGACAGCATATTAAAAAGCAGAGACATTACTTTGCCAACAAAGGTCCATCTAGTCAAATCTGTGCTTTTTCCAGTAGTCATGTATGCATGTGAGAGTTGGACCGTAAAGAAGGCTGAGCACCGAAGAATTGCTGCTTTTGAACTGTGGTGTTGAAAAAGACTCTTGAGAGTCCTTTGGACTGCAAGGAAATCAAACTAGTCCATCCTAAAGGAAATCAGTCCTGAATATTCATTGGAAGGACTGATGCTGAAGCTGAAACTCCAATACTTTGGCCACCTGATGCAAAGAACTGACTCATTGGAAAAGACCTTGATGCTGGGAAAGATTGAAGGCAGGAGGAGAAGGGGACGACAGAGGATGAGATGGTTGGATGGCATTACCGACTTGATGGACATGAGTTTGAGCAAGCTCCAGGGGTTGGTGATGGACAGGGAACCCTGGTGTGCTGCAGTCTATGGGGTCACAAAGAGTTGGATATGACTGAGCAACTGAACTTAATGAATAACAATATGGTGAGTTTCATGGTTATTTTGGACCAAGAATGGACTAATCCAAGAACTGTATGGTGGGAGGAGTCAACAAAGACTGAAGCCTGTCTCGATCCTGAGCACAGGTTAAAGACAAGACCTCTGCAAGCTGGAGAGCATGGAGGGAGAATCCTTGTTTATTCTTGTTTTTCTCTTTACTTTCTGGTCTTGCTTGAGGCCAGCCCTAGTTCTGGAACATTACTGTGATGTGACACCTGAAACCCTGAGATATGCCATTTAAAACCACAATGAGATACTACTATACATCTTTGAATCAACTAAAAATTAAATAGACTCACTTTACCAAATATTACCAAGAATGTAGAAGAGTTAGGTTTCCCATATGCTTCTGGTAGGAGTCAGTACCATAGACAAAATCACTATGGCTATGTAAAGCATCACCTCGGCTGTACTGATCTACATTTTTTGGACTTCTCTGATACAAATGGAAAGTGCAGAATTAGACCCAAGTACATGTGGAAATGTAGTATATGATGAAGGTGGCATCTCTAATCACTGGGGTAAACATGTACTTTAAAAAAGTGATTTATTTGGCTATGCTGGGTCTTAGTTGCAGCATTCAGGATCTTTTTTTTTTTTTTTTTTTTGTAATTTATTTTTTAATTGAAGTATAATTGCTTTACAATTTTGTGTTAGTTTCTGCTATACAACAGTGTGAATCAGCTGTGAGTATACATACATCCCCTTCCTCTTGAGCCTCCTCGCCTACCCCCCTGTCATTCCAGCCCTCTCGGTCATCACAGAGCACGGAGCTGAGCTCCCTGTGCTATACGGCATCTTGCCACTAGCTATTTCTTTTGCACATGGTAGTGTACACATGTCAGTGCTGCTTTCTCAGTTTGTCCCACCCTTTCCTTCACCTGCTGTATCCCCAAGTCTGTTCTCTACGTCTGTGTCTCTATTCCTGCCCTACAAATAGGTTTGTCAGTACCACTTTTCTAGCTTTCATATATTTGTATTAATATACGATATTTTTCTCTTTCCAACTTAGCATGTACTTTTTTATACATGATGCTGGGATAACTAAGTAGCCACTTAGAAAAAGATAAAATTTGATCTGTGTTTCACGACATATAAATAAGTAAACTCTGAAAAGATAAGGAATATAAATTTTATAAGATGAAGCCATGTAAGTACTAGAGGAAAACCTTGCTGTAGGGAAAAGGTTTGTAATTATCACTAAAATCCAGAGGCAATGAAAGAAAGGGTTGATAAATTTGACTACATAATTTTTTTAAATTGCATGACCCAAACACCATAAAATAGAGAATAAACTAGAGGTTTGCAGTAGGTGCAAGTTGTGGTATAAACAGTTATTCTTAATTTATTGTCATGGTATCCTACACGACATTGCCACTCATTTTATGGCAAAAATGGACTGATAGTGGGTTCATGACGAGAAAGGAGATCAGTAGTTTTGCTACATTGTGCTTCACTTAGGAGGAGACAGCCTGATGCCATGATGACATGGCCTGTTGAATGCTCAGCGGAAGTAGTAGGTTGGAAGTAAGACCCTGTGAGGTTGGGAATTCTCCTCCAAGATGCCATGTATCCACTGAATCAGTTGCCAGTGTATGATACTGTCGCCAGTAAACAGACCAGGTGGGTCCAGAAATCCATAGTTAGAAGTAGGACCGGCCCCTCTCCCTCACTCCCAGTGACCCACTTGGAGAATTTATTCTTCCCATTCTCACCCTAAGTATAGATTAGAGGGCCTGATTCCCAGGGGACAATGTTTTCAAGGGATGAAAAAGGGGAAGCATTTAACCCATTGATCCCTGGTTCCCATTGGTTATGGATTAACTCCAGCTCAGAACTGTCCCACTTCTGGATGCTACATGTCTGAGTAACAGGTTGGCAAACCTAAGGCATCACACACTCCAGAGTCAGAACAGCCTTGGGGCAGCAAGTGAGCCAGGTAAACATTTGAAATGATGACTATTATTGGGTCACTTTGTGTTCTTCATGCCTAGTGGACCAGCGGGCAATGGAAGGTGCTGATATACTCATAGAGGTAATTGACCTTGATTCCTACCAGGATCTAGGGTTGTTCATATAAAGGTGACAGAGAGGACTGTATCCAGAATTCAGAGTATTCACTCAAGTGTATTTTGGTGCATTCATGCATGGGAGAGTGGTGATTAGAGAACAGCCAATGGTCCAACCAGGTTAAAACCAACAAAAGGTGTGGGTCCCTTGGGATAAAGGTTTGAGTCACTTACCAGAGGCATAACCGAGATAAGTTACCTTATCTGGCCAAGAGTGAGGGAAATACAGAATGGATGGTTATATGAAGGAGATGATGAGTATCAGTTATGGCTTTGAAATGAGCTGTAGCAGCAAGGATTGTACCATGTTCTACTCATCTTCCTGTCTCTTGTAGAAATAGTGAACAGTACCATCCTGAAGACTCAGTGATAGATTAGATTCAATGGAAGACATGTTCAAATGTGAGGGGTGCAAAGGATGAGCCATACTGGGTGCCACTTTCAAGCCACCTCACGTTTCTTCAGCCTCATCTTTGGTTCCAGTCATGGCTGTGGTCAGCATTTCCATGAGGTCCAGCTTACTTGCATTGATAGTGCTTCACCTGAAGCATGTGGTGAACGTTTTGCTTTCTGCCCTGAGATTTCTTGTACATACTCTGAACTCATATATGTATGAGTTAACATGTGAATGTTAAGAGAACAGGGAGTTAACTCTCTGGGGTTAACTCTCTACTAGGGGCGAAGAGCTTATGGATAAATTCTTTCTTTTTCATTCCTTGAATGTATGGTTGCTGAGATATATTTCACTAGGTTCCTCAGAAGGTTGCTCATTAAAAAACCAGTTGCTTGTGGCAGTGATTCACTAGAGAAAACTTGTCTGGGTTGATTTTCCCTCCTCCTTTGTTTACTTCCTTATCTTTTACTTCTCCCTCAGAACACATTCCCAAATAAACTATCTGTAGGTAACCCTTTACTGTCAGGGCAGCCTAAGCTAAACAGAAGTTCAGAGCAACTGTTGGCAAACTATGGCCAGTGGCCAAAGCTGTTGTGCCATTTTGTAAGTAAGGTTTTTTTGGAACGTAGCCATGCCTTTTTGTTTATACATTATTGTGACTACTTCCATGCTATCAGTAGACAAAGGAGAGAAACCTTAGAAGAAACTAATCCTGCCAAACCTCAGTTTTTTATCTAACTGGATAAATGCAAATATTTGTGAAAAAGACTGGTTGATAAACTATTTGTATCCAAACAATGGAAATCTGTGCTGCTATTAAAAAAATTTTAGATATGCATTTATATATTTTAAAAAACATAAATATCTAAAATTTTAAAACATCTCCCTGTATGGAAAGATTCTTAGGTTATATCATTAAGTAAAATTGAAGGTACCAGAGGAGTGGATATCCATTGGCATGCATTTTAATAAACCCCGGTGGTTGTAAATATGTATTTTAAGAACTTCCTTAAGAAAACATAAGTGACTATTCACAATGACTGTTTCTAGTTGAGTGGCATTATAGGCTAGCGTGGATGAGGACAGACTTAGACTTTATATTTTATACCTTTCTGAATATGTTGAGAATGGATTGTTACATGAGTAAAATACTTTAATAACTGAAAAATGAAAGAAGCTGAAGGACTGTCAGTTATTCAGGCTTTCTCCTTTTGGTGCCCTGATGAAGTGAGTTGGAGTTGGAGGCCATTTTGGATCATGTGAGGGGAACTGAGTGGGAGAGGAGATGGAGAGTCAATCTGAGGGCAATATAAGTACACAGAAGACAAGAGAAGGAGGGACAAAAGAGTGAATAACCTAAAGATGAAAAACCTTTTAAAATTATGGACATGAAATTTTGTACCTCAGTCCACACTCCCCTCCTGCCTTTGCAGCTCCATAGAAGGGTCTGAAATCATTGACAGTTGTCATTTTAGAAAGCCATTCCTGAGAAAGAGACATCTTAAAGTAATCATTTTAGCCAATTTCTTTTTTTCCTTTAAAAAAGAGTTGTTTTTTTTTTTTTTTTTTTTATTGTGGTAAAAGTCTTCCTCCATAACTCAGCAGGAAAAGAATCTGCCTGCAGTGCAGGAGACACAGGGATAAGTGGGTTTGATCCCTGGGTCTGAAAGATTCCCTGGAGGGGAGGGCATGTCAACCCACTCCAGTATTCTTGCTTGGAGAATCCATAGACAGAAGAGCTTGATGGGCTACAGTCCATGGAGATGCAAAGAGTTGGACACGACTGAGCATGCACACAGTCACGTAATATAAAGCATACTATTTTAACCATACTTTACAGTTCAGTAGCACTGAATACATTCACATTGTTGTGCAACTCTCATCATCCATCTCTCAAATTTTTCACCTTCCTAAACTACAACTATGTCCCCATTAAACACTAACTCCCCATTCCCCCTCTCCACCCCCACCTCCAGCCCCTGGCATATACCAGTGTATTTTTTGACTCTATGTGTTTGACTCAGTAAATCTTAAATCCAATTTTCTGTTGATGGGTGGAGCCATTTACCTGGGGCCAAGCTATGGTGGAGGTAATGAAGATAATGGTGACTTCCCTCAAAAGATCCTATGCATGTACTGTTACACTCAGTGCCCCCTACCCTGCAGGAGGACACCACCAACCCACGTCCGGAGACTCCCAGACACCCACAGGCAAGTTCGGGACAGTCTCTTGTGAGGTCACAGCCTTGTCTAACTCAGTGAAACTATAAGCCGTTGCTGTGTAGGGCCACCCAAGACGGATGGGTCATGATGAAGAGTTCTGACAAAATGTGGCCCACTGGAGAAGGAAATGACAAACCATTTCAGTATTCTTGCCTTGAGAACCCTATGAACAGTATGAAGAGGCAAAAAGATAGGACACTGAAAGATGAACTCCCTAGGTCGGTAGGTGCCCAACATGCTACTGGAGATCAGTGGAGAAATAAGTCCAGAAAGAATGAAGAGATGGAGCCAAAGCAAAAACAACACCCAGTTGTGGATGTGACTGGTGATGGAAGCAAGGTCCAATGCTGTCAAGAGCAATATTGCATAGGAACCTGGAATGTTAGGTCCATGAATCAAGGCAAATTGGAAGTGATCGAACAGGAGATGGCAAGAGTGAAGAGATGGCTATGGTCCATGTGATTAGATTGGTTAGTTTTCTGTGATTGTGGTTTTCAGACTGCCCTCTGATGGAGAAGGATAAGAGGCTTATAGAAGCTTCCTGATGGGATAGACTGACTGAGGGGGAAACTGGGTCTTGTTCTCATTCTAGGCATCTCATATAATTGGAATCAAATAATGTTTGTCTGCACCTAACGTATATTGAAATGCATTTTTGTAAGGTTACTTTAACAAATGTCCTACAAACAAATGTCCTACAATAAAGAAGATTATCCCTTCTTTATTTTTCCCTGTGCTATACAGTAGGTTCTCATTAGTTACCTGTTTTATACATAGTAGTGTATATATGTCAATCTCAAGTTTTCGGTTTATCCCCACAGTTTCCCCCCCTTGGTGTCCATATGTATGTTCTTTACATCTGTGTCTCTGTTTCTGCTTAGCAAACAGGTTCATCTCTACTGTTTTCTAGATTCCACGTATATGCATGAATATGCAATATTTGTTTTTCTGACTTATCTCTTTCTGTATGACAGTCTCTAGGTCTATCCATGTCTCTGCAGTCTTGTTCTTTTTTATGGCTGAGTAATGTTCCGTTGTATATATGTATCATATTCTTCCCTGGGGCTTCCCTAGTTGCTCAGATGGTAAAGCATCTGCCTGCAGTGTGGGAGACCCAGATTTGATCCCTGGGTTGGGAAGATCCCCTGGAGAAGGAAATGGCAACCCATTCCAGTACTCTTGCCTGGAAAATCCCAGGGATAGAGGAGCCTGGTAGGCTATAGTCCATGGGGTTGCAAAGACTTGGACATGACTGAGTGACTTCACTTCACTTCACGTCATATCTTTATTCATTCCTTTGTTGATGGCCATCTAGGTTGCTTCAATATCCTGGCTATTGTAAATAGTGCTGCAGTGAGCATTGAGGTACATGTATCTTTTTGAGTTATGGTTTTCTCTCAGTATATGCCCAGGAGGGGATTGCTAGGTCATATGGTGGTTCTATTTTTAGTTTTTTAAGGAACCTCTTTAGGCTTGCCTGGTGGCTCAGATGCTAGAGAGTCCATCTGCAATGCAGGAGACCCAGGTTCGATCCCTGAGTTGGGAAGATCCCCTGGAAAAGGGAATGGCAGCTCCCTCCAGTATGCTTGCCTGGAGAATCCCATGGACAGAGGAGTCTGGCGGGCTACAGTCCATGGGGTTGTCAAGAGGCGGACACAACTGAGCAACTAACACTTTTCACTTTCACAGAACCTCTGTACTGTTCTCTATAGTGACTGTATCAATTTACATTCCACCAGCAGTGTAAGAGAGTTCCTTTTTCTCCACACCCTCTACAGCATTTATCATGCGTTGATTTTTTTGATGATGGCCATTCCAACTGGTGTGAGCTTTGATTTGTAGTTCTTTAATAGTTAGTGATGCTGAGCATCTTTTCATGTGCCTCTTGGCTATCAGTCAGTTTCTTTTAAAGAGTTAGATTTGGGGAGTTTGGGGGGATTTGAGCATGAGGCTCTCTATATCGTTGTCTGTTTTTTATGCCAGTAATCAGTATACAATGGAATATTACTTAGTCATGAAAAGGAATGAGATTGCAGAGACCTGGATGACCTAAAATTATGTATGTACTTAGTTTTTTGTGACTAATGTCTCTTTTCCCTCTAGAATGTAAGCTTCATGAAGGCAAAGACTTGGTTTTGCTCACTGCTGTGTTCTTTAGATTTAAAATGGTCTTCTATCCAATAGTTTTTATGTTTATCCAAAGAAGATACTCAATAAATATTTGTTGAATTAATAGTTGCATTAAGATAATTATGGGGACAAGTGGAATTAAGTATGGGTGGACTCCACAGAAGAGAGAACTTTAATCTTATGGTAACTAACTTGATTTTTCTCAGTCTGACTAAGGACATGACTGGAAAGGAAGATGTGTACCGAGGCCCAGCCATCAGGGCTCTCTGCAGAATCACTGATGTAAGTTCTTTGCTTTACTGAGGCATCAAAGGGGACCTGTGTTTATCTGCAGGTGGCCATGTAAATTTAGTAGGATTCCTTGTCTGACTTTGTGATTCAGCAGCAGCAGAGAAACATGACTACCAGAAAGGCTTTTGTGGCTCCAGGCTTTTTTCCTTCTAGATTGTTTTTGCCTTTTATTTATATTAGTCTATTTCTCGCCATATTTACTCGCATGAATTTTTGTCATAGGGCACGTTGCTTGTAGGAAACAAAAGCCATTTGAATTTAGCTTTTATATTTTATTTTTTTATTTTTATAAACATTTTTTGATGTGGACAATTTTCAAAGTGTGTATTACGTTTGTTGCAACATTGCTTCTGTTGTTTATGTTCTGTTTTTTTTGGCCAAGAGGAATGTAGGATCTCAACCCCTTGACCAAGGAATTGACCCTCCCACCTACTGGAAGGTGAAGTCCCAACCACTGGACCACTGGGAATGTCCCAAATTTAGCTTAAAAGAAAACTTTATTACAAAACACAAATCTCTCAGAATTTGAGGTAAAGCTTACAACCAGATACCAGAACTAGAAGTAGGACAGCTGTAAGGAATGCAACAGCAAGATTTCCAGGTATTTACCATTACGATCCATTATTTATGAGGCTCAAGCCTCCTCATTTAAATATTTAGGAGAAACAGTCTGACTAGCTGTCAGCTAGCCAGTAGCTTGTGTCCACCTGGGTCTAAGTCAGGTGTTTAACCTTGACTTAGTCTGTTGTATTAGAAGGAATGAGGTTATAGAGTATGTTAGGCTGTCCCTTTCTTGGAACTCTGCAGGAAAGGTTAAAGTGAAGGGCAGACTGGGCATTGCCAACCAAACTGAATAAGATTTTGGCTGTATTCATGAGTGCTGTGTTTGGTGTATTCATGAATGAATACACATTCATATGTGTATTCGTATATACACATGTATTTTGTGTATACATTTGCATCTGAGTTACAGAGGCTGAGCAGGCATAAATGGTAGCTCTGGACCTAGAAGGAGCAATAGGAGTGGTTTAACGTTTCTCAGGCTCCCTTACTTTGTTGTGGTTGCTTTTGTTTTTAGCATTAAATCAGTAGCATGAGACTTGACCATGCCAAGGCTAGCAGTAAGAATCTCTTCATCTAAGTCATTGAGCTTGGTGTGTGTACCATCCTTATTTGCCACCACCTTGCCAGGGCTAAACTTTCTTCCAGGTAAGTTAAAAAGAAGTTTATTTTCAGAGGATTTCAAGCTGAGGACTCAATATAATTAGCATATTCCACATGTAATTTCTTATGTATTTGAAATAATCAGAGTTTACAATTGATTTATAGAACTTTCTGGGATCCATATGAAAAATGTTGGGTTGGCCAAAAAGTTTGTTTGGGTTTTTCTATAAGATGTACAAAATCTCAAATGACCTTTTTGACCAGCCCAGTATATGCCCTATACATAGAGGTATCTTCAGGACTTCTAAAGCATCCCCATTTAGGAATTCATTTTATAATACCTCTGGTAGGTTCAGCCTTTACTTGTGTATTTCCAAACTGGGATTCTCCACTTTGAGACCATTTATTTCATTGTGGAGCAGTTATTCCTTCTCCTTCTGTGTACTCTAAAATGTTCCTTCTTGAAGCTACCACTTGGTTGTCTGGGTCCTGTCCTCTGGGATCTGATTATTATATGATAAGCCTTTTAATACATTCTAAATATTTGCACAGAAACAAATGTGTGACTTGTGTTTGTAGATTATTTTGAAGTGGTAATTTTGCATGGAAATGTCTTACTTCAGCCTTTTTCTTTATGAATGTTCTCAGGGGACAATGTTGCAAGCCATTGAGAGGTACATGAAGCAGGCCATTGTGGATAAAGTCTCCAGTGTATCAAGTTCAGCATTGGTATCTTCCTTAGTAAGTGAACAAGTAACTGATTCTCATGCATGGTACAGTTTCTAGTTGCAAAAACAAAATACCACTATGATTCTCTCACAAATGAAACATTAAAAAATATGTATACATTTCTGTTACTTTATACAAATGCTTTATCTGACAGAGGAACATTGAAGGATTAAAATGGGCAGTTAAAGTGTGAAATTTTCATATGTTTGAAAGGTTTTTGTCATGAGAAAGCTATGTTATACACATAACACAGATGGGGGATAAGGGTGGGATGAGGGTCAGGAGAGAAACTGGGAGGTAGTCTCTTTCTCTGTCTTCCTCTGTGACCTGCCCTTGAGCCTCTTGTCTCTTTGTCCTCTGCTTTTGTGGGTGCCTTGTGTCTGCAATTGTCCTTCAACCCAAAGTCTACTGTCCCACTACTGAATTTCCTCCCAGGAAGTGCTCTTTGTTTTAGTAATATCTTTTCTTTCTCTTTTTCACCAAAACAAAATTTATTCATGACAGACTATCACATTGTATTTGATTAAAATTGGTTACTAATGTGTGAATGGATTAGATCATCTGAATCACGAGAGTTGCTGGTTCTGGAATATAATTGGTCGAGTTTTACAGCAGGTACTCTACTTTTTTATGGCACTCTGTTTTTTCTTCCAGGTGAGTTTCCTGGAAGTAAAACCTTTGATGTTAACATTATTTAAGTACCATCTTATTAATTATCCATTCCCTTCCCGTCCTTTCCCTCTCATTACTTCCCTTTATACATCTCTCCCAGCCCACAGACATATGCTCACCTTTGCAAAGGGGTCTTGAACAAGTGTGTCAGGTTCACTAGTTGTCTCAGAGACTTGAAATAGACATCTAACACTGTAAAGTTGTTTCTTTTTTTTTTTTCTGGAAATGTCTGTTAGTGATTTCCCAAGAAAACTAACTCATGTTTCTAAACTTTTAGTGACTATGTGTGATCTGTTCTCAATTTTTTCTGTATTTAGCACATGATGAAGATAAGCTATGATGTGGTTAAGCGCTGGGTCAATGAAGCCCAAGAAGCTGCTTCAAGTGATAATATTATGGTCCAGGTACTGTCACTGAATCACCTTGGCTTATGTCTCTAGATCAGCTTTCTGTAACCCTGCATTTTAGGGGCAATTTATTGACTCTCCAGATGAGTATTAGCTAAAGACTAATATTAAGCAATTTAATATTAAGTAGCCTATTAGTGCATATTCTCAAGTAAGTATCCCCTAATTATGATTTACCCTGCTAGTGTTTAGTAGAAGCTATAAGAATGTTTGAGAAAGATTCTTATATTCAGTAATATTTGAGGTGCTTATTCCCAAAGTCATAATTTATTTTATTCCTGTTTGAAAATTTGTGAAGGTGGATGTTCAATTCCAAGCTTTTCAGGCCTTGATTATACTGTTTGAGGTGTGTGCTCAGTCACTCAGTCAAGTTAGACTCTTTGCGACCCTATGGACTGTAGCCCACCAGACTCCTCTGTCCATGGGATTTTCCAGGAAAGAATACTGAAGCATGTTGCCATGTTCTCCTTCAGAGAATCTTCCTGACCCAGGGATCGAACCTGTGTTTCCTGCATCTCCTGCATTGGCAGGTGGATTCTTTACCCCTGAGCCACCTGGGAAGCGGAAAACCCATGACCCAAAACCCAAAACCCATGATTATATTAGACATTATAAAACTTCTGTTGGAAGGATCTACTTTTGATATTCACTAGGCTATTCTTAATTAAAAGGAAGAAGATTAAATTCTTAACTGGCAAGTTTTGTATAAAATACCCCATTTGTGTTTGAGAGAGTACTTATTCCATTTCAGCATTTACTTCTCATGTTAGCATATTCAGTTATGAGGAAATAAAGTAGTAATTTTTCCCTTGGGAAACATTCTCACCCTCCTAACTCTGATCATTGTGTTTTTACACAAAGTGCCATGATAATTACATGCCGTAAACCTACTTTAGGAGATGAATCTATTAACCACTAACATAACCACAGATGATTTAAAGCCACTAAGCAAGACCTGTAACACTGGTTAAAGCCTTGGACCTGAGAGCCTTTGTCCTAAGGATGGATGGGGCAACGCTGAATCTGCTAGAGCCGTCTTCAGATTGTATGTCATCCCCTTAATACTTACCTAATCTGAATTAACAGGGTAAATTAAAAACTCATCCTTTCAATCATGCCTGTGTTTGATTCAGCATGGAAAAGATAATTCTCTTTGTATACATTAGAGTTGGGTATCTTTTTATTAAAAACCTAGCTCTGTATGATTGCATTTTTATGTCAGTTTTATCCTCTTCCTATTCAGCCTTCTTTCTGTCTTACATTCTTTTTCTTGTTCTTTAGTACCATGCATTGGGAGTTTTGTATCACCTTAAAAAGAATGATCGCCTTGCTGTTTCTAAGATGTTGAATAAATTTACTAAATCTGGTCTCAAATCACAGTTTGCTTACTGCATGTTGATCCGAATTGCCAGTCGCTTACTAAAAGAAAATGAAGAGGGGTAAGTGTTTTCATCTAAACCTAAGTAATTTTCCATTTGCTGGTTAACATGCCTCAGAGTTTATTTCCTTTATGAATATTTTTTGGGCAGTGCTGACTTTACAGAGGGATTTGGGATTTTCCAAATTAAGAAGAAAAATCATGGGATTCCTAGTAACACAACTTTTATTTTTACCTTAATGTATGCTTTGGTATGGGCTTCCCTTTTGGCTCAGTGTAAATAATCTGCCTGCAATGCAGGTTCAATCCTTGAGTCAGGAAGATCTCCTGGAGTAGGATATGGCAACTCATTCTAGTACTCTTGCCTGAAAAGCCCCATGGACAGAGAAGCTTGGTGGGCTACAGTTCATGGGGCTACAAACCGTTGGACGTTACTGACCACACACATGCTCTAGTATATGTACTTAATAGGGTATGACCACTAATAATACAATAAATAACAAACTGATATTGAACAAAAAAATACTTACCATAAGTTATATAATAATTAAATGTGAAAGCTGGAAGTGACCTTAAGAATCATCTTTTCTTTTTTATTTTTATAAAAGAGAATGTTGAAGTATTGTATTTAATGATTTATTTAAATAATTTATTCATTTAAAGCACATGAGGGAGACTAGTAGAATTACACATTCATAAGGTTTTTATATTTTTCATGAAGTAGTGTTATATTATCTGATGGTATACAGTGATAATATAAGGATAAGTATTGTAATCTGTTGAGTAACCACTAAGAAAACTAGGAGATACAATGTAAATGTCAATAGAGAACATAAAATGGAATGTTAAAAAAAATACTCTGTTGAGCTTCCTGCTCTCAGTAATGGTAGAGTAGCTTGGTTATATTAGCCCTCCTGCAAATAATGATTATATCATTAGGTGGCTTAATGGTAAAGAACCTGCACGCCAAGCAGGAGATGCAGGTTTGATCCCTGGATCGGGAAGATCCCATGGAGAAGGAAATGGCAACCCACTCCAGTATTCTGCCTGGGAAAACCTTTGGATAGAGGAGCCTGGTGGCTGTAGCTAAAGAGACGAACTCAACCTAGTGACTAAACAGCAGCAGCAGCATGCTTCCCTGAAACAAAAAACCCCACACTATTTGAAAGTACTGGTGAGTGGTGAAAAACAGGCAAAAACTGGAGGGAAGTGGATGTCTGAAAGACAGAAACTATACTGGGTAAAATTTGCATATATCTGGCTGGTCTCTGAGGGCATGCCACAACTTTTGTGTGTGGGAACCCCAAAAGCCATAGTATTTACTAAGTAGACAGTGGGGTCAGAACAGTTTGAAATTAGAAGAATGATGGAAATTTAGGGTGGAAATCCTGGGAAAAAGGGGGCCATAGATACAGTGAGTCTCAAAATAAATTTTCAACTCTGCACAAAAATCATTGTGTACAGGAGAAATACAGAACTATGTACAGTTCCTCTAATTATGCATGTACAGGAGAATACTGGTAAACCTGGCATAAAGCAGTAGCTGTCAGCCGAAAGAACTAAATGGAGAATTCAGTTGCAACACTGCATGGAGAAGATGATGTTTAGAGTTTTCTTCCAGCTAAGTTAACTGCCTGCTCCAGAAACACCTTAGATTCTAAAGTCTTTGCATTTTATCATACACAGTTGTCTGTATATAGTAATAAATTTGAAAGTAATTAAAAAATAAAATTGCTAGAAGTTCAAGGATTTTGGAAAATGTGAGTAGCTGAGAAAAAGCAATCAATAGAAATTGGGCCTGATGTGGCCCAGATATTGCAATTGGCAGATAAAAAATTAAAGCATCTATTGTAAATTTGTTATTAAAGACTTTAATGCAAAATAGTTACAGTGAATGAATAGAGGACATGGAAACTAAAAAAGTTAAAAAAATTTTTTTAAGAACTTAAAAGTGCTATATCAGAGTTCAACCAGAGCAGCAGAACCAATAGGAGTTAAAAATATGAAGAGGTTTCTGGTTTGTTTTTTAAATACATTTTTTTTAAAACATGGAATAAACAGCATAAACAGTTTTGGACCTTGCTAAGCAAGTCCAAAAATCAGTAGGATAGACTGTAGAAAAGGAAGTCCGTAGGCAGTCTACAGGTCATGGGTATAGGTCAAGGCTGCTGTTGACTGGTTAAATTGGTCATCTCACATTTTACTGTAAGCAGCAAGAGGAAACCAGGTCATACCTTCACCAGTTTCCTTGGAAATTTCCTCAAGTCAGTATCCAAGTTTGTTTATAAATTCCGCTTTCCACGTAACCTGCAGGACACAGTTTCACTAGACTCTCTATCAGTACATAACAAGGGTCCATCTTACTCCAGTTTATAATAACAAGTTTCTTCTGATGCTCTGGGACCAGCTTTCTACAAGCAGTTTATGAACCTTCACTGGCTCTTCCTTCAAGACCACATTTCTATTAATAGTTTGTTCAGGCGTTTTAGATTTTCTTCATTATGTTCACTAAAATTCTTGTAGCCTCTACCCATTATCTGGTTCCAAAAACAGTTCCACAATTTTAGGTATTTGTTGTTGTAGCACCTTCACTTTCAGATACCAAAATCTGTATTAGTGTTTTATTGCTGCCATAACAGATTACCACAGGTGTAATCACAACATCCATGATTTCACAGTTCTGTAGGTTAGACATCAGTCTCATAGGTTAAAGTTAAAATGTTGGCAGGGTGCTGTTGCTTACTGAAGAATCCACTTTCAATCTCATTAAGGTTGTTGGCCAGATTCATTTCTTTGTGGTCATAGATTGTAGGTCTCTTTCCTTGCTGGCTGGCAGCCAGGGGTTGGTCTGTGTTGTATAAGGTAATGTATTCACAGGTTCTGTGGGAGAAAGCATGGACATCTTTGGGAAACCAGTCTGCCTGCTACAAGTACAGTAACTGAAAGGGACAATTTGCGGGGTGTCCTAACGTGAAGCTAGAGATCACTGAGAAGAGTGAAAGTGTTAGAGTTAGTGAATTGGAAGATATTGCTATAAAAGTAACTAATTTGGAGACTAGAAAGAAAACAGATTAAAGAAAAATAAACAGAGCTTCAGAGAACAATAGAATAGTATCAAGTGGCCTACCACTTGATACATAATTGGAATTCTAGAGGGAGATGTGAGAGAATGGAGCAAAACTTGAAGAAATAATGAACAAGTATTTCCCAGTATGCATTTCTTCTGGAACTGCAAGATTGATCTAACAATCAACAATTGTCATTATATTCCTCATTTAAAGAATAAAGGGTAAAAATCTTAATATCTTAATAGATGCTAAAAAAGCAATTGATAAAATTCAATGGCAATTTGTAAATTATATCTCTCTTTTCAAGAATTCCCTGACAGTTCCATGGTTAGGACTTGGCACTTTCACTGCTGAGGCATGGGTTCAATACCTGATCAGGGAACTGAGATCCTGCAGAGGAACTGAGATCTGAGGGCTTCCCTGGTGGCTCAGACTGTAAAGAATCCATAGAAAGGAATGTTATTATTATGATAAGTCTACCCCCAATAAATCTCCAATACACTAATATTTATTGGTGAAATATGAAAGACATTCCCCTTAAGATCATGAATGAGACAAGGATGCCTGCTAATCCTGCTTTTTAGGTAACATTTTACTGCAAAGTCCTACGTGGTACAATAAGTTAAGGAAAATATATAAAGATTTGAAACGGGACGTGAAACTATCTTTGTATACAACATTATTTTGTATATAGAAAATGCAAAATAATCTATATATTATCTATTAAAATTGATATGAGTTTACCAGAATTACTGGATAGGCTAATAACCAAAATCAGTTTTGTTTCTACATACCGACAGCTAGTCAATATGAAACAGTTTTGAAAAGATGGTATCATTTCAGTAAAAATCAGATCCTTAGAAATAAATCTACCAAAAATTTTGTGTATTTCTACACAAGATTATAAAATGTTATTTAACAAGTATGACTTGAATAAGTAGAGGGATATATCAAGTTCTTAGAATATTCAGTACTGTAAAGATACCACATCTTCTTTGATCCACGGATTCACTGAATCCTTGATCAAAATTTGAATTGACTTCTTTTAAATACCAAGCAGAAATGCATGCATTTGTGTGTCAAAAGACATCCCAAATGTGCTTTTTCATAATAGCCCCCAAATGGAAGCAAGTCAAACATCCATTAATGCTTGAATCAAAAAATAAAATTTGGTATATTTATAAAATCATCCCCAAGTAAAAGAAATGCAAAAAGGCAAATGGTTGTCTGAGAAGTCCTTACAAATAGCTGAGAAAGGAAGAGAAGCAAAAGGCAAAGGGGAAAAGGAAAGCTATACCCAGCTGAATGCAGAGTTTCAGAGAATAGCATGGAGAGATAAGAGAGCCTTCCTAAGAGAACAGTGGAGAGAAATAGAAGAAAACAATAGAACAGGAAAGACTAGAGATCTCTTCAAGAAAATTAGAGGTACCAAGGGAACATTTCATGCAAAGATGGGCACAATAGAGGACAAAAATTATATGAACCTAACAGAAGCAGAAGATATTAAGAAGAGATGACAAGAATACACAAAATAACTATACAAAAAGACCTTTATGACCCAGATAACCATGATGGTGTGATCACTCACCTAGAAACAGACTTCTGGAGTGTGAAATCAAGTGGGCCTTAGGAAGCATCACTACAAACAAAGCTAGTGGAGGTGATGGATTTCCCGTTGAGCTATTTCAAATCCTAAAAGATGATGCTATTAATGTGCTGCTCTCAATATGTCAGCAAATTTGGAAACCTCAGGAGTCACCTGGAAAAGATCGATTTTCATTCCAATCCCAAAGGACCGGAAAAGATCGATTTTCATTCCAATCCCAAAGAAGGGCAATGCCAAAGAATGTTCAAACTGTCATGTGAGTGTTTGCTCCTCGGTTCTTTGTCTCGTCACAACAAAAATTTGGAGTGACGGACATTGAAGCCCCCTTGGTGGGTCACAGCTCTTGGAGGACAGACCATGTTATAGCTCTTAAATAAATCAGTGTTACAGCTCAGTGTTACAGCTCTATTTATTTAGATAATAGCAGGAAAATCCATCTTCGAGGCACGAGGGCACGTCGATCCAAAGACGCGAAGAGAAGATCGCCCCATTGTGCGGGAGAGAGAGAGGGAGAGGGAGAGAGTGAAGAGGGCTTTGGCTCCTCTTTTTATATGTTTCTCTGTCCCTGGGCCTGTCTTATGTAAATTGGGCTTAGGCAGGAGCATTGTTTGTTTTACCTGAGGTTCTCACTCCGGTCCTCTGACCTCCCTTTGTTCTATTTTCCGCGGGCTTTCCCCTTTCAGGTCTTCTAGCCACCGCCATTTTGGACTCCTTTTCCCTATTCTAACTACCTAACAAAACTACTGTACAATTGCACTCACTTCACATTCTAGCAAGTTCATGCTCAAAATTCTCCAAGCTAGGCTTCAGCAGTACATGAACTGAGAACTTCCAGATGTACAAGCTGGGTTTAGAAAAGGCAGAGGAATCAGAGATCAAGTTGTCAACATTGGTTGGATCATAAAGAGAGAGCTGGGGGAATCTAGAAAACATCCACTTTTGCTTCACTAACTATGTTAAAGTCTTTGATTGTGTGGATCATAACAAAATGTGGAAAATTCTTAAAGAGATGGGAATACCAAACCACCTTACCTGTCTCCTGAGAAACCTGTATGCAGGTCAAGAAGGAACAGTTAGAACTGAACTGGTTCCAAATTGGGAAAGGAGTACATCAAGGCTGTATATTGTCACTCTGCTTATTTAACATACATGCAGAGTACATCATGCAAAATCCTGGGCTGGATGAATTTCAAGCTGAAATCAAGATTGTCATGAAAAATATCAGTAACTTCAGATATGCAGATGACACCACCGTTATGGCAGAAAGCGAAGAGGAACTAAAGAGCCTCTTGATGAAGGAGAAAGAGGAGAGCAAAAAAGCTGGCTTAAAACTCAGCTTTCAAAAAACCTAAGATCATGACATCTGGTTCTATCACTTCATGACAAATAGATTAGGAAACAGTGAAAACAGTGACAGGGCTTTATTTTCTTGGGCTCCAAAATCACTGCAGATGGTAACTGCTGCCATGAAATTAAAAGACACTTGCTCCTTGGAAGAAAAGCTATGACAGACCTAGACAGAATATTAAAAAGCAGAGACATTACTTTGCCAACAAAGGTCTGTCTAGTCAAAGCTATGGTCTTTCCAGTAGTCATGTACAGATGTGAGAGTTGGACTGTAAAGAAGGCTGAGCGTTGAAGAATTGAAGCTTTCGAGCTTTGGTGTTGGAGAAGACTATTGAGAGTCCATTAGACTGCAAGGAGATCAAACCAGTCAATCCTAAAGGAAATCAACCCTGAATATTCATTAGAAGGACTGATGCTAAAGCTCCAGTACTTTGGCCACCTAATGTGAAGAGCTGACTCATTGGGAAAAAAACCCTGATTCTGGGAAAGGTTGAAGGCAGGAGGAGAAGGGGCCTACAGATGAGATGGTTGTATGGCATCACCAACCAGTGGACATGAATTTGAGCAAGCTCCAGGAGATGGCAAAACTCAGGGAAGCCTGGTGTGCTGCAGTCCATGGGGTTGCAAAGAGTTGGACATGACTGAGCGACTGAACAACAACAACATATAGTCAGTAGTATATGTACAATAATAGAGATGAAAAAATTACCATGGTTATTCAATGGACATGAGTTTGAGCAAACTCTGGGAGATAGTGAAGGACAGTGAAGTTCAGCATGCTGCAGTCCATGGGGTTGCAAATAGTTGGACATGACTAAGTGACTGAACAACAGCAATAACCATTGATAAATGTGACCACATGGATAAATCTCAAAGAAGTCGCATACAAACAAATACATTCCTTGGAGTTCTATATAAGTTAATTTCAGATTTAGCTGGCACAACTAATCTATGGTATTACAAGTTAAGATAGTGTTTATCTTTAGGGCATCAGCATAGTACTGCTTGGAAGGTGGCAAATAGGGGGCTTCTGAAGTGTTTTAAATATTGTAACAAATGAATAGATTTGTTATAATTCATTTATGATCTGCAGATAGAGTTTTTTAAATAATTTACCTATGATTTAATTATGTGTCAGGTATAACACATTACTGTAAAACTTAATCAGATGAAAAGGATAATAATTATTTTCCCCACACAGTTGCTGTAGGCCAGGGATTTGGGAGTATTTTAGCTGAGTGGTTTTTGCTTGAGGTCTTTTGTGAAGTTGCACTTAAGATATTGGCCAGAGTTGCAGTCATCTGAAGACTTGACAGAAGCTGGAAAATCTGCTTCCATGTATCTCACACACATAACTGGTACCTTCAAGCAGACTGTTGGCAGAACACCTCAGTTTCTTATTACGTAGACCTCTCCATATTGCTGCTTGAATGTCCTCATAATATTAAGGATTGCTTCCCTCAGAGCAGGTGATACAGGAGAGTGCAAAGTGGAAGTCACAATCATTTTTACGACTTTGTCTTTGAAAACACATCCCAACATTTCTGCAGCATTTTGTTGGATAAAAAAGGTCAGCTCTATTCAGTGTGAGTGGGGACAACACAAGGGATTGAACCCCAGGAAAACCGTCACTGGGGCATCTTCAGGGTTGGTACTGTGTTCATTTTCTAGGGCTGCCAAACAGAATACCACAGACTAGGAGACTTACACAGCAGAAAGTTATTTTCTCACAGCTCTGGGGGCTAGGAAATCGGAGATCAGAATACCAGTAGAGTTGGTGTCCTGTGGGAGCTTCACTTGCATTGTAGCTGACTACCTTCTCAATGTGTGCTCACATGATCTTCCTTTGGTGCCTGTGGAGGGAGAGAGCAAGCGAACGAGAGAGCAAGAGTGGGAGCTGAAACGCTCTCTGTTGTCTCTTTAAGGACTTGAAGCCTGCCAGATCAGGACCCCACACTTAGGACCTCATTTAACCTTAATTATTTCTTGGAGGCCCCTTCTCCAGATAGGGTCACACTGTAGGTTAGGGCTTCAATATATGAATTTGGTGGGAGGGATAGGGGAATGCAGGCATTAAGTCCACAATAGTTACTTCATGTATTTTTCTATATTTTTGTTATAATACAAAGTTAACTTTTAAAAATGGCTGATAATTTCTCAGGCCTGTATAAAGAAATAGTCGTTAGAGTTAAAAAACAAAATTAAAAAAAGCACCAAATGCTGGTAGAATGACGGACAAAGATAAACACAGGCAAGTATGTTCTAACAGTGAATTCTTTTAGCATCAAGAATAAATAAAAGGTTCTAAATTTTATGTAAAGATAATTTGACCCATAGTTTTACTTCGGGTTTCTCTCAGCTGCTTTGCATGCAAGGCAGCAGTGGAGCAATGTCTTAAGAGTGCTGTTCATTTTAATTATATTTTATATTTCCTTGATTGAATACTTCCCAATTTATTTATATTCATTCTTCTATTAATGGGCATTTGGATTGTTTTCTGTTTTGAGCACTTAATAATAATGAAATGGCTATAAACAGCATCTCTGTACCTAATACCACACTGTTTCATTACCATAGTTTTACCTCTTTGTATGTAAGCATGCATTTCTATAGGGTATATATCTAGGAATAGAAATGCTAGATCATTGGGTATACATCTCTTTACTAGGTAAGTTGAGCTTTTTTCAAAGTGATTGTACCAATTTACATTCTAGCCAGCAGTGTGAGATTTCTTGAGGCTTGATACTGTCAAAATTTTAAAATTTTACTAATATAATTTTACTAATCTATATTTTTTTATTGACATATAACTCACATGTCATAAAATTCACCTTTTTAAAGTGTGTAATTCAGTGGCCTTTATAGTATGTTCACAAAGTTGTATAACCATTACCACTAACTCCAAAACATTTTTACCACCCTAAAAAGAAACCGACAACCCATTAACAGTCCCATTGCCTATACTACCCTCCCCTCAAGCCCTGAAAAACATTAATCTGCTTCCCATCTCTATGGATATGCCTGTTCTGGACATTTCATATAAATGGAATCAAACAGTATGTGGTCTTTAGTTTTTGGTTTCTTTGGCTCAGCAGTAAAGAATATGCTTGCAATTCAGGTGATGTGGTAGATGCGGGTTCAATCCCTGGGCCTGGAAGATCCCTGGAGGAAATGGCAGCCCACTCCAGTATTCTTTCTTGCCTGGAAAATCCCATGGACAGAGGAGCCTGGCAGGCTGTACAGTCCATGGGGTTGTAAAGAGTTGGAAACGACTGAGTGACTGAACACACAATAATGTTTTCAGGGTTCATCTATGTTATAGAGGTATCAGTACTTCATTCTTTTTATGGCTGAATAGTATTCCACTGGGCAGCTCTACCATATTTGTTTTCATTCATCTGTTGATGGACATTTGGGTTGTTTCCACTCTGACTTTTATGAATAATACCACTATTGGCAGTTATGCATAATTTTTTTATGTGAACATGCTTTCGGTTCTTTTGGACATTTACCTGTGAGTAGAATCCCCAGATCATAATGGAACTATGTTTAACATTTTGAGGAATGCCAGACTGTTTTACAAAGTAGTTGCACCATTTTGCATTCTTGACAGCAATGTGTGAAGACTCTTGACTTCTCCACATTCTAACCAACACTTACTATTATCTGTCTTTTGAAATTATACATGCCATAGGAAGTATGAAGAGGTATATCAATGTGGGATTTCTTTTTCCATTGGAAAAGTTTTATTGAAAAAAACTATATGAAGAAGTTCTTGGTTTGATAGCAAGAAAGGCTTTATTTCCTTAACAAGTTTGAGCATCTTTTCATGTGCTTGTTGGGCATTTCTGTATCTTTTCTGGAGAAAGGTTTTTTCAAATCCTTTTCTTATTATAAAAATGGGGTCATTTATCTTTTATTTGCAGTAGTTGTTAAATATATTTTGGATGCTAGAACTTTATTACACATATAAGTTGCAAGTGTTTCCTTCCATTCTGTGGTCTTTCTTTTCAATTTCTTGATAGTGTCCTTTGATCAAGCCTAATATGTGTGGTGTTTTATTTTGGTTGTTTGTGCTTTTGTTATTTTACCTAAGAAGCCATTGTCTAATCCAAGGTCACAAAGACTTAAACTTTTGCTTCTTTCTTCTGAGAGTTTTATTTTTTACAGATTTTGATCTTTGATCCATTTTGAGATATTTTTTGTATGATTTGAAGTAGGGGCTCAGTTTCATCTTTTTCATGCGGATATCCAATTGCAATATGAGTTTGCAGTTGTCTCAGCACCATTTTGGAGAAGGAAGTGGCAGTCCACGCCAGTGTTCTTGCCTTGGAGATCCCATGGACAGAGGAGCCTGGCAGGCTGCTGTCCGTGGGGTTGCAAACAGTTAGACACCACTGAGCGTGAGCACGCAGCACCATTTGATGAAAGACTGTTCCTTTTCCATTAAATTGTCTTGGCATCCTTGACAAGTCATTGTGGTTTTAAGTTGTAATTTCCTAATTACTAATGAGTTTGAAAACCTTTTTCTGTATTAATTAACCATTTGATATTCTATTTAAATACCTTTTGGTATTTTGCTGCAATTTTGGGGGAAGGAGTTTGGGTTATCCACTTTATCCTTATTGATTTCTAGTTCTTCTGCATTCTAGATGTGAGTCCTTTGTTGGTTTTATGTGTTGCAAATAGTTTTTTGCACTCAAGTTTGTCTGTTCCTTTTTTGGTATCTTAATGAACAGAATGTTCTTAAATATAATGTCACTCTTTTACGTTTGGAGTGATATTTTGGGTGTCTTAATCGAGAAATATTTTCTACCCCAAGTTCTGAACTGTATCATCTGTACTGTTTTCTATAAGCAGTATAGTTTTAACTTTCATGTTTTAGGTCTGTAATCTACCTGGAATTGTTTTTTGGATATGGTGTGAGATTGTTGTTGTTTAGTAGCTCATGGACTGCAGCACGCCAGGCTTCCCTGTCCTTCGCCACCTCCCAGAGTTTGCTCAAACTCATGTCCATTGAATCGGTGATGCCATCCAGCCATCTTGTCGTCTGTCATCCCCTTCTCCTCCTGCCTTCAATCTTTCCCAGCATCAAGGTCTTTTCTAATGAGTTTCAGCTCTTTGCATCAGATAGCCAAAGTATTGGAGCTTCAGCATCAGACCTTCCAATGAATATTCAGGATTGATTTCCTTTAGGATTGACTCGTATAAGATAGCAGTCTTTTTTCCCCATATAGATACCCAGTAGTTCCAGCACCATTTGTTGAAATACCTGTCTATACTCATTGCTATGCAGTATCAGCTTTGCCATGAAATAGGCATCCTTGTATGCATTGGTCTGTTTCTGGGCTCCTGTTCTCCACTGCTCTATATTTCTGTCCCTGTACCAGCAGAACATGCCTTATCATCACAGATTTCTAATAGTGTAGGTATATGGTAGAAGAAATCTTCTTTTCCTATTCATTTGCAGCAGTGTTTCCAGTTCTAGTTTTGTATCCTTATTTGTATTTTATGTGTGTGTGTGTTTAATTTGTTATCAGGGATTGTTTAGCTTTCCCCTCAGTTGAGTTTTCCTCTTCCTGGAACACTCCTTCCAAGACCATTAATAACAATCAAGTTCTAACCTGGGCAATCTTATTCCCCAGATTTTCATTCATTGGGACTTTTCTCTAAGGAGACCAGCCATCCCAATGACTGGTCATGCTGCCAAAATGAGTCTTTGACCTCTCATCCTTTGATCCACTTCCAGAAAGCCACAGTAGAAATCTGACTTGATGCCCACCTTCCTATAATAATTTTTATGCAGGTGAGTACAGATTTCCAAGCAAAATTCATACCTGACCTACTGGAGTAAAATTTATTGGGCAAAACTCATGCACTGGAGCAGTACTAGTTGCACTGAGCTCCACGTTGCCCTTTTATTCTAGAACGGTGTACAGACATCTATCAGGACCATTTTTCTCATCCCAAGAGAAGGATTATGACCCTTGAGATTTGAGATTTTTAAACTACATTAGGTAGTGAAGCACCTACCACTCACTGTTGTGATCAGGGGTGGAATGCAGAAAAAATAAGTGGCAGACATTATATCTCATGCCACAGAAATAAAAAAAGGTCAAAACAAACTACTGTTAACAATTATATGTGAACAAATTGGATAGCCTAGACCTTATTTTGATGACTTAGCATAAGTTTTGAGGGGAGCAGTCCTTCTCTGGCATAATTGAAGACTGGGATCCAAACCTTTTCAGATGTATGACATGGCATACTAGTGGCCATGGGCTACTCCATGTCCACCTTTTGCTGTTGGGGAAGTATCATCCACTCCTTTGGCATGTTGGGAAGGAGCTTCAGTCCAGGCTTTCTGATTGACCAGAATTGATTACACATTCAGCTGAGTCCAGTTGTTATGGAGGTTAATAGGAATTTGGCTTCTTTTCTGAGTGGCCAGAAGATCAGTTTTGGACAAAATGACCCATATTCTGTTAAACTCACTTGTTAATTTCAGCATTTCTCTGGCAATTATTTTTAATTTTGTATCTATATTATCATAGATGGTGTTTCAAAATTTTCAGTTTTTGCTATAAACTTCCCTTTTTTTTTTTTTTTAACTGCATCCCATAGATTTTGGAGTGCTGTGTTTTTGTTTATCTGAGGGTATTTTCTAATTTCTCTACTGATTACTTCTTTGACCCATTGTTTGTTCAGGAGTGTGTTTTTATTTTTCTTATATTTGTGAATTTTCCAGTTTTTCTTTTGTTATTTTTAGTTTCATCACATTATGGTTGAAGAAGATGCTTGGTATGATTTTAACCTTCTTAAATTTTTAAAGACTTGTGACCTAACATGCGATCTGTTCTGGAAAATGTTCCCTGTGCACTTGATAAGAATGTATATTCTGCTGCTGTTGAGTGAAAGTTTCTATATATATGTTAGGTCAGTGTTGTTTCGATCCATTGCTTCCTTATTGATTTTCTATTTGGATGTTCTATCCACTATTGAAAGTGGGGTATTGAAGTCCTCTCCTATCAATATTATTGAAGTGCTCTCTGTTTTTCCATTCAGATCTGTCTATGTTTGCTGTATTTAGCTTTTTGAAAGTTGTTTTGACTCTTCTGGGCCCTTTATTGTTGTTCAGTTGCTAAGTCGTATCTGACTCCTTGCAACCCCATGAACTGCAGCATGCCAGGCTTCTCTGTCCTTCACCATCTCCCAGAGTTTGCTCAAACTCATGTCCATTGAGTTGATGATGTCATCCAGCCATTTCATCCTCAGTTGCCCCCTTCTCTTCCTGCCCTCAATCTTTCCCAGCATCAGGGTCTTTCCCAGTGAATCGGCTCTTCGCATCAGGTGGCCAAAGTATTGGAGTTTCAGCTTCAGCATCAGTCCTTCCAATGAACACCCAGGATTGATCTCCTTTAGGATGGACTGGTTGGATCTTCTTGCAGTCCAGGGGACTCTCGAGTCTTCTCCAGCACCACAATTTGAAAGCATCAGTTTTTTAGCATTCAACCTTCTTTATAGTCCAACTCTCACATCCATACATAACTACTGGAAAATCATAGCTTTGACTAGACGAACCTTTGTTGGCAAAGTGATGTCTCTGCTTTTTAATAAACTGTCTTGGTTTGTCATAACTTTTCTTCCAAGGAGCACGCATCTTTTCATTTTGTGGCTGCAGTCACCATCTGCAGTGATTTTGGAGCCCAAGAAAATAAAATCTGTGACTGTTTCCACTTTTTCCACATCTTTTGCTGTGAATTGATGGGACTGCATGCCCTCATCTTAGTTTTTTTGAATGTTGAGTTTCAAGCCAGCTTTTTTACTCTCCTCTTAGACTTTCATCAAGAGGCTCTTTAGTTTCTCTTCACTTTTTGCCATAAAGGTGGTATCATTATGCATATCTGAGGTTATTGATATTTCTCCCTGAAGTCTTGATTCCAGCTTGTGCATCACCTAGCCCAGCATTTCACATGATGTACTCTGCATGTAAGTTAAACGATCAGGGTGACAATATACAGCCTCAATGTACTCCCTTCCTAATTTTGAACCAGTCCGTTGTTCTATGTCTGGTTCTAATTGTTGCTTCTTGATCTGCAAGCAGGCTACTCAGGAGACAGGTAAGGTGTTGATGGTTTAAGTTGCCAAGTTGTGACCAGCTCTTGTGATCCCATGGACTATAACCCACCAGGCTCCTCTGTCCATGGGGTTTTCCAGGCAGGAATACTGGAGTAGTTTGCCATTTCCTTCTCCAGGGGATCTTTTTGACCCAGGGATCAAACCCGGGTCCCCTGCACTGCAGGAAGATTCTTTACTGGCTGAGCCACCAGGGAAGCCCTACAGATAAGGTCCTTTATATTTCCATGTAAATTTGGGGATCAGCTTTGAATTTCTACAACAAAAAGCCTGCTGGTATTTTTATTGGGATTACGTTGAATAGAATAGATCTATTTTGGATAAACCAATTTGGGAGAATTGCCATCTTGATAGTGAGTCTTCTAGTCCATGAACAGAATTTTTCTCCATTTATTTAGATTTCTCAGCAGGATTTTATAGTTTTCAGTGTAAAAGTCTTGCATTGCTTTTATTAAATTTATTTCTATGTATTTTATTCTCTCTGATGTTTTGAATAGTATTGTTAATTTTGTTTTGGATTAATTTTTGCCAATATATAGAAATACAGTTTATTTTTAATTTTTTCATGTTGATCTTGCATCCTGTAACCTTGCTGTGGTTAATTAATTCCACTTGTGTATTTGTGTGTGTGTGTGTGTGTGATATTCCTTCGGATTTTCACGTACAGGATCATGTCATCTGAGAACAAAGACAATTTTCTTTCTTTCCAAACTAGATGTTTTTAATTTTTTCCTAATTATATCATCTTGAACCTTCATAACAATGTTGAGTAGAAGTGGTGAAAGCAGGTATACTTGCCTTGTCCCTAATCTTAAGGAGAAAGCATTAAGCATGATGTTAACCATAACTTTTTTGAAGATGCCTTTTATCAGGTTTTGGGCATTCTCTTCAATCTTTAGTTTTTTTCAGAGTATTTATCATGAATGGATATTAGATTTTGTTGATTTTTTTTTAATCTATTAAGATGATCAGTGGTTTCTGTCCCTTTCATTATTAATTTGGTATGTAACATAAATTAGATTTTCTGATGTTAAATCAATTTTTGTTCTTGATTATGGTTTATAATTCTTTTTTAAATATTGGTGAATTCAGTTAGCTGATATTTTATTAAAGAGCTATATGACTGTGTCAGGAGGGATATTAATCTATTGTTTTCTTGTGAGAACTTGTCAGGCTTTGTTAATCGAGTAATACTGGCATCACATCATATGTTGGGAAGTATTTTACCCTCAGTTATGTTCTAAAAGAGTTTGTGAAAGATTGATATTATTTCCTTAAATACTTGATAGAATTAGCTGGTGAAGCTGTTGTGACCCCTGCTTTTTTTGAGGTAAGATTTTAAATAACTAACTCATAGTTCTGTTTAGATTCTATATTTTCTTTGTAAGTCAGGTTTTGTAGTTTGGTATTTTGGCATTTCATCTAAGTTTGTTGGCATATAGTTGTTTATAATATTCTCTTAGAATCATTTAAATTTCTTTAGTGTCAGTAGTAGTGTCCTCTACTTCATTCCTGATTTTGGTAATTTGTATTCCTTCTCTTTTATTTTCTTCTTTAGTCTAGCTAAAAGTTTGTCAATTTTGTTGAATTTTTACAAAGAACTAACTTTGTGTTTCATTGATTTTTTTTTTTTAATTACTATATTTTTGCATTCTTGTCCACTGATCTCTGCTCTGATCTTTATTATTTACTTTCTTTCTCCTTACTCTGTGCTTGGTTTACTCTTCTTTTTCTGATTTCTTTATTGTAGATACTTAGGTTATTGATTTGAGAGCTTTCTTCTTTTCTGGTATAGATGTTTGCAGCTGTAAATTTCCCTTGAAGCATTGTTTTAGCTATATCTTATAAATTTTGATTTGTTATGTTTTTGTTGTCATTCTGTTTCAGATGTTTTCTTGTTTTTCATTTGATTTATTCTTGACCCATGGGTTACTTAGAAATAGGTTTTTTAATTCTAAATATTGAGGATTTCCTTGATTGATTTTCTGATCATGTATTTAATTCAGTTGTTTTGGGGGAATATATTTTGATGATTTCTGTCCTTTTAAATGTATTCAGACTTGTTTTATGAGTGACGTTTAATATCTTTGAGAACTGTGTATGTGCACTTGAAAAGAATGTATATATTACAGTCACTGGGTTGAATGTTGTAGGTTGAGTTGAGTGATTAAATTGTTCAAGTCTTTTACATTCTTAATGATTTTATCTAGGTGTTCTATCAACTATCAAGTAGGTTTAGACGTCTCTAGCTATTATTGTTAAATGATATATTTCTCCTTTTGTGTTAAGTTTTGCTTTATGTATTTTGAGGTTCTGTTGTTTGTATATGTTTATCATTGTTTTATCAATCTACTGTAATGACCAGTTTCTCATTATGAAATACCTCTTTTTATCTCTTGTAATATTTTTTTCTTAAATTCTGTTTGTCTGATTTTAATATAGCCACCCTTGATCTTTTATGAGTAGTTTGCAGAGCATATCATTTCCCATCATTTTACTTTCATCTCATTTGTATCTTTGAACCTGATGCATGTCTTTTGTAAACAACACATAGTTTGAGTCTGCTTTTTTTCATCATATCTGGCAATCTTTGTCTTTTTGTTGGAATGTTTAGACCATTCACATTTAATATAATTATTGATATGCTTGTATTTAACCTTTGCTATTTTTCTGTTTGTTCTATAGAAGTCTCCTTTTTTGTTCTTCTCTCCTTCTTTTCCTTATTTTGTGTTAACATTTTCAGTATATTTTAATTCCTCTGTCAGTATTTTTACTTTTTTAAAAGTTGTTTCTCTGGGAATTAGAATATGCATTTTAATTTTCCACAATCTACTTCAGATTAGGACTAATTTAATTTTAGTAAGATATAGAATCTTTGCTCCAGTGTAGTTCTGTTCTCTCCTTGCTCCTATTTGCTATTATTGTCATGTATATTACTTGTATGTGCATTATAAATCCAACATACACTGTTATAGTTGTTTTATACAATTTTATGTCCTTTAGTTAAGAAAAATAAAAACAATATTTGCAGAATCATTTATATTAACTCACATATTTATCATTTCTAGTGCTCTTTGTATCTCCTTGATTATTCATGTCATTGTTTGGAGTCAGTCTTTCAGTTTAACAGACTTTGTTTAGTATTTTTTATAACATAAGGTATGTTAGCAATGCATTGTCTTAGGCATGGTTTATCTGAGAATGTCCTTTTTTAACCTTCATTTTTAGATCTTAGTTGTGCTAGATAGAGAATTTTTATTTTTTTATTTCAGCACTTTGAATATGGATATTTTATTCCATTGTTTAAGGTGAAAAGGCAATAATTATATTGTAGCTCTTCTCTACAGTGTGATGAGTAGCTTTCATCTTACTGCTGTCCTTATTTTGTCTTATGTCTTTTGCACTCTGACTGTGGTGTGTCTATGTGTAGATCGTTTTGTATTTTTCCTACTTGGGATTTGTTGAGCTTCTCAAGTGTGTACATTAATATTTTAAACAAATATTGGATGTTTTTGGTCATTATTTCTCAGGATATTCCTTTTGCTCCTTTGTCTCTCCCCTTTCCTTCTGGCATTTCTGTCATGAAAATGTTGATACACATGATCATATTCCACAGGTTTCTAAGGCTGTTTTTTTGTTTGTTTGTTTGTTCTTTGTTCCTTCATTCTTTATTCTCTTTAGCTGGATTATCTCAGTTTAACCTGTCTTCAACTACTGTTGGTACAAATCAGCTGTTGGAGTGCAGGTTTTAATTTTTTAAAAATTGTTTCTGAACTCTTTTTTTTAATTGAAATATTGTTGATTTACAATACTGTGTTAGTTTCAGGTGTATCGCAACATTATTCATTCTTTTTTTATGGCTGAGTTATATAGTTCTTGTGTGTGTGTGTGTATGTGTAGGCCATTGTGTGTGTGTATTAATAATATATATGTATGTATATATACACATTCTTTATCCATCACCTGTTGTTGAACATTCAGGTTGCTCCCATGTTTTTTTTGGCTGTTGTATTGTGCTGCTGTGAACACTGGGCTGCATGTGTCTTTTCAGGTTAGAGTTTTTGTCTTTTCTGGTTCTGTGCCCAAAAGTAGGATTACTGAATCAATTGGTGGCTCTATTTTTAGTTCTTAAGGAGCCTCCATACTGTTTTGCCTAGTGATTGCACCAGTTTACATTCTAACAGTGTTAGAGGGTTCCCTTTTCTCCACATCTCTCCAGCACTTATTATTTATAGACTTTTTGATGATAGCCATTCTGACTTTTTTTTTATTTCAGCACTTTGAATATGGATTCTCTATTCCATTGTTTAAGATGAAAAGCCAGTAATCGTATTGTACCTCAACTCTGCAAGGTGTTGAGTAGCTTTTATCCTGCTGCTGTCATTCTTTTGTCTTATGCCTTTCACACTTCAACTGTGGTGTGTCTGTGTGTAGATCTTTGGTGTGAGTCAATACCTCATTGTGTTTTTTTAATAAAAATATTTATTTGGTCACACCCAGTCTTAGTTGCAGCACGTGGGGTCTGTGTTGTGTCACGTGAGATCTTCTGTTGCAGTGCAAGGACTGTCTAGCTGTGGTATACGGGCTGTCCAGTTGGGGCTCCTGGGCTCGGGAGTGCACAGGCTCAGCAGTTGCAGCACACGGGCTCTCTAGCTGGGGCTCCTGGGCTCGGGAGTGCACAGGCTCAGTAGCTGCAGTGCACAAGCTTAGCTGCCCCGAAAGGCATGTGGGGTCTTAGTTCCCTAACCAGGATCAAGCCTGCGTCCTCTGCAATGCAGGGTGGATTCTTATAACACTGGACCACCAGGGAAGTCCCCCTCATTGGGATTTTCATTTGCATATCTCTAATTACTGATGTTGACCATCCTTTCATATGCATGTTGTTCATCTGTATGTTTTCTTTAGAGAAATGTTTATTTAGGTCTTATGTCCAGTTTTAAATTTTTCTATTTTTTTTGATACTGAGTTGTATGAGCTCTTTGTGTGTTTTGGAAATTAACCTATTGTCAGTCACCTTGTTTGCAAATATTTTCTTACATTCTGTAGGTTGTCCTTTTGTTTTAATAGCTTTTTTTTTTTTTTGACTGTGCTGGGTCTTCATTTCAGTGCATGGGCTCTCTAGTTGTGGTCCGTGGACTCTCTGTGACACGTGGGCTCTCTAGTTGTGGCATTGTAGGCTTAGTTGTCCTGTGGCATGTGGGTTCTTAGTTTCCTGACCAGGGTTTGAACCTGTGTCTCCTGCACTGGAAGGTAGATTCTTAACCACTGGACCGCCAGGGAAGACCCCTATAGGTTGTCTTCATTTTGTGGGCTTCTTTGCTATGCAGAATCTGTTAAGTTTGATTAGGTCCCATTTGTTTGTTTTTGCTTTTATTTCTTTTACCTTGGTAGACAGGTCTAAGAAAAATATTGCTACGCTACATGTCAGAGAATGTTTTCTTATCTTCTGGGAGCTTTATGGTATCATTCTTATGTGTCTTTAAACCATTTTGAGTTTATTTTTGTATGTTGTGTGAAAGAGTGTTCTGATTTCATTGATTTACATGTAGCTGTCCAGCTTTCCCGGCACCACTTGCTGAAGAGACTGTCTTCTCCATTGCATATTCTTGCCTCCTTTGCTGAAGATTAATTGTATGGGTTTATTTCTGTTCTCTCTATTCTGTTCTCTTGATCTGTATGTCTGTTTTTGTGCAGATCCCACACTATTTTGATTACTGTAGCTTTGTAGTATTGTCTGAAGTCTGGGAAGATTATACCTCCAACTTTGTTCTTTTCTCTCAGAATTGCTTTGCCAATTCTGGACCTTTTGTGGTTCCTTATAAATTTTAGGATTGTTGTTCTAGTTCTGTGAAAAATGTCATGGAGAATTTGATAGAGATTGCCTTAAATCTGTAGATTGCTTTGGGTAGTATGGTCACTTTAATAATATTAATTCTTCCAATCCAACAGTATGGAATATCTTTCCAGTTCTGTGAGTCATCTTCAGTTTTATCATTGTTTTAGAGTTCTCAGCACATAGTTCTTTTACCTCCTTGGTTAGGTTTATTACCAGGTGTTTCTTTTTTTAATGTGATTTTAAACAGATTTTTTTTTAAACTTTCTGATATTTCATTGTTACTGTAAAGAAATGCAGCAGCTTTCTGTGTATTAATCTTGTACTCTGCTACCTTGATGAATTCATTTATTCTAATGGTTTTTGTGTGGAGTCTTTAGGGTTTTCTATATAGAGTATCATGTCATCTGCATAGAATGACAATTTTATCTTTCAAATTTGGTTACTTTTTCTTTTCTTTTTCTTGTCTGATTGCTGTGGCTAGGATTTCCAATATTATGTTGAATAGCAGTGGGCATCCTTGTCTTGTTTCAGAATTTAGCAGGAAGACTTTCAGCTTTTCACTGTTAAGTATTTATGTTGGCTGTGGGTTTGTCATAAATGATTTTTAGTATGTTGAAATGTATCCCCTTTCTACCCACTTTGGTGAGAGTTTTTATTGTGGATTGATGCTAAATCTTATCAAATGCCTTTTTTACTTCAGTTGAGATGATCATGTGGTTTTTGTCTTTTTCTTTGTTGATGTGGTATATCACATTGATTTGCATGTGTTGAACCATCTTTGTGACTCTGGAATGAATCCAACTTGACTATGGTATATGCTCCTTTATATGTATTATTGGGTTGCTTAAATTTTATTGAGGATTTTTGCATCTTTATTTGTCAAAGATATTGGCTTGTAATTTTCTTTTTTGTAGTGTCTTTGGTTTTGGTATCAGGGTGAATCATCATAGAATGACTTTGGGAATGTTCCCTCCTCTTAAATCTTTTGGAATAATTTGAGGATAGGATTAAGTTCCTCTTTGTATGTTTGGTAGAATTCCCCAGTGAAGCCATCCAGTTCTGGACTTTTTTTTGCAGGGAGTTTTTTGGTTTGTTTTTTATTACAGATTTGACTTCACTTCTTTTTTTTTTTTCCTTTTTTTTTTTTTTTTAAATTAATTAATTTATTTTTTCAGTGGGTTTTGTCATACATTGACATGAATCAGCAATTGACTTCACTTCTAATGATTGGTCTGTTCAAATTATGTTTCTTCTTGATTCAATTTTGGCTGACTATGTTTCCAAAACCTTTTCTATTTCATCTTGATTGTTCATAGTATTTTCTTATGTTTTTTTGCATATCTGTGACATTGGTTGTTATTGCTCATTTCTTGTTTATTTGGGTCCTCTCTTTTTCTTGGTTATCTTGGCTAGAGGCTTGTTTATTTTGTTTGTCCTTTCAAAAAAACCAGCTCTTGGTTTCATCGATATTTTCTATTATTATTTGATCTCTGTTTTATTTATTTCCTCTCTAATCTTTATTATTTCCTTCCTTCTGATGACTTTGGTTTCTGTTTATTCTTTTTTTCCCAAGTTCTTTTAGGTGGTAGGATAGATTAATTGAGATTTTACTTGTTTCTTGAGAAAGTCCTGTATCATTAATTTCCCTCTTTGAACTACTTTTGCTGCATCCTGTAGATTTTTGTAAGGTTGTGTTTTTCATTGTCATTTGTCTTGAAATATTTTCTGATTTCCTCGTTGACTTATTGGTTTTTTCTAGTAGGATGCTGTTTAGTCTTCATGTAATTGTTTTTTTCCCCGTCTTTCTTTCTGTGGTTGATTTCTAGTTTCATCCTGTTGTGGGCAGAAAAGATGCTTGAAATAATTTCTGTTGTCTTGAATAATTTCTGTTGTCTTTGTGTTCTAGTATATAGTCTATCCTAGAGAATGTTCCATGAGCACTTGAAAAGAGTGTGTATTTCTTTTGTTTTTTTTTGGAAGGGGGATGAAATATCCTGTAGATATCAATTAAGTACATCCATTCTTTTGTGCCATTTAGGATCTCTCTTGCCTTATTAATTTTCTGTCTTGAAAGATCTGTTAATTGATGTCAGTGGGATGGTAAAGTCTCCTACTGTTACTGTATTCCTGTTAATTTCTCCGTTTATGTCTGTTAGTATTTATTTTATATATTTAGGTGCTCCTACATTGGGTGCACACATATTAACAAGTTTAATGTCTGCTTTTTGTATTAATCCCTTTATCATTTTATGGTATCCTCCTTTGTCTTCCTTTATAGAGTTTGTATTAAAGTCCATTTTGTCTGATATGAATATCACTACCCCTACTTTCCTGTTGTTTCCTTTTGCATGAAATCTTATTCCATCCCCTCATTTTCAGTCTGTTTGTGTCTTTCATTCTAAAGTGAGTGTCTTGTAGGCAGTATGTTGTAGGTTCTTATTTTTTTATCCAAGCAGATTTGAATTTTTTTATTCTAGTTATACACTTTTCTAAATCCAGAGTTTCTATTTGGCTTTTTTTTTTCTTTTTTGATAATCTCCTTTGGGTGAAGCATGACTGTCATGCCTGTAATTGTTAAATTCCTTTTAATTCTTTAGATATGGTTTCCTTTGCTTCTTTGAACATATTTATATTAGTTGACTTAAAGTTTTTGCCTAGTAAATCCAACATCTGGGCTCCCTTGAGTAATTTCTACTGCTTTTTTCCTGTATATATGGGCCATATCTCACTATTTCTTTGTGTGTGTCATAACTTTTTTGTCAAAAACTGGATATTTAATATACTGTGCTAACTCTGGCACTCTTACTTCCCCCTTCTCCATCCTTGGAGTTTGTTTTTGTTGCTGCTTGTTGTTGTTGTTTGTGTAGTGACTTTCCAGAAGTAATTTTGTGGTCCTTACTCTTTGTCATTCTTTATCCCTACTGAAGTCTCTGCTTGGTTAGCTGAGTGTTTGGATAATAATTTCACAGATTTTCTGAAATGCTTTTGACCAACATATCTCCCATCTTTTTATCAGTGGGCACTTTGTGTGTTGGAGCATGCCTCCCATGATCTGGCAATTCATAGCTCTGTCTTAGCCTTCCCTTCCTAATTGTGCAGAAACTCAAAGTCAAGCATGAGTGAGAGGCTCAAGCTCTGTCAGAAATTTCCTGGGTATTTGCACAGCCTTCTAGATCCTAGGAGTATGTCAGAAGCGGGCATCTCATTTCTTATATTTTCTCTTTATGTTTTTTGGGCCAGTTTCTTGTTTGCCCCAGCTAGAATCACTGCCTATGGCACTGCAGTGTTCAGCAATTGCTGCTGGTTTTGGGGAGACGGATCTCCTGGGGATAGGACTTCCCTCACTGAATGACATCTGAGTGAGATGAGATAAAAATTAGCTTTGGGGAATTCCTTGGCGGTCCAGTGGTTAGGGCTCCATGCTGCTTCTGCAGGTGACATGGGTTCAGTCCCCGTTCGGTGAACTGAGGTCCCAGTGTTGTGTGGCATGTTCCCCCACTAGAAAAAAAAAGAGATCAGCTTCATGAATGGGGCATTTTTAGGGAGCATCACTCAGGTCAAGCTGTGACAGTGGTCTAGGGACAGGGCTTTTGATGATGCTCCAAATTCATCTGCCCCATTCAGTGGCTCCAAGGCTGCTGGCTTTCAGAGCTAGTATGGTTCTGAGGCCCTGCTTTTCAAGGCTCCCATGAAGCTGGGAAGATGGCATGAAGTAGAGCAAGTTAAAATACCAGAATACAGGGGCCTCCCAGGTGGCGCTAGTGGTAAAGAACCCGCCTGCCAGTGCTAGGAGGCATAAGAGATGCAGGTTCAATCCCTGGTTTGGGAAGATCCCCTGAAGGAGGACATGACAATCCACTCCAGTATTCTTGCACAGAGAATTGCGTGGACAGAGGAGCCTGGCAGGCTACGGTCCATAGGGTTGCAAAGAGTTGGGCATGACTAAAGTGATTGAGCACACATAGCAAACAAAATATTGGAAAGTTTACTGTTCTTATGAAAATTCAGCAATTCATCTTGAATAAATATTTCTAGGATTGTTGCAAGCCTTTTGCTATTTTCTAAAGTGCTGAAAAAGTTGATTTTTAAATTTACACTGGTATTCTCATTGCTTTTATGGAGGGGTCGATTTTCAGAGGTCCTTCATTCATATTTCCAAAGTGCTTCTCATTCTGTCTGTGCTTTTAACCACTGTGCACATTGCCTCTGTTCTTTATGATGTCTAATTATGGCCCTGTCTATTTATTGTTAGCCATGAAAGTCCAGTCTTTGATTTCATTGAGAGCTGCTTGCGAAATAAACATGAAATGGTTATTTATGAAGCTGCTTCTGCTATCATTCATCTTCCTAACTGTACTGCAAGGGAGTTGGCACCTGCTGTTTCAGGTTAGTTGTATATTTGATAACTGGCTTTGATAAACTATAAACATAAGTTTATAGTCTTATGTTTTTTTAAGTTCCATAGGTCTGCAAACTAGGTATTTTCAAACCTTAGCTCTGTATATATAGCCTTTCCATTCTGATAAGTAGATGATTTATTTTGGTACTTTAATGATAGTTGTACTTTTATGTCCTTAGTTCTACATCCTATTGATTCAACTAGATTGATTCATGGTTGATTGAATCCTTAGATGTAGAACCTGCAGATACCAAGGGCTGAATGTACTACACCATTTTCTATAAGGTTCTTTAGCATCCCCAGATTTGGGTATCTGCCAGGGGTCCCAGCAGGTGTGGAAGGGTGACTGTACTCCTCTTTCTGAAGTTATTTCCTCATATTCAGAACATGTAAGTTTTTACTGAGAAAAAAAGTAAAAAACAAGTAAATTAAGTTTTCTTTCATGTTTAAAAAACCCATTTTCTCTTATAACTATAAATATTCCTGTTCTTTAACTTCAGATATTAATGGGTATATTAATTTTTTAGGAAAAAGAATAAACTTTGTTTCCTATATTTAAAGTTTTTATAACTCAACAAAAAGTACTTTTTCTAGTTTTGATGGTATATTTTTATGTGGATTTTTGATGCTATGATCTAATTTCCTTATGTGTATTTTTAATATGATTCTTCATGTGCTATATTTTCAGAAATATGCTAAACGTTGAAATGAGCTATATTAACAGTGACTCTTTTTCTTTCCTAGTTCTTCAGCTTTTCTGTAGTTCTCCTAAGCCAGCTTTGAGATATGCAGCTGTGAGGACCTTGAACAAGGTAGGGGTTCCTTTTCTAACTATTGTTTTGTATCAGTGTTTGATTGAGAAACATTAAATTAAAGCATTTGGCTTTCCATCCAAAGTTAGTAGATATGATTTATGGGCTTCACTTCTGTAGCACCTCACTTGCATTTGTGGCCTTACATATGGCCATAGGTAGTATTATTCAACTAAGGATTATAATTTCTGACTTTAAGCATTTTACATTCAAGAGCCATACCATCCAATATGACAGACATTAGCAATAAGTGGCTGTTTCCATTTAAGTTAATTGTAATTAAGCAAAAATTTAAAAATTCAGTTCCTCAGTCATTGCAGTCACACTTCATGTGCTCAATACCCATGTGTTGTTATTGATTATCACATTAGACACTGCATATATAAAATATTTCCATCACTGCAGAAAGTTCTCTTGGATAAGACTGGTCTGTAGCAACACTATCCAGTAGAAACACTTATATGAGTCACTTGTGTAATTTTACATTTTATTGTAGCCATATTAAATTTTTTAATGATGATATTGATTTTAATAATACATCTTATTTACCACCATGTTTATAAAATATATCTGATAATTTTATACTGACCGTGTATTGATACATTTTTACCTTCTAGCTTTTCATACTAAGTCTTTGATATCTAGTTTATTTTGTATTTATAGCATACCTCAATTTGGAATAGTCATATTTCAAATGCTTAGTAGTCACATGTGGTTATTGGCTACCACATTGGACAGCGTAAATCTGGAGGATACAGTGCAAAGCATAGGATGAATTAAATAACATATAAACATTTTAAATGAAAGTTTTACATTATAGAAGCCTGATCTAATGTACTTATATACTACATTAGATTATAAATTAATTGTATGAACAATTGGAGAAGAGAGAAATTTAGAGCAGCCAAGGAAGAAACTTTTATAGAGCAATAGGAATTGTATTTTGAAGAGTTGATATAGGTGTACATTTCTTCATCTATGATCTTGCAGCCAAATGTATCTGAGAACTCACCAATTTTTGAATTTTAGAGAGGTAATATCGTGCCATCTCTTAAATTAATACTAATCCCTTTATGCCTGGAGCCATTAGACACAGACACGGTAATATTTCTGCTTTATATATATGGCTATCCTCACTAACTGGAATAAATTAATACTTAGTTTTACATTAGTTTGGGTCATGTTTTGCTGTGAAGTGAATTTTGATGCCAGTACTTTACTGAGTTTTCAAAATTTTAGCATTGTATGGTAAAGGATCCTATACCAGTACTGGGTTAGGCAGAGAAGTGAACATCATCAATAAAAGCAAAGAATCAGGTCAATGACATGTCCATGTCCATTTAGTGACCATGTCCAATCCAATTTGACTGGAGTTTGCTTGCTTAAATACCAGAGGTGTTGTAAGTGATACTAAGTTTAAATATCTTTGAGCAATGTTTATAATTCTAGCTCCTACTCTCAGAGATCCTAACATCTAGTAGAATAGATAACCATGAACACATGTACTTTGAGGAGAAACAGTCCAACTATAGTAAAAGACAGACTGTGATATTGTTATAAAGGTTATAGAAACCTATGAAGATAAAGTGCTATGCAGTACTATAACTAGCAGCTAATCATTTATCAAATAATATAGCATACTTTATTAATCCAAAGCAGTCATCTTGAAATAATTATTTTTTAACTTATGCTGTTTCACTTAGATTTTCAAAAGCCATTTACTTTAATTAAAATTCATATTTTCCTCTTTTATTTTTTAAAATTTTGGTCTTTATTAGTAGCAATTTGCTTAATTTTTTTTCTTGCCCTTCGACAAGGTGGCAATGAAGCACCCCTCTGCTGTCACTGCCTGCAATCTGGACCTAGAAAACTTGATCACAGACTCAAACAGAAGCATTGCTACCCTGGCCATTACTACGCTTCTCAAAACAGGAAGTGAGAGCAGTGTGGACAGACTCATGAAGCAGATATCATCCTTTGTGTCTGAAATCTCAGATGAGTTCAAGGTAGGAGTTTAAATATGACCATGTTTTCTCCCAGTCTCTGGCTTACCGTAACATTTCTGTTCTTAATAGTGTCTTTTGATGAACAAAGGTTTTAAATTTTTATGAAGTCTAATTTATTAATTTTTTTCTTTCACAGTTATTGCTTTCTGTGTCCTCAAAAACATTTGTCTAAGTCTTCAAGATACTTTGCCATGTTTTATTGTGAATGTTTTACAGTTTTAGCTTTTACATTTTGGTCTATGATCCAACTTGAATTAATATTTGTGTGTAAGTTCAGGTTTTTTTCCATTGTGATTTCTAGTTATTCCAGCATAATTTAAAACATTTCTCTTTCCCCACTGGAGTGCTTGACATCTTTGTCTAAAAAGCAGATAACCATACAGTTGTAGGTATGTTTCTGGGATGCTTATCACATTCTGTGCAACTATTAGTTGGTCCTATGCCAGTATCACACTGTATCAATTAATGTAGCTTTATGGTACCTCTTAAATGTGTGGTCTCCCAACTTTTTCCTTTTTTGTAATATTTTAGTTCCTTTGCTTTCCATATAAAATTTAGAATCAGATTATAATTTCTGTAAAACAAAGCCTTCTAGGATTATGATTCGAGTTGTGTTAAATCTATAATCAGTTTGGGGAGAGCTAACAGCTTAATAATAATGATTCTTCAGTTCATGAATATGGCATATTGCGCCCTTTATTTAGGTCTTCTTTAATTTATCTGAGCAATGTTTGGTAGCATTTACTCTAGAGGTATTGCACATCTTTTGTTTAATTCATATCTAAATATTTTATGCTTTTTAAAATCTGTTTTATTAACATTTCTATTTCATTGTTTGCTACTAGTATTATATTTAAAATACTTTTTTTAACTTTCTCATAACTCAATATTCTTGCTAAGTTCCTTTATTTTTTTTTAAGTTCCCTTATTGGTTCTCATTGTTGTTATATACATCCCTTAGGATTGTTTTATGTAAATAATCATGTTACTGTGAATAGATACTTCATTTCCAGTTCAAGTACCTTTCCTTTTTTTTCTTGCCTTATTAAAATAGAAGTAAAAGGAATCCAGATAGGAAAAGAAGTGAAACTCTCACTGTTTGCAAATGACATGATCCTCTACATAGAAAACCCTAAAGACTCTACCAGAAAATTACTAGAACTAATCAATGAATATAGTAAAGTTGTAGGATATAAAATTAACACACAGAAATCCCTTGCATTCCTATACACTAACAATGAGAAAACAGAAAGAGAAATTAAGGAAACAATACCATTCACCATTGCAACAAAAAGAATAAAATACTTAGGAGTCTATCTACCTAAAGAAACAAAAGACCTATACATAGAAAACTATAAAACACTGATGAAAGAAATCAAAGAGGACACAAACAGATGGAGAAATATACCGTGTTCATGGATTGGAAGAATCAATATTGTCAAAATGACTATACTACCCAAAGCAATCTATAGATTCAATGCAATCCCTATCAAGCTACCAACGGTATTTTTCACGGAACTAAAATGGCTAGGACTTCCAATATAGTGTTGAGTAGAACTGGTGAGAATGTGTCAAAGAAAATCAAAATAGCAATAAATTTTAGATGAATTAAAGTTAAAAGATTTTATTCCTTCATTTTTATTTAATTCTCAGTCAAGAGGTATAACTGACCCTATTTACTCTCTTCTTGTATTTACCTACTTTTAAAAAAACCTACGTAGCCTGTGTATTCAAATAGACATTTTGAATCTTTGGGAAACCTTGGGAGGTTATGAAGTTCATTTTGTAGTGTAGTTTATTGAATGCATCTCCTATGTGTGAACGTTTGGATACTTTGCAGTATTCTGTGGTTACAGATAATGCTGCAGTAGACAACCTTATGTCTGTGTTTTCTTGAAATTTTGGTGGTGTGTCCTGAGGGTAAATTTCTAGAAGTTCATATGCTAGGTTGAAGAGTAGATAAATATGTAGTTTCATAGAGAATGTTAAATTCTACCAGCCTGTTTCCCCATACCCTCATCAGTAGAGTATATATATTGTATTTTGAAGTTTTTTCAAAAGATCATTTAATATCTTTTTGAGTATTGTCTGCTCATGTCTTCTTCTAATTTTCTATAGGATTTTTGTTCTTTTGTTTCCTTTATTAAAGTTTTTGGTATATTAGAGATATTAGTTCTTTAAGTGTGAAACGTGTTATATTTTCTCCCAATTTGTCATTTGTCCTTTGACTTTTCTCATGATACTTTGGTCATGCACAAGTTTTTAATTTTTATGCAAATTTGTTGATCTTTTACTGCATTGGGCTTTTGAGTAATAAGAATTCACCCATGGTGGGGGGGAAAGAATTCACCCATGTTTTCTTGTAGTATATGTATAATTTCATACTAAATATATGATCTATTAGGTTTTATTATTATATTTATATAGAATGAGAAATGGATCTTACAATTTTCCAATGACTGTCCAGTTGTCCACCCCCCACAATTTTATTTAAAGTGTTGTCTTTGCCCAGTATTTGAGATACCACTTTTACCATATACTAAAGTTCCATATGTATTAATACATATGTGTCTGTTTGGAGGCTTTCTGTTCTATTCTTCTGTTCCCTTTATCTATTCATACATCAGTACCACACACTGTTTTAAATATTTGTATTAAATATTTTACTAAATATTTTAAAAATTTGTAAGGATGTTTTAATATCTGTTAGTCTTCTCTCATAGCTCTTTATTTTCCTTAGCTGTTTTTACATGCTTATATTTCTTTTGAACTTTAGTATTAGCCCATCTAGTGGCTTCATTTAAAAAATCTCATTGGCATTTTTATTGAGATCACATTAAATTTATAAGTTTTCTTAGGGGAGAACACATAATACTGTTGAGATATCCTAACCAAGAACAAAGGATATTTTAAAATTTAAGTCTACTTTTGTGCCTTTCATGAATATTTTATGGTATTTTTATATTAGATTTGAATGTTTTAAAAATTCTTTTCTTATGTACTTTATTGTTTCTATTATAAATCTTCTTTTATTCACTATATCTTCTAAGTAGTTATTATTCATGTGTATGAGTAGTATTATTTTTGCATGTTAACTTTACGACCTGCTACCTTGATGAATTATTTTATTGAGTTAGTTTTATCATCAATTCTCTGAAGTTTTCCATATTATTTTGTTATATCATCTGTAAATAAAGACGATTTTGTCTTTTTTATTTTCTGATTTTTATTCCTCAATTGTTTTCTCCTGTCTACTCACGTTAGCTAATAGTGCCAGAATAATGTTAAATAATAGTCAAGGTAGTCTCATCCTTTTTTTGTTTCTGATCTTAAAGCAAATGACTCTTGGGGTTCTCCATTAAGTAATATGCTGCCAGTAGGATTGAGGGAGTATGTGTGTGTGTGTGCATAAAATGAAAGTTTCCATCCATTCCTATCTTACATTTTAAAGAATTTTTAAGGGACTTTCCTGGTCCAGTGGTTAAGAATCCACCTGCCAATGCAGGGGACGTCCAGTTCCCTGGTCCAGGAACTAAGATCCCCTGTGCCATGGAACAACTAAGCCCATGTACCACAAATAACTGATGCCCATGTATTCTAGAGCCTGTGCTTTGCAATAAAAGAAGCCACCGCCATAAGAAGCCTGCTTACTGCAACTAGCCCCCACTTGCCACACCTAGAGAAAGCCCATGCACAGCAATGAAGAGCCCGTGTGCCACAATGAAGACCCAGCACAGCCAAAAATAAATGAAAAAAAGAAGTTTTATTAGGAATAAGTGTTGGATTTTATCAAAGGCTTTTCAGCATCTGTGAATGTAGTCATATTCTTTTTCTTCTTAGACTCATTAATATTGATGAATTATATTAATTTTCTAATGTCAAACCATTCTTGCATTCTTGGTATACATTCCATTTCATCATGGAATATCCTTTTCTTACTGTAGGATTGGAGTCTGTTAGCCAATATATCACTTGGAATTTTTGTATCAATATTCACAAATGATTTCCATCTATAATTTTTCTCTCTGCACATATACTATCTTTATTAGGTTTATGTGTCATTGCTTCATAAAGATTGTGGTTATTTCCCTTCATTTTCTATGCTCTGAAACAACATATATAGATTTGGGACTGTCTGATTATTGGGAGACAATTCTCCAGTCTCCATAAATTTCTTGCATTTCTGCACACCCAGCAAATTACACACTAACTGCCCTTTGTTTCCTACTATACCAGTTTTGCTCCCTTTGTATAGTACAAAGTTTCTTCCAGTCTCAAAAGGTGTAAGCATCTCCCTTAAGTAGTAAAGGGCAGGTTTCCATACAGCCCTAGAAGAGACAGTTAGTCCTTCATATAGAGCAAAAAGCAAAGCTCCCTTTGTATAGTACAAAGTTTCTTCCAATCTCAAAAGATGTAAGCATCTCCCTTAAGTAGTAAAGGGCAGATTTCCATACAGCCCTAGAAGAGACAGTTAGTCCTTCCTATAGAGCAAAAAGCAAACATGCTTATTGCCCGGTGTAATAAAGATGATGTTTCCCTTCTGAATAAATGACTGGCATGCTTACTGCCCACTGTCATTCAAGTTTCAAGTTTCATATCTCAGATTCATATTCAAGTTTCATATCTCAGATTCTCCTGTAATGCTGCCTACTGTGGACTCAAGTTATCTAGTCCTTTTTGCATCATCCTGTGGGTATTGGGGCTCAGAAAACTGAGCCCCAAATGCCGATACACTGGCTACTGCTTTTGCTGTGAGTAAATAACTGTCTTTCATCTCTCATTCAGGATCCTTGTGTTCTCTTCTAGCATCCATGATATTATGGTAGTCTAAAGTTTGCAAGTAGGGTAAAAGTCTCACACCCTTTTTACTTCTTGACACTGGTCTTTAAAATTGTGGTAAAAACTTCCTAGAAACCATTTTGAAGTAGTTCCTTAGTGACTTTCTCTGTTTCTTCTCTGGAAAGCAGTCTGTTTAAGTTTTTTTTATCTTTACTGTTCACTTTAAAAGTTTTATGTGAAAATTTTAAAAGTAAAATTTTAAAATATGCTCGAAGCTTATTTTGCTTTGGAGCAAAGGGAGGGGTCTCTTGAATGCACTTCATTTTTACATTGCTTTCTATTTTCCTTTCCTCTTTGGTTTTCTTTCACAAAGAGCCATTATTGTCATTTTAGTTAATTATGGTACCTTCTTAGCTTGTGGTAAGTAAGAGGGAATGTATGCCTAAGCAGCTGAAGTTATGAAGAGGAACGGCCTTTCTGTGTCTTTCTCTAGGTGGCAGTTGTACAGCCATTGAAAAGGTGCGTGTCCTTTTGTTTGTTTTCCTACAGGTCGTGGTTGTACAGGCAATTAGTGCTCTCTGTCAGAAGTACCCTCGAAAGCACAGTGTTATGATGACTTTCCTCTCCAACATGCTCCGAGATGATGTAGGTGGACTGCTTTTTAATTGTGGGGAGTTGCTCGCTTCAGTTCTTATATCCTAGTGTTTAAAGCAGCTTTCTTTATAATCTCAACATGGCTGTCAAATAATATTCTCAATTCTAGCTTATGTCTTGTTACTAGACATATTATTGTTTTTGACTTTCCCACTTGGAAGGAAAAAATATTTTTGTTTCTTTCAGAAGGTAAGGGAAATGAAATTTGAATGTTACATCATAAGCCTTGGAGTAAAATCATTTTCCAAACAGTACCCTCAGAGTGAATGGCAGTTTTTCTTTTCTGCCAGGGAGGCTTTGAATATAAGCGGGCCATCGTGGACTGCATAATCAGCATTGTGGAAGAGAACCCTGAGAGTAAAGAGGCAGGTCTAGCCCACCTCTGTGAATTCATCGAGGACTGTGAACACACCGTTCTGGCTACTAAGATCCTACACTTGTTGGGCAAAGAGGGCCCCAGAACACCTGTCCCCTCCAAGTATATCCGCTTTATTTTTAATAGGGTTGTCCTGGAGAATGAGGCCGTCAGAGCTGGTGAGTAATTGGAGCACTGATGATGAGCATAACTGATGATCTTGGGAAATGCTTAACTCAAGGGGGTAGTAATGAAATTGGAAAATGACGTTGCAATGTCTATTTGGTGGTGGGATCTTGGTGCATACTTAGGCCTCAGATATACAGCTCTCTGTATTCCAGTTTCCATCCTGATTCCAGCCTTGTATCAGAGACAAATAACCCTTGACCTTCAGATTGACAGAAGACTGATGGTGTCATCCATTTTTTTTCAGTTAAAGCCTCAAGTATGAATGTCTTTGAAATTTGTCTCCCACTATAACTTTTTTTTTTTTTTATTGTTACAGTGACATTTTATAACCTTCATTTATTCACTTAATGATTATTCCTTGTCCTGTGTTACATAAGACATCAATAAATATTGAGGTTTTTGTACAGCAGGAGAATAAAATACATAGGTGGATGTCACAGAACTTCAAAATCATCAGGTACCTCCAGGGATCCTATCTCAGTCGCATAGAACATGCTTCAGAATGTGGACCACCACTCCCACTATAACTTTTAAGTGACTTTTTGAACAGATCTTAGGAATTTTTTTACTTCCTTCTCTCTAATTGTTCCTTCTCCTTAGCATGTGGACTGGTCCAAATCTCTCCTGTTAAAAAACTACAGGCCTTCATTTGATTCATTGTCTCTCACTAGGTACTGACCATATTTCCTGTTACGGAACCTTGAAGCAGCCATTATCAGCTGCCTCTCTGAACTTACTTTCCATTTCCTATTCAATTCACTATAATCTTGCTCTCTCCCTTAAAAATCTTCTGAAGCTGTTTTTTAAAAAAATTACTTAGAAGCTAGCTGGAAAATCAAGTTGGACACTTTAATGTTCTTATCCTTATTCACTTCAGTCAATTTGATGGGCTGTTGACTAAACACTTCATGAAACTCTCTTCCCTTGGTTTCCACAAATAACCTGCATCTTTCCATCATTCCTCAGTCTTCTTTACAGAGCTTCTCTTCCATTCCTTAAAATGTTAGTTTTCTTTAGGGGGTTGTCTTCTCAACATCCACATTCTTTCTGGTGATCACTTTCAGAGTTCTGCTGATATGCTGTGGCATTGTAGTCATGTCTCTCTCCTGAACTTGTATGTTTAGCTGTCCCAAGCACTTCAAATTCAGCTTGAAATTCAAACTGTCCCAAACAGAAATCCTTACCTATATTGTCCACTCAGTTGCAAGACTAGAACCTTAATCCATTGTTTTATAACTTCCGTCTACCTTTTGGCAGAGTTCTGTCGGTTCTGTCCCCTCAATATATATTTCTTCATTCTTTTTGTTTCTCAGTTTTCCTGAGGGCTGTGTTAGGCTCCCATCCATTTCAGGTGCCCAGTTAGTCCGACTGCTTGTACTCTCACCCACATCCACTATATTCTCCACACTCTGCTACCAAAATGGACATTGCATACAAAATCTGCTCACAAATTTAGTGTAGCACACCCTGCTACAGATACACAGATTCATCCTGTATTATTAACTCCTGTTAATAATAATTTTGAGGTTAAACTGGAACCTATTTTTGTTTTGCGTCTAATCTCTCACTTGTCTCCTCCTGCTCTCCAGCGCAGGTCCAGTGCTTCAGCCTTACTCAGCTGCATCCAGTTCCAGAATCATTCCACACTTTATTCTCTGGCCTGAGGGCCTTGGTACTTTTCACTTCTCTTTCCCGCAAATACTCTTTTCCTGCGTTTTCCTCTGACTAACTACTTGTTCTGCAAGCTTTAGTGCAAGTAGTAAGTGTGAGCTCTTTGTCTGTTTTCTCCTCCAGTTTTGACTTAAAGTTCCTTTTTCTGCTCATATAGTATCCAGGATATGGTTCTACCATGAATTTACTATGTTGTAACTATTTATACCTGTCTTTCCCACTAGACTACAACTCCTTGAGGTCAGGGGCTACATCTTTTATCTTTTTACCTTCAGCACTTAGCACAACTCCTGACAAAAGTTAAGTAAGCAATAAATCTTTGTTGATACAGTGAATTTTAATAGAGTTTTGGGTGTTTTTCCCCCTGTGTGTGGGGCTGGTTGTTTGAGGTTTGTTTTGTTGTTCTTTAGTCGCTAAGTTGTGTTCCACTCTTTTGCGACCCCATGGACTGTAATCCACCAGGCTCCTCTGTAAGAAGTCAGACTGAAGAATAGCTCATATGAGAAATACATATGATCCTTTTTCCTCAGTGCACAGAGTTTTCTTATTCAGAGCTCTCTTGGACCCACTTTCTATCTCTATTTATGCTTAAATGGATCAAGGAAATAAGAACAAGAAGTTCACAAACAGTGAGAGTTTATTTCAGCCAAACATGGGGAAACTCCTATAATTTTTTTCTCAATAATCATTGCTTAACTCTGTGAAGTCAATATTCATGTTGTTTCATTTTATGCTCCATTATAGCTGCTGTGAGTACTTTGGCCAAATTTGGGGCTCAGAATGAAAATCTTCTCCCAAGCATCCTAGTACTCCTACAAAGGTAACTAAAAGAATTAAAAAAAAAAAAAAGAATGCCATGTGACTGAATAGATAATTCCTTATTATACCATATCAAATGCCTTGTAGGGCCTAAGAGTAGAGCTGATGGAGTAAGTCAGGGGCAAATGGCGTTTTCCTTACTCTTGGTAATTTTGCGTGTACTAAGTGCATACAAATTTTACTTCTAATTTCTCATGCATGATTTTGAGAAAGTGACTTAAATACATGTGCCTCAATTTGTATAGCAGAGGCCAACTTCAAAGAGCTTCACTGTGCTGAGTTGAAAATACCAGCTTTTCATGGTCTCCTTGACTCCCTATTTGATGAGGAAGAAACTTGCTTTAGCAAACACTCTGTGATTACATCTTGCAATTGAAGCAGAAAAATTATAAGCCAAAAGCTGGCTGGTTTAAATAAAACAAATTGCCGTCTGAGCAATATCAGTGCCTGGGTTTAGAATGCTTTTTAGTATCCTTGGAAAGTCTAATATTGCCAGTTTTTAGTTTGTAGAAGTCTAAAACTTTACCAGGGTCATGTGGTTGCAGATCAAAGAACGGACTCCAAACTGCTATCTTATGCTACTGTGTTCTTCCTATTCATTTTAATGCCTACTTATATAGTGCTTCTGATTCATAATGACACCATTTCTTTACCAATTCAGAACAATACCCAGGATGTATGGAGATTTTAGGAGCCACTGTTGCCTGTTGTTGAGCTCTTGTATTACAGTAGTATCAGATGGCCTGGATCGTGTCCGTTAGGCATAGTGGTAAAGCTCTGGATATCTTTTAGAGCGCTATGACATGCCTATTCTGTATCCCCTGGACAGGTGTATGATGGATACTGATGATGAGGTACGGGATAGAGCTACCTTCTATCTGAATGTGCTGCAGCAGAGGCAGATGGCACTGAATGCTACATACATCTTCAATGGTCAGTGAGAGCCAAGAATGGAGACAAATTTACTTTTGTTCTACAAGTGGTGTCTTGGAAGCATATCTCATGATTTGCATATGAGCTGGCTTCACTAGGCAGAATGCTTGGTTTCTGTCTCTGAATGCACTTCCATTTCTAAAGAAACCTAAAAGTATGTAAAAGTCCAAAGAATATTGCTTGTTCCTGGTTCTCTTTGAGCTCCCTCTTGGATGGGTTTACCTTTTCCCCTTTTTTTATGCTATCTTTGTTTCCACATGGCTCTGTTGCTTTGTTTTCTGGAAGATACTTCCATTTTGTTGCAAATATGTATACTCAGCTCCTGTGCTTCCTCAGATGGAATTATAAGTGCCTATAGTCTTTTAATAATTTAGGTTATAAATCTGTGGTTATAGTTTTCTTTAGAAAGCTTAGATAAATATTACAAATCTGGGCCTGTCTGGATCCTAGGATTGGCAAGAAGTTCTAGTGCTGAGAGTTTTCTCTTTCATAGGTCTAACAGTCTCTGTACCAGGGATGGAAAAAGCCTTACACCAGTACACGCTGGAGCCTTCAGAAAAGCCCTTTGATATGAAATCTATTCCTCTAGCTATGGCTCCTGTCTTTGAACAGAAAGCAGGTAATGGGAACACTTTGTTTTTAAACTGTGTATAGTTTTACCCCAATAAAATACACTGTTGGCATATTTTTTCTAATATTTCTTTTAATGGCCACTCCTTCTAAATCTAATAGAACTAAGATGAATGATATTTTTAAAGTTAGGGTTTTAAAATTTTTTCCTTATTTTCTCATGAAAGCAAGAATATGAAGTGTGACATAGAATGAAAGATTTTTTTTTTAATGCTGAGTGTTACAGCTTTTGAAGTTGTCAGTGTTTCAGAGCAGTAGTTGTGTTGTCACCTCCTATTTTTGTTTTCTGATCTTGATTAACTTCTTAGTTCATTTTTCTTTGGAAGGCTTAAAAAAATAAATGGACAAAGTGTGTAGTGGTTCAAACCAAAAATGAAAGATCTTATGCCCTCAACATTTTCAGTTTTTTGTTGTTGATACTACATAAGTAGTTTTTCCTATTTGAATAACGAGATTTGTTTTATAAACTGTTCCTCCTTTTAAGAGTAATTTTTTAAAATATTCTGGTCCATTAAAGCAAATTCTGTATTTTTAGAACTTGCTTTATTTATTTCATGAAGTATGTTCACTAAATACACTTTGAGTATCCCTCCAAAAAGGGTGATAAAGAACCTCCTAGTATGATTTAGCAATAGCCCCTTATATATCTGCTGGAAGTTTTTGTCCTCATCTCCTGTATGCATGTTTGACTTGACATAGTGGGAGGGAAAGCTCACTTAACTGCTCATCCCTGTCTCTGTAGAAATCACACTGCTGTCTACTAAGCCCGAGAAGCTGGCACCTTCCAGGCAAGACATTTTCCAAGGTATGATAATTTGCTGTGTAGAGGAAGTAGCCCAGCTCCCTAGGCATTGTAACTATAATGAAGGCCACCACTTTTTATTTAATTTGATTAGTTCTCATTATGGGAAATCTTTATATGACTGAATATGATTTATTGTCATAGCTTCCTATTGTTAGGACTATTGGAATCTGTGGGACTTGGCAATTTCCAGTTGTCAGCTTACTCAGAATGTTGTTCTTACTCTGTATCTTGGTTAACGGGACTCAAATTCTATGAAATTAGGAATTAAGTTTCTTTTTTTTTTTTTCTGCTCTTAGTAATTAACTGTGAAGTGAAGTGAGAGTCACTCAGTTGTGTCTGACTCTTTGTGACCCCCTGGACTATACAGTCCATGGTATGTTCCAGGCCAGGATACTGGAGTGGATAGTCTTTCCCTTCTTCAGGGGATCTTCCCAACCCAGGGACTGAACCCAGGTCTCCCAAGTTGCAGGCAGATTCGTTAGCAGCTGAGCCACCAGGGAAGCCCAACTAACTATATAAACTCTTATTTAAAAGATTACTTCACTAAAGCTTGGGGACATATTATTAATTGAGTGTTCTTAAAACATTTTCGCTACCCAGAGTAATATCTTCTCCTGTCTTCTTTTTCTTCCTTCTCTTCTTTCCTTTTTTCTTGATAGAGCAACTGGCTGCCATTCCTGAGTTTATGAATCTAGGACCCTTGTTCAAGTCTTCTGAGCCTGTTCAACTTACAGAAGCAGAGACAGAATATTTTGTTCGTTGTGTCAAGCACATGTTTACCAATCACATTGTGTTCCAGGTGAGAGACGTGTCATAACTGGCTCTGATAAGGGATTTAGTATTAATTCTCCTTTAGTTTAGAATACACAGAAGAACTGTACAAAAAAGATCTTCACGACCCAGTTAATCACGATGGTGTGATCACTCACCTAGAGCCAGACATCCTGGAATGCGAAGTCAAGTGGGCCTTAGGAAGCATCACTACCAACAAAGCTAATGAAGGTGATGGAATTCCAGTTGAGCTATTTCAAATCCTAAAAGATGATGACTCAATATGCCAGCAAATGTGGAAAACTCAGCAGTGGCCACAGGACTGGAAAAGGTCAGTTTTCATTCCAGTCCCTAAGAAAGGCAATGAATGCCAAAGAATGCTCAAACTACCGCACAATTGCACTCATCTCACACGCTAGCAAAGTAATGGTCAAATTCTCCAAGCCAGGCTTCAGCAATATGTGAAGTGTGAACTTCCAAATGTTCAAGCTGGTTTTAGAAAAGGCAGAGGAACCAGAGATCAAATTGCCAACATCTGCTGGATCATCAAAAAAGCAAGAAAGTTCCAGAAAAACATCTGCTTCTGCTTTATTAACTATGCCAAAGCCTTTGACTGTGAATCACAATAAACTATGGAAAATTCTGAAAGAGATGGGAATACCAGACCACCTGATCTGCCTCTTGAGAAACCTGTATGCAGGTCAGGAAGCAACAGTTAGAACTGGACATGGAACAATGGACTGGTTCCAAATAGGAAAAGGAGTACGTCAAGGCTGTATATGGTCACCCTGCTTATTTAACTTATACGCAGAGTACATCATGAGAAACGCTGGGCTGGAAGAAGCACAAGCTGGAATCAAGATTGCCAGGAAAAATATCAATAACCTCCTATATGCAGATGACATCACCCTTATGGCAGAAAGTGAAGAAGAACTAAAGAGCCTCTTGATGAAAGTGAAAGAGGAGAGTGAAAAAGTTGGCTTAAAGCTCAGCATTCAGGAAACTTAAGATCATGGCATCCGGTCCCATCACTTCATGGCAAAGAGATGGGGAAACAGTGAGAGACTTTATTTTGGGGGGCTCCAAAATCACTGCAGATGGTGAAATTAAATTTAATGTAAGTTAATTTCATTAAATCACTGCAGCCATGAAATTAAAAGACGCTTGCTCCTTGGAAGGAAAGTTATGACCAACCTAGACAGCATTTTTAAAAAGCAGAGACATTACTTTGCCAACAAAGGTCTGTCTAGTCAAGGCTATGTTTTTTCCGGTAGTCATGTATAGATGTGAGTTGGACTGTGAAGAAAGCTGAGTGCTGAAGAATTGATGCTTTTGAACTGTGGTGTTGGACAAGACTCTTGAGAGTCCCCTGGACTGCACGGAGATCCAGCCAGTCCATCCTAAAGGAGATCAGTCCTGAGTGTTCATTGGAAGGACTGATGTTGAAGCTGAAACTCCAATACTTTGGCCACCTAATGCAAAGAACTGACTCATTTGAAAAAGACCTTGATGCTGGGAAAGATTGAGGGCAGGAGGATAAGGGGACGACAGAGGATGAGATGGTTGGATGGCATCACCGACTCAATGGACGAGTTTGGGTGGACTCCGGGAGATGGTGATGGACAGGGAGGCCTGGCGTGCTGCAGTTCATGGCTCGCAAAGAATCGGACACGACTGAGCGACTGAACTGAACTGACTGAACTCCTTTAGTTTATGATTCTGGTTCCTTTTATAGAGAAGCAACTTGGCAGCATTTTTCTGGTTTTCTTTCCTAACTCCATAGCTAGAGAGACGCCTTTGTGTGATGTGATACTTTTGATGATTTAAACTTAAAAGAACATAAAACTGAAATGTCTGAAAAAGTTGGACAGCATAAAGTATAACCTGTGAAAAAATGATCGTCACTTAATATCAGGGTAAATTAAGTGTGTTGTTCCAAAAACTTGGATTTCAAGTTAATTCTCAGCCAGCTGTCAGACTTCTACCATCTTGTTTGGTAGAACTCAAATCTCAGGAAAGAGGAAAAGACTGGTGAATAATATGAACAAGAAAGACTTCAAGAATAAGCTTATCCTTGTTGTCTCATAAATATCTTAGGGGGAGACATGTGTGGTGTTTAGAGAGAGAAAGTTTAATGGATTCCAGAACTGAGTCGTGGGTTATGGGGAGGAAGAAACCATTTATTTGAAAACAGTTCTTTTTCGTAACTTTCCTGTTTGATGACTTTTCAGTTTGATTGTACCAATACTCTCAATGACCAGCTACTGGAGAAAGTGACAGTGCGGGTGGAGCCGTCAGAGGCCCATGAAGTGCTGTGTTGTGTCCCAGCCCCCAGCCTGCCTTACAACCAGCCAGGAGTGTGCTATACTCTCGTTCGCTTACCCGAAGATGACTCTGTAGCAGGTACTGATACACAGGGTGCAAGAGATGTGGTTGCGAGTGCATTACCACTTGAACTCTGAAGTATCTGGACAGATATTTGGGGTCCAAAGAATTTGTTTCTTTTCTGGGATTCATAAATGTAGTGATAATGAATTGTAAATTTATAAAGTTAGTTACTGCTATAGAAATGCTAATTTTATAACCAAGTTTCTGAGTAAAATATGCTGGACATTTAATTTTAAAAGAGAAACTGAATGTATACAGTGGTAGCTCAAAACAGAACTCACACTTTCTGTTCAAACAGTATCACCACTAGTGAGGGTGCATATACCTGATGTCCCCTATGAAGGATCATGGCCTGCTTTTCCCTGATGTTTCTTTAGAGCAGCCTAAGGACTTTTTAGTTAGTAGACCCATGGCATCGTAAAATATATTGTTTTTAAGGGTCCTATAACACAAGGCAAGTGTCTGAGAGTATGTCTCAGCCTAGTGACTAGTTTAACCAACATTTGTGTATCCACATTTGAGAAAGGCTTTGTGATCTACTTGACCTGTGTGCACTCTTGGGGATTGGATTGGGAGCTTGGTTGGAGGGGGCGGGGGGAGTGGTGCGGCACACGTGGGAAGGAGAGCCAACTGCTAGTGTCAACAGTAGTTACAAATTTGGGATTCTAAGACCTTATGACCTACCCCCTGTGAATGTCAAGTATTGTATTTGATTTCTTTTCTCCGTTTTCCCACCTGAGTCCTTTTCTTCCCATGTTTGCTGCAGAGTATATTCACAACTGTTACCCAGTTTGTACCGAAATAAGCACACAACACACACATTGTACTTAAATTTTGAACAGTTTTTATTACTAGTACAGGAAAAAACAATTTTTACTACTAATACAGGAAAAAACATATAGCTAACAAATATTGGGAAAGTTACAGAGTTACAAGAAATCGTAAAAGTACTAGTAAATAGTTATCCCTGGTCATCATTCAGTTACATTTGGGGCTTAACCTGTCTTCCTTTAGCCCCTCTCCCAACTCCCTTTTTCGATATTGGTTCCGGGAGCGCCTGCCCAATCTTAGCTGGCTGTTGGATGATAGACCAGGCTACTCAACTCTAGCACGAGGTAGATTCAAGTTGGCACCATTGCTGGGTCTGAACCCCAGGTTGTTCCCTCTGGCCCTGGGTGGACCTGCAGTTGCAGCCACCCTGGATCCATAACCCCCTGGGTAGGAAGGCACTTTCTATCTGGCCTCCACTATTTCTCCTTTGAACATTAGGCCATCCAACTTTAACCTTTAATTATCTCCTTTACCCCTTTTTATGAGGTTTCTCTTATTCCATTCCCTTTTAACTTCATTTTCTTTCCTGGTCTGTTTCCCTCTAGTTAGATTATCTAATGTCCACAAGCCAGTAATTAAGCTGGCTATACTCTTATGTAGCTAGTTTCATTTAACCTTATTCTAAACCAATATCTGGGCCCAGTCTTAATGTAGCCCTGTGACTTTTGCCATCATCCTGGGATACTCTGTTCTTTTTCTAAAGTAGCCACCTCTTCATATTTCAAAATTCTAACCCCATTTTTACTTCCCACAAACTTTCTGTATTTTTAAGGAATGACATTACTTCGCCACTTAATTTTAGAGGGAACCAAAATGCTAAACTCATTGAAGAATCAAGCTCTTCCCAGTTGAGAATACTAGCTCCTCCCATTTCCCCAGGTTCACTTGGATAACTGATAACTCAGGTGCCTCACATCCCAGGGAGTGGTTCTAACAGAATACAATAAATACAGTTTTACAATATCAAAAATACATAAAACAACAATGTTGAAATTACATAAGTTATATACAGTATAGGAGAAAACAACAACAACAACAACAGAAAACATTTCTACCAAGACAGAAAGCATAGGGAGGTTTTATCCCTCCTTACTAAGGAGTTAATTTCTTTTTAAAACATACATCTTACAAATTAGCCCAGAGGTTTCAGCTTTTGGTCTGCTGGCTATGGACTCTTTTGGTTGATGGTTGTTAGTGGGGTGTTTTGTTTTTTTTTTGGTTGTGAGTATTTTGTTTATAAAAATCTGGCATTTGGAGAATTTTCTAAATTCAACAGTGTTTGCTGATTGGTGTTCAAACTCAGTTATAAACTCTTGTGATTATATCTTGGATAAAAGAAATGAAATTTAGTCTCAACATTCGGACTTTTAAAATTTGGAAAGTTTAAAAAAATTAGTAGGTTGACTTACTAATTTTACCAATGATTTTACCCATCATTTACCTGCTTAGGAAAAAAAACTCCTTTCTATTCTTTAGTCTTTGTTAGAAATTATGAAATTTTAAGCCTATGGCCAATCCAAAGTCTTTGCTGTGCAATGAACAGAAGAGAAATACCAGGGCACAGGTGGTAATAAAAGTCTTTTTTCCCTATTCCTTCCTTTCAGCATTTTCCTGTTGTAGATATTCTGAATCTTAACCAATGACATAAAGATCTATACATCACCTCTGCTTGTCTCATCTCAGAAAAGATATTTTCCACATGGTTACAGGAAAAAAAAAAGAAATTCTATAGATTGTGATTTCCTTCCTTCAACCTGAAAACTATACAGAATAGGAAGGAAAATAGGTTTTGGAGACAGATAAATTAGGATTTGAATTCTGACTTTGCTACTCACTGAGTGCTTAATCATAGGCAAATGTTTTGATCTCTGTATACCTTTTAGGATTGTTGTAAGGATAAAATGAAATTAAGTAAAGTGATGAGCATGGTGCCAGACACATAGTAAATACTTAATAGGTAGAAGGTATTCTGAAACTATCCACTTTCTCCCTTTACCTAACTCTTTAAAAATCAAGCTGTTCACAGTTCAAAAGATAGAGACCCACCAGTTTCCTCAGAAAATTATTGTCAGTTGTTCTTACCTTTTCTTTATCTTTAAAACCTTCCCATTTCTCCTTACTGTAAAAGTGTACAAAAAAATCTATGCCAGCTGAAAAAATATAAACTCAACATCAAGTATTACCATAACTTCTTCCTTGAAATCTTGGGAAAATTGTAAAAAGAGTAACCAACATCTTAAGTCTCAATTAGTCCAACTGATCTTCTGTTCTCCAGCAACTACCCTTTACTTAAAAACTGTCAGAAAAGCCTACAAGCCAGCATACTTTCTTAGTGTCCTTTCTCACACAGCAACTTTCTTTCCTCTGCATGTTTATTACACCAGTAACAACACATACATGCAACATTCTGTAAATTTTTCCCCTGCTTGGAACCTCTGTAATGACCATACCCTTTTGTTTTATTACTTACTCAGAACCATTCTAATCCCTATATTGCTTTAATTATTGAACTCTCAGTTATTATAGAATCATATTTCTTACCTCAAACCATCTAAACAAATTTAAATAGCCCTCAACAGAAAATATCCATACCAAGGTCACATTTAACAGTACATATCTGAACCTCTTTTTCATTAGGGAAAATGAAAGTGGCTGCCTCCCACTTAACAATTCACAACTCTTTCATACGATGCATACCAACATTCATACTGTAGTTCTAGACTTTCTACCTACACCTCCTTAAACCTTTATATTAACTGGAGCTACCCTAGGATTCTGATGGACTCCAAACTCTTCTCTGAAGCTGCTGTTTCTATTCCATTATTTGCTGTTCAGTATTGATCACATTAACTCCTGACATTCCGAATTAAATCCACAATTTCAATGAAGTAAAAAAAAAAAAAAACTGAGATAAATTTTAACTCTGACTCACCTCCAACCACTCACTGGGATTTATATTACTGATCCTTAGGTGAAACCTTGCATTCTTCCAAGCTAAGCACATAATCTGCAATCTTTGTTCAAACACTAAAAAAGCAGGCAGGATAAGTTGAACATTACTATTTAGCCACCATATATCTGTTCCCTTTATCACTAGAATTTGTATCAGTCTAGCTAGAGAGTCCATATTCCTCCAAATTTGACCTGTTAAAAGAGATCGGCCAGGATCAAGTCTGAGACACTTATTCACTTGTTCATTCATCTCATAACCAATTTCCCTTTCCTCAAACACTGAACTTTTTAACATTTCCTCTGTGCTGACTTTGAACCTTTCTTCCTATCCTACACTTCATGTTCACCATCATCATTGATAGCTGTCATCTTTATTGCTGCCTTTCTTGAATGATAACATCTCTCCAGAATGCAGTGTACCCATGGGATATCCACTCATTTCCTCTTCCCTATCTTGTAGCCTTAGTAAAAACCTCTGCTTGTTGGTACCCCTCAGGTTTGGTTCACAGTCTGGCCTTTCAGTGCCTTCAGTATGTGAAAATGTAACCCTACTCTTTAATATTCAAAACAATCCCATCCTCTGGCATGCATTATCATCTTTGGATGTCCGCAGTACTGATGTTACAGGGACTGCTGCTTATGCTCTCCCTTCAGATTTTGTTTTTTGACTTTCTCTCTATATGACCATTGATTCTCTTGAATCCACCTACTCTGACATAATTATCTGATAGATTTTCAGGCAGCCACGGATTTCCCTGTGACAATTTCTTTTTATGTTTTCTCCCATTTTTCCTTACTTCATTAATTGTGATCAAGTTGAACAGGTAGCACTCTGCATCATAACTGTTATAATGCTCCTTAATAATTGGAAGAATGATTTATATGTATATTGTCAACTAAGTTCCCACTTTAACCACTTCTTTCCATTTTTCCTTCACTCACTGTCATTAGAAAACAAACATATGAACACTTTATCAAGTATATGTAGGAGGTATATTTTCCCAGTGCTAAACACAGTTCTTTAAAAATCCAGTTGATTGCACCTTTGCTTTGTACTTGACCATGTTGTAGCCTCTCCCTCCATAAACATTCTGCATTGTCTCTCTTCCCATAAAACAGTGCTTGCTCGTGGTTATAACAGATGGCACCTATGCTTTCTTATAGTCACTAGTCTGCACCTACCGTCTGACCTCCATACCACATATGGTACCCATCCTGCCCATGAGATCTGCTGGTATCCCAGATTGGGAGCTCTTGAAGCTGTCTTCCCCTTTTCTGTGGAGCCCCCTTTAACTACCCTGACCCCTTACACAGCCATTAGGTCCTCCTGCCCTCCATGCTGCCTGTCTCTTTCTTTTCCCATTGGCTCTCCTCACCCATCTCAACACTGGCCCACCACCTTCACAGCCACTGCAGAATCCAAAGTCTCTCTCTTTGCACGCTGAATCCGAGTGAACCTTGCTCCGGCATCCTCTTGACTTTTCTCCACTCTTGTGTTCCAGCCCTTCTGCTTTGTCCTCAGCATGCCATCCTACTTCCCCGACCACCTGCCCACAGGGGCAGTGGGCTTTTCCTTGATATCTGGTCTCTCGTTGAGCCTCTCTCATGCTCCCCTGTAGCCAGCTCTTGGTCTGCATCATACTGTAGTGACTCTGTATGCTGTCCCCATTCATCCCTAAGTACCTGTCTTTTCAGGTCCCTCAGGCTTCTGTCTGACCTTCTATCATTTCATCTAGTCATGCTCTGCACTGACAGACTTGTTTCAAACACTTTCTACAGCCCACTACCTCTACCAGCTCAACCTCCTCTGCCTCATCCACTTCTCCCATGTTCCACCATGGCCTCAACCATGTTGTCCTCTGCCTCCTGTGTGGGCTTCCTCACTGCCTTGGCCCGCTCGTGGGGGCAGAGCTCCTGGATGGACATCCAGCTCCATCCTTTGGCCACTTGCTGTCACACTTGGTGCACTGTGTTCCTGACCCTCTCACCTACCCTCTCCCACCCTAGGTAACAGGTGCCATCGCCTCACCTTCCTCACTCTTCCTACCCATTAGACCTCCTCTCCTCTACCACCTGTTTCAGAATGCTCACCTGATGCCTCCTACGCCTGGGGCCTGATTTCATCATCTCTCCTGACTTCCTTCTCTACTGCACAAATGCAAAAGAAACTGTCCAACCTTAGTCATGTGACATTCTTTAAAGAGGCTACTGTCTTAACCTTCCAATTCATTTTTCTCTGTCCTGTGCATCCTTCTTGATCCTCGCCTTCTACTCAACCCAGTTCAGTCCTCTCTGCTTCAGCACTGTGATACAATATGCTGAATCCACACACACTACCTTCCACCCACCCTCATGTACCAGGCTGAGCTCACCTCCTGGGCCCCATGACCCGATGTCGCCCCTCCGTGTAACCTCTCATGTCTCCATCCACACCCTTGTCTCACGCTCCTCTGATCAGGTCTTGGGGAGCCTCGGCCTTTGATTCTCCTACTTTTCTTTTCACCACAGCATTCTCACCTTCTTCTCACCCTCTTGCCCCCACACCTGCCAGCCCCCTTCCTGATACCTCCACACTCCGTCCAGACCTGCACAGACTGGTCTAGACACCCTCCTCCTCCTCATCCCTCCGAGCAGTCACCTCTCCCAGACGCTCTGACCTCTCCCACGCCCTCTGCCACTTCCATCAGGTGGACATCCTCTCTGGTGTTCTCTGCACAAATACACACAACTTGCTGTCCGCCCTGGTCCATCCTGCTGTCTGCCCTCCTGCCCTCCTCCCTCCTAGCAGCCATCTCTCCCCCAGACGCTATTCTGCACTGACCTCTCCCCCAGCTCTGCCCCTTCCACGATGTGGATATGCCCTCTGGTGTTTTCTGTACAAATACACACAATGCTCCTTCCTTTCAGTCATCACTTCCATCTACCTTGAACCTACTAAAGAGTTTTAAACCTCAAACTCGGGGACACCATGATTGCAATCTGCTCCCAACTGATTGATAGTAACCACCCCCACATCCTGCCCCCCACCCCCCCATCATTCAGGTGCCTTGTTGGCTACATTCATTTATTCGCTGTCTGCCTGGTCCTGGGTCCTTTTCCTCCAAGTCTGACAGTCCGGATTCTGATACCTCCCTCTGCCTGACTTGGGGTATCATCTGCTCACTGGTCACCTCTCTACCCCGCTCTCCACCTGCCTTCACCCCAGTGATTCTCACCCGAGGATGCATGACCCCCAAGGCCAGCCTATCAGCAGCATCTCTGAGGATTGTTTTTGTGTTTTCTTTTTGGGTGTTTTTGGGTTTGTTTTTGTTTGGAGCAGAGCACTGCTCACCCTCAGATGTTCTGATAGGCCTCCCTTGGGGGCCATGCCCCAGCCCCCCCGCGGGTGAAAACCACCCCCCCCACCCCGGGAAAGAATCACTGCTGTGGAAGGCCAGCCTGCCTCCCTGGGCTGCACTCTTCCCTTGCCCACCTCGGGCCTCCCATCAGCTGCCAGTGGCCCAGGTCCTCAAAGATCCCAGCACTGCTCCTCTGACACTGGCCGGGCACTGTCCTCCTGGAACCACCTCATTCCCTTCCCTGTTAGCTCATGGACACCTGAGGTGCCCCAAACCCCAGTCTGCATTAGAGCACTCTCTTGTTAAACCACACCCCCTGCCAACACTCCTCTCCCCACCCCTCACCCTTTATGACTCTCGGGCTTTGGAACAATATCTTTGGTGCAGACCTGTCCTCTTGGCACTTTGTCCATTAGCCCAGATTACCATTCTTCATTTCAGCCCTGTGACGCTGTCCCCCTGGGGAGCCTTACCCACCCCCCTCCCAGTCTTCCTGTCCCTCTGTGTTTCCACTGAGCAGACCTTTCCCTTCCTCCCTCCCTGCAGTGACTCCCCTTTGTCCTCTCTGTGTGGACTCCCTGGTCCTCCCAGTCCTCAACCTGTAGTCATCACCCCAACACTGGGCGTGTCATCACTCCAGAAGCTCAGTTAAAGCACATGATGTTCCAGTATCTGAAGTTGTCTCATAACCCCCCCACCCCCTCATCTTGATCCCAGACATCCCCCTCCCATGTTCAGCTCTGTCAAACCGGCCTGAACCCCAACCCAAACCCATTCCCTACCCACTCCTGATAGCCACCTCCCACCCTGTCCCCCGACCCCATCCCCAGCAGATCGGATCCATAGTACTGAAGAGCCTGGCTGAAAGTTCTCCCCTAGCCACGACATTCCAGGCGCAGCAGCAGCCACTGCTCCCACCCACCACTAGCCACCCCTTTCTTTCCACGCCTCCCTCCACAAGCCTCAGCCCCCACTGGCTAGCCCCGTAACTCTTAAGTCCTTCTGGGTGGCCCGTCTGCCAGAATGCCTCTCTGCTACCTCCCCCTTCTCCTTCCCCCTGCTGCTGTCCAGCCTGTGGCCCTGCCCCTGCCCTCTGCTCTCCATCCTCCCCGGGTGCCTCCCATCGCCTGGTCTGTCTCTGCCAGGTGACCCTCCTGTCCTGCCACCTCACGACCCGTGTGGACGTTCCTTCCTGTGACTTTTCCTCACGTGATCCACTCCTCCCCTTCCCCTCCCTGGCCTAGGGAGAGCGTCAGCCTCTCCTCTAGGCCCATCATCTCCTCTCCATCCTCCCTGATGCCTGTCATCACTGCCCTGGGTCATCCCTTCTCCATAGGGGGTGCTCCGTCCTGGGGCCTGCTCTCCCAGCTCACACTCCTTCCATCCCCTGCCCTGCCCCCTTCTCTCCAGAACCACCCACTGTCTCTGGTTCAGTCCTTCCGTAGCTCGGGCCACGGTTTCCCTTTAGGCTCCCTTTTCCTTAGCCTGGCACTGGCTCTTCTCGTCTCACTTCCCTTTTCATCCAGCCACTGCTCACAGGACTGACACCAGGCCCCTACCTTCCCACCTGCTCCCTCCTTCTCCTCCACTGCTCCCACCTCTCCTCCTTCGGACCCTGGAATGCACCCCTGCCCTGCACCATTGCCTTGCTCTCCCACTCCCTGATGACATGATCCAGATCTCCCCTCTGCCCTCTTTCCCTCTCAGCTGTGCTTTAAGACTCTTCTGGTTCTCCATCCCATTCTGCCTGCCCCTCTGTTCCCCACATCCAGCCTCCTGATCTGAGCCCCCAACCCCAGGCTCCACCATCCTGCCTCCGCTCTCTCTTGCTGTGCCTCTGTGCCTCCCCCGGTTTCTTCTCTGACTAGACCTATGGTTTGAAGGTCCCTGTTTTTCCCCTGGCTCCCTGTGTGGAGTCTCTCTGCCACATTCTAGGCCTCCACCCTTTAGAGGTCCCTTGTAAATGACAGAAGCACTGTTGATACCACTTTAATTCCCGGCCACTCCTCTGCCAATTCTATTTGCTACCCACACTGGACCCCATCCACTTGAGTCCACCCTCGAGCCCCCGAGGCCTGCGGTGTTTCTGTGCAGGCTCTCTCGTCTCTCCCTGTGCAGCTCTGCCCACGTCACCAGTCGTCATGGCCCCTGTCTCCAGCTGCTCCTGGGAGCCTTGGGTCCTCACCCAGACCAGGCCATGGTCTTTAGGCTCCCTTTTCCTGTCTCAACTTCCTTCCTCTCCTCTCTTCCCTCTTAGTCAAGCCATTGCCCACAGTTCTTTACCCCAAGCTGCCGTTCCCTCCTCTTCTTCCTTCCCTGGCCGCCACTGCTTCCACTTCTTCTCCATCAGCACCCATGCTACACCCCTGCCAGCTGTGCTTGACCTCACATTCCCCCTTGAAATAGTCCAGGTCCCCCTGGCCCTCTTTCCCTCCTGGTGACATTCCATTCACCCCACCTGTGTGCAGATTTCTGTGACCGCCCGCGCCCCCCCACTCTCCATCCTGTTCTGCCTCGTTCCCTCTGTTGTCCATCAGCTCTCAGCCTCCCAGACAAGAGCTCCTGACCTCCTAACCCCCATCACCCACCCCTTGCCTTCCCCCTCTGTGCCCCTTTGCTGCCCATGTTATCTTCTCAGACTAGATCTCTGACACTCCACAGGTTTTGATGGTGCCTCCTCTCTTCCAACTTCTCTGGGTGGACTCTCTCCACTGCATTAGACTCCCACCCTTTCCAGTGCCCTCCCTCCCCCATAAGCAGATGCATGAATTCAGCAATGGTTGTGACGTGTCACCTCCACCTTGGTTCCTGCTCCCTCCTCCACCATTTCTAAGCACATCTGCTACCCCCACACTGGACTCACCCACATGTGTCCACACTGCAGGCCCTCAGAATTCTTGCCAGGGCTCTGTGTAGAGGCCCTCTCGCTGTGCAACACTGCCCTGTTTCCTCAGTTCCCTCCCTGTCACTGGGTCCCTTCCCCTCTTTGCTCCTGAGGGCCCCAGGTGTTTAAACCCGGGCCCTGGGTTCCCAGCTCTGCTCCTACTGTCTCCACTCAATGCCACATATATCCAGTCACCTTATCCCCAAGATCTGCCAACATCCCCAGACTAGCAGCTGCTCACATGGCCTTCCCCTTGTCCACGCTGGCCCCTTTACTGTCTCCGAGCCCCTGGCACCCTCATGAGCTTTTCTCCCCTCTTCTGTCCCTTTTCTCCCCTTGACGCCCCTCGTGGTTTCAGGGACCAAGGCTCACGGCTGCGGCCAGACTCCACTATCCCCTTCCCCACACTGAGTGTGGACGGAACATTACTTGGCCCCGCCTCTGCCTTTTCTTTCTCTCTTATCTTCAAGAGTCTTCCTGTCTCTCTCACGTCCTGCCAGCATGCCACAGGGCCAGTGGTCTTTCCTTGACGTCCACTCACTTCTGGACCTGCCCTCGTGGGCCCTCTGGTGCCATGTGTGCCACCACTGTGGAGACAGACCTGCCTCTCTGGGCTCCTCTCTGACCTTCCATCATCTCCTCACACCTCTCCCAGGTTCCCTGCTGGTCGTACCAACACTGCTCTTTTTCCTGCATGGGATCTGTCATACCTTTGCCCCACTTTTGGAGGCAGAATATCTGCTTCTCCATGCCCACTCCTTCAGGTTCTTTGTAATCCCTCTCCTGAGGTGGTGGATTCCCTGATCTTCTCACGTGACTTCTCAATCCTTAGCTGCAAGGGTCCAGCACCTGCCCCTCCTCCCCTCGGACCCCCTCTCCACCACGACCCACTCTCAGTTGTCTGAGGCAGCTCACCTGACCTGGGCCCGGTCTCTAGGTCTCTCCTGGCTTGCTTCTCTAGGGCACACACAGCAACACTTTCAGCTACTCTCTGTGACCCTTCCAGCTGGACTCGGGTGTCTCTTCTGCTGTGTGCTCCCTTCTCGGTTGCCCATCTGCTGCTCAACCCCGTTCAGTCGTCTCTGCCTCAGTCACACTGAGACGCACTGTCCTGTCCACATGCCCCACCCTGCAAAGCTCCTGTCCTGTGAACCCAGGTACCCTGTCCTCCCAGCTCACCCCCGCCGTGTAACCTTTCATGTTCCATTCAGATTGTCTCATACTCTTCTGACACATTCGTGCGGAACCCTTCCTGACTCTACCTTCATCCCTTCACCACACTACTGTTATCTTTAGCCTCCTCCCAGGCTGCCACACCTTCTAACCCCAACCTCCCTCTGCACAGAGCCCTGGCCCTGGTATCCGCCCTCCTCCTCCTCCCTCCTAGCAGTCACCTCTCCCCCAGACACTCTCCTGCACTGACCTCTGCCACCCCCTCTGGCCTTTCCATCAGTGTGGACGTCCCCTCTGGTGCTCTCTGCCCACGTACATACAACCCGTCATCCTTTCTGTCTCCACTTGCATCTCTGGGCTTTGTATCTCAAGCACCCTCAGCTCTGGGACCACCAAGCTGGCAATTCAATTGACTCTTGAACCATTAAGAGCCATTGCAACCCACCCCCCGTCATTCAGGTGCCTCGTCAGCTACATCCATTTGCTCACTGTCTGCCTGGTCCTGGGTCCTTTTCCTCCATGTCTGACAGTCTGGACTCTGATGCCTCCCTCAGACCCAGGGGCTCACCTGCTCACCCTTCTCCACTGGGTCACTGTCTCTAGCAGCTCATCCTCCACTGGCCTCATCCCAGCTCCCCCAGTTCCTCACTCGCCTGACCTGTGCTGTGCTCTTCCTCCTGCAGGGGCTTCCTCATGCCCTTGGCCCACTTTGGGGGCCAGGTTCTCCACACCCACTCTCTCCTAGTTCTCTGCCATCCCTCTGGGCACAGTGTGTTCCCTGACCCTCTCAACAAGCCTCTCCTGTTGGGTGCCATTGCCTCACCTTCCTCACTCTGCTCTGTCAGACCCTCTCTCCTCTGCCACACTCTCCCACCAGCTGGAGACGACTCACCAAACCTCGTTTCTCCTGGGCCCCGTTTCCAGGTCTCTGCTGACTTGCAGTTACTGCACACAGAGCAAAGTAGCAGTCCTCCCTGAACATGTGACCTTCTCTCAGCCTCCACTGCACCCTTTCCGCTGGACTGTGTCTCCTCTGCTCTGTGCTACCTTCTCTGTCCCCTCTCCGCTGCTCAGCCCAGTTCTGTCGTCTCTGCCTCACTCACACTGTGTCACACTGTGCCGAATCCACACGCTCCACCCACCAACCCACGCTCAACAGCCTGGCTGAGCTCACCTTGCGGGCCCCACGACCCCTCATCGTCGCTTCCACATTTCCATCCACACCCTCGTCGCACCCTCTCCTGACACAGCTCTCAAGGACCCTCGGCCTCTGATTTCTCTCCTTTTCCTTTCATCACAGCCCTCTGACCTTCTTCACACCCTCCTGCCCCCACATCTGCCCGCCCCTCTCCCAATACCTCCACAGTCCGTGTGGACCCGCACAGAGCCCTGGTCCTGCCGTCCTGCACTCCTCCTCCACCTCGGGCAGTCACCTCTCCCCCCACACGCTCTCCTACACTGGGCTGTCCCATCTCTTCATGCCAAACCCCACACACCCCTCCTGCCGCCCACATTTCATGACTCCTCAAGACTGTGACAGTATCTTTGGTCCACTTCTCCTCTTTCTCAGTGCTTGTCATTTGTCCCTTTCAACAGTTCATCCCTCCTCATTTCAGATCTGTGAAGCCCTGCCCTTATGGTTATCTTGTCCATCTGTCTTTCCTGCCCGCCAGGTGCTTCCCTCCCACCTTTCCTGCAGCAACTCTCCTTTGTCCTCTCTGGGTGGACTCAGCATTCTTACCCTCCCTCTTCTTAATGTAGGCATCACCCCTAACACTGGACTTGTGATCAGCCCACAAGCTCAGTTAAAGTAGATGACATTCCCAGTACCTGGAACTTGGCTCATGTGTCCTGACTCCCACCCCCACTGATCTCATCCCTGCTCTCCTGTCTGACCCAGTCAACTTCTACCCACAATCCAAATCTCATCCCCCCAGCTCCCACCGTGTCCCAGCTGGATCCGTAATAAAGAGCCTGGCCGAAAAGTTCCACCCTTGTTACAACATTTGAGGCTGTAAGAGTAGCCACTGCTCCCCTCCCACTGCTAGCCACCCCTCCCTTTCCTGTCCTCTTCCATGGCTCTGTCCCCACTGGCTGACCCCGATGCTGTGAACTTCCTTCCAGATGGCACCTCTGACATCTATCTGGATTCTTACATGCCACCTCCCTCTTCTCATTGTCCCTCTTGGTGATAACCTGCCTGTCTCCTTCCTCCTCTCTCCCCTCTCCATCCTCCTTATGTACCTCCCATCTGTCGCTGGCAGGTGCCCCTCCTTTGGTGGTGCACTGAGACTGCCACGTGTACATTCCCTCCTGTGACTGTTCCTCGTGTGAGCCATCCCTTCCGTTTCCCTCTCTGGCCCTTCTCTAAGGGCCATGGTCTCATCTCAACGTTCCTGATGCCCATCAAGTTGCAGTGGGTCATCCGTCCTCCACAGAGGGTGCTCCCTCTTGTGACCTGCTCTCCTAGCTCTTTCCTTCCCCTCTATGCCTCATTCTTCTCCCTAAATCATGGACTGTCACTGGTCTGGTCCTTCCACTGGCCCCAGCCACCGTTTCCCTTTAGGCTCCCTTTACCTCAGTCTTGCACTCTGCCTCTTTCCTCCCTTTTATTCAGGCCATTGCCCACAGGACTTTACACCAGGCCCCTACTTCCCCATCTGTCCCTCCCCTGCCTCCATTGCTTCATCGCTCCTCCACTGGAACCAGGGTGCATCCCTGCCCATTGCCTTGCTCTCCCTGATGACAGGTTCAGACCCCCCTCATTCCCTGTAGGCCACCATTCCCTCACAGCACCCATGTACAGATCTTATGACCCTCCAATTGCTTCCCATCCCGTTCGGCCTTGCCTACTCTGCTGTTCGGCTCCAACCACCCAAACAGGAGTCCCTCACTCCTCAAGCATCCCACCCACTGCTCTCTCCTCTCGTGGCCCTTTCCTGCCCACATCAATCCCTGCTTTCCCCTGATTCTCTGTGCAGTCTCTCTGCCACTTGCTAATGTCCACTCTTCAACAGCCATGGGATAGCAGGGACACCAACTCGGTGATGGACGGCAAATGTTGGTGCCACCTTAGTTCCCACCCATCCCCATGCCATTACTGAACAAGTTTGCTACCCACATACTGGGTTCCACCTGGTCCTTGCCAGTGTCCCTGAGGTTCTCTGCCAGTGTCTATCTGATGGCACAGCCCTGCCCTGTCCTCTGTCAATTGTGGCCCTTTGCGCTTTGCTCTGAGGGCCTTAGGTCTTCACAGGCCCTGGTGATGGTATCTCAGCTCTGCTCTGCTCCTGCTGTCTGGCATCATTACCACATAAAAGCCTCCTGCCCCATGAGATCTGTCACAGCGCCGAACTAGGAGTCCTTCAGGCTGCCCTGCTCTTCTCACAGCATCCCCTTTACCTGCTCGGAGCCCCAGCAAGTTCATGACATTCTTTCCCCTCTTCACTGCCACCTGTTCCTTTCTTTTTCCATCGATTCCCCCGACCCAACTCGTATCCTAAAGATACCTTCCACAGCTGCCCGAGACTCCAATGTGTCTCTTTCCAGGCTGGTTGCCACTGAACTGGCTCGGCCCCTCACCCACTTTTTCTCCTGCTGTTGTCTTCAAGAGCCCCTCTGCTTCCTCTTCAACATCTCATCCTACTCCCTCTCCCAGCTGCCAGTCTTGCGACACATTCCCTAATCTTTCCCTCAGCTTCTTTTCTGACCTGCCCTTACGCTCCCCGAATGCCAGCTTCTTGGTCCCCAGCGAATTCACAGCAAAACATGCTACTTTTGGGGTTACCATTTTGGAGAAAGTCATTGCTTCTAGGCATCCTCTGACCTTTCATCATCTCACCATGTGCTACATAGACAGGGCTGTCTTCATATTTTCAAACCACCACTACCTCTACCATCTTACCCACTCTGGTCTCATCCATCTCTCCTGACTTCCTCACTTGCTTGGCCCTCATGGCGCTCTTCCTTCTGCACAAGCTTCCTCATGCCCTTGGCCCACTTCCAGGAGCACAGTTCCTAGATTCTTCACATCTCTCCTTCTAGCCCTTTGTCATCCATCTCTTGGTGCACTGCATTCGTGTTCCTCTCAACAAGTCTCTTCTGCCCTGGCTGCCGGGCGCCGTCACATGCAGTCCCTCGCTCTCCTGGCCCGTTGGACCCTCTTTCCTCTCCATACTCTCCACCTCCCCCAGACTGCCCACCCAGCCTCCTGGTTTCAAGGTCTCTCCTGCTTCGATTCCCTACTGCAACATAGGAAGAAAAGAAGACACAAACCTGTCCTACCTAACATGTGAGATTCTTTCAGCTACACTGTGAGCCTTCAGACTGGATTCCATCATCTCCTCTGCTCTGTGCTACTTTCTTGATCCTCACCCACTGCTCATCCCATTTCCACCCTCTTTGTGGCAGACACACCTGAATCGACAGGCTCTGCCCACCATCCCGTTTTTCAGCCATGTGGACCGACACTGTGTTTCTCCTCCAGGACCTTGGAAAATCGCTCCCCATAAACTTGCATGTTCCCATCCAGGCCCTCGGCAAGCACTCCTCTTCCACAGCTCTTGGGGCGTCTTGGCCTCTGATTGTCCTGCTTGTCCTTTCACCACCACACTCCCAGCTTCTTCTCACCTTCTTCCCCCTGCATCTGCCAGCCGGCCCTGACACCTCCACACTCCATCCAGACCTGCACAGAGCCATGGTCCTGCTGTCTGCCCTCCTGCCGTCCTCCTCTCCCCGCCTTCCAGTCATCTCTCCCCCAGACGCTGTCCATGGTGTGTCCCATAGCCCGTCTGCACTTTCTTCATGTGGTCGTCTCACCCGGAGCTCTCTGCTCAGAGACAGACAACCCAGCGTCCTTCTGCTTGCCACTCCAATTCTCAGCCCTGCTGCTCAGGCTTCCTGAGCTCCCGGAACACAGCCATGGTGCCGCACTCGCCACCACAGAAGGTGAAACCTAACCCACCCCCTCTCAAGTCCTTTGTTGGCTACATCCATTTGCTCGCTGTCTGCCTGGTCCTGGGTTTTCTTCCTCCTCGTCTGACAGTCTGGATTCTGATGCCTCCCTCTGCCCCACCCACCCTTCACCCCTCTGCCCCGCTCTCCACCTGCCTTCCCCCCAGTGATTCTCACCCAAGGATGCATGACCCCCAAGGCCAGCCTATCAGCAGCATCTCTGAGGAATGTTTTTGTGTTTTCTTTTTGGATGTTTTTGGGTTTGTTTTTGTTTGGAGCAGAGCACTGCTCACCCTCAGATGTTCTGATAGGCCTCCCTTGGGGGCCATGCCCCAGCCCCCCCATGGGTGAAAACCACCACCCCCCCCCACCCCGGGGAAGAATCACTGCTGTGGAAGGCCAGCCTGCCTCCCTGGGCTGCACTCTCCCCTTGCCCGCCACGGGCCTCCCATCAGCTCCCGTCAGTTCCTCAAAGATCCCAACACTGGCCTGGCACTGTCCTCTTAGAACCAGCTCATTCCCTTCTTTATGAACTCATTGACTTTCCCCAAACCCCAGTCTGCATTAAACACTATTCCTTTCACACACCCTTATATAACCTTTATGATTCTCAAGCATTGGGAGAATATCTTTGGTATAAACCTGTCCTTCTTGGTGCCTGCCACTGTCCATTAACCCAGGTTACCACTCCTCATTTTCAGACCCGTGAAACTGTCCCCCTGGAGAACCTTGCCCCTGTTGTCCTCATGTTCCCCCCAGTCTTCCTGTCTCTCTGTGTTTCCACCAAGCAGCCCTTTCCCTTCCTCCCTTTCTGCAGAGACTCCTTTGTTCTTTCTAGGTGGCCTCACTGGTCTTCCCAGTCCTCAACCTATAGTCATCACCCCAACACTGGAGGTTCTATCAGTCCGGAAGCTCAGTTAAAGTAGATGATGTTCCCAGTGCCTAGAGATTGGCTCAAGTTCCCCCCCAATCCCCCACCCCAATAATCCCAACCCTACCCTCCCCCCAACCCAGTCAAACCCTACCCCACCCCCACCCAAACCCAGTCCCTCCCACCTCATCCCACCTCCCACACCACCCTCCACCCTTCCCACACACCCACTGATCCCAATCCCTTCCCAAAATCCCACCCCACTCCCTACCCCCACTACCCACCCCATCTTATTCCCGCCCCCATCCCCCGGCGGATCCGTAGTAGTAAAGAGCCTGGCAAAAAAGTTCTCCTCCAGCCACAATATTCAGGGCTGTGGCAGCAGCCACTGCTTTCACCCACCACTCACCACTCCTTTCCAAACCTTCCTCCCCAAGCCTCAGCCCCCACTGGCTAGCCCCGTAACTCTTAAGTCCTTCTGGGTGGCCCGTCTGCCAGAATGCCTCTCTGCTACCTCCCCCTTCTCCTTCCCCCTGCTGCTGTCCAGCCTGTGGCCCTGCCCCTGCCCTCTGCTCTCCATCCTCCCCGGGTGCCTCCCATCGCCTGGTCTGTCTCTGCCAGGTGACCCTCCTGTCCTGCCACCTCACGACCCGTGTGGACGTTCCTTCCTGTGACTTTTCCTCACGTGATCCACTCCTCCCCTTCCCCTCCCTGGCCTAGGGAGAGCGTCAGCCTCTCCTCTAGGCCCATCATCTCCTCTCCATCCTCCCTGATGCCTGTCATCACTGCCCTGGGTCATCCCTTCTCCATAGGGGGTGCTCCGTCCTGGGGCCTGCTCTCCCAGCTCACACTCCTTCCATCCCCTGCCCTGCCCCCTTCTCTCCAGAACCACCCACTGTCTCTGGTTCAGTCCTTCCGTAGCTCGGGCCACGGTTTCCCTTTAGGCTCCCTTTTCCTTAGCCTGGCACTGGCTCTTCTCGTCTCACTTCCCTTTTCATCCAGCCACTGCTCACAGGACTGACACCAGGCCCCTACCTTCCCACCTGCTCCCTCCTTCTCCTCCACTGCTCCCACCTCTCCTCCTTCGGACCCTGGAATGCACCCCTGCCCTGCACCATTGCCTTGCTCTCCCACTCCCTGTTGACATGATCCAGATCTCCCCTCTGCCCTCTTTCCCTCTCAGCTGTGCTTTAAGACTCTTCTGGTTCTCCATCCCATTCTGCCTGCCCCTCTGTTCCCCACATCCAGCCTCCTGATCTGAGCCCCCAACCCCAGGCTCCACCATCCTGCCCTCCGCTCTCTCTTGCTGTGCCTCTGTGCCTCCCCCGGTTTCTTCTCTGACTAGACCTATGGTTTGAAGGTCCCTGTTTTTCCCCTGGCTCCCTGTGTGGAGTCTCTCTGCCACATTCTAGGCCTCCACCCTTTAGAGGTCCCTTGTAAATAACAGAAGCACTGTTGATACCACTTTAATTCCCGGCCACTCCTCTGCCAATTCTATTTGCTACCCACACTGGACCCCATCCACTTGAGTCCACCCTCGAGCCCCCGAGGCCTGCGGTGTTTCTGTGCAGGCTGTCTCATCTCTCCCTGTGCAGCGCTGCCCACGTCACCAGTCGTCATGGCCCCTGTCTCCAGCTGCTCCTGGGAGCCTTGGGTCCTCACCCAGACCAGGCCATGGTCTTTAGGCTCCCTTTTCCTGTCTCAACTTCCTTCCTCTCCTCTCTTCCCTCTTAGTCAAGCCATTGGCCACAGTTCTTTACCCCAAGCTGCCGCTCCCTCCTCTTCTTCTTCCCTGGCCGCCACTGCTTCCACTTCTTCTCCATCAGCACCCGTGCTACACCCCTGCCAGCTGTGCTTGACCTCACATTCCCCCTTGAAATAGTCCAGGTCCCCCTGGCCCTCTTTCCCTCCTGGTGACATTCCATTCACCCCACCTGTGTGCAGATTTCTGTGACCGCCCGCGCCCCCCCACTCTCCATCCTGTTCTGCCTCGTTCCCTCTGTTGTCCATCAGCTCTCAGCCTCCCAGACAAGAGCTCCTGACCTCCTAACCCCCATCACCCACCCCTTGCCTTCCCCCTCTGCGCCCCTTTGCTGCCCATGTTATCTTCTCAGACTAGATCTCTGACACTCCACAGGTTTTGATGGTGCCTCCTCTCTTCCAACTTCTCTGGGTGGACTCTCTCCACTCCATTAGACTCCCACCCATTCCACTGCCCTCCCTCCCCCCATAAGCAGATGCATGAATTCAGCAATGGTTGTGACGTGTCACCTCCACCTTGGTTCCTGCTCCCTCCTCCACCATTTCTAAGCACATCTGCTACCCCCACACTGGACTCACCCACATGTGTCCACACTGCAGGCCCTCAGCATTCTTGCCAGGGCTCTGTGTAGAGGCCCTCTCGCTGTGCAACACTGCCCTGTTTCCTCAGTTCCCTCCCTGTCACTGGGTCCCTTCCCCTCTTTGCTCCTGAGGGCCCCAGGTGTTTAAACCCGGGCCCTGGGTTCCCAGCTCTGCTCCTACTGTCTCCACTCAATGCCACATATTTCCAGTCCCCTTACCCCCAAGATCTGCCAACATCCCCAGACTAGCAGCTGCTCACATGGCCTTCCCCTTGTCCACGCTGGCCCCTTTACTGTCTCCGAGCCCCTGGCACCGCCATGAGCTTTTCTCCCCTCTTCTGTCCCTTTTCTCCCCTTGACGCCCCTCGTGGTTTCAGGGACCAAGGCTCACGGCTGCGGCCAGACTCCACTATCCCCTTCCCCACACTGAGTGTGGACGGAACATTACTTGGCCCCGCCTCTGCCTTTTCTTTCTCTCTTATCTTCAAGAGTCTTCCTGTCTCTCTCACGTCCTGCCAGCATGCCACAGGCCCAGTGGTCTTTCCTTGACGTCCACTCACTTCTGGACCTGCCCTCGTGGGCCCTCTGGTGCCATGTGTGCCACCACTGTGGAGACAGACCTGCCTCTCTGGGCTCCTCTCTGACCTTCCATCATCTCCTCACACCTCTCCCAGGTTCCCTGCTGGTCGTACCAACACTGCTCTTTTTCCTGCATGGGATCTGTCATACCTTTGCCCCACTTTTGGAGGCAGAATATCTGCTTCTCCATGCCCACTCCTTCAGGTACTTTGTAATCCCTCTCCTGAGGTGGTGGATTCCCTGATCTTCTCACGTGACTTCTCAATCCTTAGCTGCAAGGGTCCAGCACCTGCCCCTCCTCCCCTCGGACCCCCTCTCCACCACGACCCACTCTCAGTTGTCCGAGGCAGCTCACCTGACCTGGGCCCGGTCTCTAGGTCTCTCCTGGCTTGCTTCTCTAGGGCACACACAGCAACACTTTCAGCTACTCTCTGTGACCCTTCCAGCTGGACTTGGGTGTCTCTTCTGCTGTGTGCTCCCTTCTCGGTTGCCCATCCGCTGCTCAACCCAGTTCAGTTCTCTCTGCCTCAGTCTCTCTGCTGAACACAGGCTCCACCTCCAACACATGCTAGAGAGCCAGGCTGAGCTCCCTCCCAGGCCCCACAGCCCCTGTAACCCTTCCTGTTTCCATCCAGACCCTCGTCTCACACTCTGACACAGCGCTCAGGGATTTTCGGCCTCTGATTCTCCTACCCCTTCCTTTCACCACAGCCCTCTCACCTTCTTCTCACCCTCTTGCCCCCACACCTGCCAGCCACCCCCGCCCCTGACACCTCCACACTCTGTCCAGACCCGCACCGAGCCCTGGTCCTGCTGTCCGCCCTCCTCCTCCCTCCTCGCAGTCACCTCTCCCTATAGTCTGACCTCTCCCACCCCCTCTGCCCCTTCCTTCATGCAGACGTCCTGTCCTCTGCTCTATGTGCACACAACGCTCCTTCCCTTCAGTCACCACTTCCGTCTCCCTTAGCCCTACTCAGAAGGCTTAAGCTTAGGGACACCATGCTTACAATCCACTCCCAACCAACGGATTGTAACCACCTGCCCAATCCCACCCCCAGCCTGCACTGTTGAGGTGCCTTGTCGGCTACATCCATTTGCTCGCTGTCTGCCTGGTCCTGGGTTTTCTTCCTCCTCGTCTGACAGTCTGGACTCTGATGCCTCCCTCTGCCCCACCCACCCTTCACCTCTCTACCCCGCTCTCCACCTGCCTTCACCCCAGTGATTCTCACCCGAGGATGCATGACCCCCAAGGCCAGCCTATCAGCAGCATCTCTGAGGATTGTTTTTGTGTTTTCTTTTTGGGTGTTTTTGGGTTTGTTTTTGTTTGGAGCAGAGCACTGCTCACCCTCAGATGTTCTGATAGGCCTCCCTTGGGGGCCATGCCCCAGCCCCCCCGCGGGTGAAAACCACCCCCCCCACCCCGGGAAAGAATCACTGCTGTGGAAGGCCAGCCTGCCTCCCTGGGCTGCACTCTTCCCTTGCCCACCTCGGGCCTCCCATCAGCTGCCAGTGGCCCAGGTCCTCAAAGATCCCAGCACTGCTCCCCTGGCACTGGCCGGGCACTGTCCTCCTGGAACCACCTCATTCCCTTCCCTGTTAGCTCACGGACACCTGAGGTGCCCCAAACCCCAGTCTGCATTAGAGCACTCTCTTGTTAAACCACACCCCCTGCCAACACTCCTCTCCCCACCCCTCACCCTTTATGACTCTCGGGCTTTGGAACAATATCTTTGGTGCAGACCTGTCCGCTTGGCACTTTGTCCATTACCCCAGATTACCATTCTTCATTTCAGCCCTGTGACGCTGTCCCCCTGGGGAGCCTTACCCACCCCCCCCCCCAGTCTTCCTGTCCCTCTGTGTTTCCACTGAGCAGACCTTTCCCTTCCTCCCTCCCTGCAGTGACTCCCCTTTGTCCTCTCTGTGTGGACTCCCTGGTCCTCCCAGTCCTCAACCTGTAGTCATCACCCCAACACTGGGCGTGTCATCACTCCAGAAGCTCAGTTAAAGCACATGATGTTCCAGTATCTGAAGTTGTCTCATAACCCCCCCACCCCCGCATCTTGATCCCAGACATCCCCCTCCCATGTTCAGCTCTGTCAAACCGGCCTGAACCCCAACCCAAACCCATTCCCTACCCACTCCTGATACCCACCTCCCACCCTGTCCCCCGACCCCATCCCCAGCAGATCGGATCCATAGTACTGAAGAGCCTGGCTGAAAGTTCTCCCCTAGCCACGACATTCCAGGCGCAGCAGCAGCCACTGCTCCCACCCACCACTAGCCACCCCTTTCTTTCCACGCCTCCCTCCACAAGCCTCAGCCCCCACTGGCTAGCCCCGTAACTCTTAAGTCCTTCTGGGTGGCCCGTCTGCCAGAATGCCTCTCTGCTACCTCCCCCTTCTCCTTCCCCCTGCTGCTGTCCAGCCTGTGGCCCTGCCCCTGCCCTCTGCTCTCCATCCTCCCTGGGTGCCTCCCATCGCCTGGTCTGTCTCTGCCAGGTGACCCTCCTGTCCTGCCACCTCACGACCCGTGTGGACGTTCCTTCCTGTGACTTTTCCTCACGTGATCCACTCCTCCCCTTCCCCTCCCGGCCTAGGGAGAGCGTCAGCCTCTCCTCTAGGCCCATCATCTCCTCTCCATCCTCCCTGATGCCTGTCATCACTGCCCTGGGTCATCCCTTCTCCATAGGGGGTGCTCCGTCCTGGGGCCTGCTCTCCCAGCTCACACTCCTTCCATCCCCTGCCCTGCCCCCTTCTCTCCAGAACCCCCCACTGTCTCTGGTTCAGTCCTTCCGTAGCTCGGGCCACGGTTTCCCTTTAGGCTCCCTTTTCCTTAGCCTGGCACTGGCTCTTCTCGTCTCACTTCCCTTTTCATCCAGCCACTGCTCACAGGACTGACACCAGGCCCCTACCTTCCCACCTGCTCCCTCCTTCTCCTCCACTGCTCCCACCTCTCCTCCTTCGGACCCTGGAATGCACCCCTGCCCTGCACCATTGCCTTGCTCTCCCACTCCCTGTTGACATGATCCAGATCTCCCCTCTGCCCTCTTTCCCTCTCAGCTGTGCTTTAAGACTCTTCTGGTTCTCCATCCCATTCTGCCTGCCCCTCTGTTCCCCACATCCAGCCTCCTGATCTGAGCCCCCAACCCCAGGCTCCACCATCCTGCCCTCCGCTCTCTCTTGCTGTGCCTCTGTGCCTCCCCCGGTTTCTTCTCTGACTAGACCTATGGTTTGAAGGTCCCTGTTTTTCCCCTGGCTCCCTGTGTGGAGTCTCTCTGCCACATTCTAGGCCTCCACCCTTTAGAGGTCCCTTGTAAATAACAGAAGCACTGTTGATACCACTTTAATTCCCGGCCACTCCTCTGCCAATTCTATTTGCTACCCACACTGGACCCCATCCACTTGAGTCCACCCTCGAGCCCCCGAGGCCTGCGGTGTTTCTGTGCAGGCTCTCTCGTCTCTCCCTGTGCAGCGCTGCCCACGTCACCAGTCGTCATGGCCCCTGTCTCCAGCTGCTCCTGGGAGCCTTGGGTCCTCACCCAGACCAGGCCATGGTCTTTAGGCTCCCTTTTCCTGTCTCAACTTCCTTCCTCTCCTCTCTTCCCTCTTAGTCAAGCCATTGCCCACAGTTCTTTACCCCAAGCTGCCGTTCCCTCCTCTTCTTCCTTCCCTGGCCGCCACTGCTTCCATTTCTTCTCCATCAGCACCCATGCTACACCCCTGCCAGCTGTGCTTGACCTCACATTCCCCCTTGAAATAGTCCAGGTCCCCCTGGCCCTCTTTGCCTCCTGGTGACATTCCATTCACCCCACCTGTGTGCAGATTTCTGTGACCGCCCGCGCCCCCCCACTCTCCATCCTGTTCTGCCTCGTTCCCTCTGTTGTCCATCAGCTCTCAGCCTCCCAGACAAGAGCTCCTGACCTCCTAACCCCCATCACCCACCCCTTGCCTTCCCCCTCTGTGCCCCTTTGCTGCCCATGTTATCTTCTCAGACTAGATCTCTGACACTCCACAGGTTTTGATGGTGCCTCCTCTCTTCCAACTTCTCTGGGTGGACTCTCTCCACTGCATTAGACTCCCACCCTTTCCAGTGCCCTCCCTCCCCCATAAGCAGATGCATGAATTCAGCAATGGTTGTGACGTGTCACCTCCACCTTGGTTCCTGCTCCCTCCTCCACCATTTCTAAGCACATCTGCTACCCCCACACTGGACTCACCCACATGTGTCCACACTGCAGGCCCTCAGAATTCTTGCCAGGGCTCTGTGTAGAGGCCCTCTCGCTGTGCAACACTGCCCTGTTTCCTCAGTTCCCTCCCTGTCACTGGGTCCCTTCCCCTCTTTGCTCCTGAGGGCCCCAGGTGTTTAAACCCGGGCCCTGGGTTCCCAGCTCTGCTCCTACTGTCTCCACTCAATGCCACATATATCCAGTCACCTTACCCCCAAGATCTGCCAACATCCCCAGACTAGCAGCTGCTCACATGGCCTTCCCCTTGTCCACGCTGGCCCCTTTACTGTCTCCGAGCCCCTGGCACCGCTATGAGGTTTTCTCCCCTCTTCTGTCCCTTTTCTCCCCTTGACGCCCCTCGTGGTTTCAGGGACCAAGGCTCACGGCTGCGGCCAGACTCCACTATCCCCTTCCCCACACTGAGTGTGGACGGAACATTACTTGGCCCCGCCTCTGCCTTTTCTTTCTCTCTTATCTTCAAGAGTCTTCCTGTCTCTCTCACGTCCCGCCAGCATGCCACAGGCCCAGTGGTCTTTCCTTGACGTCCACTCACTTCTGGACCTGCCCTCGTGGGCCCTCTGGTGCCATGTGTGCCACCACTGTGGAGACAGACCTGCCTCTCTGGGCTCCTCTCTGACCTTCCATCATCTCCTCACACCTCTCCCAGGTTCCCTGCTGGTCGTACCAACACTGCTCTTTTTCCTGCATGGGATCTGTCATACCTTTGCCCCACTTTTGGAGGCAGAATATCTGCTTCTCCATGCCCACTCCTTCAGGTTCTTTGTAATCCCTCTCCTGAGGTGGTGGATTCCCTGATCTTCTCACGTAACTACTCAATCCTTAGCTGCAAGGGTCCAGCACCTGCCCCTCCTCCCCTCGGACCCCCTCTCCACCACGACCCACTCTCAGTTGTCTGAGGCAGCTCACCTGACCTGGGCCCGGCCTCTAGGTCTCTCCTGGCTTGCTTCTCTAGGGCACACACAGCAACACTTTCAGCTACTCTCTGTGACCCTTCCAGCTGGACTCGGGTGTCTCTTCTGCTGCGTGCTCCCTTCTCGGTTGCCCATCCGCTGCTCAACCCCGTTCAGTCGTCTCTGCCTCAGTCACACTGAGACGCACTGCCCTGTCCACATGCCCCAGCCGGCAAAGCTCCTGTCCTGTGAACCCAGGCACCCTGTCCTCCCAGCTCCCCCCCCGCCGTGTAACCTTTCATGTTCCATTCAGATTGTCTCATACTCTTCTGACACATTCGTGGGGAACCCTTCCTGACTCTCTACCTTCATCCCTTCACCACACTACTGTTATCTTTAGCCTCCTCCCAGGCTGCCACCCCTTCTAACCCCAACCTCCCTCTGCACAGAGCCCTGGCCCTGCTGTCTGCCCTCCTCCTCCTCCTTCCTAGCAGTCACCTCTCCCCCGGACACTCTCCTGCACTGACCTCTGCCACCCCTTCTGGCCTTTCCATCAGTGTGGACGTCTCCTCTGGTGCTCTCTGCCCACGTACATACAACCCGTCATCCTTTCAGTCTCCACTTGCATCTCTGGGCTTTGTATCTCAAGCATCCTCAGCTCTGGGACCACCAAGCTGGCAATTCAATTGACTCTTGAACCATTAAGAGCAGTTGCAACCCACCCGCCGTCATTCAGGTGCCTCGTCAGCTACATCCATTTGCTCACTGTCTGCCTGGTCCTGGGTCCTTTTCCTCCATGTCTGACAGTCTGGACTCTGATGCCTCCCTCAGACCCAGGGGCTCATCTGCTCACCCTTCTCCACTGGGCCACTGCCTCTAGCAGCTCATCCTCCACTGGCCTCATCCCAGCTCCCCCAGTTCCTCACTCGCCTGACCTGCGCTGTGCTCTATCTCCTGCAGGGGCTTCCTCATGCCCTTGGCCCTCTTTGGGGGCCAGGTTCTCCACACCCACTCTCTCCTAGTTCTCTGCCATCCCTCTGGGCACAGTGTGTTCGCTGGCCCTCTCATCAAGCCGCTCCTGCCCTGGCTGCCGGGCGCCGTCTCCGGCGGTTCCTCACTCTCTGGCCTGTCGGACCCCCTCTCCTCCACCATGCCGCTCTCTCAGCTGTCTGAGGCAGCTCACCTGACCTCCCACACCCTGGGCCTGGTTTCTGGGTCTCTCCTGGCTTGCTTCTCTAGGGCACACACAGCAACACTTTCAGCTACTCTCTGTGACCCTTCCAGCTGGACTGAGGTGTCTCTTCTGCTGTGTGCTCCCTTCTCGGTTGCCCATCCGCTGCTCAACCCAGTTCAGTTCTCTCTGCCTCAGTCTCTCTGCTGAACACAGGCTCCACCTCCAACACATGCTAGAGAGCCAGGCTGAGCTCCCTCCCAGGCCCCACAGCCCCTGTAACCCTTCCTGTTTCCATCCAGACCCTCGTCTCACACTCTGACACAGCGCTCAGGGATTTTCGGCCTCTGATTCTCCTACCCCTTCCTTTCACCACAGCCCTCTCACCTTCTTCTCACCCTCTTGCCCCCACACCTGCCAGCCACCCCCGCCCCTGACACCTCCACACTCTGTCCAGACCCGCACCGAGCCCTGGTCCTGCTGTCCGCCCTCCTCCTCCCTCCTCGCAGTCACCTCTCCCCAGAGTCTCTGACCTCTCCCACCCCCTCTGCCCCTTCCTTCATGCAGACGTCCTGTCCTCTGCTCTACGTGCAAATGCACACAACGCTCCTTCCCTTCGGTCACCACTTCCGTCTCCCTTAGCCCTACTCAGAAGGCTTAAGCTCAGGGACACCATGCTTACAATCCACTCCCAACCAACGGATTGTAACCACCTGCCCAATCCCACCCCCAGCCTGCACTGTTGAGGTGCCTTGTCGGCTACATCCATTTGCTCGCTGTCTGCCTGGTCCTGGGTTTTCTTCCTCCTCGTCTGACAGTCTGGACTCTGATGCCTCCCTCTGCCCCACCCACCCTTCACCTCTCTGCCCCGCTCTCCACCTGCCTTCCCCCCAGTGATTCTCACCCGAGGATGCATGACCCCCAAGGCCAGCCTATCAGCAGCATCTCTGAGGATTGTTTTTGTGTTTTCTTTTTGGGTGTTTTTGGGTTTGTTTTTGTTTGGAGCAGAGCACTGCTCACCCTCAGATGTTCTGATAGGCCTCCCTTGGGGGCCATGCCCCAGCCCCCCCGCGGGAGAAAACCACCCCCCCCCCACCCCGGGAAAGAATCACTGCTGTGGAAGGCCAGCCTGCCTCCCTGGGCTGCACTCTTCCCTTGCCCACCTCGGGCCTCCCATCAGCTGCCAGTGGCCCAGGTCCTCAAAGATCCCAGCACTGCTCCCCTGACACTGGCCGGGCACTGTCCTCCTGGAACCACCTCATTCCCTTCCCTGTTAGCTCACGGACACCTGAGGTGCCCCAAACCCCAGTCTGCATTAGAGCACTCTCTTGTTAAACCACACCCCCTGCCAACACTCCTCTCCCCACCCCTCACCCTTTATGACTCTCGGGCTTTGGAACAATATCTTTGGTGCAGACCTGTCCTCTTGGCACTTTGTCCATTAGCCCAGATTACCATTCTTCATTTCAGCCCTGTGACGCTGTCCCCCTGGGGAGCCTTACCCACCCCCGCCCCCAGTCTTCCTGTCCCTCTGTGTTTCCACTGAGCAGACCTTTCCCTTCCTCCCTCCCTGCAGTGACTCCCCTTTGTCCTCTCTGTGTGGACTCCCTGGTCCTCCCAGTCCTCAACCTGTAGTCATCACCCCAACACTGGGCGTGTCATCACTCCAGAAGCTCAGTTAAAGCACATGATGTTCCAGTATCTGAAGTTGTCTCATAACCCCCCCACCCCCGCATCTTGATCCCAGACATCCCCCTCCCATGTTCAGCTCTGTCAAACCGGCCTGAACCCCAACCCAAACCCATTCCCTACCCACTCCTGATACCCACCTCCCACCCTGTCCCCCGACCCCATCCCCAGCAGATCGGATCCATAGTACTGAAGAGCCTGGCTGAAAGTTCTCCCCTAGCCACGACATTCCAGGCGCAGCAGCAGCCACTGCTCCCACCCACCACTAGCCACCCCTTTCTTTCCCCGCCTCCCTCCACAAGCCTCAGCCCCCACTGGCTAGCCCCGTAACTCTTAAGTCCTTCTGGGTGGCCCGTCTGCCAGAATGCCTCTCTGCTACCTCCCCCTTCTCCTTCCCCCTGCTGCTGTCCAGCCTGTGGCCCTGCCCCTGCCCTCTGCTCTCCATCCTCCCCGGGTGCCTCCCATCGCCTGGTCTGTCTCTGCCAGGTGACCCACCTGTCCTGCCACCTCACGACCCGTGTGGACGTTCCTTCCTGTGACTTTTCCTCACGTGATCCACTCCTCCCCTTCCCCTCCCTGGCCTAGGGAGAGCGTCAGCCTCTCCTCTAGGCCCATCATCTCCTCTCCATCCTCCCTGATGCCTCTCATCACTGCCCTGGGTCATCCCTTCTCCATAGGGGGTGCTCCGTCCTGGGGCCTGCTCTCCCAGCTCACACTCCTTCCATCCCCTGCCCTGCCCCCTTCTCTCCAGAACCACCCACTGTCTCTGGTTCAGTCCTTCCGTAGCTCGGGCCACGGTTTCCCTTTAGGCTCCCTTTTCCTTAGCCTGGCACTGGCTCTTCTCGTCTCACTTCCCTTTTCATCCAGCCACTGCTCACAGGACTGACACCAGGCCCCTACCTTCCCACCTCCTCCCTCCTTCTCCTCCACTGCTCCCACCTCTCCTCCTTCGGACCCTGGAATGCACCCCTGCCCTGCACCATTGCCTTGCTCTCCCACTCCCTGTTGACATGATCCAGATCTCCCCTCTGCCCTCTTTCCCTCTCAGCTGTGCTTTAAGACTCTTCTGGTTCTCCATCCCATTCTGCCTGCCCCTCTGTTCCCCACATCCAGCCTCCTGATCTGAGCCCCCAAGCCCAGGCTCCACCATCCTGCCCTCCGCTCTCTCTTGCTGTGCCTCTGTGCCTCCCCCGGTTTCTTCTCTGACTACACCTATGGTTTGAAGGTCCCTGTTTTTCCCCTGGCTCCCTGTGTGGAGTCTCTCTGCCACATTCTAGGCCTCCACCCTTTAGAGGTCCCTTGTAAATAACAGAAGCACTGTTGATACCACTTTAATTCCCGGCCACTCCTCTGCCAATTCTATTTGCTACCCACACTGGACCCCATCCACTTGAGTCCACCCTCGAGCCCCCGAGGCCTGCGGTGTTTCTGTGCAGGCTGTCTCGTCTCTCCCTGTGCAGCGCTGCCCACGTCACCAGTCGTCATGGCCCCTGTCTCCAGCTGCTCCTGGGAGCCTTGGGTCCTCACCCAGACCAGGCCATGGTCTTTAGGCTCCCTTTTCCTGTCTCAACTTCCTTCCTCTCCTCTCTTCCCTCTTAGTCAAGCCATTGGCCACAGTTCTTTACCCCAAGCTGCCGCTCCCTCCTCTTCTTCTTCCCTGGCCGCCACTGCTTCCACTTCTTCTCCATCAGCACCCGTGCTACACCCCTGCCAGCTGTGCTTGACCTCACATTCCCCCTTGAAATAGTCCAGGTCCCCCTGGCCCTCTTTCCCTCCTGGTGACATTCCATTCACCCCACCTGTGTGCAGATTTCTGTGACCGCCCGCGCCCCCCCACTCTCCATCCTGTTCTGCCTCGTTCCCTCTGTTGTCCATCAGCTCTCAGCCTCCCAGACAAGAGCTCCTGACCTCCTAACCCCCATCACCCACCCCTTGCCTTCCCCCTCTGCGCCCCTTTGCTGCCCATGTTATCTTCTCAGACTAGATCTCTGACACTCCACAGGTTTTGATGGTGCCTCGTCTCTTCCAACTTCTCTGGGTGGACTCTCTCCACTGCATTAGACTCCCACCCTTTCCAGTGCCCTCCCTCCCCCATAAGCAGATGCATGAATTCAGCAATGGTTGTGACGTGTCACCTCCACCTTGGTTCCTGCTCCCTCCTCCACCATTTCTAAGCACATCTGCTACCCCCACACTGGACTCACCCACATGTGTCCACACTGCAGGCCCTCAGAATTCTTGCCAGGGCTCTGTGTAGAGGCCCTCTCGCTGTGCAACACTGCCCTGTTTCCTCAGTTCCGTCCCTGTCACTGGGTCCCTTCCCCTCTTTGCTCCTGAGGGCCCCAGGTGTTTAAACCCGGGCCCTGGGTTCCCAGCTCTGCTCCTACTGTCTCCACTCAGTGCCACATATTTCCAGTCCCCTTACCCCCAAGATCTGCCAACATCCCCAGACTAGCAGCTGCTCACATGGCCTTCCCCTTGTCCACGCTGGCCCCTTTACTGTCTCCGAGCCCCTGGCACCGCCATGAGCTTTTCTCCCCTCTTCTGTCCCTTTTCTCCCCTTGACGCCCCTCGTGGTTTCAGGGACCAAGGCTCACGGCTGCGGCCAGACTCCACTATCCCCTTCCCCACACTGAGTGTGGACGGAACATTACTTGGCCCCGCCTCTGCCTTTTCTTTCTCTCTTATCTTCAAGAGTCTTCCTGTCTCTCTCACGTCCCGCCAGCATGCCACAGGCCCAGTGGTCTTTCCTTGACGTCCACTCACTTCTGGACCTGCCCTCGTGGGCCCTCTGGAGCCATGTGTGCCACCACTGTGGAGACAGACCTGCCTCTCTGGGCTCCTCTCTGACCTTCCATCATCTCCTCACACCTCTCCCAGGTTCCCTGCTGGTCGTACCAACACTGCTCTTTTTCCTGCATGGGATCTGTCATACCTTTGCCCCACTTTTGGAGGCAGAATATCTGCTTCTCCATGCCCACTCCTTCACGTTCTTTGTAATCCCTCTCCTGAGGTGGTGGATTCCCTGATCTTCTCACGTGACTTCTCAATCCTTAGCTGCAAGGGTCCAGCACCTGCCCCTCCTCCCCTCGGACCCCCTCTCCACCACGACCCACTCTCAGTTGTCCGAGGCAGCTCACCTGACCTGGGCCCGGTCTCTAGGTCTCTCCTGGCTTGCTTCTCTAGGGCACACACAGCAACACTTTCAGCTACTCTCTGTGACCCTTCCAGCTGGACTCGGGTGTCTCTTCTGCTGCGTGCTCCCTTCTCGGTTGCCCATCCGCTGCTCAACCCCGTTCAGTCGTCTCTGCCTCAGTCACACTGAGACGCACTGCCCTGTCCACATGCCCCAGCCGGCAAAGCTCCTGTCCTGTGAACCCAGGCACCCTGTCCTCCCAGCTCCCCCCCCGCCGTGTAACCTTTCATGTTCCATTCAGATTGTCTCATACTCTTCTGACACATTCGTGGGGAACCCTTCCTGACTCTCTACCTTCATCCCTTCACCACACGACTGTTATCTTTAGCCTCCTCCCAGGCTGCCACACCTTCTAACCCCAAGCTCCCTCTGCACAGAGCCCTGGCCCTGCTGTCTGCCCTCCTCCTCCTCCTTCCTAGCAGTCACCTCTCCCCCGGACACTCTCCTGCACTGACCTCTGCCACCCCTTCTGGCCTTTCCATCAGTGTGGACGTCTCCTCTGGTGCTCTCTGCCCACGTACATACAACCCGTCATCCTTTCAGTCTCCACTTGCATCTCTGGGCTTTGTATCTCAAGCATCCTCAGCTCTGGGACCACCAAGCTGGCAATTCAATTGACTCTTGAACCATTAAGAGCAGTTGCAACCCACCCGCCGTCATTCAGGTGCCTCGTCAGCTACATCCATTTGCTCACTGTCTGCCTGGTCCTGGGTCCTTTTCCTCCATGTCTGACAGTCTGGACTCTGATGCCTCCCTCAGACCCAGGGGCTCATCTGCTCACCCTTCTCCACTGGGCCACTGCCTCTAGCAGCTCATCCTCCACTGACCTCATCCCAGCTCCCCCAGTTCCTCACTCGCCTGACCTGCGCTGTGCTCTATCTCCTGCAGGGGCTTCCTCATGCCCTTGGCCCTCTTTGGGGGCCAGGTTCTCCACACCCACTCTCTCCTAGTTCTCTGCCATCCCTCTGGGCACAGTGTGTTCGCTGGCCCTCTCATCAAGCCGCTCCTGCCCTGGCTGCCGGGCGCCGTCTCCGGCGGTTCCTCACTCTCTGGCCTGTCGGACCCCCTCTCCTCCACCATGCCGCTCTCTCAGCTGTCTGAGCAGCTCACCTGACCTCCCACACCCTGGGCCTGGTTTCTGGGTCTCTCCTGGCTTGCTTCTCTAGGGCACACACAGCAACACTTTCAGCTACTCTCTGTGACCCTTCCAGCTGGACTGAGGTGTCTCTTCTGCTGTGTGCTCCCTTCTCGGTTGCCCATCCGCTGCTCAACCCAGTTCAGTTCTCTCTGCCTCAGTCTCTCTGCTGAACACAGGCTCCACCTCCAACACATGCTAGAGAGCCAGGCTGAGCTCCCTCCCAGGCCCCACAGCCCCTGTAACCCTTCCTGTTTCCATCCAGACCCTCGTCTCACACTCTGACACAGCGCTCAGGGATTTTCGGCCTCTGATTCTCCTACCCCTTCCTTTCACCACAGCCCTCTCACCTTCTTCTCACCCTCTTGCCCCCACACCTGCCAGCCACCCCCGCCCATGACACCTCCACACTCTGTCCAGACCCGCACCGAGCCCTGGTCCTGCTGTCCGCCCTCCTCCTCCCTCCTCGCAGTCACCTCTCCCCAGAGTCTCTGACCTCTCCCACCCCCTCTGCCCCTTCCTTCATGCAGACGTCCTGTCCTCTGCTCTACGTGCAAATGCACACAACGCTCCTTCCCTTCGGTCACCACTTCCGTCTCCCTTAGCCCTACTCAGAAGGCTTAAGCTCAGGGACACCATGCTTACAATCCACTCCCAACCAACGGATTGTAACCACCTGCCCAATCCCACCCCCAGCCTGCACTGTTGAGGTGCCTTGTCGGCTACATCCATTTGCTCGCTGTCTGCCTGGTCCTGGGTTTTCTTCCTCCTCGTCTGACAGTCTGGACTCTGATGCCTCCCTCTGCCCCACCCACCCTTCACCTCTCTGCCCCGCTCTCCACCTGCCTTCCCCCCAGTGATTCTCACCCGAGGATGCATGACCCCCAAGGCCAGCCTATCAGCAGCATCTCTGAGGATTGTTTTTGTGTTTTCTTTTTGGGTGTTTTTGGGTTTGTTTTTGTTTGGAGCAGAGCACTGCTCACCCTCAGATGTTCTGATAGGCCTCCCTTGGGGGCCATGCCCCAGCCCCCCCGCGGGTGAAAACCACCCCCCCCCACCCCGGGAAAGAATCACTGCTGTGGAAGGCCAGCCTGCCTCCCTGGGCTGCACTCTTCCCTTGCCCACCTCGGGCCTCCCATCAGCTGCCAGTGGCCCAGGTCCTCAAAGATCCCAGCACTGCTCCCCTGACACTGGCCGGGCACTGTCCTCCTGGAACCACCTCATTCCCTTCCCTGTTAGCTCACGGACACCTGAGGTGCCCCAAACCCCAGTCTGCATTAAAAACTATTGTTCACACACCCCTATGACCCCTCCTTCCCTCCACCCTTTGTGACTCTCAGGCTTTGGAACAATATCTTTGTTCGAAACCTGTCCTCCTTGGCACTTGCCACTGTGCATTACCCTAAGTTACCCCTCTTCATATCAGACCTGTGACAGTGTCCCCTTGGGGAGCCTTGCCCCCCACCTCAGTCTTCCTGTCCCTCTGTGTTTCCACTGAGCAGACCTTTCCGTTCCTCCCTTCTTGTAGTGACACTTCTTTGTCCTGTGTGGTTGGACTCACTGCTCTTCCTGGTCCTCAACCTGTAGTCATGACCCCAACACTGGATGTGCCATCAGTCCAGAAACTCAGTTAAAAGTAAATGATGTTTCCAGTGTCTTAAGATTGGTTCACGCCGCCCCCCCTCAATCCCCTACCCCATTGATTCCAACCCTCCCCTCCCCCCAACCCAGTCAAACGCAACCACCCCAGCCAGTCCCTCCCACCGTGTCCCACCTCCCACCCCATCCCCAGCAGATCGGATCCATAATAGTAAAGAGCCTGGCCGAAAAGTTCTCCCCTAGCCACAACATTCTAGGCTGTAGCAGCAGCCACTGCTTCCACCCACCACTAACCACCCCTTTCTTTTCATGCCTCCCTCCACAAGCCTCTGTCCCCACTGGCTGGCCCTGTAAGTCTTAAGTCCTTCCGCCTGCCAGAATGCCTCTCTGCCACCTCACTCTCCTCCTTCCCCCTGCTGCTGTCCAGCCTGTGTCCCTTCCCCTGCCCTCTGCTCTCCATCCTCCCCGGGTGCCTCCTGTCTTCTGGTGTGTTTCTGGTAGATGACTCTCCCTTGGTGCTGCACTGAGGCCCCATGTGAATACTGCTTCCTGAGACCTTTCCTCATGTGATCCATTTCTTCCCTCTCCCTTCCTGACCCTTCTCTAGGGACTCAGCTGATAGGGAACCCCTCTGTACTCTACCTTCATCCCTTCACCACAGTACTGTTGCCTTTTGACTCCCCTCTTGCTTCCACATCTACCGACCCCAGTCTCGCCCAGCACAGAGCCCTGGTCCTGCTGTCCACCCTCCTGCCCTTTTCCTCCTCCAGAGCACTCGTCTCCCCCAGATGCTTTCCTGAACTGTCCTCTCCCATCCACTCAGCCCCTTCCTTCTCTAGGAAGAGTTTGCCTCTTCTCTAGGGGCCTCCGGTCTCCAAGCTCAGTCATGTCTGTCGCTGAGTAGCTTTGGGGCATCCCTTCCCTGTAGGGGTGCTCCTCCTGTGACCTGCTTTTCTGTCATACTCTCTTCTTCCCCTACCCTGCTACATTCGCTCTGAAACCATCTGCTGTCTCTTGTCAGGTCCTTCCACTGGGTCTAGTGTGCCTGTCTTTTTAGGCTTCCTAATCCTTATACCCGCCTCATCTCACCTTCCTTACTCTTCTCTGTTCCCTTTTAATCAGCCACTGACCACAGTTCTTTGCACCAGGCCCCTACTCCCCACTTTCCTCCCCCGCCTCCACTGCTTCTCCCTCTCCCATAGGCCCTGGGATCCGCGCCTTGCCCCCCCCCCACTCCCCAGTGACATGGCCTGGATCTACTCCTTGCCTTCTTTCCCTCTGGGCCGTGATCCCTCCTGTGCAGACCCCTCCTTCTTCCCTCCCATTCTGCACTGCCCCCCGAGTTGTTTCCTGGATTAAGTCTCTCAAGCAAGAGCCCTTCACCCCCAAGCCCCTCCGTATCCCACCCACTGCCCACTCCCTCTGTGCCCCTTTGCTGCCCACATGATCTTCTCAGACCAGACCTCTGACACCCCACTGCGTTTGAAGGTCCCCCTCCGTCCATGTGTGTAGTCTCTCCACTACAAGCTGCACCTCCACCCCGCTTTCCAGTGCCCACCGCCCCACCACCCGAAGAGCAAAAGCTCAGAATTGGTGATGGTTGGGAAATATCGACACAGCCTTGGTTCTCTCTCACTCCCCTGCCAGTTTTGCTACCCACAGTCTGAACTCCAACCATGTAAGTCCATCGGAAATCTCTTGAGGTTACGCACTGGTGGTTTCTCTGTAGGATCCTTCTTAATGTGCAGTGATGGCCAGTCACTGCAGCTCCAGGACCCCATTTGCTCGTGAGGACCTGAGGTTTTCAAATGCCTGGACGGTTAGGTCTCATCTCTGTGCTGCACCTACGTTCTGCCCCTTGAACCCTGAGATCTGCTGAAGTCTCCAGATTGAGCGTTCTACAGGCTGCCTTCCCCTCTCCCTGCTGAGCCTCTCACCCATCCCTAAGGCTTTCTCCCTCTCCCTTCTCTTGTGATGGCCGTCCCCATTTCTCTTCCCTTCCACCCTCTGAGCAACTCCCTACCACTCAGTCATGAGAAGCATGCAGTGCTCTTCTCCTTGACCAACCCTCATGCTCCCAGGATGGCCAATTCCTTTGTCCCCAGCACACTGTACTAAACCCATCTACTGTGTGGATTCACCCGTAAGACCCATGCCTTTTGTGCCCACCGCACTGGGGAAGGCCATTGCTTCTCTGGGCCCTTTCTTCTCATCTTTCCCCATCTCAAGCATCTCCACTGGGCCACTGCCTCTAGCAGCTCATCCTCCACTGGCCTCATCCCACCTCCCCCAGTTCCTCACTCGCCTGACCTGCGCTGTGCTCTTCCTCCTGCAGGGGTTTCCTCATGCCCTTGGCCCACTTTGGGGGCCAGATTCTCCACACCCACTCTCTCCTAGTTCTCTGCCATCCCTCTGGGCACAGTGTGTTCGCTGGCCCTCTCATCAAGCCGCTCCTGCCCTGGCTGCCGGGCGCCATCTCCGGCGGTTCCTCACTCTCTGGCCTGTCGGACCCCCTCTCCTCCACCATGCCGCTCTCTCAGCTGTCTGAGCAGCTCACCTGACCTCCCACGCCCTGGGCCCGGTTTCTAGGTCTCTCCTGGCTTGCTTCTCTAGGGCACACACAGCAACACTTTCAGCTACTCTCTGTGACCCTTCCAGCTGGACTGAGGTGTCTCTTCTGCTGTGTGCTCCCTTCTCGGTTGCCCATCCGCTGCTCAACCCAGTTCAGTTCTCTCTGCCTCAGTCTCTCTGCTGAACACAGGCTCCACCTCCAACACATGCTAGAGAGCCAGGCTGAGCTCCCTCCCAGGCCCCACAGCCCCTGTAACCCTTCCTGTTTCCATCCAGACCCTCGTCTCACACTCTGACACAGCGCTCAGGGATTTTCGGCCTCTGATTCTCCTACCCCTTCCTTTCACCACAGCCCTCTCACCTTCTTCTCACCCTCTTGCCCCCACACCTGCCAGCCACCCCCGCCCCTGACACCTCCACACTCTGTCCAGACCCGCACCGAGCCCTGGTCCTGCTGTCCGCCCTCCTCCTCCCTCCTCGCAGTCACCTCTCCCCAGAGTCTCTGACCTCTCCCACCCCCTCTGCCCCTTCCTTCATGCAGACGTCCTGTCCTCTGCTCTACGTGCAAATGCACACAACGCTCCTTCCCTTCGGTCACCACTTCCGTCTCCCTTAGCCCTACTCAGAAGGCTTAAGCTCAGGGACACCATGCTTACAATCCACTCCCAACCAACGGATTGTAACCACCTGCCCAATCCCACCCCCAGCCTGCACTGTTCCAGGTGCCTTGTCGGCTACATCCATTTGCTCGCTGTCTGCCTGGTCCTGGGTTCTCTTCCTCCTTGTCTGACAGTCTGGACTCTGATGCCTCCCTCTGCCCCACCCACCCTTCACCTCTCTGCCCTGCTCTCCACCTGCCTTCCCCCCAGTGATTCTCACCCGAGGATGCATGACCCCCAAGGCCAGCCTATCAGCAGCATCTCTGAGGATTGTTTTTGTGTTTTCTTTTTGGGTGTTTTTGGGTTTGTTTTTGTTTGGAGCAGAGCACTGCTCACCCTCAGATGTTCTGATAGGCCTCCCTTGGGGGCCATGCCCCAGCCCCCCAACGGGTGAAAACCACCCCCCCCTACCCCGGGAAAGAATCACTGCTGTGGAAGGCCAGCCTGCCTCCCTGGGCTGCACTCTTCCCTTTCCCGCCTTGGGCCTCCCATCAGCTGCCACTGGCCCAGTTCCTCAAGATCCCAGCACTGCTTCCGTCACGACCCCAACACTGTGCTAGCACTATCCTCTTGGAACCACCCCATTCCCTTCCATCTTACATGCCCCAAACTCCAGCCTATTTTTCCTCGTTAAACTTTTAATTTCCTTAGGTCTGTCCTCCCTTTTGGTCAGGAATAATTGTTGAATGTGATTTTAATTCTTTCTTCGTAAACTTCCTCAAACATCCCTCATTCATTCCATTATTACTTGTTTTCAAACAAGCTGTTCAAACAACTTGTTTGAAAACACTTGTTTAGTGTTCCCTGTGTTATAGACCCAGAAGTCTACTTATTGCAGCTCTCATTCTTTTCTGTATTTAATATTTTGCAGGAGATGCTCTAAACCTTCCCTCTCATCCTTTGTCCCTCGACTACACTCTCTTTGCCAGACTCTTAATTTCTCTCCCTTCTAGATCTCGTTGAAAACTTGAACCTTCCTTTACTCAGCTATTAAAAAGTATATGTGGGTTTAACCCCTCTTCTTAACCTGATTTCACTCACATTCTCATTTAATATTCTCCTTTCATTAATACTTTGTATGTTTTAAGTTTATATACTGTAACAAGCTTGGCAGGATTCTCTGTTCTACTACCTTATTTTACCCAGTCTTTGCTATTATCCTCATCATGCGTTGGGTTTTACTGGACTCTAGTTTTGTCATTGTCTGTATGTAATCCATGCAGTCTTCCTTTCCTTTATTCTTTTTCTATTTCCATTATTACTGAATAAGGACATTTTCGTCTTATTCTTGTTTCTTCTCATGGACTCCTTTATTTCTAGGTGTAACTCTAGTTTTACACATCTATTTTGTTCCCCTTTCTCTTCTCTGCCATATTTAAACCCTGTATACCTCAACCCACCCCCATTTCATAATTTGCCCAGTACCATCTTATGAAGTTATGAATCCTTTCTTGATGCAGATGTACAGTTTTTAATTTATTCCATTGCATCCTTTCCCCCATGTCAGCTGAATCCCTCTTTATTTATGTCTTAACTTCTTTTTCCATTTTGCCTTTTTGTAATAGTCCACTCTAATGCATGCAGTTGCCTTCTGACTTGTTTTTATCTGCCTTCACTTATTTAATACTTGTGGCCTGTCTTTAATCCTGTGTCCATTTCTGCCCTCAACAAGGATCTCCTAATTGTGAAACTGTTTTACCCTATGTTTAATCTTGTTGTTCAGAAATGTTTTTATCCATACAGTGCTCTTTTTCCTTGATTTCTGTCACCTACATTCTTCCTTGTTCCATTAAATACAATTATAGTGCCAAACCTTGTTTTTCAGCATATCATTGCTCACATGATCTTTCCCATCTAAAGTTAAGTTTTACTTTTCCACCCATTTTCTTCTGGTTTTTCTTTCCCTATTCTACCTTTTATTAACCATTTATATACTGAGTATGTATCATTCTCACACACTCACTAATACCTCCCTCTTTGGTTCTTCTTTTTGTTCTACATTCATTGTTCAATCCAGTTCCATGTTTCTCCTTTCTTACATATTTTGTTGAATTGCTTTGGTTTTCTATTTATTCCTTGGTTGGAGCCCTGCAATTTGTCTTGTTTTAGGTCCACTTCACTGAGTTTGTCTCTGACCTTTCTGCCAACTACACTTTCTTATGAAGGCATGCTTTCCCAGATCCTGTCCTTATGTCTCATTTTCAATTATCACTTTATCTACCCCCCTTTCTTTTTTAAGAAATGCCTCACCACCCAGTTCTCTTCTTGACTCAACTGCTTTATAAGTACAAGCAATTTTCATTATCTTTTCTTTAAAATATGCTGAATAACAGTTTTTCTTAGTAAATGCTTATATTGCAATATCTTAAATTCAAAGGCCTGTAACCATCTTCATTTAAAAAAAAAATCCAACATATCTTATCAACCATCACACAAATGCTATTATAAAAAAGTTCTAAGTATTTCTTATAAACCACTTTAAAGGACAGCTACATAATTATTCAGCGTAAAACTCATTCACTAGTGTACATGTTTGTATGTAGTGCAAAATGACCCCATTCTACAGGACTCTGATTTACACTGCATGGATAATGAGAGGTTCTCGAGAGAAATACCAAATGCAGATACATTTTTTAAATGCAATGTGTAAATAAGAAACTTTTGTGAAACATTTACTTACCAACTGGTGAATTGCTGGGGTTGATCCACACATATTGTAGGGAAGATGACCGGAATAATGCACAACACGTTTAAAACCGTTGAGCATAGGAGGTGAGCTTATACATGGAGGAACTATATCTGCAGCAAACATACACTATCCCAAACAGACAGTACAAACTCAGTTTTTGCTAGCTTAAGAGTGCTAACTTACTGTACCAGGTTGCTGAAGCACATAATGATATGCAGGTTAAAAACTTTTCATATTAACAAGTATTCTGATAATGTAGTAAACAGCTGGAGATACCCACATTCTTCATTCTGGTCCCAGGAATATTTGCCATTTTGCACCTGGCATACTACATACCCAGCCTACTTCATGCATCCCTCTCTAACCAGCATCTTCTCCCCCCTTCCCCTTTCCTCTCTCTTTAATACAAGGGTTTGCAGTTGCTTCTTTCACTGTCAACCAGCTCTCATGTGACACCTTAACTTCTCGGCAAACTAACCTCATACTTACAGGCAAGTCTTCCATAACTCCTTTTGAACATCTGCCCTACCACATCTTAAACATTCTCCTTATCTTTCCCCTGCAGATTCTGTAATATATCAATGAGTTTAGTACTATGAGGTTGGCTTCCTCATGATCTCCGACCACTCCTCAGTCAACAGCACTCATTTGTTCTACCAGAAAAAAGTATCCAATCCACACCTCCTAAAAGGTCAATCAGTGGTGATATCTTTAAGTTTCCACCAATGCCGCCTTGTCAAGTTTTATCTTAATCCATGTCTTTCTAACCTTCCCTCATAAACAGTCACTTCAGTGATAAATTTCCCACAAACACTTGAAGAGCCAGCCTACCCAAGTCCTGTTCTTTTTTAGGCCCCAGATCGTCTTTCATTCTAAACACAGTTGAAGGACCTGATGGTTCTGTTTCTTTCATTCACACCTGATCTGTTTTGTTGCCATTCTATCTACTCAGAACTCCTATATAATTCATACAGTGCCCCTTTACTTACTTGCCATCCTCTCTTATTTTTTTCTTATTCTGTCATAACCTCCGGCCTTAGTATGGAGTAATAACCATTTCTTTCATCACTATGACTATTCAAATAATGTCTTTCCATCTGCAAGTAACTTGAACATTGCTCTTCTATTCCTTTTCTGCCTCCTTTTGCTGAAAACTCCCTATGTTTCCTCCAACATTCCTTCTTCTTCCAGTTATATCATTCCAGTGAATCTAGTCATCTTTTCTGGATATGTATACTTCTGAAATTCAGCACCCACAATTCCACCTTCATCTATCTTCCTTATTTCCTACATTCTGTACTGAAATCTATTCAGGATTTCTGCTCTGGCCCATTTTAAGTCCAACTGCATTTAATCACTCTCTAACTTCTCATTCTATTGACTACACTGATTACTAAAAATCTTTTTCCAACGAAACTTTCTGGACAGCAACACATCATACTCTTGCTCTTATTTAGCAGTACTCTCACTTCTTTCCTCAGTTGGTTGATGTCTGGCTTACCATACAGTTCTTCACTCAACGTCCAATTCTGACAGCTGTGCTCCTCATTCTGGCCCTCTTTAGTGCCCTTGTTTGTTCAAGTTTGCAAAACTGCATGCTCTGCGCCACAGCCTATATCTACTCCCTTCTCCTTACTTAGACCTCAACCTCAGTTTTTCCCTACTTTTTCTTTCTCTCTTTTTAAAAATACGTATCTCAGCAGTTTCTCTCAAGTCAGTCCTAACAGACTAATTTCTTAGTACTTTAACATCATACTTCAACAAATTCTCCCTGAGTTCCATTGATTATTCGCTCTGTCATATATATGAACATCTATAATATTTTTGGCTTCCGTCTCTAATCATAGTGAGGGATACATTAGTCTTCTCTTGAGGTGTACTCTTGAGGCATATTTACATTTACTGCTTACCAAATACAGTTCATCCTTCACCAGATAAACCACTCACCTGCACTTTCTAGTCAAACCAGTGTCTTTCAGGTTGCTATCAATGACTTAACATCCTAACTTTCCCTTCTAACCATTCTTATCAACCCAGCCCTTTAAAATGTTTTATTCCCCCCAAATTCATACACCTATTACCTCACTTCTTTATATCATGACTTTATACTATATTTGATTGATAGTTTTTAAAGGAACAGAATAATGCACATGTAATTGAGACTTATGTACCACTTAAGAATCATTTACCTCTTTCCTAAGAGAAAAATCACTAAATAATTTGATAAACATATTGTTATACTTTTCATAAATATTTATGTACCCACAAATAATATGTAATGCTATCTTTGAGGGTTTTTTATATATGTATAAATTGTCCCATTTTTTTTTTATCAAGACTGTAAGTGCTAGTCTACTTTCTAACTCCTACTCATTCATATGCAGGCCTTTGCTTCTCTCTCATTATATACACCACTCCCTGTCCTCTTTAACAGCAAACATTTTTAACCAATCAGACCCCTTCTGAGATCTGACAGACTTTTCCATTCCAGGTCTCTTCAGTTCATATCTCATTTGCCTTTTTGCTACTCTACTGAGAACCCCATTCTAATTCATGCAATGCTCCCATTATTTAAGATATGGTAGAGCATAAAAGAATAAGAAAGAAGAGGGGGTTTTAATCTTAACTAACCATTTCAGCTACTGTCCTATATCACAGCAAAGGACACAGTATGTTTCTGCTGAGGTTTACCTCCCTAATGATTCCCAACCATTCCTCAAGAAATACAAATAGTCTTCTCTACAGAAGAACCACTGGCCCATGCTCCCTAATTGGTCAATCCTGATGTGTTTTAAGGTTACTAACAATGTCTTTTTATGAGAAATCCTCTTAATAAAACTCCTTTAAACTTTCCTATTAAACAAGCTTTTAATTAAAAAATTTTACTCACAGCATTCTAATTTACTGTGAGTAATTTACTCACAGCATTCTAGTCTACTCTCTAATTCCCATTTTTATCTAGGTCCTTGAAACTCTGTTAACAGATACACCACTCATTACCATTGGGCCTTCCCATCCAATGTGAACATTTAAACTTACATCAAGATCTCCATTCTGCATCTCATTATTACATACCTGATCTGTATTGCTGCCACTCCATTATTCTTAAGTCTTCTCTAGTTCATACAATAGTCCTTTATTCACTTCACAAACTCTGTTTTCCACTTAGTCCAAATACTGTACCATGACCCACCAGTCAATAAACACCATTCTTAAATCAACCCTCCACATCTGCAGGAAGCTTCACTGCTCTTTCATTCCTTTCCCTCTGTTCCTACGTTGCCGTAGAGAAGCATGCTTCCTGGTCTTCTGTGTCCCTCCTTTCAGCTTCCACCTACATTTACAGCATGCTTATGGATCCAGTTGTTGCTTCGGGACAGATATCCTCTCATGTTGGGCACTCGCTGCTCAGGCCCTGCCATCTTCCCTAAGTGTCCCAGACTCTTTCCCAAAGCTTTTGTTTGTACTGTTGGTTCAACAGAAACCTCCATAGGGTTCCTGTCACTGGCCTGCCTTTTATGTCCATCCCACTTGGCTTGTTTCTGACCTTTCACTCTTATTGACCACACCCATTACTTCTAGTATTTTTCCAAAAAGCATCCTGGACTGCAAAACTTCATACTCCAGCTCTTGTTTGGCTTTTAACCTCACGTTCTCTCCTTATTCATACACAACTCTGACACATCTCCAGTTCCTATTCCCTAATGTTCCCATTTAGCGCTCTTCAGTGCCCTTCCATGTTTATTCTTCAACATTGCATGTTCTTCACCCTAATTCACACACACTTTCTCCTTATTTAGCTTCTAACCTCTTTTGCTCTTTCCTTCTTTGCTATTTTTTCATACAGGTCTCCCCAGGTGTTTCTCTTACCTTCTGTAAATTCTAATATATTTCTTTAACTTCTGAGTATATCTTTAACATCCCTCATATAGTCAATTTCCCTTTGGAGAATTCCCCCGTATATCTTCAACTTTCATAACAATGAATGCATATTCTTTTTGAGGTTTCCTCTTCTCCTCACACCCACTCTCTCCCTCACACAAAACCAATGTTCTACTCTTCAGACAAGCCTTTCCCCTAGATAGCTGCTAAGCTGTCTTCTTCCTTTTCATCATGGTCTCTGGCTTAGGTGTGGTGTCATATGCCTCCATGTGGTATCAGTGACAGTTTCTTCATCAATATTAAGTGATACTGTCTCATCTGGCAGCAATTTTAACTTTACTATTGTACTCCTTTTTATAAAGTGGTACCTTATATTCAGCATCCCTCTTTCATTCAGAGACTGGGTATGTACACATTCCCATATCTAGATAAAGGAGAACGTGTCACATTCAGCAGTCACTGTTCAGACCCTGGACTGGATTATATAGTTCCAGCCCCTGTAACCTGTCTTCTACAAAGCCTCCTGAACAGGTCCCCCCTCATCACCTCAGTTCTTATGTAGCCACATTCCCTCCCTCCTCTCTTTGAGTGGTTGTGATCTAGATTAACAAAAATCACTCTATTCAGTTTCCCCCCCTCCCATGTCCCAGGATTTCTCACTCTAGCACTCTTTCATGCCCCTACTCGTTGGCCATGTTACTTCCTGCAAGCTTCCCACCCAAGTTTTAAGTCACACAGCCCTTTCCCTTTTTATAGCCACCATTCTCCCCTTATCTACTGTCTTTTCTTACGAGTCTCCTCAGCTGTTTCTCTTATTTCCAACTAATCCTAGTATGACTGCTTGCTAGCAAAAATTTTTTAATCAGAATTACTCCTTATCTGCCTTTATCTAAAGCAGTGGCTCTCAAACTGCAGTTTGTTAAAATACAAACGGCTGAGTCCCACCCCAAATTGCTGATTCAGTGGGTCTAGTGGGGCCAGAGAATTTTGTAACAAAAACCAAGCCCTTTAAAATTTCCAGTGAAGGCATCAGGAGTCTACTCCTGACTGTCACTCCTTTTCAAGCCTCTGTTTCTCTCCCATTGTACAGACTAGTCATTGCAGTCTGGCTGACATCCAACACACTGACTGCTTAGGTCCATCCTCACACCTGTAGGCTTCCCCATTCTGGGAATCCTGAGGGTCCTGTGGTTTTGCTTGTTACCATCCACTCAGAGTCGTCCTCTTGTCTGTACAGCACTCCTCTTGGCTTTAACTCCCCCCGCCCTATGCCCTTTTCTGTGTCTTTTGGCCCACATATGGGATCTTCTCTCTCCAGTCAATGCCTGTCATTCTTCAAATGGCATTGTTTTAATCTGGGGGCATCTGTAACGTCACTCTCCGATTCGTTTTCTCATTACCTGTCTTACCCTAAAGAAATATGCTACCTTATCTTTAGCTTCTCTTCTTGTTTTAGCTACCGTTCTGTTTCATTCAAGTGGATTCAGTCTCCTTGGAAACAGCACTTCCTAGCCAGGTTCTCTCCCCTGTAGCTGTCTCTTCACTTTCAGAAAACCTTCACATGGCAGAGTAAATTCTAAGGACAACTTTCACGTGGTATTTGCATGCTATTCGTTTGTATCTCCCTTTGGTTTTTGCCCTCCCATATCTTAATTACATATAGCATAATTTCCTCTACCATCTGTACGTGAAAATAACAAATGAAGTTTTACTTTTCATATCGGTTTACAACATATCCCTAGCCACTTACTCATGATCCATGCTACAGAACCAAGTGCTCAGAGATTTATCTTGGTGTCTTTAAGGTTGCTAGCCTGCTTTTAATCCTCCTAACTTAAACTTCCCACTAAAACATCCCAATTCTCCTATTGTATATACTGCTTTTCAGAGTCTGGCATTAAGAACCATCATTTGACCAATTAGACCTGTTATAAGATCTTGCAGGAGTTCCCATTCTGGGAAACTGTTCCTCATCTTACCTGCCCATGCCACTCCACCTGTTCTCAACTACTCTTAAGTTCTTCCCTTGTTTAGTTTCCCATCTCTCTTCTTTCTTAGTTAATCATGATCTCTGGTACAAGTACAGTGCCAACTCCCTCCTGCAGTACCTGCCAGTCTTCACATGACCCCATCTCTTCTGCAGGTTCTTCTGCTCTTTTCTTTGATTAACCCTAGAGAAACACTATGTTACCTACATCACTATGTTACCTACATCACAGCAACCACGTCTGTAGCATTCCCCGTGGATTGAGTAGTGAGTGTTTTTCTTTCATCTTCCTTGTTTCCTGTACACTATTATGAGTACATTTGCACTCTTCAGTTCAGTACAGACCTTCACAGGATTCTGCCCCTGGCCATGGCTCAGATCCATCACCTTTAGACTCTTGTTTTATCATTCTATTGGTCATATTTGTTGCTTCAAACATCACTGGAGCAAAGATTCCCAGATTCTGTTAGGCACTCTCTCATTAACACCAGCTCTCATTTGCCACTTCCTCTTCACATCCTCTCTCCTCTTTGGTTGTAATCTAGCTTAGCTCCCATCTCTCTACTTAATATGCATTTCTTCCCTTTTCCAGTGTTCCTCCTTCTGGCCCTCTTTACTGCCCTTCCCAACTCTCACACATCTTATATTCAGCACCCCAGCTTAAACCCTCTGACTTCTGTTTTATGCTTCTAGCCTCCATCTTTTCACCTCTCTCTTCCTCCAGAATTTTTTCCACACAAATCTCCCTAGGAAATGTCTGTCACTTTTAGCCCTAATAGGGTAACTTCTAAGAGTAACCAATTTTAATGGTGTACTGCAGTAATCTACCATATCTTAGCTCTCCATCACCCTTTCATTTCCCATCTGTCTACAGATGAAATGGATGCAAAATACTTCTCTTCAGGTATATTTCCTTCAGAATCTTCACTCATCTCCCCATCTACTACAATAATCTGTCCTCTGGCCAAACTACCTATTCATATCCTCTAATAAGTCAAACCTAATCTCCAAAGATGCCAGCAATGGGTTTTTATCTGCATTCATTGTAACCAGCTTCCTTAAATACTTTCCTGTCACCCTTATCCTTTGACAATTTCCCTCCAAATCGGTGCTCCTCCCTCCCACTCCAGTCTTTGGCCTCACACTTTGTGTACTTCTCATCCCCATACGGTCTTTACATCCAAAACGTGTCCCGTTAGACCCTGCTGAGCTCTGGCGGGGTTCTTGATTCAAAATCTTTGTCCCACACCTCTCTGCCTTCTCTGCTGTCCACTATACAGTACTTATTTCCATTTCTTTGCCTCCAGTCTCTCCGTTCTTCATTCCGTCCTGACTCTTGGCCCAGGAATGCTGACTTGTCCTTCATGTTGACCTCTGTCATTCCTCGGTGGCTCCTTTCCGCCTGGGAGCAGTTTAATCTTTCGGTTCTGTACCTTTCTTCCCTGCCCCCCATCTTTGTCCTAGAGAAGAGCCTTATCTTCAGCACCCCTCCTGCCGTGTGTGCAGCGTTTTCCTGGAGGGCACATGCTTACTTCTGGCACTCACTGCCCCACTCGCTTTCTTTCATTTGCCTTGACTCCGTTCACTCTCTATACAACCCTTTCTTCTCAGTTCAGTCCAGACCTGTGGGCAATGCTGCGGGTAGCCTGTGTTTCTGGCCCATCCCTCCTATCCTCTTATCTTCTGCCCCACTGACCACATCCTTCTCTGTAACTATCATTCCAACAAAGCTTTCTGGAATCACCTATAATCCCACTCACTTAGTCACAGTCTTCCCTCCAGTGGCTGAGACCTGGCAGCTCCCTACCAAATCTCCCAGTCTGCCACTTGCCACAGTGCGTGTGCTGCACCCCAGCCGAAGTCACACAGCTCTTGCCTTTCTTGTCTTCCAGCATCCAGCTTTTCTTTAATTCTGTGTTTTGGGGTTTTCTCCATACAGGTTTGCTCAACAGTTATCTCCCGTTTTCAGTCAGTCCTCACAAGACAAGCCTCCTTTCTGGGAACAGTTTTAATGCAGATCTTCAGGGCATTCCTCCCCTGTTCCCTTGTCATCTGCCTTGTGTGGTTCATGAAGTGCTTATCTTTGTTATGGCAATGGGCTCAGTCTTGTCCTCCTGCCATGGAAAGGCTCTCTCACCCACTCTCCTCATCACTGATGTTGGTAGTCATCCTCTCTCACAACAATAAGCGATTGCTACCAGTGGGTTTTACTGGAGTTCACCCTAGATTCCATGTAAGTTTTCACTGTATCAACGAAGCCATTTAATTGAAAATTTGCCACAAAAGTTTCAGGAATATTATCTGTATTAATACCACTCCCATTTACTTTCTTAATCCATTTTTCCTTATCACTTGCTTATACATAGTGTCTTGTGTCTTTACTTACAATAAAATTTAACCAGGTAGCCCAGTCTCTGATCTGCCATTGTTCCCATCTCTCTTTACTGCTCTTCCTCATTTTCCAGTGGCCTCGGTGAACCAGCATGGGGTTCACCATACCTCATAATCTTCTATGACTCAGCATCTGCCCTGCCTCTCCATTTTTATTTGACCTTTGTCCATATCATAGTCCCATCTTCTCCTCTTTTTTAAAAAAATAACTCACCTGATCTATTCTAAATTTGTGTTAATTTCTACTTCTTTCTTCTTCCACCTTCCTCCTGCAGAAAACCCTACCTCAGTTTAACCAAGATCATTCATCAATCAACCCCCTATGGCACTGAAACAGATTCTGTAATTGATAGGTACACCCTTTCCTATGTGGGGCAATCCACTCCCACCATGTGTTTTCAGTATACTTGAGTAAATTGACTTGCTTTCTGAATTCAGGCCTATTCTTCATAGGACTTCAATTATCTCTAACATTTTAATCTCTTGACTACTTAAGCTCACTAGAGCCTGCTGGAAAATATCTATTCTCCTTCCTTGGAAATATAAAGTACTTCAGACTTGTCCCTAAAAAGATTCTCTTCTCAGCACCTATGTACTAGCATCTCTCTTACTGCTTCCATTTACACCATGCCTTTCTGGCCTCTTTCCTTTGGCTTGTGTACCTTCCTCTGCCTGCCGAAGCTCTTCTGCATCTTTTGAGATCCGATTAAACTATATATCCTTTCAAATTTGTTGTAATTTTCTCAGGCTGTTAATCTTGAACTCCCACATAGCACTCTGTTAAAACTTACATTAAAGAATCTATGGCATTGAATTGTAATGCCACAGGTGTATAGAGGTAGATGTCGCACAGCTAAGGGCCTGGCACATTTATTTACATCTTTGCATTATAAATGTATTGACATTTTCTGTAGTTTTGAATGGAGGGAGTTTACTAAAGTTAACATTGAGCAAATGAAAGTCCCACTCTCCAACCTGTCACACATGGTCTTTACATCTGAGTCAGTTCTTTCCTGTCCTTGCCTATCCCCCAGCTTTCTAACTCCACAGTCTCTCTCTCTCTCTCTCTCTGTCCCCCAGCTTTCTAACTCCACAGTTTCATACACACACATGAAACTGTTTAAACTGATAGCCCTTTTCCAGACCATGGACTAGACCCTGTGTGCCTTTTCTTCATCCATGATTAATAAATAACCCACCTTCAAACAATTTAGAAAATCCTATCTTCTTCATGAAGACTTTATTTTCCTTCTTTTCTTATTATTTCCACTGATAATCTCAAAACATATCATTGTCCACTTGCTTTTCCATTGTACAACACTGACTTTACCAATATTAGAACTTCATTACTGACCTACTCACTACAGGTTGAAAGTTTACATACTGCAAGTTCATTCTGGTGATCTGTAAATCCACTGTTGGTCCACAATCTATGGATATAATTATTGGTAAAAGATACTGAGACTCTGCTATACTTGGTCAGGATTAATGATCTGTGTGCTTTTAACTATCCATATTTTATGCTTTTGTCAGCTCATAAAGCAGTGGTTCTTAATGTTTTGACCGGTGTGGTGAAAAGTTCCTTGGAAGGTGTCTCCCCTGCTGCTTTCCTGATCCATAGTCAGATGCTTTACCACTGAGCTCTACCCCCTGCTTTCCTTATCTGAATATAAAAACGGAGTTTTGCTCATGTCTTCTTTTCTGTACTATTCTGACTCGCAGCAGGAAACAGATTTCAAAGTCCAGCCTGCAGGCTTCTTGTGAGAACTATGACCCTAGAGAACAGCCTACATATGTTTCACTTGGTAATTCAGAACACAGAGCCAAGGACAGATAGTGCTTCCTAAGTTACTGATGGACACTAGAGCTTGTGCGGCCCACTGACCCAGGCTCACCTGCTGTCTCCTCCAGCCGCAGGCACCTTTAGCTGCACCATGAAGTTCACGGTCCGGGACTGCGACCCCGACACGGGGGTTCCTGCTGAGGAGGGGTATGATGACGAGTATGTGGTGAGTCTCCCCTGCACAGAGGGATTCACTCTGACCCCTTGCTCCACCGAGTGACTTCTGTCCAGAGAGAACATTTTTCTAGGAACATCTGACATGAACTTATGGGACTGTATTCTTCTCAAACACATTACAGCTGAGGAGGACCTGGGTTAATCTCCTGTCATGGGAGTGCCTCATGCCAAAGAGAAATGGGATTTACCACTCCATAACTGGTTAATGCAAAACTCACCCTTTCTAATGTCTTTGTAATAGGGATAATTCAGAGATGAAAATAATTACATGATCTTCATGGAGATCAGTTTTATTTAAAGTATTGAGAATTGGGATTTTTTTTGTTTTGTTCAGCAACTTTTAATTTGCTTATAATATAGCCACATCATGGACAGCAAAGGCTTCAAAGAATTCAGGGAAAGTTTTATTATGGAAAAATTCTACCTGTTAGAGAATGCAGAGTTCAGAAGGCCACATACAGCCTGAACTCTGTGGTGATATGTGGGAATGTGACTGCTCTGTACCTACCCCAGGGCTACAGATGCTGATCTGAATACAGGTCTTGCCAAACAACCTGGTTTTTTGCTTTCCTTTGTCAGGGCCTATGGTATTTGACTTATGCCCTATGCTGTTTGACTTATCCAGACTACAGAACTTCAAACTAGTCTGAAGGTTTAGTTTAGTTTAGTAGTTCTTCCTAGGCTCCTGTAAAGGATATATCACAGGATGATAAAACCAAATGAACTAGTCTCTTCTATGTTTGTTCTGAACTGAGAGGATGTTCATTTTCTGACCCCTGCTTGTTAACCTACTAGCTAGAAGATCTTGAAGTGACTGTGTCTGACCACATTCAGAAGGTAATGAAGCCTAACTTTGCTGCTGCCTGGGAGGAGGTAGGCGACACCTTTGAGAAAGAGGAGACCTTTGCCCTCAGTTCTACCAAAACTCTTGAAGGTGAGAACAATTTTCCTTAATAGTGTATTGCCTAACAGTCTAACACCTAGTAGGCACATTTGTTATTCCAGAAGGACTCCCTTTTCTTCAAATACTTCACCAACTGTTTCACTTAAAAGGCCAGAACCCTGTCTTCATCATCTAACTGAATCAGCCCACTTCCAGGCCAGTCACCTCCTGGCACACACCACCACCAGTCCCCACCTCTACCGCCCCCCCACCCAAACTAGTGCAGAGGCAAACCCCTACGCTGACCTTTTCTGATACTGTGGCATCCATCTTCTCAACACAGAAGCTGTCAACAACATCATCACATTTCTGGGCATGCAGCCATGTGAGAGGTCAGACAAAGTACCTGAGAACAAGAATTCCCATTCCCTCTATCTGGCAGGTAAGAAACCTTCATCAGATTTCTCCTTTATTTTGTTGCAGACTTTGATAGAAAGGGATGTGCATGGGCATCTCATGCCCTGCTACTGTCCCACTGTTATCAGAGTTACAGTTTGAAGCCCCATCAAACTGAATAATCTGTTTTAGCTGTTTAATTTGCATGCTATTCTTAGGTGGTTCTCTTAAGATGCATATTTGGCCCAAAGCACTTAAATCTCTCCTATAGCTACCAATGCCCCCACCTTAAGTACTTCATATCAGTATTATTGAATACCTTCCATGTACCTGGTATTATGGGAATATAAAAGAGTATTTAGAATTTGTATGTAGGATTCAGTTCCCACCATAGGCACAAATCTCTAGAAAAGCTAAAATAATAGAAAGGAAATGCAGGCAGAGCATGAGAAGTTTCATTATTCAGAGCTTGTTTTGAGTTCTTAACATGGTTTCCTCACTTGTTTTCCTCTCAGGTGTATACAGAGGTGGCTATGATTTGTTGGTGAGGTCCAGGCTGGCCTTAGCAGATGGGGTGACCATGCAGGTGACTGTCAGAAGCAAAGAGGGAACACCTGTAGATGTTATCTTGGCTTCTGTTGGATAAGGTTTTACTGGGCGAGTTGAAATTGATGTACCCTTCACTGTCGGTGGGCTTTCAGGCTATTGGCATGAATTTCCCAGAATCATACTTTTAAAAATTAATGACTTCCAAAAAGCAAATTAAATATTTGGCCCTGAGCCAGCAGATCAAGCAAACGTCTGTCCTTGTGCATGTCTTTCTGTTGTTGTTCCTTTTTAATACACTTGGTCAGCTTTGGTATGGTAGTACAGCTTTTGGTGAGCTTGAAAATCAAATACTATCCTATACCCCAGCTGCTTAACTTCATTGAATTCTTTAATGTGTATCTGAAAGCTCCTGGCAATGTTGGAAAGCTTATATCCCAGAGGGGTGGTGGGGGAGGGGGAGCCAGAGTCCACTTTTGTCAAATTCATTTTTATTAATAGAAAATAAACACTTATTCCAGTTGTTATACTTGAAGTTGCTAATAAAAAAAAATATATAAATCACCACTTAATAATCCTGCTTTAACTACTAAGACAATGAAACTGCGGCTTAAAAAAAAAGTATTCAGCACCGTTTGCTCATAGGCCTTTCAGACTTTGTTGTTTAAGTTTCTGGAACATTCCTGTCTGTAAAGTACAGGAACTGCTGAGCTACACGAGGAACCCTCTCTGGGACAACCAATGAGAAGTTAAGCAGTCAGTATACATTCAGCCCGGTGACTTGGACTGTACAACGCTCCCCTCCTCTCCACTAGCTCAGGAGGGACATGCTTCTACACACTGAGGTATGAAGAGTCTGACTGTTATTAGCTGGAAGGATCAGTTCTAACAGCAAAATAACAGTAAATCTCTGGCACAGAGGCTACTGTCTTTAATGTCCTGTGATTTTAGGAAATTCTGTAAATAGCTTGGATTTAGTTCCGTTTACTCAAATGAAATGTTTAAGGTCTGCTAGAGTGTCTGCTGGTTTAGTATCTTATATATATAATAAGTGTAGGGAAATCATAGTCTTGAAGTATACTTAGAATACTGCATTATTTAAACCAAAGTCTAACAGAATGTCTACAACTAGAAGCAGCTAATGAAACTAAATCCAAAGTTATGACAAGGGAAACTCATTCTCACTTGAAGCTGTGTCACTTAGAGAACTCAAAGCCATTCAAGGCAAGGTGAAGGCAGCACCTTTAGATAATTCCAAACAGGGCCAGAAATCAGCATTTCCCAATACTTCAGAAAAGTCCACAGAAGTATTTCAAAGACTTTTATGCAAAAGAATATCTATCTTCCTGCATCAGTGAGTGGTAGTGCCCATCATCAGTTCCTATGTATCACAAAGACAAAGGCAAGTCCATACGCTTGATCAGATGTCAGAGGAATGGGAGGTGGACCATCAGGTCACCTTACAGCTTCTGCTGGCTTTTTACTATGTGCTGTTCACCAGTGTGAGTCAGGTGGACTTTAGTGAGAGAATAGTGTCTGGTGGCCAGGACCTCTTTTGGGCATTTCTTCCTAAGTGGATTACACAACAGATAAGGAATAGGGAAGGTAATACAGGGGAGCTACTCTTTCCAGCTCAGAAGGAGTTGATGAAGCCCATATATGCATTCAAGAAGCCCATGGGATCCTCTAGCTGTGGATAGTGGCTAATGTGGTCATCCAGAATCGACACTGTGGACCGCGGCAGCGTTTTCCTAGTGGAAGAGAACAGCATGGAGGTGAACTTGAGGCTGGAGGGAAGGAGAGGGGTGTAAGCCAGTGGGCAGCCCTAGTAAATGCCCCTGTGGACATACCACACTGGAAAGAACCAACAAAGAGCTTATTCACCTTCTACTTTAGAATTGTATCTTTAGGCAGATAAACATGCCAATTCCATTTATAATGTATACAGACTAGTTTTTAAATATTCCAACAGACCACAATGTGAAAATACAACACATATGCAACACAGGTCAGAGCAGGATGACTTCCAACTCCTTAGGGAAGTGGCCACTCAGCAACTCACTGTCCGAGTAAAGACAAAAGACCTTGCTTATCCTGAGGAGATGAGAGGGTAGTCTGTTTAAAATTAAATGCAAGCTATTTACTACTGGGTTGTTTCTACTAGGCCATGTGAAGGTATGGAACATTTTTATGTGACATTGTCAGTCAAGCACTCATATTCCGACACCTTCCGACTAAGTACCTAGACAGAAGAACAACCTGAGAAGGCACTTTTCCATAGCTCATTCTTCCCACAGAGTCTCCTCAGCTGAGGCCAGTGAGTTGGCTTTACAATCAAACTTAAAGCAAACATTTAAAATATATCCACTTCCATTCCTTGGTTCACACAATAGCTTTTTCTTACCTGTACACCTTGGAACATGTAGAGTGATAATGTCGACTGATAACCATGATAGTGAAAACAGACTGTATAAACCAAGAGAATGTATAACTGAATTTCTTGATCTTTACATTATGTGAGAGTTAAGATTTCCCCAGTTCATCCTCTATTAAGTGTTTCCTAGATGAATAATATAGCCAGTGAGGTCAGAGACAGGCCAGAGCAATAGCCCTCAACAGGCAATCCTGTTCACCACTATCAGGAAAACAAAGACCCCTGAGGGAGACTCACCTGTACAGCTCCAAAAACTCGGGATAGGGGTTCACGGGATCCAATGGCCCGTAGATAAAATGAACTAGGAGAGGGGAGAGGAATGAATTATTAACAGCTCTCACACCATAAAATTACCCCTCAAAAATTTTTTCTTTAAATAATTTTTTTTTAATAATTTTTTAATAATAGAAAACCTAGCTTCTTTCAATAAGTAGTTTACAAGGAACATATGAGAATAAGCCTAAAAATTAGTCCATTTGAGACCTTTTCACCTAAAACACCCATTCATTCTCTTCATCTCTTCTTTGCCCTGGACCAAAAGGAATAAGTCCCACTTCCAACATTTCCACTTTATAAATCCAGGAGACTGTCATTCTTTTAAGTCTCTCTTCACTTATAATTGACCCTTGACATTTGAAATCAACCAATGATATTTTGAGCACTAATTATTCTATGTGAGACCATGCACTGTTTTTAAATCCATAGGAATGAAAAGACAAATGAGCAGAAACCACCTATAAGCCTCTAGATTAGTAATCTAAACAGTCTGTCGTCCCAGCAATTCAGCACTGAATGTGGCAACTACCGACAATGCACAGCACAGAAAGTGGTCTAATCGCACTCCTCACGGACACCAATGCCTTCTGCGATAGGAACTCAATGTTTTATATACTTCTGTACAACACACATCACTGGTTGTCAGATTAAATAAGGGTGGCCAGTTATATCTGAACTTCAAATAATTTTTTTTTACTATGTCTCAAAGACTGCACAGCATATACTTATCCTAAATACATATCTGTTGTTTATCTGAAATTTATTTTCATAGCTGGGTATCTTGATTTGCTAGGTCTGGCAATTACTTAAGCCCATGGTCCCTCAGTTTTCCTGCCAGGAAGTAACACAGAAATACTCACTGGGAATAGATACAGAGGCAAGGGCTCCCACCCAGCGTCTTCTAAACTTCTTTCTCTGATTGATGTACTGCAAGAGACTGTAGGACAGACAAGTTGGCAAGAGTAAAACAAGAAACTTCTATTGTTATATGGATGCAAAGGCCTGACAGGAACCACAAGGAACACAATCTATGTTTTCTTAATCCAGAACCACCTTGCCATTCCTGGGAATGACCCACTTAACTTACTCATTTCTCTTAACCTCTAGAGTTCACTACTATGTAACTATGGCAGTGATCATACCTACTATCAATGTTAGAATTAATGGTTCTTTGTGTTTATGAAGCAGGAACAGATCTAGGAAGGCTGGAAATTACTTTGGATTAAAAGTGACTAAAGTCTGAGTCTAAAGTTCTGATTTTGGCTCCACCACTAACTAGCTCTATGACTCAAAAGTTGTTAGTAACCTTTCACCTCAGTTTTCTCATCTTTAGGAGGACTCAACTACGTAATCTGTAAATTGACATCTACTTCTAAAATTCTCAGTGTAAAAGTTCATGAGCACAAAGCTTCATCTCCTGCATTATCCACAGATAAAATGGAGGAGGAGCCCTTTCCCTATGGTGTAAGATGTCAGAACTCAAACTCACGTGCTCTAAAAACTGTGCCTGGCATTGTTTTTGTGAACTTAAAACTTCACCTTGTAGAAATATTTACTTTCTTGAAAATACAAGAGGTCTTTGTTTCCCAATTTTTTTTATATTAAAATGAATGTTCAAGGATCCCAGGTGAGTTTGAGGTGAGGAGGAGGAATGACTCCTTCAACCTCACAATTCCGAACAGAGCTACACTGGAAGCTACACTGACCCAGTTGGCAAAGAGGCCGTATCCCAAGCAGTTGTGGATATCCTATCTCAAGGTCCCTCTGTGAAAGCAGCTACATTCTCATTTGAACCAAAGGATGGGAATTCTTTGTACAAGACAGAGAATCCTCCCTTCTCAGTCCCTGTTGCTATAGAAAGGATACAAAAAAGTAAGAAATCTGTACTTTGAGAGAGGAATTAGGCACCTTTCAGAATTATGATTATACATTTTGAAGCACTTACTATTGACAAAAGGTTCAAAGACAATTTACCAGTCAATTGGCCGGTTACAAACTGAATTAACACTAGAATTTGCAGCTGTTTATCCAAACCTTTTGTCCCAAATGGCTTAGGCTCAGTGGTAACTATTCTCAATTTCTTTCTTCTTAGAAGGTACAGAGCAGGACTTATTGGTTTGCCTCATACGTCATAAGCACTCTTCTTGAAGTTATGAAAGCAAAGAACAGAACACAATCCCACATCTTTTCCCTACTTCCCCAAAAAAGTGTCTCTGGAAACCAAAACAAGGGTTATTTCTTACCTGTCAATAACCAAGTTCCCGTCATTGTTGCGTATCCCTGCCCACATGTCCCACAGCTCACTCTCAGAAGGTCGGGTGTATGGCCCAAAGACAGGGGTGAGACTGAGTAAGTCCAAAAAAGAAGAAAGGTTAAATGTGAGAAGAGCTCAGTACATCAAGTATGACTGGCACTTCAGGTCACATATGTCCAACCCTTGACTTGTTTTTATGAGTTCCTCCTACTACTTGCCTGGCAAGTGGTCAACACCTTTAAAGTATCAAGCCCTAAGATCTGGCCCAGAGCTTTAATGCAGAAACTTTTCACTACACTGTTCCCAGGCTGAAGTAAGTCCATCTTTAACAATAACTTACCCTCGAGAGAATACGAAGAAGTTCATCAACCGTGTGAGGATGGGTGACAGCATGCCTCCATCTTTGAGAAGCTATAGGTATAAAGTGAAACTCAGGATTGCAAAGAAAGAAGACAGCTAGCCAGGATAAAACATTTTATATTAGGAACACAAAAGGACTTTAACTAAATCCACCAGCTTTCAGTTTCTTGATTTGCTTACCCACATTCTTTTCTCATAGATGACAAACCTACTTCTAATTTCCTTTAAGATTACATTCTACACTGATATATTTGACTTTAGGATCCCAATTTGTTCAAACATCATGCTAATGTCTTTAGATAGCTATATTTCTCCAAAAATAGTTATTGATCTCATTTTCAGAAATAAGGCTTTGTTTATCTAGGGTTACTTCTACTGCTTTGCTTTTCCTTTATTAAGAAAAAAATTAACTTCATTAACATATAAGTTCAGCAAGAAATAGATTTTTTAACCACAGCCTGTGGCAGCAGGTAGGGGCCCTTGTAAAGGTCCCAGCATTACTTAGGTCAGTATAAATTTGAAAAACTATTAAAGAGCTGGTCGATGGAGTAACCAACCTTTTGTAGAAGGAGAGGACGGTGAGTCTCAGGAAATATACCTGTAGAAGAGACTTAAGTTAGTCGTTTACCAACGATTTTAGGCGAAACACAGACTCAGAGGTTAGTCACCCTATTAGTCACCTTAGTGGCTTTTACTGCCAAAAACAGAATTACAAAAAACTTAGTACTGTCGTTTATTAATTCTCCAGGGAACTGTGTTTACCAGGTCAGATTCTATCCCACTGGGATTACTTTCCCCACTGCAAAGAAAAGGGAAGAGTATGCCTCAGTCATCCACACTGGCGATGACTAGACCTGCTCCCCCCAGCGATTCCACCCATTCCTTGGGATGCATAGCGTTGTTACTGTTCCGGGCTGCAAGGAAACCAGAGATTTTTCAGGAAGTGTAGGTCCTTAAACCTAGTTTTTCCATTTCCATTTTTTTGTCCCAGAGTCCATGGGAGAAAGCTATGAGCATGACTGATAAAAAGACAGATTCCTCTCCCCATCTGCCCTTAAGGTAGTCTAAGGTATTTGGGGGACACCTGGATATATTCATGGATTTACAAGCCAGGCTCAATGGCAGGCAAAGAATAGGAAACAACTCCAAAAGGTCTAATTATGGGTTCTCAAACTTCCAGCTGAAACTTGGCACTGCTGTGAATTGAGAGTTTCTGACACAAACCAGGACAGCGGCACGGGTGGCTGCATCGCCACTGTCCGCAGAATCCACTGCAGTTGTCGCAGAGACGGTGAGGCATCCTCTGTACTAATCAGAACTGTTACCAGACCCACCATGAGATCTTGCTGGACTATGCATTAAACACATTTAAAAATCTTACTATACCCTATCTTATGGTAACACACCTTTTTATTAACTTATATCAAGATAATCAGTTTCCTTTGTAATCTTATTTTCTATATTCAAAAACATTATTCTGAGAAAGGGTCAGGAAATCTCTTCAGACTATGAAAGTGATCATGGCACAGGAGAGGTAAAGATCCACTCCTTTCTGTGGGTCTGTTTGCAGTACCATCAGACGACCATTTAGACGTCACTGCCATTTCTAAACATGGCCCTTCTAGGCTACACCTGCTTCCCACCCTCCTCCATGCAATTACCTCCATTTGACAGGCACAGACTCTTGATTGTAAGCCGACCAGATCGATTCTGCTTGAATCTAGAGAGGGGAGGGAAACACACAGCTAACTGAGCCAGTGAAGACGAACTCCCAAGAGGGAAAAGGGACAGAAAGAATGTACTTCTACCATCTTAGATGAGTGAGACCTGTGGGAAAGTCACGGCCTCACTGACCTGTAGAGCAGCTCCTGAGCCACCGTGTCCCCGTAGTCGTGAGACAACAGGTTGATCCTGCGGCTCTGGAGCCCCAGATGTCGCAGAAGCGCCTCCACAATGCTGGCCTGCTCGAATATGGAATAGTGATGCGGCCTCTAGGGAAAGGAGAGCCCAGACACACAGGATGAGGTCTGTCTGCCAGGCCAATCCCTCCATCCTCACCTACCCCCACCCCTCAACGCTGTACCATCTAGATGCCGCTTACCGGTTTGTCACTGAAGCCAAAGCCTAGGAAATCAAGGGCAATCACTCGGTGAAACCTGAGGGTCAGACCTTCCCAAATCTACAAGAGAGAAAAGGATGGTTTGGTCCTTCTAATCGTACTCCTCCTCGTCTCCAACCTACAGGAACAAGAGTTTCATCCCTATCTCAGCTTAACAAACAGCCTTTGATAAAAGGAAAGTCTCATGAAACCACCACAGGCCCACAAATGATCCTCTCGGAAAGTGCTTTATTCCTAATAATTAATCTCCATTGAGGGAGGAACTTGAGCACTTTTTAACTTGGCAATGATCCTTCCCAGATTGCCAAAGACTTTTTTTTTTCACTCCCTTACAGTAAATGAGAAACTGTTCTACATTTAATCCTATTTTATTAAGCAACTCAGATATGTAAAAGCTTTCTGCTGTTGCAAGAAAATCCTTGATTTTGGATTTTAAAGGCATAGTAGGACCTAGAAGTCTGATTTTATTACCTTGTACCAATCATAGCTGGATGTTGGAAAGCCATGTAAAAGCACGACTATCTCTGGACTTCCGACCACGCCCACAGAGTCTGGGAAGGAGAGAGAGCAGTTAGGCCAACTCTGTAAGAAAATAACTTTGAAGATGTAAAAAAAATCTAATCTGGTATAAATGTCAAGAAACCCTGACCAAATTAATGACATTAAAATAATAGATTTCTTTTTAAAATGCAAGCTTATTGCTTTAGTCGGTAAGAACAGGCATTTGATATCTATTTTCTTTTATCCAGTATATTTAAAAATTGTAAATACAGTCAATATTTTATAAAAACTTTAAGTGGAGCATAGTTTATAAAAATACTGAATCACTAATATTCTACACTGAAGCTAATTGTAAATCAACTATATTTCAAAATGTAAATAGCTCACTTTATATGAAAATACTTGATGGCAAACTGCTTACTTTCACCTAAGTTTTTAAAGTATTTCCCTATTTCTCCCTTTATTCTGTATTATTGTTATGTAAACTGCTTTTCCACACAGTAAAGTTTCACAGTTATTAAAAGCACACTCACAATTTACAAACTACAAGTTCTGTGTACCTATAGTCACGAACAGCCTCACAAACATTCCCTGAAATGTAGTAACTCTTCCTCAACTCAGTGAGCTCAGTTTATGCTCTTTGCCCAACACTGATATTTCCCTCATTGGAGACTCAGTCGAATATTAAAAGCATAATGCATGACTACTGCAAAATTCTAACAACTATAAAAAAGGTTAATCAACATAATCATGAACATGTTTTAATGTATAAACATCTTTTATATTAGCCAAACATTTAAAGAGTAAGTAGCCTTGCTAACAGTATTAGATTAAAAGTGATAGATTCATATACCACCACTGGCATGAGAATTTGATAATAAGGTTTATAAAAATAATGTGTTAGAAGCAATTAAAAAATTTATATACTTTAGCCTAGAAGTCTTATTCTTGAGAATCCATGCAAATAAGTCATTTCATTTACAAGTAGCACTGTTTGAAAAAAAAATAAGGAAAAAATTAACACATACATGAAGATTTCCCCTCAACATTAACTATTTAAAGCCCTGAAAAACTGGAAACAATGTAAGTAACCAACGTAAAGAAAATTATATACTTACTTTTTATTGAATACAACAAATGAGAGGAGGTCAGGAGCAATAATGAAAAACGGTTTATGACAAACATTTTTCGTTATTGCTCTTGACCCCCGCCCAAAAGTAATCTTTTCCGATCTCGTTTCTCATTTTCTCTACCTATAAAATGAGAAGAACAGCACCTACCTCCAAGTACTGTTGTAAAAATTAAATGAAATAATGAAGGTTGAAAACATAATTCAATGTCTAGCATAAGGTTATTAGCAGTCAATAAGTAGCAGTCATGACAATAATTATTAGCAAGTTAATTTATACAAAGGTATAATATTTAAATCACATTCAGTTATGCATATAAGAAATAATCTTTATAGAAAAATAAATTCCCGGATGGGGGAGGAACAGAACCACTGGTAGCTGTGTCTATGAATGCTGTTTATATTACCTGACACTAGGGGCGCTCACAAGAGAAAGCCAGTACTGTCCATCAATGCAAATCAGACCACAAAGTAAATGCACAAGTCAGTCGGCAGACTGGAATCTCAATTCCACCACCCTTTCTCCCTCCCAGCCGTTTTCTGTGAGCTTCCCTACTGTCAAGGTAACGAAAGAAATTAGTCCATTCCTCCAAATGAACACTGCACAGAAAAAAATAGGGTTTTTGCCTCCATCTCGGAGGGGCGACAGAGACCAATGGACGCAAAATAACTCCCTTGGTGGGACCCGTGGGACCTTTTACATGCAGTGTTCCAAAGAGCCCTGTTCTTACCTTGGTAGAAGATGCGCAGTCCCTTGTAGGTGAAAAATTTGCCTGACGACTTCCATGAGTGGAGAGCAGGGGAAAGCTGCGGGGGCGGGATGTGCAGATAGGCTGCAAGCAGGGGCACCACCAACAGCCCTACCTGGACCCACCACTCCCGCATCCTGTAGGAAAATCAGAAACCTGGTGTAAGCAGTCAGGTGACACTGTGCACGACTCTGCAAGCCCCAAACTGGTAAAGTAGGGTCGGGAATTTCTGCGCCACGTGGTGACTGCCTTGTCCTCCATGTCAACCATGGCAGAAAATTTACCAAGAAAAGTGCACTCTGCCTCCTACGGCCATTGCCACATTTGGTCGTCGTTCTAATTTTCAGGGAAAAATAGATTATTTTCATACCTAACCTTCCCCCTCAACTTCTCCCCACTTTAACTCTGCAGCCCCTCCCCTTGTGCTGTAGGGGTTTTTATATAAAGCAAAAGGAAGACAAGTTACTTAAGTAACTACATTGGCTTTTATCAAGGCATTCCTGGGGGGATAGGGGTCTTTCCCTCATATTTACTCTAAAAGCTCTACCACCTACCCACTGGCCCCCCACCAGTAAAATGTTTTACATATATATATTTTTTTTAATTCATTAAAAAAATACATAGTGACATCACATGTCCTTAAGCAGAGACCTACTCTTGATTTTCTAATATTTATCAACCCTCTGACTCCAGTGAAGCCCAGTTTGATACTACTATATAGATTTGTGCTGAGAAACTGCTAGGGGTTAAGAGTGTGAAAGTAAGAAGATAGATGCTTTGTACATTCCAACATAAGCAGCTTTGTCATGACCCTGAATATCTAATCTCTTGAGGCAGTGGAGCAGCAGATTTTATTTCTGCTTTTCTTAGCAGACTCTTAAGGAAGCACCCCTATTTATTTAATTTCTTAGCATGCCCCTTACTCCCCATCTACCCCCACACCCAAAAGGAGGCAGAGAATCTGAGAACTGATTTTGTTTTGGGGAGAAAGGCAGTGATTTACACACCCAACTTTCCCATGCCCAGGACTTTGAAGGTCCAGGTCAGTTTATCCACAATGGCAAGTGCTAAACAGGAATTAGAAACATTTCCCTCGGTTTCTAGATTATGACTCCTGAGGGTCACCAAGGAAAGAATTATCAGTAGAATGGATGTTCTCTTAAAAATAGCCAGAATGGAAATACTTCCTAAAACTAAGAATTACCAAGAACACAGAACTATAAATAAAGGGAATTAATTGTGAAAGCCCTGGTGGAAATGGCTTTGTCTGGACACACACCCTTCTACCATATTACCTGTAATCTGGTCACAATCCCTAACAAACTAATATTTATTTATTTTAGAGTTTTTTTTTTAAAATAAACTCTGTGGTTTTATGTCCACAGAGAATCTCAGCTCCTTTGCCTGTTTTAAGGCATACCAAGGCAGTCTTTTTTTTTTTTTTTTTTTTGCCCCTCTGAAGTATATGTCCATAAAATAGTCAGTGACTTGGTTCTATCTTTTAAGGTAGAAAGATGAAGAAATGATTAGAAAAAGTGCCCTGAACATGATCATTATATCACAATATTCACCCCATAACAGTAGTAGACTGCATCCCATCATCTCCTTAAAAGGTGAGGTGACTAAAGGTATTATTAGGTTTAGGTTATCATTTCTCCGTGCTACCTGTCCTGGACTTCAGCTCACACATTTTCACCTGCACATTTCATCCTTCCTGATCTCCCCATACTTTTCATTCATACAGGTTCCAGCAGCCGTGTATCTGCAGTGACTCAGCAGAGTCAGGCAAGGGATACTAGAGGAGAGGAGCAGGAGGCAGCTCCCCCCTCCATTCTTGGGGTTGGAGTGAGGGGGGGCGGTGGTAGCCACAGGAATGAACAGACACTGTTTCTGGACACCACCATCCGCCACCTCTTCTCATTTACTCTAAGAAAGCAAAGAGGCAACCCCTCACGAAGCCATAAATTTAATTACTTCAGTAAAAATGCCCCTAATAATATTTTAGGAGTTAGTATGAAAGCAATCAGGCAGTCAGTAGGTAAAATGGATTAAACATTTTTGACTAAAATCTCCATTATTTGATGAGCCAAAAATTAAGAATATAAATTCAACAAATGCCAGTAACAAACCTTCCAGAAATTAAGGAACATTTACGAACCTTTATTTATCTTGTAAATAGGAAAAATACACACATTTAATACTATGAAACCTGCCCACTTTACAGCATCGCGGTGAGACTATTAACTACTTTGTGCATGTGTGTGTGTGCTAAGTCGCTCAGTCATGTCCGACTCTTTGCGACCCCATAGCCTGTAACCCACCAGTCTCCACTGTTCATGGAATTTTTCAAGCAAGAATACTGGAGTGGGGATCTTTCCTCCTCCAGGGGATCTTTCCAACCCAAGGATGGAACCTGCGTCTCTTGCGTCTCCTGCATCAAATGGAGGATTCTTTACCACTGCGCCATTTAGGAAGCCCACTACTTTGTAAACCAGCGCAAATAATTCATGTGTAATATTATGACAGTTTGGTCACATCATTCTCACTTGGCTTCCTTTTACTTAAATCTAAACAATACTTACGCCTTGGTGATAACACACTGCCAGTTCTAGTCACACCTATGCGGTAACTCATGCCACAGCGACCGCAGGGTCTTCAAACCCTAAATCATGGCAAGGCAACACCGGGGTCTTGAAATTCTAAATCGCGCCATGACGATGCAGGGGTCTAGAAACCCTAAATCGTGTCAGGGTGATATCAGGTGTTAAAATCCTAATTCACCCCAAGGCGAAACCCAGATCTAGAAACCCTAAATCGCGCCAAGGTGATACCAGGGTCTAAAAATCTTAAGTCGCGTCAAAGTGAAACCCAGGTCTAGAATCACTCAATCACACCAAGCGGGTACTGGGGTCTAAAAATCGTCAATTGTGCAGGGGTGACGCCAGGATCTAAAAATCTTCAATCGCACCATGGCAATGCCGGGGTCTAAAAATTCTCAATCATGTCAGGGTGATACTGAGGTCTAAAAATTCTAAATTACATCAGAGTGGTACCAGGGTCTAAAAATCTTAACCCTGGGGCATACCAGGGTCTAGAAACCCTAAATCGCACAGGGCGACGCCCAGGGTCCAGAAATTCTAAATTGCATCAGAGCGATACCGGGGTCTAGAAATCCTAATTCAGGAAGCTCCAGCGTTCTTCTGAACGGTCTATGGCATGCCGGCGAGACATCTCCTCCCCAAGCAGGTAGAGCGGGCTCAGAGGACAAGAACGCATGCCCCCCGACCTCCCGAGATTTTCCCCTCCACTGCAGGAGTCGCAGTCCAGTAGCCCCAGCTCTGACCGGCAACGTCTTACCCGCTAGCCCGCACCCCATTTGGGGACAGAGGCTCCAAGCCAAGCACACACTGCCACCGCCACCCCACCCCCAGCGCCCGCCACGCACCCACCTGCGGAGACGATCTCGGCGCACCATGGTGGTGTCTTAGCCCATGCCGCCTGCACGCCGGCCCAGAGCAAACGGCGCGCCGCAGCGCCCGCAGCCGTGCAGGGCTGGCCGGCTGCGGGGCGCAGCCCACGGCCCAGGAGGGCGGCGCGGCCGCGGCAGGCAGCCACCGGGGTGGGCGCTGCGGCAATGCGCGAAGGCGCGGTTGCCGCAGAGGAGGCGCCACCCGCCGGGATGCACCAGGAGGTGCTCGTGGCCGCGGCAGCGCCGAGCGAGTGGGCACCGACTTTTAGAGCCCACCCGCGCCCCGCCCCTGGCCCGCCCACCGCACCGCAGTGCCCCTCCCGCTGAAGCCACCTCCCCTCCCCGCAGCCCTGCTGCTGGCACGAGGAGGGGGCGCCCCCCCTAGAGCAGCTCCTGGAGGAGGGGGGGGGGCCCTTTCAGGGGTATTGACCCCACCAGCACCCCACTGCTCCCTCACAGCCCCCTACCCTGAACCACAGGTTCTAAAAAAAACAAAAAACAAAAAAAAACCCTCCTCTGGCGAATTAACAATGCAGGTAGAGACCACAAATTCCTGAAACCCCCCTACTCCTTCCCCAGACCACCCATAAGCCCCCAGCCCCAAACGTGGCCGCTCAACCTCGGATGCAGTGAGACCCAGGGCTACGGGCTGCTGCTTTTGCCTGGCGATCCTCGCGGAGGCGTGGGGGGGGGGGGGCGGGGGTGACAGTGAACCTAACGGCACAAGCGCCCGCGGCAAAGCAGCGGTCCGTGAGCTCCCACCACCTCCTAGGTCCCTAAATGCGGGGATCTAAGCCGAGCTGGGCCTACCTCTGGGGTAATCGGCGGATTCGTGGGACGGCCGATTAGAAGCAAAAGAAAAAAGGGGGGGCGGGCGGCAAAACTTGCGGAAAACCCAGGCTCTCTTTCGCGCGCGGCCACGGCAGCGGGCTTGTCCTCTGCGGCAGCGCAACGTGGTCCGCACGCCCGAGCCCTGCCGCAGCCCTCCCGCGGCACCCACTCCCAGCACTGGCCCGACCCGAGCCAGGAGGGGTGATCGGCACGGGAGATGAGACTAAAGCGCCCTTTATTTGTGTAAGACTGAACCACAATGCGAGGGGCCCAGTGGTACCGAAAAGAGGGAAGGATTTCCACCCCCCTTCATCCATAGTCCTTTAAAAGACATTTACCTTTGAAGAGAAAAATGTAGAGAATCAGAGTGTGTTCCGTTTTCTGGCTGTAAATGGAAATCCTGACAAACGTGCGGGCTGCGATGCCGGCTCCCTCCAGCGGGGGCGCTGCAGGCCTCCCTTCCACTCGCGCCCACCGCGGCCACTCCGCGGCCCAGAGAGCCGGCGAGCTAGAGTTCCGACATCCCGGGCTTGAAAGGCCCGGCCAGCCGAGACCACCGGGCGCCTCACGGGGTGCCAGGGAGCTGAGGGGCGCCAGTCGGACACAGGAGAAACCGCTGTCTGTGAACGTTGTCACCAAAAACGTGCGGCACGGTCCAGGGTACACCTCTACTGATGTTGCCTCAGAGGTTCCTGAAACAGTGCTAATGGAGCACCTCCAGAATACTAAGAGCTAGCGGTGCAAAGGCCAAGGAGAAATGACCCCGGGCACCCCCCCAAAGCGAGATGCTGACCGTCTGGTAGGGATGACACCCAAGAACTGACAACGGCTTAAAATTTCCCGGCAACGTTTTGTGACAGGTTGGTCCCCCTCCCCTCAACACACATGCCCCTCAAAGGCCGAGCCCAAGTATTATTCACCTTTTGTATCCCCAAGAGCCCGCCAAGGCACTGGCCACAAAGCAGGCCCCTAATAAATACTGCATGAATAAGTGCAAGAATTTGAGGGCGCACAGGGGAGGAAGTAATTAAGGGGAGGGGGAAAAGGGTTGTTTCGAATGATGAATAGACATTTACCAGAGACAAAGGACATTCTAACCAGAGGGGACGGCATTCGAGAAGCACCGGAGGTGCAGGACCGCATGACCTTTGGGGAAAATTGCAAACCCTTTGGGCTACCGCGCTAAGGAAGCAAAAAAAATTAGGCTAGAAGGAGTATTTCATCTTAAGGAGTTTACAATTTGTCCTAAATAATATGAGGAGCCACCGCTGGATTTAAACCCTTTACGGCCTTAATTGGTTACTTAATGAAATTTCAATTACTCCCCTTAACAAGCGGAGGATTACCTATTTTAACGAACCGCCACCTTTTAAGCACGGAATGAATTACTGAGCAAAATTTAAATCAGTCCTTTCAACAAAATAAAGACTTTCCTATTTTAACTAAGAGAACAATATAAAACAAACTTGGCATTATAGTTTCTCATAGTTATTGTCAATGGAATCTACGAGTCCCACAAACAATTCCCTACTTTTATTCCCACCACACCAGAAGCACCAGCATCCAAGATGAAGGTAATTTTGTATTTAATGGACTGAGAGTTCACAAAGGATCTTACTCTGAAAGCCAAGGAACATGTCCACCCACATGGAACAAGCGGGCAGACAGGAGGGGAGCCCGCTGGGGTGGAGGAAGGGCAGGGACCAAGGGAAGTGCTTAAAGACAAGTGAAATTCTGATGCTTTCCACAAACCCTCCCAGACACAGGGCTAGGAAAACCTTCCTTGGAGAAGTAGGTTGAGAAGGACTTCAAATTCCTAACTCATTTAGGTGAAGGAAGCATTCCTGTTTGGAAGAACCTCCCAGCGCACAAGCAAGGAGTCTGAAAAATGCAGAGGATACCAGGAGAGATCAGCTTGGCCAAAGCCAGGAGAAAATGCCAGAGAATGCCCCAGGAGCCAAACAGTTAATGAGTTTCCTAACTGTGCTTGACTTACAGAGAGAAGCTTCCTCCACCAAGGGAGAATCTGGCCCAAAGTATAAAACATTTTAAGCGCCTGAGAAAACATGTAACCATACATAAATCCAAAGCCTGCCTCTGGCTGGCTCTCAGTGCACTCTTTCAGTTCTTAGACACAAATACCACACTTGACCGAGATCACAGATAGCAGCATTCCCTCAACCCATAGCTTATCATACATTCTTGTCACATTCCAATTCTCAGACAGTCTCACATAGTAAGACCTCAGATTTGTGCAAAGAGGAGGGTAGAAAGTTTGACATTTATTAGCCTGCTGATATGCAACAGCAGTGCGAGATCAGCAGGGCTGACACTGTGGGTTCAATAATCATATTTTCTGAACCCCAGTTTGAGACCCCAGTTTATCATTACAATGACAAACACAAGGATATTTATGGAGACAACAGGACAGAACTGGGACTGCTACTTTCAAGAACCATAATTATCGATCCATATAAACTAAAGAAGTTCAAGATGGGGGAAACCTGGTTGAACAGCAGCACATAAAGAGACTCGTGATTTTAGTTGACAGTGAGTCTGTGATATGTCTCCAAAAAACCCATAGCAGACTGTAGACTGTAATCAGAGAAGCACCCAGAATAAGCTAATCCTGCTCTATTTGCTAGTTAGACCTCACAGAAAGTGTTTTATTTTGTTCTACAGACCAGATATTATTAAGAGACACATAAACAGGAATTTTTTCAGAGAAGACTGTCTAAAATGCATTGCAAATTATGTCACTGAAGGTGTAATAGCTGTCATATTTTAAACTCCTACTATAGCATGAATCCTTACTCAATTTATCCCTAATTCTCATAATAACTCGCTAGATGAGTATTTTCATCCACATTTTTCAGAGAAAGATACAGCAGCTCGGAGCACTGTTCGTATGTGAAGGACTGTGAACTGAACACAGATGTGTTCTGGCTCCAAAGCTGGCGTCCTTTCCACTACCCCACACTGCCTCCCTGTTTAAAATAACCGGGCATATTTAGTTGGAAGAAAAGAAGCCTTGTGGAGTGAGTGGAAGAAGGAAATGTGTTAGCAGTGCTCAAATATTTGTGGAAGCAGCATTAGATGTTTAGACGTTTTATTCTGTATGGCTCCAATGAGTGCAAATTGTAGAGAAACAGATGTCGATTCAACATAAAGAATTTTCCAATAGTCAGGGTTGTCTAGAGAGACTGGGTATCTCAGCCATATGGAGACGTGACAAGTTCACCGTCTCTAGGGACTGGGCAGTCCCGTGGCAGGTATGCAAGTTCTGGATGAATGCATGAATGACCTTTAAGGTCTTGTCCCATCTGATAGAAACTAAGGCTGAGAGAGGTGCTGGAACTTGGCCAGGGTGACCACCCCCCTCCCTGAAGGGTCAGATCCACAACAAGATCTTTCCTGGGTGTCCTTCAGCCCAGAGTGCTTTGTACAACATGATGCTTCAAGCTGAGGGCAAGACAAATTGAAGAAATTATCCATACAGTCATATCAACCTTCCTCTGAATTCAATTTAACCCATATATCCAAAAAGCCACTGGGGTCTTCCCTTCTTCTTCAGGCTCATTTTTGGGGAAAAGAAAGGGAACTGAATAACCCATTAACCAGATAAGATAAACCTGAGAGGCAGGTTACAGTACTACTGAGCACCCCTAAAGTATCTTTACACACCCTGTGCATTACTGGGCACATCCCATAATCCCACTCTCAGTCCTGTATTGCTGTTTCACACCTGGAATACATCTTGCACACACAGATAAGTGAGTTTAAGAAGTTGATGTGAATCCTATCTTGAATTTTTATAGTTCTTTACACTTTCATGTATATTAGCTCATCTGATGCTCATCACAGTCCTCTAAACAGCTTTTTTTTTTTTTCTTTTTTCAGTCAGACAAGCAATTTTCTAGCTGCCTGGGGAAGAAAGGGCTACAGCACAGAACTCCCCACTCCCCCGCCCTTTTTTTTTTTTTTAAACATTCCACAGTAGGTTATTCCTCAAGCCTGGATGAGTCAAACCAGAAGCCAGTGTTTTGCTTTTCCTCGATTGCGATCAACACCTCACACCTTCAGCTGTCCTCCTCCACCAGGCCCTCCAGTGCCCCCACCCCCTCTACTACCGTAGTGCTTTGTTACGAAACTGCACCCCCCCCCCTCCGGAATTGGCTGCTCCAACTCCCAGCCAAAACCACCCACCCGGCGCCGCGCCCCCGGTATCCCCCCACCCCCAACATTCGCCCAGGCCCGTGTGGCTGGACCTTCCCAACCACCCAGGATGTCCTACAGCGGGAAGACGCAGCTTCCCGGGAACTCGAGACCCGATTTCCTGGAGGGGTGGTCAAGCAGGCTGAGCCTCGGACGAGGGTAAGGGGACTTTTGTGTTCTCCTCCGACCCTGAGGTTCTAGGATACGAAGACTGAGGAGGACCTTGCCCGCGTGGCCCTTGAGTGGCGCTCACACCTCGTGCGGCCACCCACCAACCCCAGCGTAGTCCGGCATGCCTCGGCCAGTCCTCACGGCCTCCTGGGCCACTATCACTCATAGCTTGGCCCCAGGGTTGGTGTGGTCCACGCACACTAGTCACTTACCCCGAGTGTGCCCATTCCCACTCATCGGGTGGGCTGGGAGGGTAAAGGTGGAGGGACATTTCTTCCCTGCCCGTCTCCTAGCTGATTTAGTTAAGACCTGGGCTACAAGACTCCATGTTTGGGGGACCAGGTTGCACATGCGCCTCCTGTGGTCAGCGCTCCTCGGTCTGACCCGGCTCTCAAGGAAGAGCCAGCCAAGCCACCGAATACCCGGCTCTGGGCTAGAGCGTCGCCACCTCCGAGCTCGTGCCCATCGCCCCCGACCCAACCTGTGCTGCTGCCTGTCGGGCGTCAGCGCCCGAAAGGTATGAAATGGCAGGCTGTGCCTCGAACAAAAAGAGGCTGAATAAACGAATAAACTTTACAGGGCCCAATTTGCATACTTTTATGTGATAAAACTGAAGGCCAAGAAGTGATACTTTGATTAGTTATTAACTATGCCAAGATCTTTGGTGAACCTTCCATATCTCAACTATTTCCCTAACTTCATAGTTATCCTAAAGACTCCCAAATCTATGTCTCCAGCCCTTCCCTCTACCCCAAACTCTAGATCCATATATTTGACTGCCTTCTGTTCCTCTTCACGTAAATGAAGAGGCCCACTCACGTCTTATAAACCACAAGAGCTAAGTGAAATTCCTTACCCTTTCTGTATCTCCTCCTTCCCACACTACAAACTGATTCCTCCCCCTTCCCCAGAACCTGTGTTACCTTCTGTATTCTCTACCACTGTTAATGGCATCATTAGCCACTCCAATCTCCTCCAATACCTGTGGCCTAATGAAATGGGGCTAAAAGGCTAGCAGCCTTGGGTACAAATCCGAGCAAGTTCCCTCCTTCCTCCTTCCCCCTTCCCCCTTCTCTTCAACTTACCTCCAAAGTATCTTGAATTCATCTTACTTCCCTCTATTTGCAACAAACAGTTCCCCTTTTTCAGGCTTCATTATCTCTCACCTGGACTACTGCCTCCTAATTGGTTTTCCCAGGTCTCCACAATCACACCTTTCTAATCCAATATTCACACACCTGTCAAAAGTGACCTTTCTTAAACAAAGAATCAGATCACATCTCCTTTCATCTTGAAACTCTTTACTAACTCCTATTTCCAATGCTAAATTCAAGCTCTGTCACTGGTCATGCAAAACGCTTCAAAAATCTGGTCTTTCCATTACTCTAGTATCTTCTCTCTTACACCGCTACTTCACTTACCTCCCAAAACTTCATAATCTGACCAAATGTTGCTAATTGTAGTTCTTCCCTGTGTGGGAATCACACAAAACAGTGTGGTTTCTATTGTCCATGCCTTTACACATGTTCTGTCCCCTACCAAATACATTATTCCCCACTTTGGCTATCTAAAAAGTTCATTCCTGAAAATTCAACTTAGGTGTCACAACCTCTTGCAAGCCTTCCCCACAAGCTTCCTATAGACAATATTACTCCCTTGGTGCTATCTCTGTCCCTTGTACAAACATCTGTTGATCGTTATGTGCCAAACTCTTGTGCTAAACACTTTATGTACATTATATTATTTAATTCTGATGATAATGCTGTCAAGGGACTATTACTATCCTAATTTTATGAATGAGAAAATTGAGGCTTTGAAAGATGAAGGTGCTTGCCCAAGCTTGCAGAGCTAGTAAGTTGTGGAGCCAGGATTTGAACACAGATATGTCTGCTCCTGTTTATCTATTCATCAAAAAGGTTTGTACAATTAAAATGATATTTGAAAAATCACAGATCACCTTTTAAAAGTATTAATGCTTACAGAATTTATTTTTTAAAGGAAAAACACACAGCTGTCCTATTCTAGTAGATGGAAGTAAGAGTGTTCTAATTTAAACTAATGCTATAGAAGGCCAAATAAATATCCTTGATGTCAGGCTAAATAAGGAAACAATTCTGCTATTGTTATGTATAATTTATTCTTATTATATGAATGTTGTTGTTGGCTAAGGGACTGCTGATTGTAAACCGTTAATAAGTAGACTTTTTTTATTCAAAACTCCTTCTGGATAAGAGCAGAGAGAGAAAGCTAAATTGAAAGAGTCATCATACAGTGTTCAAAAACTTACCAGCAATGGGGATACCAACATACCATGAGGGATGTATGATGTCTCAGTAAGTTCATACATTTGAAGAGAAGAGTTTCTAGCACAGAGGAAGCACCATATTATTGCTATCACTGTTACTGTCCATGCTATTGTTAAGAACTTCAATAGTTCCCAACTCAGTGGTAAAGACAAGTACATAAGCTGATGAGTGAATAATACAGCTGTGAACAAAGCTCTGTGGGAGTTCCCAGAGGAGGAGGGGCCTGAGGATCTGCCAGGAGCTAGGAAGTGGGGGCAGGGAACAAGATGGCACCCAGCAGGGAGCTAGTTGCTAGAACCAGAGCAACACCACCTAACTTCTGCAGAATCATTTTATCTGTTGGTAGATCTTTTACTACTGAAAGCTCTGTTTCTTAGAACCTCTAAAGTTTAATGTTTCCTTACTCTGGGGCCTTGGCCACCCGGCAAAAGAGCAAGACTTTCACCCAGATGACATGAGAGTATGGAGGAGGGGAGAAGGTGAGACTGAAGCATGCGATGGGGTGACCCAGTACTCCAGGAAAGTCCCAGCCCCACCCACAAATCCAGTTGGGATAATCAGGACTCCAGGAGGTCCTGGGAAGGGGAAAACACACTTCCCAGGAAAGGCAAGCACATTCCCATCCCCAGACTCCAGCCCTTCCCTACTAGAGGAGAAACAGATGGGCACAGACTTAGTGCTGTATGCAATGAGCAGGAAGGAAGGACTGAAGCCACCATCCAGCTTGGCAGGCACTGCCCAAGAAGGCCCACCTTTTCCCGCCAAACCCATGCCAAGTGTCTAGTACACTAACTCAGTGTTTCCCAAGCCAAATGACATGGAAGGCTGCTTAAAAGTCTACATTCTTTACCACAGACCATTAACTTTATATGTAGGCAAAACATATTTATGTTCCTCCCGTTCTTCAATAAACAGAGTAAAGAAACTTTCTGTGGGTAGTTCACTCTGGACTAGTGAAATGAGAGCAGCTATTCTGATGGGAATAACTAATGAGATACATACAGGAAAAAAGAAGTTAAACATGAAACAGAAGAACACTGTTGGTAGAATTGGATACAACTTTTATGGAGGGCATTTTGGCAATAGCTATTAAAATCGATCCGGCAATTCCACTTTGCCAAATTTATTCTATGTGTATACTCCCTGACATATGTCCAAGGATGAACAATGCTGCATTATTTGGAAAAATAATCTTTTTAACTTAAAACAATCTAAGTGGCCACCTATAAGGTGCTGACTATGAGGCTGTCTAACATAAAGGTTTTCAGTTTGCATGAAAAAGCAAAGTTCAAGGTTCAAAACAGTATATGTATTATAATCCTACTTGCATAAAACATGTGTACAATATAACTAAATATTTTAAAAGTTACAATATCAATATATTTATATACATATTAGAAATCCCTGGAAAGATCCAGATGTGGCAAAGTGTCAGCTTAGGGACAAATTTGGTCTACAGGGAGATTTATATATTGTTTTGTTTTGTTTTAAATTTGAATGTGAATGCCTGTGGGAAAGGGCTCCCATAAAGTCCTCTTTACTCTGTAGTCTTACACCCTTCCTTTCCCCCAGTTGTTACTTGACCTGGCCCCTAAATGCAAGTGGGGATAGATGCAGGCCCTTGTTGGGGTAGCTGGAGGCATGCTTTTAGTATTTATTTTCCACTTCTGTTCTATAAGCAAACATGACATTTATGACTTAAGGGAGGGTGGAGTGGAGACTGACGTCTTTCCATGCCAGAGAAAAGAAGGACTAGAGGAAAATAAAGATCCTGAAAGATGAGACACTGATATGGAAGCTATTGCTACAGTCAAGATAAGAAACAAGCAGAGTCTGAAGCAGGCGGTAACAGCAAGGATGAATTGTAAAACCCAGATTTGAAACTCCTTTTAAAATCCCTTATCAGCCAGTGCAGTTAAAGGAATGTACAGGCTTCCTTGCTTTCTCCTTCTTTCCTGTCATTAAAAATTGCAGCCTGTGGTTTATCACATGGGCCGCTGGGCACAGCCCTGTTGTGCTCTGCAGGAATCCAGCTCTGTTCTTAGTGCTCCTGGAGAGCCTCATGCTCCTGTACCTGTGAGTTAATTTCTTTCCCTCCGCCATGTTGGCACCAATGGGACAGGAATTGGGAGTCTTTAGCACCAAAGATACAGCAGAAATGAAACTTGGATGTGCCTGTACAGAGTCTACCAGAATGTACTGTCCTGGCCTCTATCTACCTTGTAGGCTCGTGGCTTCCACAGTTAACATATTAGAACCCTAATAGTCTGAAAATAAGAGTAAAGCTTTACATTAAAATAAGAACAAGGAAAACTTCCAAATGAAACGTTCCCTTGTTTTTGGCAGTTGCTAATAGCAGCTGGTATGAGAGTCCTGGACCCCATACTTTGCTCTTTGATCTGCTGGAAATTCTTCAGTTGAATGAAATTACTTATTTGAAAAGGTTTCGTTGAATTTAGGCTGATATTTCATGGACTTTCTCTTCTGTAGTCTGAACAGTGGGGAATGCAGCATGGTGCTAAATTGGGGAGATTGGGTCACAAATAAAGTCTGATCCATGAATTACTCTTTTTTTTTTTTTTGCCTGACTCACTGAAAGAGAGAGAGAGGAATCAGAGGTTTTACAACCATAAGAGGGGTTACACTCCATCTATGATTCATGCTACCCCCATTCCCACTGTCTCTGTCCCACAGCATTATGCCTGTCATAGACATTCAGGTACTTCAATGCAAATCCACTGAGTTCACACAAGTATCCCTAATGATCATCAACTGAAGCATGGATACATAAAATGTGGCATATGCATATAATAGAATATTATTTGGCAACAAAAGGGACTGAAGTACTGATACATGATATACCATCGATGAACCTTGAAAACATGCTAACTAAAAGAAGTCAGACACGAAGACCACATATTATATGGTTCTATTTCTACAAAATGTCAAGACTAGACAAATCTATAGAGACCTAAAGTAGATTAGTGGCCTAGGGCTGGGGTAGGAAGTGGGAAAGAGAGTCATTGCTAATAGTTACAGGGACTTTGGGGGTGGAAGTGGTAAGTATAAAATTAATAGTAGTAATAGCTATACAATTATATAATAAAACCACTTATATTTTAAATAAGTGAATATGTTATATAAAGTATATCTCAATAAAGTCATTATTGAAAAATAAAAGGAAGACAAGATGAGTAGAAAATAAAACATTAGTTTAAAAAGCTGAAGTGGCTTATAATATTAAAAAAAAGATAAAAAAGATTTTGTAACAAGGAACATTCCCATGGATAAAGAAGGATTTCACAGTGAAATGGGAATTAATTTACCCTCCCCAAAAATCCTATATGTGTATACAAATGGTAATAGAGCTTCAAAATAAGCAAAAACTGATTATAATTCTATAATTATAACTCTCTGAATTAGAGAAGAAATAGACAAATCCACAATTATAACTAGGGATTTTTATACTCCTCTCAAAAATTTATAGAGGAAATAGAAAATCAAAATATAAAACACTTGAACAACACTATCAATCAACTAGAACTAATTGCTGTTTAAAGAAAACATACAACAAAAGTAAAACACACAGTATTTTCAACTGAACATGAACTATTCACCAAGATAGATCATACTCAAAATAGATCATTTTCTGGACCATATTGGATAGATCTCAATAAATTAAAAAGGACAGAATTCAAATGAACGTGTTCTCTAACCACAATAGAATTAAATGATAAACCAGCAACAGAAAAATATATGGAACTCCTCGAGTGTTTGGAAATTAAACAGTAGACTTCTAAATAATCTGTGGGTCCAATACAAATCACAAGCAAAACTATTAAACATTTTAACTGAATGGAAATAAAAACACAATATATCAAAATTTCTGGGATACAGCTAAAGTTGTGCTAAGAAGAAAATTTATAGCAAGGAATACAATAGCCCCTTGGTATCTGGGGGGAAGGATTAGTTCCAGGACCACCACCATACCAAAATACAAGAATGCTCAAGTACCTTCTATAACATGACTGTAGTACAGTTGGCCCTCCTTATCCCTGGGTTCCTCATCCTCTCATTCAACCAACTGCCCATCCTGCAGATAAGGAGGGTCGATTGTTTTTCATAAGAACTGTTTCAGATCAAAAACTTAATCTTCTACCTTAAGAAGCTGTAAAAGAGAAGAGCAAAATAAACCCAAGTAAATAGAAGGAAGAAATGATAAAGAGCAGAATCAGTGAAACTGAAAATAGAAAAACAGTTGAGAAAATAAAAAAATAAATAAAAGCTAATTCTTTGAAAAGATCAAATTAATAAAAACCAGATGAATCAGGGAAAAGAAAAAAATAAGACTTAATGGTGTCAGAAGTATATGAGAAGAGACTAAAGATCCTCAGATATTAAAAGGATGAAAGCAGAATATTATGGACAACTTTAGGCCAATAAATTTAACAATTTCAATGAAAGACAAATTCCTTGAAAAATGCAAACTATGAAGAACATTCATGAAGATAGAAACAAACACGGTATCTCTATATTTACCAATTACATTGGACTCATGGTTAAAAACCTCCCTAAAAAGAAAACTCCAAGCATAGGTGACTTCACTGGTGAATACCACAGAACGTTTTAGGAAGGAATAATCCCAATTTTACACAATATTCTAGAAATGGAAGAGGAGAGGACACTTCCCAACTCATTTTATAACAGCATTATTCTGTTCCAAACCAGACAAAGGCATTACAAGAAGAGAACACTACAAAACCAATATCCTCATGAATATAGATGCAGAAATCCTTAACAAGTGTTTGGCAAATTAAATCTAACAACATATAAAATGAATGACACATCATGACTAAATGGGGTTTATCCAAGGAATGTAAAATTGTTTTAATATTCAAAAATCAATCAGTGTAACTCACCACATTAACAGACTAAAAAAGAAAAACCATCTCAATAGATGCAGAAAGCATTTGACAAAATTCAAATCTAATTTCTAATGAAAACTCAGAAAATTAGGAATAGAAGGATACTTCCTCAACCTAATTAAGGGCATCTATGAAAAGCCTATGGCTAACATTATCCTTACTGCTTTCCCTCCTCATACAGGGAACAATGCAAGGATTTCTACTCACCATATTTCTGTTCAGCATTGTCCTGGAGGCCCCAGATGGTGGAATAATGCAAGAAAAAGAAATAAAATGATACACATTGAAAAAGAATAAGTAAAGCTACATCTATTTATATACAACATGATTGTATGTGTTGAAAATCCTAAAGAATCTACAAAAAGCTATTGGAACCAAGAAGTGAGTTTAGTAAGATTTTAGAATACAAAGTTAATATACAATAACAATTGTTTGTCTATTTACTAGCAATGAAAATTTAAAAGCTGAATTTTAAAATAATACCATTCATAGTAACTTCTAAAAATATGAACTACTTGGGGATAGATTAAATAAAACATGACAAGATCTGTACACTGAAAGCATTACTAAGAAAAATTAGGGAATATCTAAATAAGTGAAGAGTTGTATCATGTTCACAGATTAAAAGGCTCAGTATTATTAAAATAGCAATGCTTCCCAAATTGAGCTACAGATTTGACACAACCACAATAAAAAGCCAAGCAGGCTTTTTTATTTAGAAAATAACAAGCTGATTGTAAAGTTTATATGGAAATGCAAAAAGCCTAGAATGGTCAAAACCATTTTCAAAATAGAGAACAAAGCTAGGAGATTTATATTACCTTATTTAAAGTCTTACTATAAAACTATAATAAGCAAGCAAATAAACACATGGGTGTAAATGTGGACATGTAGTGCAGTGTGACAGAATAGAGTCCAGAAATAGACCTACATATGTATGTTAATTTGATTTTCAACAAAGTTGCCAAAGCAATTCAGTAGTGAAAAGATATTTTCAGAAAATAATACTGGAACAAGTGGATATCCATATGCAAAACACACATACATACAAGTGAGGAGGTATGAACCTGTTACAAAATTTTACCTCACCCCATTTACAAAATTAAATTCAAAATGAATTATAACCTACATTAAAAATGTATTCAAAGTGGATTACATATCTAAACATTATCAGGACTATAACCATAATAGTTCTAGAGGAAAACATGAGAGAAGAGTCTTAGTGGGCTTTGGTTAGACAACTAGTTCTTAACTAGGATATAAAAATATAAGACATAACAGGAAAAATGATAAATTGGACTTCATCAAAATTAAAACCTTTTTATTCTCAATAGACATTGTGATAAAAATGAAAAGGAAAGTGACACACAAAGTATTCACAGAGCATGTAGCTTAAAAAGGGCTTGTATCCAACATATATAAGAATCCTGCAACTCAATACAAAGAAAAACCAATTTTTAAATGAGGAAAAGATTCCAACAGACACTTCACCAAAGAAGACATATTAATGGCAAATAAACACAAGAAAAGATGCTTAACATCATTCAGTTCAGTTCAGTCTCTCAGTCGTGTCCGACTCTTTGCGACCCCATAAATCGCAGCACGCCAGGCCTCCCTGTCCATCACCAACTCCCGGAGATTACTCAAACTCATGTCCATCGAGTTGGTGATGCCATCCAGCCATCTCATCCTGTGTTGTTCCCTTCTCCTCCTGCCCCCAACCCCTCCCAGCATCAGGGTCTTTTCCAATGAGTCAACTCTTCGCATGAGGTGGCCAAAGTATTTCAGTCCTTCCAATGAACACCCAGCACTGATTTCCTTTAGGATGGACTGGTTGGATCTCCTTGCAGTCCAAGGGACTCTCAAGAGTCTTCTCCAACACCACAGTTCAAAAGCATCAATTCTTCAGTGCTCAGCTTTCTTCACAGTCCAACTCTCACATCCATACATGACCACTGGAAAAACTATAGCCTTGACTAGACAGACCTTTGTTGGCAAAGTAATGTCTCTGCTTTTTAATATGCTGTCTAGGTTGGTCTTAAGTTTTCTTCCAAGGAGTGAGTGTCTTTTAATTTCATGGCTGCAATCACCGTCTGCAGTGATTTTGGAGCCCAAAAAAATAAAGTCAGCCACTGTTTCCACATTCATCATTAGAGAAATGCAAACTAAAATCACCGTAAAACACTACTTCAGACCCAGTAAAGTGACTAAAGTGAAAAATACTAACAATCCAAGTGTTGACAAGGATGTGGAACAATTGAAATTGTCATATATTGTTGATGAGAGTGCAAAATTATATAACCTCTTTGGGAAATGGGCTATTTCTTATGAAGCTAACAATATACTTACTATATTGACTCAATTACTCTGATCCTGAGTATATACTGAGAGAAATGAAAATGTATTGAATTGTTGAATGTTTAGAGCAATTTTATTTATAAGTCAAATCTAGAAAGAACCCAGATGTCCTTCAACTTATAAATGGAGACATTATACACTATTAACTCAATTGAATAAAAGGGAATAAATTATTTATACATGTTAACAATGTGGGTGTTTCTTAAAAGCATTCTAAGTGAAAGAAGCCAGATGCAAAAGGCTATAAAACTATGTGATTCCATTTATATAAAACTTCTAAATTTTTGTGGATAGCAGAGATGTTCCATATAACATGATTATGAATGTGGTGAAATGTCTATATACAGTATACAGTTGACTCTTAAACAAAATGGGAGTTAAAGTCATCAACCCACCATGCAGTCAAAAGTCCAGCCAGCCTTCCACATCCTCAGATTTATCCAATCACATATAATATAGTACCATAGTACAGATTTGGTGGAAAAAAAATCTGCATTTAAGTGGACCCACGCAATTCAAACCTATGTTGCTCAAGAGTCAACTATACACTTAAACTTATTAAATTTTATGTATATAAATTATACTTCAATAAAGTTAACTTTTAAGATGATGTAAAATATTTAGTATAAGTTTAACAAAAGTCTGGAAGAATATATATTAAATTATTAACAATGGAGATGAGATTATAAAAGACTTTCACTTTGCTATTTCACTTGTTATGTACTCTATAATGTTTCATCATTTTCCAAAGAGACTTCTATATTAGTCAGGATTCTTATGATTGCTAGTGACAGAAACCCAACTCAAACTAACTTAAGAAAAGGCAGAATTTATTGATTCACATGCCTGTATCAGTTCAAGGGTAGATTCAGACATAGCTAGATCTAGGTGCTCCACTGAAGTTTTTGAAAATGAGGCTTTCCTCATCTATTGCTTCTTCCTTCCCCTGCATTGGTTTCATTCTCAGAATGTCTTTCTCCCTGTGATGATGATAAAGCAGCCTAGTACCTTAGCAACCCTGGAGCAAAAGACACACCAGGAAAAGTCCTGAGCCAACTCTTAGTGACCTGCCTGGGACACATGACCTTTCCTGATCACTGGCACCGTGATGGCCAGACATGGGTCACGGGACCATGAATGGGGCTGAGCAAGGGCAGGGTGGTGTCAGCCCCACACTGAAGAGTTTTTCTCAAAAGGAGAAAAAAGAAAAGAGAGTCTGATATCAGAATAAAGGCTGTTTATCAGACAAAAAATAGCATATGACTACTATAATGTATGGGTTTCCCTGGTGGTTCAACTGGTAAAGAATCCGCCTGCAATGCACGAGACCCCAGTTCAACTTCTGGGTTGGGACGATCCCCTCGAGAAGGGATCGGCTACTCACTCCAGTATTCTTGGGCTTCCCTGGTGGCTCAGATGGTAAAGAGTCCACTTGCAATTCAGAAGACCTAGGTTTGATCCCTAGGTTGGGAAGATGCCCTGGAAGAGGGAATGGCAAACCAATACAGTATTCTTGTCTGGAGAATCCCCATGGACAGAGGAGCCTGGTAGTCCATGGGGTCGCAAAGAGTTGGACATGACTGAGCAACTAAGCACATACTATAATGTACTGCTTTTGGAATTAGGATAAAGTTATTTTGTTTTTATCATTAGAATAACACAGCCCAAGGCAATATCCTCTGATGCTTTTCTAAGAGAACATAGCATAAAGCCCACTGTTACTAAGTGAATGTGTGTGTCCCCCCAAAATTCTTATGTTGAAACCCTAATCCCCCATGGGATGATATTAGGAGGTTGGGCCTTTGAGAGGTAGTTGGGTTTAGATGAAGTCATGAGGGTGGAGCCTCTGTGATGGGCTTAATATCCTTCTAAAAAGAGAAAGAGACTAGAAGTCTTTCTGTCCACCATGTGAGGATACAGTGAGGAGGCAGCCATCCTCAAGCCAAGAAGCAGATGCTCACAGAACACTGAATCTTCTGGCACCTTCATCTTGAACTTTCTTACAGCCTCCAGAACTGTAAGAAATAAATCTCTGTTGTATAAGTCATTCAGTCTGTGGTGATTGTTACAGTGACCCAAGCTGACTACATGCCCCACATAGCAGCATTCTGTGATGAATTAGAAGTTAAGGAGGATGCCATTCAAGGGGAACCCTGTTCTTGCCCAAATAGAGGGTAAATGGTAGAAAGGAGTAGAGATAAGATTGGGCTTGGAGGGGAATGGCAAAGGTGGCTGACTAAAGATGAAAGAGGGACTTCTCAGTCCAGCTGAAGGTGGCCACAATGTAGCCATTCTGGGATGTGGTTGACTGAAGCAGTTGTGGGGTTACTTCCATGTGCTACCTGGACTCAAGCTCCAGGATAAGGATATTGAACTTCTGAAGTGTCAGGCCAATTTAGCTTGATGGTAAATAATTTTAAGTACTTTTATATTTGGCTTAAAATTCAACATTCAGAAAACTAAGATCATGGCATCTGGTCCCATCACTTCATGGCAAATAGATGGGGAAACAGTGGAAAGAGTGACAGACTTTACTTTTAGGGGCTCCAAAATCACTGCAGATGGTGACTGCAGCCAAGAAATTAAAAGATGCTTGCTCCTTGGAAGAAAAGTTATGACCAACGTAGATAGCATATTAAAAAACAGAGACATTACTTTGCCAACAAAGGTCCATCTAGTCAAGGCTATGGTTTTCCCAGTAGTCATGTATGGATGTGAGCGTTGGACTATAACAAAAGCCAAGCACCAAACAATTGATGCTTTTGAACTGTGGTGTTGGAGAAGACTCTTGAGAGTCCCCTGGACTGCAAGGAGATCCAACCAGTCCATCCTAAAGATCAGTCCTGAGTGTTCATTGGAAGGACTGATGTTGAAGCTGAAACTCCAATACTTTGGCCACCTGATACAAAGAACTGACTCATTTGAAAAGACCCTGATGCTGGGAAAGATTGAAGGCTGAAGGAGAAGGGGACGACAGAGGATGAGATGGTTGGATGGCATCACTGGCTCAATGGACATGAGTTTGTGTAAACTCCCAGAGTTGGTGATGGACAGGAAGGCCTGGCGTGCTGCAGTCCTTGGAGTCACAAAGAGTCGGACACGACTGAGTGATTGAACTGAACTGAACTGATATTAATACAAATAAGAATGTATTATGAAGTAGAATGCAAGAAACACATGTGATTTTAAGATAAAATACAAATTTCTTGCTTGCAATAACCCCTTCAGGCTGCCTCTCATGCTCTCCTTCATGTGAATTCAGTCTCCTCTGCCATGCTTTGGTGGAAAATTTTGAGAGCTGTTTCTTTAAGGCATAAAGGATGTGCTTGGGGTTTTCACAGTGTCCAGACACTTTGCTAGAAGAAGAAACCAGGCAAGGGTTCAGAAAGATTTGGGATTTTGAGGACAGAGCTAACATCTGGAGAGGCTGGCAGAACCGATGTTAGTACACGCATGAGGGACTGAGGTTCAGGGCCGCTCACGTAAATCCTAAGAGCAGCTGCATTCCTAGGTAACATCTCATGTGGAAAGTATGGGATCCTGCCCTGGCTTGGGGTCTGGATTATCATCTCTTTGAGGAGTAGGAATCTAGTGTTCTTGGAGAGGCAGATTCATTTCTAGGGTCAGGCAGAGTTCATCTCTAAACAACAAGCTCTAGGCAGCAGTTTTGCCTCAGAATTGGTGGTGAGGAGAGATGGAGCCCAGAAGGTTTAGAGTTCACAGATTTAATATGATATGATAGATCTACAAAGGGTCATAAAAATAAAAGGACATTCTAACACCACAGAAATAAGGACTAAATGGAAATGACTGTCCTTTCCCAGAAAAGGACCATTAGTTGGCACCTGGTCTTTTTTTTCCCCCTTTCATCAAAAGGAAAAGAAAAACTTTATCATAGATCACATCATTCTGAGGGATTGAGAACACTGCCGTGAAGGACAGGATGGGTCCTTTCTTTTATTCATCCTGGGATGGCATGAAAATTGCCCCCCAGGAGGACCTTATTAAAAGACAGAGGGATGAGCTAACACTACTGTAGTCATCATTTTGCAATATTTAAATGTATCAATCCTACACTTTATACATCTTAAACGCTGCGTAATATTATATGTCAATTATATCTCAGTTAGAAAAAACAGGGGAAAAGACAAGCTCATGGCAATTAGGAGATCTACAACCTGACCACAGGATAGCAAAGGGCACTGCTGCTTCAGCCTCTCCTGGGTGAGGACCCTCTGGAAACCTGAATCAATAAATCTTGGCCAGGAGAGAGAATTTTAGAGAACAAGGAACAAGAGGAGGTGGAGAAGAATGAGAGAATTAAACTGGAAATATAGATTCTTAGACTGAGGTGGATGAAGAAATTATATAATTATAAACCCAAAGGCCAAATAAAAGAAAAAAACAATCAGCCTGCACCCAGAGCATTAGGTTCAGGAAATCCAATTTGCACATAGAGAGTGGAGGGGCCTTTGCTGAGGGCCGGCAGGGGGGCAGGAGCTGAGGCCTCGCTGGTGAGCAGAGGACCGTTGCCCTGGAGACAGTCTTAGCTTAGAAATGGCAAATGGAAAAATAACAGGGGCTTAAGGGAGAAAGAAGAAAAAAAGGCACTGCTTAGGATGGTTGATGTCTTAGAAACCAGACTATACTGCATGAAATAAATGTTCTTAAAAGGATAAATACAGATTTAACTGCTTTGCGAAATGAAGATAGGAAGAAGGAAACTGTTTTAGTTGTTTCTGGGTTAGGATGGGCAGTCAGACACTCAAGACATTTAATAGAAAGAAAAAAAAAAAAAAAGAATGTGTTAGGAGCAGAACCTGAGATACACTTACCTATCTCCTAGCCTCTGTTCCAGAATGTACTATTGAAATACTCTTTCAGAAAGCTATCGACAGAGAAATAATATTAAAAATAAATCCAGGGAGCTTGCCTCTTAGTGCCCATGATAATAACTTGAGATATTAAATTTAACAGAAGGAAGTCCAGAGATATTTAGCATAAAATCCACAGGTATTAATTAGCAAGTTTCAAAGCAAGGCAGTGATTGCGGGGAGATGGCTTAGGCAGCCATGGCTAGGAGAATTACAGATTAAGATTTGGTCAAAGTGGTTCTGGACACCCCTCTTCAAGGTGGCTAAGGGTTTTGGTACTGAAATATTAACAGGACCTCCCTTGCCAAGAGGCTGGAGCTGGAGAAGGGGCTTCCTGGAGTGCAAAGAACCAGCAAGGTGGGTCAAAGGGCTTGGAGTAAGGAACAACTGAAAGAACCAAGGATGTGCATGAAAGACAGATGGGAAGATAAACCAGTAGCCAATAACAAAGGAAAGAGGAATGGGGACAGAGGATAATATATTGCCTCAGGCAATTGCTGAGAACGGACTACAGCAGAGGTTCTCAACATGTAGTTCCCTGACCAGCAACATCACCATGATCTAGAATTTGGTAAAATGCAAATACTTAGTCCCCCTGAATCAGCAGCCCTGGGGATGGGCTCAGCAATTCGTGCTTTAACAAACCCTTGAAGTGAAAGTGATGTTCTTAAAAAACTGGAAATAGAACTGCCATGTGACCCAGCAATCCCACTTCTGGGCATACACACTGAGGAAACCAGATCTGAAAGAGACACGTGCACCTCAATGTTCATCGCAGCACTGTTTATAATAGCCAGGACATGGAAGCAACCTAGATGCCCATCAGCAGACGAATGGATAAGGAAGCTGTGGTACATATACACCATGGAATATTACTCAGCCATTAAAAAGAATTCATTTGAATCAGTCCTAATGAGATGGATGAAACTGGAGCCCATTATGCAGAGTGAAGTAAGCCAGAAAGATAAAGAACATTACAGCATACTAACACATATATATGGAATTTAGAAAGATGGTAACGATAACCCTATATGCAAAACAGAAAAAGAGACACAGAAATACAGAACAGACTTTTGAACTCTGTGGGAGAAGGTGAGGGTGGGAGTTCTTTTTTTTTTTTTTTTTTTTTATTATTATTATTTTTTTCCAGTGGGTTTTGTCATACATTGATATGAATAAGCCATGGATTTACATGTATTCCCAATCCCGATCCCCCCTCCCACCTCCCTCTCCACCCGATTCCTCTGGGTCTTCCCAGTGCACCAGGCCCGAGCACTTGTCTCATGCATCCCACCTGGGCTGGTGATCTGTTTCACCATAGATAGTATACATGCTGTTCTTTTGAAATATCCCACCCTCACCTTCTCCCACAGAGTTCAAAAGTCTGTTCTGTATTTCTGTGTCTCTTTTTCTGTTTTGCATATAGGGTTATCGTTACCACTTTCTAAATTCCATATATATGTGTTAGTATGCTGTAATGTTCTTTATCTTTCTGGCTTACTTCACTCTGTATAATGGGCTCCAGCTTCATCCATCTCATTAGGACTGGTTCAAATGAATTCTTTTTAATGGCTGAGTAATATTCCATGGTGTATATGTACCACAGCTTCCTTATCCATTCATCTGCTGATGGGCATCTAGGTTGCTTCCATGTCCTGGCTATTATAAACAGTGCTGCGATGAACATTGGGGTGCACGTGTCTCTTTCAGATCTGGTTTCCTCAGTGTGTATGCCCAGAAATGGGATTGCTGGGTCATATGGCAGTTCTATTTCCAGTTTTTTAAGAAATCTCCACACTGTTTTCCATAGCGGCTGTACTAGTTTGCATTCCCACGAACAGTGTAAGAGGGTTCCCTTTTCTCCACACCCTCTCAAAAGAACAGCATCTATACTATCTATGGTGAAACAGATCTCCAGCCCAGGTGGGATGCATGAGACAAGTGCTCGGGCCTGGTGCACTGGGAAGACCCAGAGGAATCGGGTGGAGAGGGAGGTGGGAGGGGGGACCAGGATGGGGAATACATGTAAATCTATGGCTGATTCATATCAATGTATGACAAAACCCACTGAAATGTTGTGAAGTAATTAGCCTCCAACTAATAAAAAATTAATTAATTAATTAATTAATTTTAAAAAAAAAGGTGATGGACACTACAGTTGGAGAACAACACTAGTGAAGCATCCCTGGCTTGCATTCAATGGCCTCTGAGGCAAAGAATCCAGGGAGTGGGACTCATTTCGACCTCTGGGTTGGCCTAATGTATGAATAGCTGATAAGACTCACTGGAGGGGAGCCACAAGAAGCCAGGTGTGGGTTTGACACTGGGATAGGACTGATTTTGGGAGAAGTTCAAAGCAGAACTACCCAGCTTATAGAAAAAAGGTAGACAGGACTAACCGAAGTAACAGAACTTTGGGAAGAATCAGAATTCACTGATAATTTCTCCTATCAGAGAACTAGCTTTGGAAAACTACAGGCCTGTAATAGAATTAGTGAACCCAATAACAGAAAACAAACAAACAAAGGTGACCCTATAATCTGAATACTCATGACTGCCAGATTAGAAGGCCCCCACAGGAAATGGAAAAAGTACATTTTCAGCTTGGGGAGCTCAGGTAGTAAAGCAACAACAAGCTTTAGACATCAGGAACCAAAAACATGCAGACATAACTGGATGGGGTCAGGGCACTAATGGAGAAGACTGTAAATGACTGTAATTTTCAGAGCTGTGAAGCCATAAATTGCACTGGGAGAACTGCCTGTTATTAGTGTAGCACTCTCTGCTCTCAAGATGAAGCAGCTGGAGGCTATGAAATTGGTTAAAATGATTCCCGGAAACAGAAAGTAAATGGAATATGAAGGAAAAGAGGTCTTCTGCCACCCTCTCAAAAGAGATAGGGCCCAAAGCCCTGGATGTAGCGGCCTGGACCATCTTCAGAGGTGAGACTATCTTCAGTTACTGCATTCTGAGGATGGAGTTAGGTTAAGGCTAAATGCTCAAGAGCACTGAAAAGTAACAGATGGCAACACTCGCTACATTTAAACTTTTGGTTTTATAGAGAAGCAAGAGAAGGGCCTCAGCCTGTAGGGCCAGGGACCATACAGAGGATGTATAGAGGGGACAAAAATTGTTGCTCTGGAAATGGTCTTAGCTTTGAAAATGACAAGAGAGCAAGCTAGGGATATAAGAGGGGCTTAAGAGAAAGAGTGAAAAGACCCAGTGCTCTTCAAGTTCTAACCCTATAAACTTCTGATGCAGCAAAAGGAAGTAAAAGCTAAGATACAGGGTCAAAATAAGGGAAAACCAAGGTGTTAGGAAGTCCAAGACTGAGCACTAGGCAGAGCCAGAGATGGATAACCACCAGAGACCAAATCCACTTAAAAGGTTTCCTCAGCCCTCTCTTTTTTCAGGGGTGAGTTTTAAACAGTTTTATTGAGATATAATTGATGTACAACAAATCACATATATTTAAAACAAAATTCACGAATTTTGATATGTCTTTATACCCCCGAAATCATCACCATAATCCAGTTAGTGATTATGAATATATCTGTCACCCCCAAAATTTCCTCCTGCTCCTCCGTGGGGCACTTATTTTCCTTTCCTCAATTCCTATCCACCAACCGCATCCCCAGGCACTCAGTGATCCAGCATCTGTCACAAAGGGTTAGTTAGGCTTCTCTAGAATTTTACATAAATAAAATTCTTTGTATGTACTCCTTTTTGGATGACTTCTTTCCCTCAACATAATGATTTTGAGATCTATCCATGTTGTTGTGTGTATCATAACTTTGTTCCTTTTCATTGTCAAATAGTATTCCACAGCTACCTGGAATCAACTATCCATTTATCTAGTCATCTGTAGATAAACATTTTGGTTGTTTCCATTTTGAGATATTACAAGTTTAGCTGCTATGAATATTCATATACAAAGCTTTGTGTGGACATATTCCTCTTAAGTAAATGTGAATGATGTATTATTTGATTTGGATTTGATTTACTAAACGTCTATGAAAATTTTTGACTATGTTCATGAAAGATCCCTGGAGAAGGAAATGACAATCCACTCTAGTATTCTTGCCTGGAGAACTTCATGGACAGAGGAGCCTGGCAGGTTTCGGTCCATGGAGTTGCAAAAGAGTCAGACACGACTGTGTGATGAACACTCATGAAAGATAGTGATATACAGTTTTCTTTTCTTATAATGTCTTTGCCAACTCTGGTATCAAGGTAACACTGACCTAATAAGACAAATTGGAAAATGTTTCTTCTTCTCTTTTCTGATAAATTTTGCATAGAATTGGTATTTTTCTCCCTTAATTATTGGTAGAATTCATCAATGAAGCTATCTAGACCTAGAGGAATTTTTGTTGCTCTGGTTGTTTCGGGGGGAATGGAGATTTTTGAATCTACAAATTCTATTTCTTTAATAGATATGAGATTATTCAGGTTACCAATTTCTCCTTGAGAAAGCTTTGGTACTTTGAATTGTTGTCAGATTTATTGGTATACATTTTTTTCATATATTTATTGGCATTTTCTTATATTGATTGATATTTCGGTTGCTCTGGGTCTTTGTTGCAGGGCACAGGCTCTTCACTGGTGGTGCATGGGCTTGCTAGTTGTGGTGTGTGGGCTTAGTTGCCCCGGGTATGTGCGATCTTAATTCCCTGACCAAAAATCAAATCCCTGCATTGGGAGGCAGATTCTTACCACTGGATCACCAGAGAAGCCCCTGTTCTTATCTTTTTAATGTCTGTTGAAGTTGCAGTGATATCCCTTCCTTTATTCTTGATAATGGTAATTTTGTTCTTTTCTTTCTGATCAGTATGCCTACATATTTACTTACTGTAAACATGCTCCCAAAGAACCAGCTTTTAACAATCTCAAAGAATGAGCTTTAAAGCAAATTTCTAGAACCTTGAACCATTAACTTATCCCTTATCACAAGAGCATTCTAGACCCATATCTAAAGGCATCCATTTAATTCAGATTGTCAAGGAATTATGCTAGAACATAAATTCACCATTCATCTTAATACAGAGATCCTCAGCATGATCAATAACACTAGCCTTCCTAATACCAAGAAATTACATTTTTCACTGAGAATCAAAAATCTAAAGGTGTTCTTAGACCAGTGATTTTCACTGCATACTGATTTTCTGGGCATGTTGTTACTCCCTGAATGTCCCCTACTTCTCAGTAAGAACCAAATATTAGCACAAATAACTAAAAGAAAAAGAGAGAGAGAAGATAAAAATTACCAATATTAGGACTAAAAGAAGAGAAACCCCACCAATATTCAAAAGATAAGGCAATGTTAAAAACAACTCTAGGGGATACACACCAAGGAAACCAGAATTGTAAGAGACACTTGTATCTCAGTGTTCATCACAGCATTGTTTATAATAGCCAGGACATGGAAGCAACCTAGATGCCCATCGGCAGACAAATGGATAAGAAAGCTGTGGTACATATACACAATGGAATATTATTCAGCCATTAAAAAGAATGCATTTGAATCAGTTCTAATGAGGTGGATGAAACTGGAGCCTATTATACAGAGTAAAGTAAGTCCGAAAGAAAAACACCAATACAGTATACTAACACATATATACAGAATTTAGAAAGATGGTAACGATGACCCTATATGCGAGACAGCAAAAGAGAGACAGATGTAAAGAACAGTCTTTTGGACTCTGTGGTAGAAGGCGAGGATGGGATGATTTGAGAGTGTAGTGTTGAAATGTGTATATTATCATATGTGAAGTGGATCGCCGATCCAGGTTCAATGCATCAGACAGGGTGCTCAGGGTTGGTGCACTGGGATGACCCTGGGGGATGGAATGGGGAGGGAGGTGGGAGGGGGGTCCTGGATGGGGAACACATGTGTGTCCATGGCTGATTCATGTTGATGTATGGCAAAAAACACTACAATATTGTAATTAACCTCCAATTAAAATTAATTAAAAAAATAAAAACAACTCTATGTCTCAAAATTCAAACTCTTTGATAAAATGAACCAATTCCTTGAAAGACACACATTGCCAAAACTTGACACAGAGGAATAGATAAGGATAGTTCTGATAACCCTCTTATCTATTAGAGAAAAAATAAATTTGTAGTTGAAACACCCCCCACAAATAAACCCTGTAAAAGACAGTTTCAATGTGAATTCTACTAAATATTTAAGGGAGAAATAACACTGACTATGCAATAAAATACAAAAGAAAGAAACACTTCCAAACTTATTTTATGAGACTAGAATTATCCTAAATACAAAAATCAAACAAAGACTGATTTCAAGAAAACTATAGAATAATATCTCTCATGAGTTAGACACAAAATGCTAGTAAATTGAACCCACCAATGTGTCAAGAGGAAAATACATATGACTAAGTGAAGTTCATATTAGGAATGCAAGACTGAATCAACACTTAGAAATTATCAATATAAAGGTATCTATAATTATTAATACTGCATTATATACTTAAATTTGGTCTTAAATGTTATCACTGCACATACAATTATAATTATGTGACAGGATAGAGATATTAACCCACCTTATTGTGGTATTAATTTTGTAATATGTAGCTAATCATCAGTGTATGCCTTAAATTTACATATGTTATTTGTAAATAACATCTCAATAAAGCTGAGAAGAAAATAAATGAATATAATTCCTATTAATAGACTAAATGATAAAATAATATGACCATATCATGTGGACATTGTGTACCTCCTGATGAGATGTGATGAAAAAGGCACTTCACCTCTGTGATCTTCCTTCCAAAACCCACAACCCATAACTATGAGAGAGAGAAAAAAATCTCCAAGTCATAGAACATTAAAAAAAGACCTGACTAGTACTCTTCAAACCTCTCAAGGTCATAAAACACAAGGAAAGACTGAGAAACTATCACAGAGCCAAAGAATCTAAGGATACATGAGTACTAAGTGTGACGTGGCTCCCAAGATAAAACGTTGGAATGGAAAGAGGATATTCATGGGAAAAGTTCTAGAATTTAATTAACAAAGATGTACCATGTTGGTTTCTTATCTTTGACAAATGTATAATATTAAAAATAGAAGAAATCATGAGGAACTTATCAGAATTCTCTGTTATCTTTGCAACTATTCTATAAATCTAAATTTATTCCAAGATATAAAGGTTATTTTTAATGAAGGTGACATAAAACCATTCCCAGACAAACACAAACCTGAAATAATGTGTCTTCAGCACTACATACAAGAAAAAGGTTTTCAGTCTGAAGGAAAATGATTACTTCTTGAAGGAAGAAACCTCAGATCTATACACACACACACACACACACACACACACACACGAGGCATCAGAAATGACAAGTATGTGGGTTAAAATAAATAAATTTTCTTATTTTTGTAATTTCTTTAAAGTGTATTTGACTGTTTAAACTAGAATATTATTGATGTATTGTGGGATTAATATATGTAGAAGTAAAGTATGACAATGAGAACCAAATATGGGGGCTGTATGTAGAAGTATGGGCTTTCCAGGTGGCGCCAGTGGTAAAGAATCTGCCTCCCAATGCAGTAGACATAAGAGACATGAGTTCAATCCCTGGGTCAGGAAGATCCCCTGAAGGAAGAAATGGCAACTTGATCTAGTATTCTTGCCTGGAAAATCTCATGGGTAGAGGAGCCTGGCAGGCTACAGTTCATAGGGTCACAAAGAGTTGGACATGACTGAGCAGCTGAGCACACATAGAAGTATATAGTTGCATGCTTCATATTAAATATGATACTATATGAAGGTGCAGTGTAACATATTAAAGGTGAATATTATAAGACATAGGACAGTCACAAAAATGAAAAAAACAAAGAGTCATAACCAGTAATGCATTAGAGGAAATAAAATGAAACACTAAAAAATAGGTAGTTAGGGCAAAAGAAGGCAGAAAAGAAGAAAAAGAAAACAAAAATCAGATGAGAGAAATAGAAAAGTATAGCAAGATGGTAGACATAAGCCAGACAATATATGTAATTAAATGTAAATAAATGAAAATAATTATAAAGCAGAGCTTGTCAGAGTAAATAACAAAGCAACGCCCAACTATATGATGGACTACAAGAATCAGACTTGATATACAAAGAAATAGACTAAAATAAAAAGATGGAGAGAGATAACATGCTAACACTAGTTATAAGAAAACTCGATCATCTGTATAAATATCAGAAAAAGTAGACATTAGAGCAAAGTCTACTTTATTAGACTTAGAATGTTGCTAAGAGTTAAGGAAGAACCACACTGGTTTCCAGTTGCTGCATAATAAGTTACCACAAGCCTGGCAGCCTAAAACAATACCCATGTATTAGTTCACATTCTGTGCATTAGAAGCCTGGCATAGCCTGACAGGTTTCTCTAGTTAACACGTGACAAGGCTCAAATTAGTCAGGTTGAGTTTTCATCTAGGAACTCTTGGGGTAAAAAGCAAATCTCTTTTCACGTTTGCTACTGTAGTTGGAAGGATTCGATTCCTTGTGGTTGTATAACTGAGTTCCCCATTTCTTTGTTGTCAGCTAGGGATCTCACTCAGCTCCTAGGGGTTACCCTCATTCCTTGTCGTGTGGTTCCCTCCATCTTCAAGCCAGCAAAAAGCACTGAATCCTTCTCAAGCTGCAAATTTCTGACTCCTCTTCTGTGACCAGCTGGAGAAAACTTTCTGCTTTTATGTCGTTAGGTCAGGCCTACTCAGATAATCTCCCCAGTCTCAGGTCAACAGTGCCAATACAATATAACCTAATCCAGGCAGTAAAATGTGGAGCTTAGTCAGGTTACATATACCAGAGAGGGAAGGAAATTTTGCGAGTCATTTTAAACTTTCTCCTGTCTTAGAACATGTCAATAATGATGAAATAATCAAATCATCTAAGTATTGTATCTTATGAATTTACAATATAATTTTAAAAACCTAAAATATAACATAATGAAATAATCATAAGCCTATACAGCCCATGAACTTTGTGAGGTTGCTATTTCCCAAGTCAATTTGACCAGGTAGTACAGAATTTATTTGCTTTGCTTTATTTCTTTGTTTGATTTTTATAGTATTAAGGATAATGCTGTATATGACATTATGTCCTCTTTTGCTTTATATTTTGCTAAATATCAACAGAGTATATGTAGAAAAGCATGAAAAGGTTTCCCAATAGATGAATAAAAACTTACCTACAAGAAAAAAAATAACTAAAATAATCAAGTCATTTAGACATAGTAAGACTAAAATACGTTTGCATCTAATAACAGAGCTTTAAGATACATGAGAGAAAAACTAGTGTAACTAAAAATGTTATACAAATTCACAGCTGTGGTTGTGGATTTCAGCCTTCCTTTCTCAGTGATTAATAGAACAAAAGGACAGAAAATTAGTTAAGATATAGAAGACTTGAACAACCCTATTAATCAAGTTGACCTAATTGACGTTTGTAGAGCACTACTTCTAATGATTTAAGAAAGGCTATCCTTTTCAAGTTTATATGATATAGTCACCATGATAAACTATATGTTGGGCCATAAAATAAATTTCATCAAATGCAAAAGGGTGGAAATTATACAGAGTGTATTCTCTGCCTGCAAAGGCATTAAGTTAGAATGCAAAAGAACAAAAAACAACCCTATTATAGCAACTCCACCATAACATGGAGACACTCCAACTTTATGTTTGGATGTCAATATGACAGTGATCCTTTGGTATGATCAAAGAAATATTAATTACTCACATAGTGTGGAAGTTCCAAAGTGAGTGATGAGAGAGCAGTTTCTTGGAGGAGAAGTCCAGAACACAGAAAGAGAGGGGATAGTGAGTGTGCAACATTTTATAAATAGAAATACCTGACTGTGTAAAATTTGAAAGAGGTTCCACCCAGCATGAAGAGAGGCAAAGAGGCAGTAAGAAGTTACATGTTCTTGAGGGGCTTGGATGCAGGTGAGCTTATTAGGATGCTACAGGAGGCAACAAACACAGGCACGCAATAAGGCTTAAAGATGTCTAACAATAAATCAAATGTCAATGGGAGTTTAAGTTTCTTTCATGTGTTCCTCATAACCCCAAATAGAAGGAAAATGAAGAAACATAAATGATTCATGGGTTAAAGATGCAATCACAAGGAAAATGAGGAAATATTTTAGACTGAATGACAATGAAAATACAACATATTAAAATTTCTAGGATGCAGCTAAGGCAGTGCTTATAGGAAAACTTTCATCTTATTAAAAAAAGAAAGTTCTGAAATCAATGACCTAAGCTTCGTTTAAGAAATGAATTAGTCTTTTCTGACCACAATGCAGTAAGATTAGATCTCAATTACAGGAAAAAAACTATTAAGAATTCAAACATATGGAGGCTAAATAACACGCTTCTGAATAACCAACAAATCATAGAAGAAATCAAAAAAGAAATCAAAATATGCATAGAAATGAATGAAAATGAAAACACAACAACCCAAAACCTATGGGACACTGTAAAAGCAGTGCTAAGGGGAAGGTTCATAGCATTACAGGCTTACCTCAAGAAACAGGGAAAAAGTCAAATAAATAACCTAACTCTACACCTAAAGCAACTAGAGAAAGAAGAAATGAAGAACTCCAGGGTTAGTAGAGGGAAAGAAATCTTTAAAATTAGGGCATAAATAAATGCAAAAGAAACAAAAGAGACCATAGCAAAAATCAACAAAGCTAAAAGCTGGTTTTTTGAAAAGATAAACAAAATTGACAAACTGTTAGCAAGACTCATTAAGAAACAAAGGGAGAAGAACCAAATCAACAAAATTAGAAATGAAAATGGAGAGATCACAACAGACAACACTGAAATACAAAGGATCATAAGAGACTACTACCAGCAGCTCTATGCCAATAAAAAGGACAACTTGGAAGAATTGGACAAATTCTTAGAAAAGTATAACTTTCCAAAACTGAACCAGGAAGAAATAGAAAATCTTAACAGACCCATCACAAGCACGGAAATCGAAACTGTAATCAGAAATCTTCCAGCAAACAAAAGCCCAGGACCAGATGGCTTCACAGCTGAATTCTACCAAAAATTTAGAGAAGAGCTAACACCTATCTTACTCAAACTCTTCGAGAAAATTGCAGAAGAAGGTAAACTTCCAAACTCATTCTATGAGGCCACGACCACCCTAATTCCAAAACCAGACAAAGATGCAACAAAAAAAGAAAACTATAGGCCAATATCACTGATGAACATATATGCAAAAATCCTTAACAAAATTCTAGCAAACAGAATCTAACAACATATTAAAAAGATCATACATTATGACCAAGTGGGCTTTATCCCAGGAATACAAGGATTCTTTAATATCTGCAAATCAATCAATGTAATACACCACATTAACAAATTGAAAGATAAAAACCATATGATTATTTCAATAGATGAAGAAAAAGCCTCTGACAAAATTCAACATCCATTTATGACAAAAACTCTCCAGAAAGCAGGAATAGAAGGAACATACCTCAACATAATAAAAGCTATATATGACAAACCCACAGCAAACATTATCCTCAATGGTGAAAAATTGAAAGCATTTCCCCTGAAATCAGGAACAAGACAAGGGTGCCCACTCTCACCACTACTATTCAACATAGTGTTGGAAGTTTTGGCCACAGCAATCAGAGTGGAAAAAGAAGTAAAAGGAATCCAGATGGGAAAGGAGAAGTGAAACTCTCACTGTTTGCAGATGACATGATCCTCTACATAGAAAACCCTAAAGACTCTACCAGAAAATTACTAGAGCTAATCAATGAATATAGTAACGTTGCAGGATATAAAATTAACACACAGAAATCCCTTGCATTCCTATACACTAACAATGAGAACACAGAAAGAGAAATTAAGGAAACAATACCATTCACCATTGCAACAAAAAGAATAAAATACTTAGGAGTATATCTACCTAAAGAAACAAAAGACCTATACATACAAAACTTTAAAACACTGATGAAAGAAATCAAAGAGGACACAAACAGATGGAGAAATATACTGTGTTCATGGATTGGAAGAATCAATATTGTCAAAATGGCTATACTACCCAAAGCAATCTATAGATTTAATGCAATCCCTATCAAGCTACCAATGGTATTTTTCACAGAACTAGAACAAATAATTTCACAATTTGTATGGAAATACAAAAAACCTCGAATAGCCAAAGTAATCTTGAGAAAGAAGAATGGAACTGGAGGAATCAACCTGCCTGACTTCAGGCTCTACTACAAAGCCACAGTCATCAAGACAGTATGGTACTGGCACAAAGACAGAAATATAGATCAATGGAAAAAAATAGAAAGCTCAGAGATAAATCCACGTACCTATGGACACCTTATCTTTGACAAAGGAGGCAAGAATATACAATGGAAAAAAGACAACCTCTTTAACAAGTGGTGCTGGGAAAACTGGTCAACCACTTGTAAAAGAATGAAACTAGAACACTTTCTAACACCATACACAAAATAAACTCAAAATGGATTAAAGATCTAAATGTAAGACCAGAAACTATAAAACTCCTAGAGGAGAACATAGGCAAAACACTCTCCGACATAAATCACAGCGAGATCCTCTATGACCCACCTCCCAGAATATTGGAAATAAAAGCAAAAATAAACAAATGGGATCTAATGAAACTTAAAAGCTTTTGCACACCAAAGGAAACTATAAGCAAGGTGAAAAGAAAGCCTTCGGAATGGGAGAAAATAATAGCAAATGAAGAAACAGACAAAGGATTAATCTCAAAAATATATAAGCAACTCTTGAAGCTCAATTCCAGAAAAATAAATGACCCAATCAAAAAATGGGCCAAAGATCTAAACAGACATTTCTCCAAAGAAGACATACAGATGGCTAACAAACACATGAAAAGATGCTCAACAGCACTCATTATCAACGATATGCAAATCAAAACCTCAATGAGGTACCATTACACGCCAGTCAGAATGGCTGCTATCCAAAAGTCTACAAGCAATAAATGCTGGAGAGGGTGTGGAGAAAAGGGAACCCTCTTACACTGTTGGTGGGAATGCAAACTAGTACAGCCACTATGAAGAACAGTGTAGAGATTCCTTAAAACACTGGAAATAGAACTGCCATATGACCCAGCAATCCCACTCCTGGGCATACACACCAAGAAAACCAGATCTGAAAGAGACATGTGCACCCTAATGTTCATCACAGCTCTGTTTATAATAGCCAGGGCATGGAAGCAACCTAGATGCCCATCAACAGACAAATAGATAAGGAAGCTGTGGTACTTATACACCATGGAATACTACTCAGCCATCAAAAAGAATTCACTTGAATCAGTTCTAATGAGATGGATAAAACTGGAGCCCATTATACAGAGTGAAGTAAGCCAGAAAGATAAACACCAATACAGTATACGAACTCATATATATGGAATTTAGAAAGATGGTAATGGTAACCCTATATGCAAGACAGAAAAAGAGACACAGATGTACAGAACAGACTTTTGGACTCTATGGGAGAAGGCGAGGGTGGGATGATCTGAGAGAACAGCATCAAAACCTGTATATTATCAAGGGTGAAACAGATCACCAGCCCAGGTTGGATGCATGAGACAAGTACTCAGGGCTGGTGCACTGGGATGACCCAGAGCAATCGGGTGGAGAGGGAGGTGGGAGGGGGGTTCAGGATGGGGAACACATGTAAATCCATGGCTGATTCATGTCAATGTATGGCAAAAACCACTACAATATTGTAAAGTAATTTGCCTCCAACTAATAAAAATAATTGGGGGGAAAATAAATAAGTAAATACCCCCAATAGGAATTCTATCAAATTATAAAAAAAAAAAGAACTGAATTAGAAGAGCAAAGCAAGCCCATGACCATAAAAGGAAAGAAATAATAAAGATAAAAGCAGAAATTAACTAGTGAGAAAGGAGATAGATAATGGAAAGATTATCAAAGTGAAAGAATGCTTCTTGGAAAGGACCAACAAAACTGAGAAACCTTAGCTAGACTGATCCAGGGATTAAGAACATAAGTCACCAATATCAGGAATGAAAAGATGCTAACACCACAGACCCTGAAGACATTAAAAGGGTAATAAAATAATATTTTAAATAATTTTGACCACCAAGATGAAATGAGGAAAGTTCTTGAAAAATACAATTTGTAGTATTAAATTGACACCCCAAAAGGCAAGTATTCACAACATATATATCAGATAAAGGACTTGTATCCAGAATATATCTATAGATCTACCACAGCTTATTAATAAGAAGACAAACTACCAATTTTAAAATGAGACGAGATTTGAAGAGATCTTTACAAAATAAGACACATAGGCAATAAATACATGGAAAGATATAAATTTATATCAGTCATCAGGGAAATGAAAACTAAAAGTACAATAATTAAAACTACACACTCACCAGAATGATTACAGTTTTTAAAAACTACCTTTCTAAGTGTTGGAGAAGTTGTGGAGAAATTGGAACTCATATTGTGAGAAGGTAGAATGGTATAACTATTTTGGAAAACAGTTTGGCAATTCCTTATAAAATTAAACATACACTTACCATATAAGCCAGCAATTCCACTCCTGTTTACTGAAGAGAAGACTTGTACATGAATATTGATATCAGTTTCATTCATAATAAAGTCTAAAACAACTCAAATGTCAATTAACAGGTGAATGGACACACAAATTTTAGTATATCCACTCAGCAAAAAAGAAGAAACCAAGTGTTAATACCTATAGCAACATGGATAAATCTCAAAAATACATGATAATGAATAACAAGAACCATGCTATATGGTTCCATTTAAATGAACCATGCTATATGATTCCATTTAAATTCTAGAAAATGCAAATCTAACCTATAATGGTTGTCTGAGGAAGCCTTACAAATAGCTGAGAAAAGAAGAGAAGGGAAAGGCAAAGGAGAAAGAGAAAGATATACCCAACTGAATGCAGAATTCCAGACAATAGCAAGGAGAGATAAGCCCTCTTAAGTGAACAATGCAAAGAAATAGAGGAAAACATAAATAGGAAAGACTAGAGATCTCTTTAAGAAAATTGGAGATAACAAGGGAACATTTCATGCAAAGATAGGCATAATAAAGGACAAAAATGGCAAGGACCTAACAGAAGCAGAAAAGATTAAGAAAAGGTGGCAAGAATACACAGAACTGTACAAAACAGCTCTTAATGACCCGGATAACAGTGATGGTGTGGTCACTCACCTAGAGCCAGACATTCTGGAGTGTGAAGTCAAGTGAGCTTTAGGAGGCATTACTATGAACAAAGCTAGTGGAGGTGATGGAATTCCAGCTTAGTTATTTCAAATCCTAAAAGATGATGCTGTGAAAGTGCTGCACTCAATATGCCAGCAAATATGGAAAACTCCGCAACAACCACAGGGCTGGAAAAGGTCAATTTTCATTCCAATCCCAAAGAAAGGTAATGCCAAAGAATGCTCAAATTACCATACAGTTGCACTCATTTCACATGCCAGCAAGATTATGCTCAAAATTTTCAAGCTAGGCTTTAGCAGTATGTGAACCAAGAACTTTGAGATGTACAAGTTGGATTTAGAGAAAGCAGAAGAACCAGAGAGCAAATTGCCAACATACACTGGATCATAGAAAAAGCAAGGGAATGCTGAAAAAATAATCTGCTTCACTGATTATGCTAAAGCCTTTGTGTGGATCACAACAAACTGTGGAATATTCTTAATGAGATGGGAATACCAGACCACATTACCTGTCTCCTGAGAAACCTGTATGCAGGACAAGAAGCAACAGTTAGACCTGGACATGGAACAATGGACTAGTTCAAAACTAGGAAAGGAGTACATCAAGGCTGTATTTTGTCACCCGGCTTATTTAACTTATATGCAGAATACATCACGTGAAATGTGAGGCTGGAAGAATCACAAGCTGGAATCAAGATTGTCAGAAAAAATATCAACAACCTCAGATATGCTGATGATACCACTTTAATGGCAGAAAGTGAAGAGGAACTAAAGAGCCTCTTGATGAAGGTGAAAGACGACAGTTAAAAAGCTGACTTAAAACTCAACATTCAAAAAACTAAGATCATGGCATCTGTTCTATCACTCCATGGCAAATAGAAGGGGAAAATGTGGAAAGAGAATGTCAGATTTCATTTTCTTCAGCTCCAAAATCAATGTGGATGGTGACTGCAGCCACAAAATTAAAAGACGCTTGCTCTTTAGAACAGCTATAACAAACCTAAACACCGTATTAAAGAGCAGAGACATCACTTTGCCAACAAAGGTCCGTATAGTCAAAGCTATAATTTTTCCAGTAGTCACATCTCCAGATGTGAGAGTTGGACCATAAAGAAGGCTGAGCACCAAAGAAATGTTGCTTTTGAACTGTGCTGGAGAAGACGAGAGTCTTCCCATGGACAGCAAGGAGATGAAACCACTCAATCCTAAAGGAAATCAACCCTGAATATTCATTGGGAGGGCTGGTGCTGAGCTGAAGCTCCAATACTTTGGCCACCTGTGGCAAAGAACTGGCTCACTGGAAAAGACCTTGATGCTGGGAAAGACTGAGGGCAAGAGGAGAAGGGGCAACAGAGGATGAGATGGTTGGATGGCATCACTGACTCAAAGGACAAGAGTTTGAACAAAATCAAGGAGATAATCAAGGACAGGGAAGCCTGGTGTGCTGCAGTTCATGGGGTTGCAAAGAGTCAGACAGGACTGAACAGCAACCTATAGTGATAGAAAGTAGCTCAGTGGTAGCCTAGGATGAGGGGAAAGTATACTGTCTACACAGGGCATGGGGGAACTTTTAGAGAGATAATGGAATTACTTGCAGGTGTGGTAACCTGAATCGATATATTTGTTAAAATTCACTGGATTGTGCCTAAAATTGGTGCATGTAAATTATAACTCAGAGTTCAGTATAAAAAATCCTTCCACAAGGAAAACCTCAAGCCCAGATGGTTTCACTGGTTTTTATTAAATATTTAGGAAGAAATCATACCAGTCTTACACAAGTGCTTTCAGGAAATAGAGGAGGCAACACTTCTCAGCCATTTTATGGGATCAACAGTACCATGATATGGAAACCAAACCCATTACAAAAAAACCCCCTCCAGGCCAATATTCCTCATGAATAGATAAAATATTAATAAACTGGATGCAATATGTAAAAATGATAATACATCATGACCAACAGGGGAGTTTATCCCTCAAACAGAAGATAGGCTTAATATTTGAAAATCAATGGATAGAGTCCAATATGTTAACTAAAGAAAAGAGAAAAAAAAAATAAATGTGGCAGACAATTTTGCAGGCACTCAAGAATACCTTTTAAAAGATTCTCTCTCCAGCTGAATCTTGTCTAATATGAGTTAATACTGACTCGACCCCACCTGCCAATTTACCCCACACCTAATCACTGGCTGTTTTTTAAAAGAGCTTTGCATTATCAGTACCCCAGGCCCATGCCTGCATTGCATGTGAGGGTCAGAACAGATTTTCAGATGAAGACCTTTGATGAAGGTCTTCAGAAGATGAAGATGAAGTCAGAAATCACCTTTGCTTTCTGACTATTTTGTTGGAAGAATTTGTCTGTAGAAAGGGTTTGCATTGCTGTGACAATCACACTGGATTCTGGAATTTGTTGCATTTTATTTTTTTGATGAGAAACGTCCAGATACTTGCCCCAGACAAGGAGAATTCCTGGCTGATATTCTTCTCCTCCCCAAATTTTAGATGCTAATGAAACATGAGGCACACCAGAGGCATCCAAAAATCACCACAGCCAGACTTTGCATTTAACAGCCACCCTGAAACCAGGAACCTGTTCTCAGTAAACTCCAGGCAACACAACTCAGCTTCTGTTCTTCCAAACCTGATTACTTACCTAAGTCCCTGAAGCCAACATGAGTCTCTCTGTCTGCACTTCTGAAGAAGCTTCAGCAAAGCTCCTGACACCAAGATGACCATTATAGAAGGATTTCTTTCACCAGATAACTCAGCATCACAAATTCCAACTCGAGGAGCCCAGAGAGGGCTTACTATGCGGCTCCTCTCACCAGTAATAAATGGGAAATGCCTGCAAGAGCCTGGAGACGGGCCTAAACTACCTGGCTGGCCGAGGCAGGTGGGAGAAGCATCTAGTGACTGCCTTGTAGCAACGCAGAAGGAATCAACCTTAATCAAGAACTCATCCAAGATGGCGATCCAAGAGATGCTTGAGAAACCTCTGTGCATTTGTTGGAGAGTCCGAACTCAGGACTTTCAATTGTTCATCCCCAGGGCCATTCTTTCTACTAGACTGGCTTCCTGTGTATTCTGTTCTTGCAGCAGCCCCTGAGTAATCTGGCCTCCTCACCTCCTGCTGCTGTCAATAACTAGAGTGGCCATAAAATTTATTATCCAAACTGGGACACTTCTGTGAATGTAAAATGGGTGCTAAGAAATATTACAGTATGACACCAGGTATAAACTGGGACTATCCCAGGAAAACCAGGGCATATGGTCACTCTAATGACCACTTCTCTGGCCAAGGAGTTCTCTTTCTTAAAACTAACTGAAGAGTCATGGTCATCACACCATTTTTTTTGCTGCCCCCACAAAAATGCAGGTAGGCTTTTCATTTTAAGGGCTTTATTTCTAGTCATTAGAAGTAAATTGACAATGATAAGTAAAAAAAAAATCAGAGAAAATTAAAAGAATATTAATTTTCTAATTTATAGTCCGTGAATAGCCAAATACACTGAGATGGCAACTAAAATTTCATAGACTTTAGTTTTAGATTTTATTTCTTTTTCTTTATGTAAATGCAACTTATTCTTGCAGACACATCCCATGTGTATTGTGAAAAATAAGAAAATGTTGACAAACCAAAGCTACAAAATAAAACACCTTTACCTAGAAATTACTGCTACTGAGTGATGTCAGCAAAAACAGTGGGCTAAGAACCTCAAAATTCTCTCTTCTGCAAAAACGATGGAAAACTAGCAAAAATAATCAGAATCAATTTTTTTCAGAACTCTGGAAATTAAAGAGTTACAGTAATCTGAAAAGTATTTATTTTTAAAAAAGCTAAATTTCAGTAAGAACTGAGATCTGTATAATAATTTAATTTGCCCTATTCCAATGCATGTCTTTCCAGCTCCACGGTTGTCTTGGAAACCAACAGTTCACAATTACAGTGAAAACCCACCGCCTGGCAGCTACTAGACTGGCAGAATGGAGCTGGAGCTCCTTCAAAGCTCACTCATAAAGAATTGTCATAATCTGACCTATCTGGTGGATCCTGGGAGATCTCACTTGCAAGGTTGGTTTTATTTGACTAACTCAGGGTTCATCCAATGCCAAAAAACTTTTCCCCAAGACAATTATCAAAAACAATTAGAGGTACTTGTTAAACTTCACAACCGCCTCATTCATTGGATAATCGATGGGGCAAATAACAGACTAACCAAAACACTTAACAGGAAAATTTGACAGTGAAACAGTATGTAAAAATATTCCTGGATATCTAGAAGGCCACTCATACCCAAGGCTGTGCATGTATTCAGCAAAGACCTTAAGAACTCATTTTTACTGACACTGAGTCTCTGCGAGCAGGAAGTGAAGTGAAAGTTGCTCAGTTGTGTCTGAGTCTTTGCAACCCATGGACTGTAGTCCATGGAATTCTCCAGGCCAGAATACTGGAGTGGGTAGTCTTTCTCTTCTCCAGGGGATCTTCCCAATCCAGGGATCGAACCCAGGTCTCCCACATTGCAGGTGGATTCTTTACCAGCTGAGCCACAAGGGAAGTCCACGAATACTGGAGTGGGTTGCCTATCCCTTCTCCAGCGGATCTTCCCAACCAGGGAATTGAACTGGGGTCTCCTGCATTGCAGGCAGATTCTTTACCAACTAAGTTATCAGGGAAGCCCGAGCAAGCAGGAAGTGAGGGCAAAGCAAGAATTTTCAACTGCCTAGCTGAGTGTTGAAGAAGTGCCCCAACATACACACTGAACTCTTCTGCAAAGACTGGAAGACTTGTTGATTCCTAGAAACGTCTGCCTATTATTAGCTGACCACTAAGCTAAGAAAGCAGACATTTCAATGGTCATACACAGAAAGAATATAGACTTTACAGAATTTGTTCAGAAAAGTCATTAAACAAACAATAACAAACAGAAATAGCAATGACAAACCCTGGGGAGGGGAGAGGATCTGATTTAAAGATTATATTCCAGATTGCCAATCTGAATTCTGGTTTGCCATATTATATTATTTTAAATGTCCAATTTTCATAAAAAATTGAGAGAAAAAAAATAAATATTAACTTAGGGTCAATACACAGGGGGAAAAAGCAACCAATAGAAACTCCCTGAGGAAGCCCAGACGTTGGACTGAAAGGACAAAGACTTAAATCAGCTGTTATAAATATTTTAAAAGAATGAACTGAAACCATGTCTAAAAACCTAATAGAAAGTATGAGGACAATATCTCATCAAATAACAAATATCATTAAAGAGGTAGACTTTTTTTTTTTTTTTAAAGAACCAATTAAAAATTCTGCAGTTGGAAAATACTACTGTATAACAGAAATGAAAAATTCACTAGAGGGGCTCTAGAACAGATTTGAGCAGGCAGATTTAAGGTTTTCAAACTTGAAAATAGTTCAGTTGAGTTTATTCAGTCTGAGGAAAAGAATTAAAAAAGAATGAAGAAAGATGAAAAGATTCTTAGAGACCTCTGGGCCACATCAGCAATTCAACAATAGTTGAAAATTTAACCCAGTTTCAATAATGGGTAAAACAACAGGACAGATTAGCAAGGAAACAGAAGACTTCAACAACACTATAAACCAACTAGATCTAACAGACATCTACAGAATACTCCACTCAATGACATTAGAATACACATCATTCTCAAATGTATATGAAACATTCTCCAGGATAGACCATATGTTAGACCATAAAAATCAGTTCAGTTCAGTTCAGTTCAGTTCAGTCACTCAGTCGTGTCCAACTCTTTGTGACCCCATGAACCACAGCATACCAGGCCTCCCTGTCCATCACCAACTCCTAGAGTTTACCCAAACTCATGTCCATTGAGTCAGTGATGCCATCTAATCATCTCATCCTCTGTCGTCCCCTTCTCCTCCTGCCTTCCATCTTTCCCATAAAATAAGTCTTAATAAATTCAAACAGACAGAAATCATATAAAGTATTTTCCCTGACCAAAACAAACTGAAATTAGAAATCACTAACAGAAGGAAATTTGGGGAATTCACGAATATTTGGAAATTAAACAACACACCCCTAAATAGTTACCAGGTCAAAGAAATGTCACACGGGAAATTAAAAAATACAGCTGACCCTGAAACAACACAGGATTGGGGGCACAGATCTTGCATGCAGTCAAAAATCTGTGTATAACTTTACAGTCAACCCTCCATATCCTAAGTTCTGCATCCATGGTTTCAGCAAACTGCAGATTGTACAGTACTATAGTACATATTTGTTGAAAAAATCCATATATAAGTGAACCTGTGCAATTTAAACCTGTGTTATTAAGGAGTTAGCTGCACTTTGATATAAATGAAAATGAAAACACAGCATACCAAACCTCTTGGGATGCAATGAAAGCAGTCTTCATATGCAAGTGTAGAGTTTAAGTTGTTATATTTAAAAGAATAAAGTTTTCTTGACAACAATCAAACCTCCCATATTGAAAAACTAGTAAAAGAGAGCAATCTAAACCCAAAGCAAACATAAAGATAGAAATAATAAAGCTTGAAAGTGAAAGTCACTCAGCTGTGTCCCGACTCTTTGTGACCCCATGGCCTGCCAGGCTCCTCTGTCATTGGAATTCTCCAGACCAGAATACTGGAGTGGGTAGCCATTCCTTTCTCCAGGGGATCTTCCCAGGCCAGGGATTGAGCCCAGGTCTCCTGCATTGCACGTGGATTCTTTACCATCTGAGCCACCTGGGAAGCCCAAGAATACTAGAGTAGGTAGCTTATCTCTTTTGAACCGGGTCTCCTGCATTGTAGGTGGATTCTTTACCAGCTGAGCTACCAGGGAAGCCCCTGGTAAATAATAAAGCTTAGACCTGAAATAAATGAAATAGAGAACAGAAAAATAATAGAGATAATCAATGAAACCAAAAGTTGGTTCTTTGAAAAGATCAACAAAATTGAAAAAATATTAGCTAGACTGACCAAGAAAATATAGGACACTCAAATTACTAAAATCAAGAATGAAAGACAGACAATACCAGTGCCTCACAGATATAAAAAATGATTATAAAAATTGTTCTAAAATAGAAAGCCCAGAGATAAATCCACGCACCTATGGACACCTTATCTTTGACAAAGGAGGCAAGAATATACAATGGAAAAAAGACAACCTCTTTAACAAGTGGTGCTGGGAAAACTGGTCAACCACTTGTAAAAGAATGAAACTAGAACACTTTCTAACACCATATGCAAAAATAAACTCAAAATGGATTAAAGATCTAAATGTAAGACCAGAAACTATAAAACTCCTAGAGGAGAACATAGGCAAAACACTCTCCGACATAAATCACAGCAAGATCCTCTATGACCCACCTCCCAGAATATTGGAAATAAAAGCAAAAATAAACAAATGGGACCTAATGAAATTTAAAAGCTTTTGCACACCAAAGGAAACTATAAGCAAGGTGAAAAGAAAGCCTTCAGAATGGGAGAAAATAATAGCAAATGAAGAAACAGACAAAGGATTAATCTCAAAAATATATAAGCAACTCCTGCAGCTCAATTCCAGAAAAATAAATGACCCAATCAAAAAATGGGCCAAAGATCTAAACAGACATTTCTCCAAAGAAGACATATAGATGGCTAACAAACACATGGAAAGATGCTCAACATCACTCATTATCAGAGAAATGCAAATCAAAACCACAATGAGGTACCATTACACAGCAGTCAGGATGGCTGCTATCCAAAAGTCTACAAGCAATAAATGCTGGAGAGGGTGTGGAGAAAAGGGAACCCTCTTACACTGTTGGTGGGAATGCAAACTAGTACAGCCACTATGGAGAACAGTGTGGAGATTCCTTAAAACACTGGAAATAGAACTGCCATATGACCCAGCAATCCCACTCCTGGGCATACACACCAAGAAAACCAGATCTGAAAGAGACATGTGCACCCCAATGTTCATCACAGCACTATTTATAATAGCCAGGGCATGGAAGCAACCTAGATGCCCATCAGCAGATGAATGGATAAGAAAGCTGTGGTACATATACACAATGGAATATTACTCAGCCATTAAAAAGAATACATTTGAATCAGTTCTAATGAGGTGGATGAAACAGAAGCCTATTATACAGAGTGAAGTAAGCCAGAAAGATAAACACCAATACAGTATACGAACTCATATATATGGAATTTAGAAAGATGGTAATGATAACCCTGTATGCGAGACAGCAAGAGAGACACAGATGTGTTGAACAGTCTTTTGGATTCTGTGGGAGAAGGCAAGGGCGGGAAGATATGGGAGAATGGCATTGAAACATGTAAATTATCATACGTGAAACGAATCGCCAGTCCAGGTTCGATGTATGATACAGAATGCTCGGGGCTGGTGCACTGGGATGACGCAGAGCGATGGGATGGGGAGGGAGTTGGGAGTGGGGTTCAGGATGGGGAACACATGTACACCCATGGCGGACTCAAGTCAATGTATGGCAAAACCAATACAATGTTGTAAAGTAAAATAAATAATTTTAAAAAATTGTTCTATGAATAATTGTATGCCAACAAATTAGGCAGCCTAGATAAGATGCACAAATTCCTAGAGAGACACAAACTATCAAACTGACTGAAGAAGAAATAGAAATTTTGAATAGACCTATAACAAGTAAAGAGATTGAATTAATAATCAAAAGCTTCCTACAAAGAAAAGCCCAGAACCACATGGTTTTAGCAGTGAATTCTACCAAATATGTAAAGAAGAATTAACATAAATCCTTTACAAACTGTTGCAAAAAATACAAGATGAAGGCACACTTTCCAATTCATTCTTTGAGGTCATTATTAACCTAATACCAAAACCAAACAAAGATAGTAAGAAAACTAAAGAGCAGTATCCCTTAAGATCTTAGACGCAAATAATACCGGAAAATAAATACCAGAAAATTGAATACCAGAAAATTCTCAATAAATACCAGAAAATTGAATCTTGCCACATGTAAGAAGGATTATACACTATAACAAAATATGTTTTGGTTCAATGTATGAAAATCAGTGTAACACATTATATTAATAGAATGAGGCACAGTACCATATGATCATCTCAATAGACACCAGAACAAGCATCTCACAAATGTCAACACCCTTTCATAATAAAAAACACTCAAAAAAACTATAAATAGAAGAGAACTTCCTCAATCTGATAAAAAGGCATCTACAAAAACCCCTTGGAAGACATACTTAATGGTGAAAGACTGAAAGCTTTTCTCCCTAAGATCAGGAACAAGACAAGGGTGTCTGCTGTCAACACTTCTAATCCACATGGTACTGGAGGTTCCAGCCAGTACAATTAAAAAAAAAAAAAAAAAAGACACACAGATTGGGAAGGAAAAGGTAAAAATCTATGTCTATTTCTAGATGACATTATTTTGTATACAGTAAATCCTAAAACACACACAAAATGTTAGCACTAATAAAATTTCAACAAGATTACAGGATACAAGTTTTAAAAATCAGTTGTATTTCTACACACTAGTAATGGACAATTCAAAAATAAAATGAAGGAAACAATTCCATTTATGGTAGCATCAAAAAATACCTGGGACTGAATTTAACAAAAGAAGTGTGAGACTTCCTTACACAACAAAACTCAAAATGGATTAAAAACCTAAATGTAAGGCAGGACGCTATAAAACTCTTGGAGGAACACTTAGGAGGAACACTGTTTGACATAAATTGCAGCAAGATCTTTTTTGAATCACCTCTTATAGAGTAATGAACATAAAAAAAATAAGACCTAATTAAAATTAAAAGCTTTTGCACAGGAAAGGAAACCAAACAAGACAAGACAACCCAAAGAATAGGAGAAAATATTTGCAAATGAATCACCTTGTAAGGGACTAACCTCCAAAATATACAAACAGCGCATGCATCTCAATTAAAAAAAACAAAACAAAAACAGCCCAATCAAAAAATGGGCAGAGGACCTAAATAGATATTTCTCCAAAGAAAACATACAGATAGCTAACAAACAAATGAAAAAATGCTCAACATCACTAATTATTCAGTTCAGTTCACTTCAGTCACTCAGTCCTGTCTGACTCTTTGTGACCCCATGAACCTCAGCACTCCAGGCCTCCCTGTCCATCACCAACCCCCGGAGTTTACCCAAACTCATGTCCTTTGAGTCGGTGATGCCATCCTCACCATCTCATCCTCTGTCGTCCCCTTCTCCTCCTGCCCTCAATCTTTCCCAGCATCAGGGTCTTGTCAAATGAGTCAACTCTTCGCATCAAGTGGCCAAAGTATTGGAGTTTCAGCTTCAACATCAGTCCTTTCAATGAACACCTAGGACTGATTTCCTTTAGGGTGGACTGGTTGGATCTCCTTGCAGTCCAAGGGACTCTCAAGAGTCTTCTCCAACACCACAGTTTAAAAGCATCAATTCTTTGGTGCTCCGCTTTTATAGTCCAACTCTCACATCCATACATGACCACTGGAAAAACCATAGCTTCGACTAGACGGACCTCTGTTGACAAAGTAATGTCTCTGCTTTTTAATATGCTGTCTAGGTTGGTCATAACTTTCCTTACAAGGAGTAAGCTTCTTTTAATTTCATGGCTACAGTCACCATCTGCAGTGATTTTGGAACCCCCCGAAATAAAGTCAGGCACTCTTTCCCCATCTATTTGCCATGAAGTGATGGGACCAGATGTCATGATGTTAGTTTTCTGAATGTTGAGTTTTAAGCCAACTTTTTCACTCTCCTCTTTCACTTTCATTAAGAGGCTCTTTAGTTCTTCACTTTCAACGTAAGCGTGGTGTCATCTGCATATCTGAGGTTATTGATATTTCTCCCGGAAATCTTGATTCCAGCTTGTGCTTCATCCAGTCCAGCATTTCTCATGATGTACTCTGCATATAAGTTAAATAAGCAGAGTGACAATATACAGCCTTGTTGTACTCCTTTTCCTATTTAGAACCAGTCTGTTGGTCCATGTCCAGTTCTAACTGTTGCTTCCTGACCTGTATACAGGTTTCTCAAGAGGCTGGTCAGGTGGTCTGGTATTCCCATCTCTTTCAGAATTTCAGAATTCTGAATTTCAGAATTTCAGATCACAGTTAATTGTGATCCACACAAAGACTTTTGCATAGTCAATAAAGCAGAAGTAGATGTTTTTCTGGAACTCTCTTGCTTTTTTGATGATCCAGTGGATGTTGGTAATTTGACCTTTGATTCCTCTGCCTTTTCTAAAACCAGCTTGAACATCTGGAAGTTCATGGTTCACGTATTGCTGAAGCCTGGCTTGGAGAATTTTGAGCATTACTTTACTAGCGTGTGAGATGAGTGCAATTGTGTGGTAGTTTGAGCATTCTTTGGCATTGCCTTTCTTTGGGACTGGAATGAAAACTGACCTTTTCCAGTCCTGTGGCCACTGAAGGAGAGGCAGCTGTGCGGCGCTGAGCCCCTCCAGAGCAACCGTGAGGAGACACCCCTCGTCCAAGGTAAGAGAGACCCCAGCATGACGGTAGGTGCCAAGAGAAGGCATCAGAGGGCAGACAGACCGAAACCACAATCACAGACAACTAGCCAATCTGATCACATATAGCCTTGTCTAACTCAATGAAACTAAGCCATGCCATGCGGAGCCACTCAAGACGGATGGGTCATGGTGGGGAGGTCTGACAGAATGTGGTCCACTGGAGAAGGGAATGGCAAACCACTTCAGTATTCTTGCCTTGAGAACCCCATGAACAGTATGAAGAGGCAAAAAGATAGGACACTGAAAGATGAACTCCCCAGGTCAGTAGGTGCCCAATATGCTACTGGAGATCAGTGGAGAGATAACTCCAGAAAGAATGAAGGGATGGAGCCAAAGCAAAAACAACACCCAGTTGTGTATGTGACTGGTGATAGAAGCAAGGTCCAATGCTGTAAAGAGCAATGTTGCATAGGAACCTAGAATGTTAGGTTCATGAATCAAGGCAAATTGGAGGTGGTCAAACAGGAGATGGCAAGAGTGAACATTGACATTCTAGGAATTAGCAAACTAAGAGGGACTGGAATGGGTGAATATAACTCAGATGAGCATTATCTCTACTACTGTGGGCAGGAATCCCTTAGAAGAAGTGGAGTAGCCATCATAGTCAATAAAAGAGTCCGAAATGCAGTACTTGGATGAAATCTCAAAAACCACAGAATGATCTCTGTTCGTTTCCAAGGCAAACCATTCAATATCACGGTAATCCAAGTCTATGCCCCGACTAATGATGCTAAAGAAGCTGAAGTTGAACGGTTCTATGAAAACCTACAAGACCTTCTAGAACTAACACCCAAAAAAGATATCATTTTCACTACAGGGGACTAGCATGCAAAAGTAGGAAGTCAAGAAACACCTGGAGTAACAAGCAAATTTGGCCTTGGAGTACAGAAACAAGCAGGGCAAAGGCTAATAGAGTTCTGCCAAGAGAACGCACTGGTCATAGCAAACACCCTCTTCCAACAACAAAAGAGAAGACTCTACACCTGAACATCACCAGCTGGTCAATACCGAAATCAGATTGAATATATTCTTTGCAGCCAAAGATGGAGAAACTCTATACAGTCAGCAAAAATAAGACTGGGAGCTGACTGTCCCTCAGATCATGAACTCCTTACTGCCAGATTCAGACTTAAATTGAAGAAAGTACGGAAGACCACTAAACCACTCAGGTATGATCGAAATCAAATCCCTTACGATTACACAGTGGAAGTGACAAATAGATTCAAGGGATTAGATCTGATAGACAGAGTGCCTGAAGAACTATGGACAGAGGTTCATGACATTGTACAGGAGACAGGGATCAAGATCATCCCCAAGAAAAATAAATGCATAAAGGCTAAATGGCTGTCTGAGAAGGACTTACAAACAGCTGTGAAAAGAAGAGAAGTGAAAGGCAAAGGAGAAAAGGAAAGATATACCCATTTGAATGCAGAGTTCCAAAGAATAGCAAGGAGAGACAAGAAAGCCTTCCTCAGTGCAATGAAATAGGGGAAAACAATAGAATGGGAAAGACTAGAGATCTCTTCAAGAAAATTAGAGATACCATGGAAACATTTCATGCAAAGATGGGCACAATAAAGGACAAAAGTGGTATGGCCCAAACAGAAGCAGAAGATATTAAGAAGAGGTGGCAAGAATACATAGAAGAACTATACAGAAAAGATCTTCATGACCCAGATAACCACAATGGTGTGATCACTCACCTAGAGCCAGACATCCTGGAATATGAGGTCAAGTGGGTCTTAGGAAGCATCACTACAAACAAAGCTAGTGGAGGTGATGAATTCAAGTTGAGCTATTTCAAATCCTAAAAGATGATGATGTGAAAGTGCTGCACTCAATATGCCAGCAAACTTGGAAAACTCAGCAGTGGCCACAGAACTGGAAAAGGTCAGTTTTCATTCCAGTCCCAAAGAAAGGCAATGCCAAAGAATGCTCAAACTACCACAGAATTTCACTCATCTCACATGCTAGCAAAGTAATGCTCAAAATTCTCCAAGCCGGGCTTCAACAGTACATGAACTGTGAGCTTCCAGATGTTCAAGCTGGTTTCAGAAAAGGCAGAGGAACCAGAGATCAAATTACCAACATCCACTATATCATCAAAAAAGCGAGAGAGTTCCAAAAAACATCTACTTCTGCTTTATTGACTATGCCAAAGCCTTTGATTGTGTGGATCACAACAAGCTGTGGAAAATTCTGAAAGAGATGGGAATACCAGACCACCTGACCTGGCTCCTGAGAAATCTGTATGCAGGTCGGGAAGCAACATTTAGTACTGGACATGCAACAACAGACTGGTTCCAAATAGGAAAAGGAAGTCGTGGTTCCATGGTGTAGTGGTGAGCACTCTGGACTGTGAATCCAAATAGGAAAAGGAGTACAACAAGGCTGTATACTGTCACCCTGCTTATTTAACTTGTATGCAGAGTACATCATGCGAAACGCTGGAACGGATGAAGCACAAGTTGGAATCAAGATAGCTGGGAAAAATATCAATATCCCCAGATATGCAGATGACACCACGCTTATGTTGAAAGTGAAGAACTAAAGAGCCTCTTGATGAAAATGAAAGAGGAGAGTGAAAAAGTTGGCTTAAAACTAAACATTCAGAAAACTAAGATCATGGCATCTGGTCCCATCACTTCATGGCAAATAGATGGGGAAACAGTGGAAAGAGTGACAGACTTTACTTTTAGGGGCTCCAAAATCACTGCAGATGGTGACTGTAGCCATGAAATTTAAAGAAGCTTACTCCTTGTAAGGAAAGTTATGACCAACCTAGACAGCATATTAAAAAGCAGAGACATTACTTTGCTAATAAAGGTCCGTCTAGTCAAGGCTATGGTTTTTCCAGTGGTCATGTATGGATGTGAGAGTTGGACTGTGAAGAAAGCTGAGCGCCAAAAAATTGATGCTCTTGAACTGTGGTGTTGGAGAAGACTCTTGAGAGTCCCTTGGACTGCAAGGAGATCCAACCAGTCCATCCTATAGTAAATCAGTCCTGGATGTTCATTGGTAGGACTGATGTTGAAGTTGAAACTCTTAATACTTTGGCCACCTGATGTGAAGAACTGACTCATTGGAAAAGACCCTGATGCTGGGAAACATTGAGAGCAGGAGGAGAAGGGGTTGACAGAGGATGAGATGGTTGGATGGCATCACCGATTCAATGGAGTTGAGTTTGAGTAAGCTCCTGGAGTTGGTACTGCAGTCCATGGGGTTGCAAAGAGTCAGACACGACTGAGTGACTGAACTGAACTGAACTGAATGTTTTAACCAAAATGACATATTACTAGATACACTTTTTTGTAGCCTTTTTTCCAGTCACCTTGACCTATCTGTAAGTTTCATTTAATCTAATACCCAATCCAGATTCTAATTTCCCCATTTGTTTAAAATATGGTCTTTACAATTGGTTCATCCGAATCAGTATCCAATCCAGAACCCTAGAGCAGCTCTTGTTTTGATGTCTCTTAAGTCTCTTTGATCATAGCACAGGTCTTTTTTCAATGACACTGACTATTGAAGAGGCCAGATCAGTTGTCTTGTAGAATATCCTACCATCAGGATTTGTTTGGTTGCTCCCTTGTGGTATTGTTCAACTTGTGCCTCCATCTCCTGCTTTGCATACAAAATAAAACTTATATATAAAGTATTTATTCAAGTGAGGTATATTTGGATAGAATGTATCATAGGTTATACTGTGTACTCAGTATTAAGTCATATCATAGGACACATAACACATGGATGACCATCTCTTAGGAACACAAGGACTGAGGCCAGGATAAGTGATGACAGTCTAACACCCTTGCTTTACCCGTTTTTCACCTGACCACTGGAAATCTCTCTGTGGTGTGTTGCTTTGGTGCTATACAGGTATCACCTCCTCAACATGATTCACCATTCTTTTAAAATCAATTGAAGCATCTTGCTTGAAAGAATATTTTCACTAGAATTTCCTAACTATTGCTTTCCTTATTGTGTAATTCCTTCTGCATTTACCTGCTGGCATTCTTCTGGTATCACTTTGCCTCATTGGCTAGGACTTATTTCCTTACTCTGAAATACAGTTCCTACTGAAAAGGAAGGATAAATGCTTGAAAGTGAACGTGTTAGTTGCTCAGTCATGTCTGACTCTTTGTGACCGCATGGACTGTAGCCCACCAGGCTCCTCTGTCCACGGAATTCCCCAGGCAAGAATACCGGAGTGGGATGTCATTTCCTTCTCTAGGGGATCTTCCCAATCCAGGGATCGAACCTAAGTCTTCTGCATTGCATGCGGATTCTTTACCATTTGAGCCACCAGGGAAGCCCTTAGTTACAAATTTTCCCTTAGAGTTCACCAACCCTGTCTTTCTTTCCTCTACTTTCTATACAGCTTCCTTTCAGCCTGAATATGTATTCAAGGTCTCTCTCCAGCCTAGTGTAGATCCGTTTGGCATTTCCTCTCAGCAACTCCATTAATTTAGCCCCTAAATTTTTCTAGAACTCAAAACACCCCACGGAACACCCAATAGTTGTGGCCTTAGGCCTATAGAAATTGTCCAAGCATCCATTTCAACAAGAATAACAACCAGGTAGAGGCTGGCCTCCATTTGTATCTTCCATGCTAATTGTGCCTGAGCTTTACAGGGTAAGTCCTCGCCAGACTCATATCAATTCTAACCATGTTCTCTTGAAATTATTTTGCCTAATCTCAAGCCTTTGGAAATGATTATTAAGATAAATAAACATGCTGGCAAAGAATCATGGTATGGGAAGATGAGAACTGTATCATCAGCAGAGGTCAAATTTTTGAAGAGGAGAGAAAGTCCTGATGAAAGACTCTGAGCAGCAGCTTAAGCTGTGGATCCAAAAGCCCTTTTCTTCTACAGGGAAGATGTGAGTCTGAACAAGAAGGGCTCAAACCTGGAAAAGCAGTGGCTGACTTGTGATACTTTGTCCTCAGCTCATGCCAAGGCAGGGTGCAAGCAAAGGGGAACAGGACCTCGCAGGCAGTCTCACAAGAGCTGGAAGAATGAGCACCTCTGCCGCCCCCAGGGTGTATGAGCTGACTGATGTATAAACCAGAACACCAATGCAATGCGTTCATATACAAAGAGGACGCTCCTTGCCAAAGAGACCAGATGTTCATGCTGACTGGTCAGCGCATTCTCTCCTGTTGGAAAATCTACATGGAAAGCCAAATTATAATCAAGAGGTTGTTTGTGAGCATGAAATCAGAACAAAGGGAGGGAATTGGATGAGCTCTGTGGCATCCATAGGGATATAGAGTGGACTGCATATTTGTGTCAAATGGTCAAAAAACAACTCTTTCCCTTGACAGGGCTGGAGACATCATGACAAATGTTTGTTCCTTGGCTCCACTTTTCAGCACTCCCTACAGACCCCCTTTCTGCTCACATATTCCTTTTTCAGCTGTTAAGGCCATTGATTAGGTTACAGCTTTGCTCCACATTCCATCATGCCTTGATTAAATTTCCAGGAGCTGCTGCATCCTGTTTCTTAGGATGACATTTGCAGACATTTATTCATATTCATTTTGTGTGGATTTCACTAGTTCAACAATCAAATGCTAATATTATTTACCATTTTGGATGATACTTTACAATTGTGCCCTATGTACGGATATATTAGACAGCAGAAAAAAAGGTTAAAAATGACCAGTGTGGGGAAGACCCAGAGGAATCGGGTGGAGAGGGAGGTGGGAAGGGGGATAGGGATGGGGAATACATGTAACTCCATGGCTGATTTATGTCAATGTGTGACAGAACCCACCACAATATTGTAAGGTAATTAGCCTTCAACTAATAAAAATAAATGAAAAAAAAAATGACCAGTGTGATAAAGGGAAAGTTTTCCTATGGTTTGATCTCCCATGTGCCTTCATGAGCACTGTCACAGAATTTCACTCCTTTGACAAATATTTATTGTGTGCCTACTATATGCCAGGCACCATACCAGGCACTAGAAATATGAAGAACTATATTCCTGCCTCAAGGAGCTGATACGGTAGTGAAGGAGGCAGGCATGGAATAATTCATCACAGCACAGTGTGGTAGACACGCTGTGTCTACCATGGAAGAGTTCCATGGAAGCATTTTGAAAAACCACTTCCCAGGGACTTCCTGGTGGTCTAGTGGTTAAAACTCCACGCTTCCAAAGCAGGGTGCCCAGGTTTAATCCCAGGTCAGGGAACTATATCCTACATGCTGCAATGAAGAGTTCCCATGTTACAACTGGAAAAAAAAAAAAAAAAAGATCCCCAAAAAAAAAAAAAAGATCCCACATGCTGCCGCAAAGATCCTGCATGTCACAACTAAGACCTGGTGCAGGACAAATAAATAAATAAATAAACACTTCCCAAAGTCTGAGATGAGAGTAGAAGTTAGTCAGGGAAGGCTGCCAGAAAGAGATGAATTTTATCCTAAAGGGAGAGTGAAGAGTGAAAATAGGATTTTCCAAACAGAAAGAAGAGCCAACACAAAGACTCAGGGGCAACAGACAACATGGCCCACTTGAAGCCATTCTATATGGTAAGAGATTGGGCTGAAATGGTAGGCAGAGAACAGAATTTCAAAGGTCTTATGTGTCATCTGAAGAATAAGATCTGGTCATAAGACTCTGGAAAATCACTGAAGGGTTCTAAAGTCTACTTGGTGTAAAATTAATATAGCCAGTCCAACCTGTTGTTTTATTTTCATTGTGATAAAGTATATATAACAGAAAGCTTACCATTTTAAACATTTTAAAGTATATATATATATATAATATTTTGTTTAATCATCAGTTGTAGACATTTGGGTTGTTTCTACCTTTTGGCTAATGTGAATAATGCCAATATGAACATTGGTATACAAGTATCTGTTTGGGTTCCTTTTTCAACTCTTTCAGGTATATGCCTAGGAGTGGAATTGCTGAGTCATATGGTAATTCTATGTCTACATTTTTGAAGAAACATCAACTATTTTTTCATGGATTTCCCCAGTGGCTTGGTGGTAAAGAATCCACCTGCAATGCAGGAGACACAGGAGATGGGTTTGATCTCTGAGGTTGGGAAGATTCCCCTGGAGGAGGAAATGGCATCCCATTCCATTATTCTTGCCAGGGAAAATTCCATGGACAGAGGATCCTGGCGTGTTACAATCCATAGGATTGCAAAGAGTTGGACATGACTGAACTACTGAATACACACACACAACTATTTTTACATAGGAGATGCATCATTTTACCTTCCCACTAGCAACGCATAAGCATTCCAATCCACATCCTCACCAACACCTGTTTTCCATTTTTTAAATAGTCCTAGCCATCCTACTCGGAGAAGGCAATGGCAACCCACTCCAGTACTCTTGCCTGGAAAATCCCATGGATGGAGAAGCCTGGTAGGCTGCAGTCCATGGGGTAGCTGAGTCGGACATGACTGAACGACTTCACTTTCATTTTTCACTTTCATGCATTGGAGAAGGAAATGGCAACCCACTCCAGTGTTCTTGCCTGGAGAATTCCAGGGATGGCGGAGCCTGGTAGGCTGCCGTCTATGGGGTCGCACAGAGTCGGACACGACTGACGCGACTTAGCAGCAGCATCAACAGCAGCCATCCTACTGGTTATCAAGCAGTACCTTAGTTTAGTTTTAATTTGCTTTTCTCTAATGACTAATGATGTTGAATATCTTTTCATGTTCTCACTGGTCATTTGAGTATTCTCTTTGCAGAAATGTCTATTTAAGTCTTTGCCCTTTTAAAATTTTGGTTGTTTCTTTCTTTTGTTGTTGCTGGTGTTGATTTTTAAGAGTTCTTCATATATTCCAGATATTAATCTCTTATCAGATTCATGATTCTGATTATGCAATAATTTTTTTCTGCAAATATTTTCTTCCTTTCTGTAGGTTATCTTTTCATTCTGTCTACAATGTCTTTTAAAGTATAAATGTTTTAATCTTGATGAAGATCAATTAAGTGTTTTTTCTTTTGTTGCCTGAGCTCTTGGCTCAGAAATCATTACCAAGTCCAGTGTTATAAAGATTTTTCCCTATGTTTTCTTCTAACAGTTTTATAGTTTTAGCTCTTGTATTTAAGTCTTTGATACATTTTGAGATAATTTTTGTATATGGTATAAGGTTTAACTTTGTTATTTTATATGTGAATATCATTTCCCCAACACCATTAAAAATATTATATTGGAATATAGTTGATTTACAATGTTGGGTTAATTTTAGGCGTGCAGCAAAGTGATTCAGTTATAAATATACACATATCTATTCTTTTTCAGATTCTTTTCCCATACAGGTTATTACAGAGTATTGAGTAGAGTTCCCTGTGCTACAAAGTAGATCCTTGTTGATTATATATATCTACTTTATATATATATTATATATATATCTACTTTATATATATAAATATATATATCTACTTTATATATAAAAATATATATCTACTTTATATATATATTACATATATAATATATATCTACTTTGTATCTACTTTATTTATAGTAATGTGTATAAGTTAACCCCAACCCCCTAATTTATCCCTCCCCACTATGGCACCATTTATTGAATGGACTTTCCTTTCCCTCGTCCAGCTTTCCTTTGGTTAGTGTTTACATGGTATAGTTTTTTTCTATCCATTTACATTTAACCAATGAGTAGTTTTATATTTAAAGTATATTTCTTGTAGATGACAAATAGATAGTTTTCTTTAGCCAATATAACAGTCTTTACCATTTATTGATAATTGAGGTGTTTATAGCAGGGGTTTGTTTGCAAATGTTTTTTTGTAAAGGGCCAGATAGTAAGTATTTGTTTTGCAAGTCATCCAGTCTCTGTTGCAAATGCTTGACTCTGCCATTATAGTGAGAAGGAAGCCATAGGTAATGCATAAATTCATGGGCCTGACTGTGCTCCAATGAAACTTATTTTACAAAAACAGGCAGCAGGCTAGACTTGAGCTGAGGGCCATAGTTCACTGACTCCTGGTGTAGAATTACTTATATTTGACTATTGGTATGCTTGGCTTGGGCTTCCTGGGTGGCTCAGTGGTAAAATAATGCATCTGCAATGCAGGAGTCTCAGGAGACACAGGTTCGATCCCTGGATCGGGAAGATCCCCTGGATAAGGAAATGGCAACACACTGCAGTATTCTTGCCTAGAGAAGCCCATGGACAGAGGAGCCTGGTGGGCTACAGTCCACAGGGTCACAGAGAGTTGGACACAACTGAAGCAACTTAGCATGCACATACACACACATGCTTGGATCGAAACCTAATATCTTGCTCTTTGTATTCTATTTGTTCCATTTATTATTTATTCTTTTTTTCCTGCCTTCTTTGGAGTAGCAGTATTTTTTTTTTTGGAGTAGCAGTATTTTTATTAATCCATTTAAACTCCATTATTGGCTCGTTATTTATGACTTTTAAGTGCTTGCTCTAAGATTTACAATATACATCCTAAACTTAGTATAGTCTACCTTGAAATAACATACCACTCCATGTTTAGTTTAAGACCGTTACAACAGTACATCTCAATTTCCTCTCCTAACCTTTGTGCCATTGTTATTATATATTTTAATTCTGTATGTTATAATTCCCATAATACCTTGTTACTATTTTTACTTAGTAAATTTTCTTTTAAATAGAATAAATATTTAAAAACATCTTTTATATTTATCCTCATTTTGTCATTTCCATTACTCTTCATTTATGTATGTCCAAGTTTCCACTAGTATCATACTCTTTCTGTCAAAGAACTTTCTTTAACTTTTTGTGTAATACAGGTTTATTAGCAATGGGTTCGTTCAATTTTTAGTGTCTAAAAAAGTCTTTATCATTTTCATTTTTAGCAGATATTTACACTGAGGATAGAATACTAGGTTGACTTTTTCCTTTCTGTGCTTAAAAATGTCTTCTGTGTAGTTACTGACAAGAAGTTTGCTGTATTCTTATCTTTTTTCTTCTGTGTATAATTCCCCCCCTCTTGGTTGCCTTTGAGATTTTCTTCCAAAAAAGAGAAATCTTTAGTTTTTAGCAAATTGACTGTGAGCATATAGGCATTTTTCAAATATATCATGGTTTCGATTCCAGACCACCACAATAAAGTGACCATTGCAATACAATTAGTCACATGCATTTTTTTGTTTCCCAGTGCATATAAAAGTTATGCTTACACTATAATGTAGACAACAAAGTGTGCAATAGCATTATGTCCAAAAACAATATATGTATATATGTACCTTAATTTAAAAATCATGTATTGCTAAAAAGGCTAACCATCATCTGAGCTTTTCATGAGTTGTAGTAGTAATATCAAAGATCAATGATCACAGATCACCATAACAAATATAATTTGTTTGAAACAAGTTTGAAATATTGTGAGAATTACCAAAATGTGACACAGAAACATGAAGTAAACAAATGCTGTTGGAAAAACTGAAAATACACTTGCTCAATGTAAGGCTGCCCCAAAACTTTAATTTGTAAAAATTACAGTATTTATAAAGCACATACAAAATGACATATGATTGTATAGGTAGGTTTGACTTTGTTTTGGTTAGGTTGTGTTTATGCTGCTTGAGATTCTCTGTGCCTCTTGGATCTGTAGTTTGTTGTATTTCATTAATTTTGGAAAATTCTTCGCCATTATATCTTCAAATATTTCTATTGCCCCATTCTCTACCGTCTCCTTGATATTGTCCCACAGTTTCACAGTTTTTTCATTTTTGTTTTTTTGTTGGCCATGCTTTGCAACCTGTGGGATTAGTTTCCTGACAAAGGGACTGAACCCAAGCACTTGGGGTGAAAGCACCAAGTCCTAATCACTGGATTGCCAGGGAATTTCCGTCCTACAGTTTTAAAATTCTCACTTTTGACCCTCCTCCCCCACTTTTTTCTCCTTGTGTTTCATTTTGGATAATTTCTAATGTACTGTCTTCTAGTTATCTAGTCTGCTGATGATTCTATTACAAGAATTCTTGATCTTTGATATTGTATTTTTTATCTCTCACATTTACTTTTTAGAGTTTCCATCTAGCTACAAAATTTCCCATATGTTCATTCATGTTTTCTGCCTTTTCCACTAGATCTTTAATGTATTAGTCATAGACATGTAGAAGTTTCTATCTGATAGGCCCTTACTGCTGAGATCTGGTTCTGTTGATAGCTCTACCTCTTGATGATAAGCCTTCCCCTCTTTCTTGCTCTCATTTTTTCCTTTTTGTATTGTCATAATTTGTTATCAAATGCTGGACATTATGTGCAGAAGCCAATAGAGATGGAGGCAAACAGTGTTTATGCCTGGAAAGAGTCATGTTTCTTCTGTTAGGCAATTATTATGGGGCTTGAGTTGATCTAGGCAGTAGTTGCTGCTGCTGCTGCTAAGTTGCGTTAGTCATGTCAGACTCTTAGCGACCCCATGGACTGCAGTCTACCAGGCTCCTCCATCCATGGGATTTTCCAGGCAAGAGTACTGGAGTGGGTCTCCAGTGCCTTCTCCGAGGCAGTGGTTGAGATGGTTTGAATTTAGTTGTCACTATCATTACCCTTGGGGTACCAGCAAGTGCCGTTACCTTGTGCTTAGCGTGGAGCATGGATGCTGGGGGATTTTCTCTCACAGTCTTGTCTCCACCTCAGCAATAGGCTGCTTGTTACCAGACCATGTTGGAAGCAGGTGGTGGTCCCTGATTCTCCTGGTCCAGTCTCAGACAAGGCCTATGCATCTGCGCCTGGGGAGTGGGACCTTGTTAATGTTCCCACCCTCCTTCCCCACATCTCCCATGAGAGCCAAGCTCTGCCTTGTGTCTTTGGTGGGGTCTGGGCAGGAGAGAGGCATGTGCTTCTCTCCCAGTGGCTGTCTGCCTCTGTTTCATGTTGGTGTAGGTTCTTGGACCCGAGGTTTCCATGATTTCTCCCACCCTCCCCGCACTGCCCCAGGAACAAACAGCTTCTGCTTCTATGCTTCCTCCTGAAGCAATAGATGTCCGCTCAGCTCCTATGAGTGAGAAATGATTTCCTGCCGTCCCCCATCTGCAGATAGATGGTCTTCGCTTCAACCCCTCTCCTGGTGACCCTGTGGGCAAGAGGGTTACTGCCTCTCCTCTTGCGGCTTAAAGCTTTTTTGCTTTAATAAAGAAGAGTCAGATGGTATGGATCCTGGTGGTGGTTTGTGCCTATTCCCAGCAGCAGCCAGTTACCTCTACAAACCTATACCTCCAAGGGGGCTCCCTCTGATCTCCTGTCCTGCCCCCAGTCTTCCTCAGGAGCACCTATTAGCCACCCACGGAGAAGATTTTGCAAGTGAACAGAAACTCTCCTTTTGTCTGGGACTCTGTGCTAGTCAGGGTTCTCCAGAGAAACAAAACCAGTATAAATACATATAGATACAAATGTATATTTATATATTTAAATATAAATAAGATTTATTTTCTCTCTCTCAGATATACATGGAGGCTGTCACAATTACAGAGACTGGTAAGTCCAAAATCTGCAGGGTAGGCTGGCAGGCAAAAGCCCCAGAGGAGAGCTGATTCTATAACTCAGATCTAAAGGCCATTTGCTCACAGAATTCCCATTTCCTCCAGGGACCTCAGTCTTTTAAGATCTTCAACTGAATGGATATGGCCCACCCACACATCAAGGGCAATCTGCTTTATTCAAAGCCTATTGATTTAAATGCTATGTTCATTAAAAAACAAAACCAAACCTCTTCAGAAACATCCAGAATAGTGTTTGGCCAAATATCTGGGTATCATGCCTAGTCAAACTGATGCATAAAATTAACAAACACAGGCTCCCAGTTATTCTAAACTGATCTGCTAGGCTAAACTCAGCCTTTAGGAATTGATGAAGATTGTAGCTGATTTTTTCTTACCCACTTCTATGGCCATCACCTTTTCTCCAGCGGTCTGCCAAACATGAAGCAGTCTGTATGTCCTTCCTCTCCACAGTAGAACTTGTCACTTCTTGAAATTTGGTTATTTGGCTACCTTGTGATCTCAGCTCTCTGAAGTATTTAAGAAAACATGACTTTGTAGATTATTCATTTTTTTTTCCTTATTGTTAAGATGTGAGTGATGTCCTTTGCTGCTTCCTCCATCCTAAATAGAAGCAGGACTTCCACCAGTTTGTTTGTTTTTACCTTGGGTATGATCTTGATTATTTAAAAACCAGGAAGGACAGGAATTATATTCACAGAGTCAAGCACAGGGGTTGCAAATTAGTGGCCTGTAGATTTCACATGAGAATCTAGGTTTCTAGATTGTTTTGAGAAATGGGACCATATGACACACTTGAGCCACTTTTACTGGACTTTTAAGGGGCACAAGCTCTCCAGATGACCATTGTGCCCAGAGTGACACAGTTAACTCCCAACACTGACTTCTCCTCTATCACCTTGGGGCAGACCATTCTGAGACCCATGTTGGCTGCTCAGAGTCCACTTGGAACTGATTCCATGGCAAAGCATTGTTCTATGCAAATTCCAGAAGCAAAACATGACATATGACAACTAAATGTCCTAGCCTAGTGGTAAAAAAGGTCTTGGATCTCCCTGGGAGGAAACGCTATAGTGTAGTATATAGTGTAAGAGACTCATGTGGCTCTCAGAAGTGAATACAAAACTGTACATGTGGGAATGCCAATCCCATCAGGTAAGCAACCAGCACGCCAATTTTTTTGTTTCACCAGTGAGCAGTGTAGCCAAAGAAATTCTGGGAGGTAGGGATTACTCCCCTGGAAGGGGCTGCATGGATGCTGGAGGTCTTTGGGCCCAGATAAAGCACTTCAACTCAGTCCTAAGCTGGAGAAGGGCAGGGGTCAGCTCTCCAATCAGCAGTTGATGTGCTCCTTCCTGGGCACATTCCACCACCAGGTAGAACAACATCAAATTGTTACCAGAACTGTAGAGACCTCATCCCGGAGGCGGCGAGGTGGGGTGGCTATGGACCGGTGGGTTCACTTCCTCGGGGGCAGTTTCATTTCTAGGGGCTCAGGGAAGGAACCCAGGACTGAACTGGATTGGACGGAATTAGTTCCTTAACATCTGGAAGTGCACATCATTTAGGGAATGAAGGTAAATGAAGCCAAGGAAGGGAGCCAAGGCCCAGATCCCAGAAACATTGTCATGAGACAGGTCTGAGGGGAGGATGCTGGGCTCTGAGCAGGAACCTGGGCTGAGAGCTGGAGATAGAGAGCTAATTGGCATGAGACTGGAGGAGAGGATGGATTTGGCATAAAGGGGTCCAGAAGGTTTTAGCTCAGAGAGGGCCAGTCTGCTTGATACCCAAATACCCATCTAGTTGTTGGGGAGAGGAGGCTAGATGGAGGGGACTGACCAAGCACAGGAGTACCTAAGACAATAAGTAGCCTTAAACCAGCAACACTTACCTACCTGGGGCTCACATCGACTCTGTAGAGACCAAAAGCTTTTTGGAACATATACAGGGTTAAAAAGAAGACATCCAACAAATGGAAGTTCACAAGAGCACTTCTAACTTCATGAAAAATAAGTTAATCAGTGAAAGTAGGAACTTTTAAAGAAAAGAATCAGAACTTCTTCTCTTACAAACAAAGCTTGAACCTCTTAGCAATCATGACTCTGATTGCAAGGATCTTACTCAAGTGCCTAGAGAGTCTTTTACTGCCAAGAACGGGAGAGTTGTAGCTCTTCAGAGAGCAGAATTACGTAGAATTCAGTTCAGCTCTAAATTCGCCCAGACAAAGACCAGAGACAATTTTCAGCCTGAAGTCAGAATCAAGTTTTTTTTGTTTCTTACAGAGAGAATGGTTTTTATTAAGATATAAAATTAATTCACAGTCCCTGAAGCAGATTTGCAAAACCCACAAAGTTTAAAGAATAAAATAAATAACTGTATTCCATAATCTAGAGATGGTTTACATTTTAAATATTTTTTGGTCAGATTTTTTTGTGTGTGTGAATACCTATGTTTTTCTCCACACAAATCAGGAGTCTATTAACTAAAAAATTGTTTCCAGCTCTTTCCATTTACTCTATCAAGAACAGTTAGTTCTCCATTGCCTTCATTATTCCCTGAAACAAATTTTTTAATGGTTCCATAATATTACTCATTATGGATATGCCATTATTTATTTTAATCATTTTTAAACTAATGATCAATTAGGTTGTTTCAGTTTTTCATCATTTAAAATAAGATTCCAGTAAACATCTGTGGGTGTAATGTTTGTGCAACTCCCTGATTATTTCCTCAGGAAGAATTCTCAGCATATTAAAATTAGAGGGCTTTTTTGATACCCACTCTTGAATTACTTTTCACTTCTTTGTATTCACACTGACAATGTACAAGCATGCTTGTCTCACAAATCGTTAGCCAACACTTAGCATTTATCATTAAAAAAAGAGAAAACAAAACCTTTTCTATTTGTTAGTCAAAAAATGGGATCTAATTGTTTTATTTTTTATCTTTCCCTACTAGTTGGATATTTCTTCACAGTTTATCAAATGCTTTTCTTCTATGAATTATTATATTGTGTGATTTACCTACTTTTCATATTGTGGATAAGCATCTTGCTTTAATTTTGAAGCAGTTTTGCTATAGCAGGACCCAAAAGAAATCCTAAAGAGAAACTCATGATGTTAAAAACTTTTGATTTATAGCTTTAAGCTTTCCAAAATTTCCACTGAGGCAAAATGGAAGGAAATATTAATAGGAGGCTGTTCTAATCTCTCAAGGTGTGGCCCTTGGACCCTGTGCATCAGACTCAGGGGTGGGAGTGGGGGAAGACACATTTAAATTAGATTCCTACATTTCTACCCCAGGCACAAAGAGTCAGCATCTCTGACAACTGGACCTGAGAAGCCACATTTCTGTAATATCTCTGATTGCTTTATATGCAGCCCAAATTTGACAACCACAATGACTGCTGAGGCAAAGAAACCTGATACTCCCATTCCCTCTGCAACAAAGGGGAGGCAACCATACAGAGAAGTGAGTCCAAACACTGATAAATGGAAGTTGAGCTTCCAATTTGGACGAGCTACTGGGTCTTGTACTTTCTGTTCTTTTGATTTCTTGACATCCATTGTACTTTAACTTGATTAATGCATTATCACTATTATCTATTCAGTCTCCGAGGCATAAAAATGATAACCATCCTTGATTCCTCCCTATCTCTTGCACTCCTTACCTCTTCTCACGTCTTTAAATCTCTTTTCCTCTTTCTCACAACCCCTTAGTTGAGTCCCTTATTATCTCCCTCTCTGCTTTCCTTTCTCCTGTTTATTCTACTCATAATCTTTATCACCACACCACCCCCACTCTGCACCAGGTAAGCATCTTTCTAAGTTGTAATGTGTCCAGAAGCCTCTGTTTGCTATGCAAAAGCTTCTAAATATCCTCCCACCTTCAATTTTCTGCAGTCTCTAAACTCTTCTTTATTTTAGTGGAGGGGAGAAAAACTGGTATTTGCAAAGAGTGGAAGGATTGGAGATAACAAGGAAGTTAAAACTCAGGAGGCATGAACGTGCAAGAAGACAGCTGTGGCCAGTTTAAGATCCTGGAGATCAAGCAGCTCTGAGAAACAAATCGACTGAAGATTTGACCGGAAGGGTGGGTTGCTGAGGAGTCTGAAAGGACAAGGGCATGTCACGCCATGTTGTTGAATGGGTCATCTGCCCAGACCCTGCAACAGTTCAGATGTATGCTATTATTCACAAGCAGAGAGCTAGCGAGTATGAACAGTTCAGGGTAACCTTTCTTCATTCCTGGAAAAACAACTTAAAGCAAAGGACAAAGGGTTACTGTGTTTGTTCCCCCCGTGTAAAAGGAAATAATAATTTTGATGGATTTGGTGGGACATTTTGGAGCCAAGTCAAACTGTGTGTGTGATTGTTTTGTAAAGGTGCTAGGACTTAATTTTCAGATCTGGAATAAGAACAGGTGGTGGCTGATGGCAGGAGTCACAATGGTTTCCATGACAACGGGACTGGGTCTTAGTCATCCTCCCATCCTCCACAAAACCTTCTGCAGCTTTTCTCATAAGGTGCTTATTAAATATTTGTTAAATGAATGAAGAATCACAGAATGATGTGTGTGCTTTGCAATTAAGGCTGCCGTTCTGTTGCTAGTTAAAAGCTTTTAAAGCAACAATAATGCCTGTATTTCCACATGATATTTTGCACAATTTGCAATATTAACTTAACCTGAAAATAAACTAGATTCTCATCCCTACTGAACAACCATTTCCCATAACTGTCCTCTATTGTGGAAGAAGTATCCAGATGTTTGGCTAAAAGAGCCTTAAAGGGGGGGTGGGCCTGCGCGGTGTTTGTGCTTCCACCTTAGCTAGAAACACTTGCTTTTTCCACGCTTTCGAGCCCCTCCCCCCTCGAACTCTCCGCAGCCGCCCACGCGCTGTCTGCAGCTTCCCCTCCCCCCGCGTCCCTCATCCCGCGCGGAGGCTGGAGTCTGCAGGCCCAGCCGAGAGCACAAAGAGCCTCGCCAGCCGGCGTACCGCGTTGCCCTTGGCAACCATTGAGCAGCGTCTCACTCTCCCTTGACCCTGCAATGAGAGAGTAAACAGGGCATCCATTGGCTGGCAGGGGAAAGCAGGCCAATCGGAGAAGAGGTTGTAGGGAGGCGGCTGAGCGGGGGTTGTGGGGGTAGGAAGCTAGGGTTAGAGGCTACCGGTGAGGCTAGAACCCCGAGCGTGGTCGGTTGGAGCAAATATGTCTGTCCGGAGGCACATTGGGAATCCTGAGGTGAGGGCCAGGTCCGGATCGGAGAATCGGAGGGGGGGGCGCGCCGGAAAAGGCTCCACGTGGGCGGGGAAGAGTAGCCAGCGACTTCCGCCGTCCGGAAGGCGGGAAGCGGCTGCGTGAGGAGGGGTCTGGAGGGGGAGGGAGGCGGGGCGGGTCTAGGGGGGGATGAAATGCCTGACCCTTATCCTGCGGCCACAGGCCACCATCCCGCACAGGCTCATTGTGTTTGTCGCCAAAAGGAGCGAAGTGCATGAAGACACAAGTCGCTTCCCTCAGAGGGCTTACAGTCTAAGAACGGCAGCTAAAAAAATAAGTAACATCAGGATGAAGCCTGAAACACTAAAGGAACCAAATCAAAGGAGCCATCATTTCTGATTATGGGGATACAGAAAGAGCAGGAATAAGCAGACTAAGCCAGTTGGAAAGGACGCAAAATATGACATAAATTTTACCCCCTCCTCGATTAAGACCTTTACATACTTGGCAGTTTCACACCCGGTTGCCCTCTGCATATGGGGTCATTTCGCAACAAATGTTTACTGGATTCCTACTGTGCAGGGGGGTGCTATAAATACAAAGAGAATCAGACAAGGCCTGTTTGTCCTTCATTAAGTTAAGTCTAGTGAGGAAGACTTATAAACAATTTGAGTTCAATGTGGTTGGAGAATAAGATGTTAGGAGAGCAGAGAAGAAAGCTAGGGCTCACCTGAGAGAATGAGAGAAAGGGCCTGGAGATGATCTGGTCTCAAATTACTAGGCAGATGAAGAAACATCCCAGGTAGAGAGGACAGCCGGAGCTAGAGAGGACAGCTGGAGCCAAGTTAAGGAGATGTGAAACACGCAGGTAGACAGCGCCTCATAGAGAGGCAGGAGTAAAGTCCGGAAGGGCCTTCTGTGCCTTGCAAGTGTAATAAACAGGAGTTGCAGCTTGTTTCATCTCATGATGGATGCCTATGAGCTTTGTTGAGAAAGTTGTAAGGTTGAGTTTAGGCTCTGCAGGGGAGTGCCATGATCCATTATAATGTCTACCATGGATGTAGGGGACGTAGGTGTGAAGAGTAACACTTTGACCAACGCCTGCTGACTGCTGGTCAGAATTTGAAAAGCTTTGTGGTTTTAAGCAGCCCAGTGCCATGAACAGTTGTGCATTTTAGGTGGTGGTTGTAACCACATTGAAGAGAAGGGATTTGAGGAGGCCAGGACTGGGGCTAGGGAGATTGGGGTTAGGTGGTGGTTATGATACAGACCTCAAGTAAGGCTGTGGAACTAGGGTCAGAAATACTTAGGGGATAAAATAATCATGACTTAATGATTAACTCTGAAAAATGAGAGTGTGATGGATGACTTTGAGCTTGGGCTACTCATTGGTGCTGATGTCATTAATGAGATTAGAAATATGGGAGAAAGAGGAGGAATAGTCTTAGGAGTGTAGGGGTAGAGGAGCAGGGATGTCCTCTATGGTTGCATATTTGTGCCCCGAATAAAGATGTTCAGCTTACTCTTTTGTTTTCATGGAGCACAACTGCCAGTTGTTTTCTTAAGAAAGATTGCATAAGAAATAAATATTTTAAATTTATGTCTACGACATTAGGCATATCTAAAAATTTTATTTTACCTTCATATTTATTTGCCTGAAAGCTTATTTCGGTATGGAATTCTTGGTTAGAAATCATCAGTCTTTTGAAAACATTGCAAGGTGGTCTCATAGCATTCACTTTTTGTTGTGGAAATGTTACACCATTCTGTTCCTTTGTATGCCACTTGAGTGTTCCTTTCTGGAAGCTTATAGAATCTTCTCTTTGTCACCAGCGTTACGATGTTTTACAAAGATATTTCTTGATAGATGTTTGTTCTCATTTTTTGGGGGGAGAGATACCAGAAACTCATCTTTCTATTCTGTAAACATTTAAAAAAATTGTTGTTGACTCTTGTCCTCCATTTTCTCCATCCTCTCTTTCTTGAATTCATTATTCTGATGTTGCTTCTATATGACTGGTTCCCTAATTTTCTTAAATTTTATCTCTTATTTTCCACATCTTTTGTTTTTTTGTTCTCTTTGGAAGATGTAACTTTATTCTCCAGTCTTTCTGTTGAGTTTTTAATTTCTGCCATCATGTTGTTAATTCTTAAGAACTCTGATTTGGACTCTAGTGTCCTTTTAAAAAAACCTTTATTTTTTAATAAATTCACCGGAAGTTTCCAAAATACTACAAAGTGACCCCATGTACCCTTTACCCAGTTTCCCTCAATGATTATATTTTATGTAAATATAGTACAATATGAAAAGCAGAATTTGACATTTGTATAACATGTGTGTAGTTTGGAGCTATTTTATCACATGTGTAGATTTAATATAATCAAGATTTGCATGAGTGTTGATTTACAATCAAGATAGAGAACTATTCCATCGCCACAAATTTCTCCCTCAAGCTACTCGTTGCTAGTCACACCCACTTTCCTCCTCACCATCCTAACCCCTGGCAACCATTAAATGGCCTCTTATTTCTGTAATTTTGAAAATGTTACATAAATGGAAATCGTACAGTTTGTGACCTTTTAAGACTGGCTTTTTTCACTCAAAATAGTATTATTAAGACACATTCATGTTGTTGCCTGTAGCAATAGTTCATTCGTTTTTATTGCTGATTAGCATTCTGTGGTATGGATGTATAGCAGTTTGTTTAACCATTAAACTGTTGTAGGATATTTTGGTTGTTTTCTGTTTGGTCAACAAACAGAGATATGAACTTTGGGGTACAGTTCTTTGTGTGGATGTTAATTTTCATTTCTCTGGCATAGATGCTCAAGAGTGCAGTTGCTGGGTGGTATGGTAAGCTTATATTAGGTGTGTTTCTTTTTAAAATATTTATGTGGCTGTGCAGGGTCTTTGTTGCGGCATGTGGGATGCAGGATCTTTTAGTTTCGGCATTCAAACTCCTAGTTGCAGTATGTGGAATCTAGTTCCCTGACCAAGGATCAAACCCTGCATTGGGAGCACAGAGTCTTAGCCACTGAACCACTGGGAAGTCCCATATATTAAGTTTTGTAAGAAACTGCCAAACCAGTTTTCCAGAGCGGGTATAGCATTTTGCATTCCCAGCCCTAGTGTATGAGAAATCCATTGTTTTTACATTCTTGGCAACATTGAGTATTACACGCATTTTTAAATTTTAGTTGTTTTAATAGGTGTGTAGTGATATCTCCTCATGGTTTTAATTTGCATTTTCCTAACTGATCCTGGGGCTTCCCAGATGGCTGAGTGGTAAAGAATGCACCTGCCAATGCAGGAGATGCAGGTTTGATCCCTGGATGGGGAAGATACCCTGAAGTAAGAATTGGCAACCCTCTCCAGTATTCTTGTCTGGGAAATCCCATGGACAGAGGAGTCTGGCAGACTACAGTCCATAGGGTTGGAAAAAGTTGGACACAACTTAGCGACTAAACAACAGTATTTTCACAGAGTTGTGCAGTCATCACAAAAATCAATTTCAGAGCATTTTCGTCACCCCCAAAAGAAATTTTGTAACCTCTAGCTATCAATCCTTAATCCTCTCCTGTCTGTTTCTCTCTGGCTTTGCCTGTTCTCTACATTTCATGTAAATTGAATTATGCAAAATGTCTTATGTGACTGGCATCTTTCATAATGTTTTAAAAGTTCATGCATGTTGTATTGTGCTTTGATATTTCATTCCTTTTTATTACTGAGTAATATTCCTTTGCATGGATATGCCACTTTTTTTATGCATTCTTTTATTGATGGACATTTTCGTTGTTTCCATTTTAGGGCTATTATGAATGATGCTACTATGTGTATTCATACAGGCATACTTTGTTTTATTGCGTTTAGTAGATACTTCATTTTCAGAAATTGAAGGTTTGTGTAATTCTGTATCAAGCAAGTCTTTTGGCATCATTTTCCCAACAGCCTTTGCTCACTTCGTGTCTCTGTGTCATATTTTGGCAATTATCACAATTATTTCAAACTGTTTATTAATGTTTGTTATGATGATCTGTGATCTTTGAGTTACTACTACAACTTGCTTAAAGCTCAGATGATGGTTAGCATATTTTAGCAAAAACGTATTTTTTAATTAAGATATATACATTTTAAAGACATAATTCTTTTGTACACTTAATGTTGTTGTTCAGTCGTGTCCGACTCTTTGCAACCCCATGGACTGTAGCCCTCCAGGCTCCTCTGTCCATGGAATTCTACAGGCAAGAATACTGGAGTGGGTAGTCATTCTCTTTTCCAGGAGATCTTCCCAACCCAGGGATTAAACCCAGTTTTCCTCCATTGTAGACAGATTCTGTACCATCTGAGCCACCAGGGAAGCCTGAAAGTAGAAGCCTAGTTGAGTTGCTGGAGAAAGTAAAGTTAGGGGCTAAATTTCAACATGAGTATGCATCAGTCACTTAATATCCCTCTTTGCAGTAACGATAGCCTTTCCCTGTGTCTGGAAACCACCCCGCCCCAAGTCCAGAAACCGTTTTCAAGAAATAACTCTATGGATAGATGCTGTGGTGGGGGAAGGGCAGTCACCCAGTGGCACAGAGGGAGAAGGTTTTGTAGATCCAGTAGCTTCTCATTCAGATTTCAACCAATTTTGCTTATTTCAGCCCTTTTACTTCTGGAGGTGCCTGGAGCTGTCAATTCGTGGACCTATTAAGAATTTTTCTTGGCTTTCGCTTCAATTATCTTGAGTCTATCAAGTAATTTTCACTTGTTGATGGGCTTCCTAGACTTCCGAAAACACATGTTATCATTTCTCCTACACTCTCTCTCTTTTGGAGGCTTTATGTCCTTAAAATAGTATGCTTTTAATGAGGTTTTTACTGAGGTTTTGGAAGGAAGTGCATTTGTTCAATATTCTATCTTCACCCAGTAGGTCATGATCTATAATCATGATCTATATAATTATTTGCTTGTCTATTTCTGGCACATCTACAAGAAGATAAGATAGGGATCTTGTCTGTACTGTGCCACTGCCTGGCACACAATTGTTCTTTAAATATTTGTAAAATGAGTAAATGAGTATATCTCAGCTGGGAGAAGAAGTCAAGGCTAAAGTTCACTATTTGGAAATTAGAAGCATGTAAATGGAATTAAAGCTAAATGGTCCACAGAGAACTTATAGATTAAGAAGATGGAATCCTAGGGAAGACAGTGTTTAAATGGCTAAGAGAAGGATCCATGAGTCATTGGAGAATCAGGAGAGAGAGCTATTATTGAAGTCAAGTGAAAACTGAAGACAGTGGGACTATATAACACTGTGCAGAAAGGTCATGTAAGTTAGAGGCTGAAAAGTAGCTGTTATATTTAGCAGTTAGGGAATCTCTGACATTGGCTAGCTCCTCCAGGAACCACAGTAGAATGATGCGGACAGGGGCCACATTGCAACGGATGGAAGAGTAAGATGCAGTTACTTAGTGTAAAAAAAACAAAAACCAAAACCAAGGAGCATAGCTAGAGGGACTTCCCTGGCAGGCCAGGGGTTAAGATTCTACACTTCAGCTGCAAGGTTCAATCCTGCATTCTGCACAGGTTCAATCCCTGGTCAGGGAATGAAGATCCCACATGCTGCACGGCACAGCCAAAAATAAATAAAACGAGGTTAGCTAGAAAGTAAAAAGGGTGAGATGGCGTTCCAATTATATGTTGGTTTGTCATGAGTTTTCTCAGTATTTAGTGGCTTAGAACAACAACAAACTGAAGAAGGTGGGATCATGACCTACTGGGTGAAGACAGCATGTTGAGCAAATGCACTTCCTTCCAAAACCTCAGTAAAAACCTCATTAAAAGGATACTATTTTAAGGACATAAAGCCCCCGAAAGAGAGAGAATGTGTAGGAGATGTGATAACTTGACATTATTATTGATCAAGTTCTAGAGGCTGACTAGGCTCAACTTGGCAATTACTTGGGCTCTCTCATGTGGTTTTGCAGACAGACAGAAACTGGGTCTAAAGTTATCGTGAAGGCTTTTTCACATCAGATTGCTGATATAGTCTGTTGCTGGAACCTCAGCTGGTGCTGTCAGCCAGACCACCTACAAATGACTTTTTCCATGTGACTTGGCCTTCCCTGTAGTGTGAGCTGGATCTCAAGAACAAGTGTCTCAAAAGAACCAGGTGGAAGTTGCATTATCTTTTATGATCCAGCCTCCGAAGTCCTGTGGCATCACCTCCATCAGTCACATGCCCATCCAGATTCAAGGGGAAAGAACATAGGCCCCCACCTCTCATTGGGAGGAGTGTCAGCATCACAGCGAAAGTGGGTTGGGAAATCCTGTTGTGGCCATCTTGAAAAATACAGTCTACCACAGGTGGTAGCTGCTGGCAGAGTAAGGGCTGCTGCACGTGCAACGTGGGTCAAGGCTGATGTTTTAGGTCAGCAGAATTGGACCAGATTAAAACTTCCATTAAAAAAAAAATCTCTTTTAAAATTGACACGTAGTGCCTTCATTTTATTGACTTTCTCTTTATGCAAATGAGATAAGTAGATAAATTCTGAACAAAATATGTAATGGAATTTTTTTTTTAGTGCTTAATTGTAAATCATACATTGTCATTTTAATGTGAACAACCTTGTGAATTTCATTTGAAAAGAAGTGGGAAGTCAGAAAAGCTTATTCATTTTTGAATGACCTGTGATTCAATCTCCCTCATTTTTTTTTAGTGATTTTCCTGCAGAAAAATCCCCACTGTTGACATCTCATTCTTCTCCCTTCTTCTCCAACATCCATGTATTCACAAATACATGGTCTTACCTTGCATGTAATAGTGATCTGCCAAAATACTCCTTTGATTGTGTGGCTCATATTTCAGTGTTTCTGGTATCTTCCATCATCTTCAGGGCTAGTCTAGACCCTCAGACCTTGCTATTATAAATTCACGGGTTTCCACCTGGTGCTTCTGTACCCATGTCCAACCTTACAACATAGGATTCTATATACCTGTGATTCTTAACCATTTGGTGATAAGACCCCTTTGAAAATCTGGTGAAAATCAAGGACCCTTCCCTAGAAAAATGTACATACACTCAAAGTTTTTGCATACAGATTCATGGGACTCATGGACCTCCTAAGTTCCATCCATGGACCCCATATTCAGAATCGCTGCCTGAATGAGGCTGTGCAGTAGAATAAGAGTTCAAGCTCTAGAGCCAGACTGTCCAGTTTAATTACAGGTTCTATCACTCTTAGCAGCTAACCTCAGAAAGTCACTCCACCTCTCTATTCCCGTTTCCTAATATGTAGAATGAGGGTAACAGTAATATCTCCTTTATTGGTTGTGAAGATTAAAGGAGATAATGGAGAGAAATGCTCAGCTGAGTGCCTGACAATACAGTTAAGTGCTCAGTAAATGTTAGCAGCGATTACCTTTATTGTTGTTGGGTCTTCTCCATCTAATAGAACAGTTTGCTGTTCTTTCAGCATGCTTTTGGGGCTTCCCAGGTGGTGCTAGTAGTAAAGAACCCACCTGCCAATGCAGAAGACATAAAAGACTAGGGTTTGATCCCTATGTCAGGAAGATCCCCTGGAGGAGGGCATTGCAATGCACTCCAGTATTCTTGCCTGGACAGTCCCACAGAAGTGCTTGGTGAGCCACAGTCCATAGGGTTGCAAAGAATCGGACACGACTGAAGTGACTTAGCACTCATGCAAACATGCTTCTAAAGTGTCCTTGCTATTATAATTTTTTCCACTTGGAATACTTTTTCCATTCCTATATACTAACAATGAAAAAACAGAAAGAGAAATTAAGGAAACAATACCATTCACCATTGCAACAAAAAGAATAAAATACTTAGGAGTATATCTACCTAAAGAAACAAAAGACCTATACATAGAAAACTATAAAACACTGATGAAAGAAATCAAAGAGGACACAAACAGATGGAGAAACATACCGTGTTCATGGATTGGAAGAATCAATATTGTCAAAATGGCTATTCTACCCAAAGCAATCTATAGATTCAATGCAATCCCTATCAAGCTACCAACGGTATTTTTCACAGAACTAGACCAAAGAATTTCACAATTTGTATGGAAATACAAAAAACCTCGAATAGCCAAAGTAATCTTGAGAAAGAAGAATGGAACTGGAGGAATCAACCTGCCTGACTTCAGACTCTACTACAAAGCCACAGTCATCAAGACAGTGTGGTACTGGCACAAAGACAGAAATATAGATCAATGGAACAGAATAGAAAGCCCAGAGATAAATCCACGAACCTATGGACACCTTATCTTTGACAAAGGAGGCAAGGATATACAATGGAAAAAAGACAACCTCTTCAACAAGTGGTGCTGGGAAAACTGGTCAACCACTTGTAAAAGAATGAAACTAGAACACTTTCTAACACCATACACAAAAATAAACTCAAAATGGATTAAAGATCTAAATGTAAGACCAGAAACTATAAAACTCCTAGAGGAGAACATAGGCAAAACACTCTCCGACATAAATCACAGCAAGATCCTCTATGACCCACCTCCCAGAATATTGGAAATAAAAGCAAAACTAAACAAATGGGACCTAATGAAACTTAAAAGCTTTTGCACTACAAAGGAAACTATAAGTAAGGTGAAGACAGCGCCTCAGATTGGGAGAAAATAATAGCAAATGAAGAAACAGACAAAGGATTAATCTCAAAAATATACAAGCAACTCCTGCAGCTCAATTCCAGAAAAATAAATGACCCAATCAAAAAATGGGCCAAAGAACTAAACAGACATTTCTCCAAAGAAGACATACAGATGGCTAACAAACACATGAAAAGATGCTCAACATCACTCATTATCAGAGAAATGCAAATCAAAACCACAATGAGGTACCATTACACGCCAGTCAGGATGGCTGCTATCCAAAAGTCTACAAGCAATAAATGCTGGAGAGGGTGTGGAGAAAAGGGAACCCTCTTACACTGTTGGTGGGAATGCAAACTAGTACAGCCACTATGGGGAACAGTGTGGAGATTCCTTAAAACACTGGAAATAGAACTGCCATATGACCCAGCAATCCCATTTCTGGGCATACACACTGAGGAAACCAGATCTGAAAGAGACACGTGCACCCCAATGTTCATCGCAGCACTGTTTATAATAGCCAGGACATGGAAGCAACCTAGATGCCCATCAGCAGATGAATGGATAAGGAAGCTGTGGTACATATACACCATGGAATATTACTCAGCCATTAAAAAGAATTCATTTGAACCAGTCCTAATGAGATGGATGAAGCTGGAGCCCATTATACAGAGTGAAGTAAGCCAGAAAGATAAAGAACATTACAGCATACTAACACATATATATGGAATTTAGAAAGATGGTAACGATAACCCTATATGCAAAACAGAAAAAGAGACACAGAAATACAGAACAGACTTTTGAACTCTGTGGGAGAAGGTGAGGGTGGGATGTTTCAAAAGAACAGCATGTATACTATCTATGGTGAAACAGATCACCAGCCCAGGTGGGATGCATGAGACAAGTGCTCGGGCCTGGTACACTGGGAAGACCCAGAGGAATCGGGTGGAGAGGGAGGTGGGAGGGGGGATCGGGATGGGGAATAAGTGTAATCTATGGCTGATTCATATCAATGTATGACAAAACCCACTGAAATGTTGTGAAGTAATTAGCCTCCAACTAATAAAATTTAAAAAAAAAAAAAAAAGAAAAGCCAAAAAAAAAGAATCAGCCTGCCAATAAAAAAAAAAAAATACTTTTTCCATCCCTTTCCCCCATCTTGTTATCCACAGAAGTTCAACCCTTGAAATACAGCTCCAGTACAGTTTCTTCCATGCAGTCTCCCTTATCATCCCCAGTGTGAGAGCTCTCTCTGGTCCAGGTTCCTCAAGCCCTTGACGTCAGTGCTGCCCACGGGGCACTAGCGCTCACACTGCATGTGGCTCAGGTCTCAGGACCATCTCCGTGCATCTGGCAGTACTTATTACTCTCACACTGGTGCAAGGCCCTGTACCAGGTACAGAGGTGGAGCCTGTGTCCCAAGTGCAGGCAGTGAGGGGTGTAAATGGTACAAAGTGCTGTGACAGTCTAGGCAGGGAAGAGATTTCTGTTTGACTGCACTCCCCAGAGGAGGAATCTTCCTGGAAGATGTGCTTGTGCTGGATCTTGAAAGCTGACTAGAAGTTAAAGAGCACAGATAGGCAGGTAGATGGGGAGGGTATTTTTTGTTTTTGTTTTTGACCCTCCCTAGAGAGGAAAAGAAACTAAAATGCTTACTCCTTGGAAGGAAACTTATGACCAACCTAGATAGCATATTAAAAAGCAGAGACATTACTTTGCCAACAAAGGTCCATTTGATCAAGGCTATGGTTTTTCCAGTGGTCATGTATGGGTGTGAGAGTTGGACTGTGAGGAAAGCTGAGCACCAAAAAATTGATGCTTTTGAACTGTGGTGTTGGAGAAGACTCTTGAGAGTCCCTTGGACTGCAAGGAGATCCAACCAGTCCATCCTAAAGGAGATCAGCCTGTGTGTTCATTGGAAGGACTGAGATTGAAGCTGAAAGTCCAATACTTTGGCCACCTCATGCGAAGAGTTGACTCATTGGAAAAGACCCTGATGCTGGGAGGGATTGGGGGCAGGAGGAGAAGGGGACGACAGAGGATGAGATGGCTGGATGGCATCACTGACTCAATGGGCAAGAGTTTGAGTAAACTCTGGGAGTTGGTGATGGACAGGGAGGCCTGGCGTGCTGCGATTCATGGGTTGCAGAGTCGGACACGATTGAGCAACTGAACTGAGAGATGTAAGCCCTCAAAGGGCCTCTGACACTTTTGGTTGCTTTCAAAGAGCCTGTGCTAATACCACAAACATGAACTTTCTCAACTTTCTCCCTCTTCCCTCCCATTGAACTTCATCATGACAACCTATCTTATTTCATTATTTATTGGCTGCACCACACGGCCTGTGGGATCCTTCCGCCCCCCCCCCAGCCCCCGCCCCGACCAGGGATCAAACCCACCCCCCTGCATTGAAAGCATGGAGTCTTAACCACTGGACCACCAGGGAAGTCCCCTTATTTCATTATCTTAAATATATTTCCAAAGCTGCACGTTCCGCCTGGGCTCTGGGCCTCATCTTCTCCTACTCCCTTGTTTTCATAACTGCTCGCCTCATTTTCAGCCTTTTATTCAGCCAATTTGCTTACAAACATCCTCGAACCTCTCCTTTCTTCAAACAACAAAAACTATTCCTTAGCAACTCTGAAGGGGAAAAAAAGAAAGACCCAACTGGCTACTATCCTCCCTTCTCATACACTTAACTTGCTTTTTTGCTTTTCTTGGTGTCAGTTTACCGTAACGGCATCCACCAGGGTCATCAACCACTGTTGGTTTGTTCAGTCCAAATTCACTTTTCTGTTTTATCTTCCTTGACCTTCATTCTTGTTCAGTTGTTCATATTTGACCTCCTGTTCTCTGACTTGACAGCATCAATCACTGTTGACCATTCCCTTCTTCCTGAAACTCTTCTTTAATTCTCATGACCCACTTTCTTCTGGCCTCTTACAAGTTTCACCCACAGTGGTTTTCTCCACCTGACCATAAACGTTGCAGATTTTTTCCCTCAGCCTGTACACTCTCCAGTGGTGATTCTGTCATTCCCATGGCTTCCCCTGTTGCCTGCATGCTGACAACCCCCAAATCTTGTTTTTTTCTAGTTCAGAAATCTCTCTTGATCTGCAGAGCCCCTAGATATCTAGTTTATCTAGATATCCAAAACTTCTGTTTTGGATAACCCACAGATACCTCATATTCAAAATGCCCCAAACAGAATACATGATGTTTTCCAATATATGCTTCCTCCTTAAGTCCTTTTTTAGGGGAATGGTATCGCTCTCCTTTGGGCTTGCCAGATGCTGCAGTGGAAAAGAATCTGCCTGCCACTGCAGGAGACACAAGAGACACAGGTTCAGTCCCTGAGTCGGGTAGGTCCTTTAGAGGAGGAAATGACAACACATTCCAGTATTCTTGCCTGGAAAATTCCATGGACAAAGGAGCCTGGCGGGCTACCGTCCATAGGTCACGAGGATCTGGACACGACTGAGCGACTGAACGACAGTGACAATCACTGCCCTTCCCCTGTTATACTGGTAGTTTTAAAGATTTTATATCTTAAAGACTTCTTAAAACTGTCTGCCTCTCAACTTTACTGCCACTTTCTTAGGGCCACAGGTTCTCTGAGCACAAGCTCTTACGTGATCCTTGTGCCTCCACTCTTGACTATGATCCTATTAGTTCTCCAGGGTGCTGCCAGAGTGATCTTCCTAAAATGGAAATAGGATCCCACCCCTTCTCCCTAAACCTTCTTCAGTTACTCCCATCATCAACACCACGGTTCCTCAATTTAAGCACGATCGACATTTGGAGCCGGCTAATTCTTTCTGGGGGTTGGGGGGGCTCCTCCTGTCATTGTAGGATATTTAACAGCATCCTTGGCCTCTACTTACTAGATGTTGGTGACTTACCACCACCCAGTCCAGACATTGACAAATATCCCTGTGAGTTGGGGGGAGCAAAATGGCCCCTTTTGATCTACAGGATCCACAGTGATCTACAGAATAAACTCTCGGTTTCTCAGCATGGGTACGAGGCCCTTTGTGCTCTGCTCCCGCCTGCTCCTCTAGCTCCACTTGACCCCATACTGCCCGTAGTCCTGCAGGCCTGACAGTTACCAGGAGCCCTGCAGCTCCCTCCCACTACTTGTTCAGCTTGACTAACTTCCTCAGCCCTCAGGTTTCAGCTCAGAAATCACCCCTCAGGAAGTAGTTCCAATCTTAACACACACCCCCTGCTTCCCTCTGCTTGTTCATCATGCAGTGTGACATCTGCTCGCTTGTCTCACTTCCCAGCATCAGTGAGAGCTGGATGGCAAGGACTGTGTTTTGTTACCTCTGTGTCCTCAGCATGGTAGCTTACTCCTAGTAGGCACCCAGTAAATGTCGACCGAATGAATGGTTGGTGCTCAATAAGCCTTTGTTGAATGAATGAATAGTCCTCCTTGAAACAGCTGCTTTTCTCAGCTCTTTCACTTTCCACCATTCCATCCTGTTTATGTAATTGAAAAAAAGAAGCTAGTTGGTCAGTAGGTCAAGAAACAGTCACCCTGAAAGCAAGGATTTTAAGGGAAAAAAAGTCTGGCAGTTCCATAAACTCTGTATTCTGCATATGATAGAACACAAAAGTTTTACGTTATGGTTGGTACCAGAAAGTCAGGAACAAGGATTTGGACCAAAATGGGAAAATGGGCAAGAAACACTACATTTTTGTCCTGTAGCATATGGATTTCTCATTAGTCTATGTAAGGGAAAACCGGGGGCGGGAAGGGCTCAGCCGTTGCAGCTGTCCACACTCTCTCCCCCCATCACTCTGCTGCCACCACACCTGGTCCCCAGAGACACCGTCACTTCTTAGCTATGTTGGCTGAGGTATGGACAAATCCCCCTGGTTCAGCAGAGACTGGCCTGGAATCTTTCAAAAGAAGCTTTGCTAGGAAACTAGTGGGAAAAACAAAAGTAAAAACAGGAAACAGTATATAGAAACTATAAAAATACAGAGTGTGAAGGGACGAAAGAAAGGGAAAGACAGAAAAAAGAAAATCCCTTAGCCTGAGATAACTAAATTCTAGTTTTAGCTTTCCTTGACTTAATTTAACATGCACATATTTTCCCTGGGTTTTTGTTGTTGTTTCTTTTATTGTTTTGTTTTGCCACAGTATTGTCTCCCTCTGGGGAACTTTTCAGTCTTTGAATATTTTCCATCTCTCGCTTAAGAATCTTCTCTGTCTTCATCTTAGAAGATGATAGAGTCACTTTTTCTTACCGACAACGGGGTTACTGATCAGATGGTGCTTTCCAACCTGTCTCTTAGGATAAAGAAGCTCAGGGCTTCCACCTCTTGAGTACCCATGCCAAGTGTCCGTGACAAAGGTTTTATGTGCCTGGGGTGAAATGAAAAACAGACAATATCAATGAGTTTTTTAATAACACTATAGAGCTGATCTTTTTATTCTAGGATTTTTTCTTTCTTTTTAATATTAAAATAGTAGATGGAAATTGTGAAGTTTTACTTTGTTTTTGTTTATGTCCTTGTCAAAATTAAATGTTGATAATTTTCTGTAGGTATCCCAATTTTTAAAAATTCTTCCTGGTTTTCAAAATCAAAAACTCTGACTAATAGATATTCTGTAAGACATATTTGCCCTATTTTTTAATGCTTTTTGAGTCATTTGAAAAGGTATTTTAATATGTAGATTTGTTTTTCAGTCCTCCCAACAGGGCATGCTGTAATTTAACTATGTTTTCAAGGGCAAATGATACAAGTTTTAAAATCCAATGTTCTCTTCTAAGAAATTAAATAGTTGCTGTAATATAATCCTCACAATAAAGGACAAAAACTGTATGGACCTAATAGAAGCAGACGATATTAAGAAAAGGTGGCATGAATACACAGAAGAACTATACAAAAAAGATCTTAATGATTCAGATAACCACAACAGTGTGATCACTCACCTAGAGCCAGTCATCTTGGAGTACAAAGTCAAGTGGGCCTTAGGAAGCATCACTGCAAACAAAGCTAGTGGAGGTGATGGAATTCCAACTGAGCTAAAAGATGATGCTGTTAAAGTGCTGCATTCAATATGCCAGCAAATTTGGAAAACTCACCAGTGGCCACAGAATTGGAAAAGGTCAGTTTTCATTCCAATCCCAAAGAAGGGCAATGCCAAAGAATGTTCAAACTACCACACAATTGCACTCATCTCACATGCTAGCAAAGCAATGCTCAAAATTCTCCAAGCTAGGCTTTAATAGTACATGAACCATGAACTTCCAGATGTTCAAGCTGGATTTAGAAAAGGCAGAGGAACCAGAGATCAAATTGCCAACATCTATTGGATCATCAAAAAAGCAACAGAATACCAGTAAAACATCTACTTCTGCTTCATTGACTATGTTAAAGCCACTGACTATGTGGATCACAACAAACTATGGAAAATTCTTAAAGAGACAGGAATTCCAGACCACCTTACCTACCTCCTGTGAAACCTGTATGCAGGTCAAGAAGCAACAGTTAGAACTGGATATGTAACAACAGACTGGTTCCAAATTGGGAAAAGAGTACATCAAGGCTATATATTGTCACCTTGCTTATTTAACTTATATGCAGAGTACATTATGAGAAATGTCAGGGTGGATGAAGCACAAGCTGGAATCAAGATTGCCGGGAGAAATATCCACAACCTCACATATGGAGATGACATCACCCTTATGGCAGAAGGTGAAGAGGAACTAAAGAGCCTCTTGATGAAAGTGAAAGAGGAGGGTGAAAAAGCTTAAAAGTCAGCATTCAAAAAATGAAGATCAGGGCATCCAGTCTCATCACTTCATGGCAAATAGATGGGGAAACAATGGAAACAGTGACAGACTTTATTTTCTTGGACTCCAAAATCAGTGCAGATGGTGATTGCAGCCATGAAAATAAAAGACACTTGCTCCTTGGAAGAAAAGCTATGACCAACCTAGACAGTGTATTAAAAAGCAGAGACATTACTTTGCCAACAAAGGTTCATCCAGTCAAAGCTATGGTTTTTCCAGTAGTCATGTATGGATTTGAAAGTTGGACCATAAAGAAGGCCAAGCACTGAAGAATTGATATTTTTGAACTGTGGTATTGGAAGAAGACTCTTGAGAGTCCCTTGGACTGCAAGGAGACTAACCTAAAGGAAATCTGTCCTGAATATTCATTGGAAGGACTGATGCTGGAGCCAAAGCACCAATACTTTGGCCACCTGATTCAAAGAGCCAACGCGTTAGAAAAGACCCTGATGCTGGGAAAGATTGAAGGTCGGAGGAGAAAGGGTGGTAAGAGGACAAGATGGTTGGATGGCATCACCAACTTGATGGACACAAGTTTGAGCAAGCTCCAGGAGATGGTGAAGGATAGGGAAGCCTGGCATGCTGCAGTCCATGGGGTCAGAAAGAATAGGACACAACTCAGCAACTGAACAGCAAACAACAAGATCCTCATTCTAGATATTTATTTATTGGTTGAATATCAGTAAATGTGCCCTCCATGTGCTAGGTCCTGGATAAAAACAAATTTGAGTGAGTTATCATTCCTACCCTCAAGGAAATCCTAGACTAGAAAAGAAGGTATAAACAATAGTGCAGGGTTCAGTCCTCTAGTAGCCAGGGAGAAAGTAGCTAATTTCACCCTGGACACCTTTATAGAGGAAGTGAAGTTTTACTCATGGACAAGTTGACAATTTGCTAAGACTGGAAACCTGAGTGAACCTGGTACATTTGGAGAACATTTGGGCAACTTCAACCCAGGAACATGTGGGAGAGAACAGAAAATGAAGCTAGAGAGGTATTACCCAGTTCTAATCTCAGGTTCCGCTGCTACCTGTCACTGAACATCTGCTTTTCTTTTTTCTTTTTGGAACATCTGCTTTTCATACTTATAGGCCAGAAAAAAAGCCTGAGCAAGAAAACTGTATTTTGTAATGTCTTTATTCATTAGCCTTCCCTCTTTCAATGGCTTTTGAAAATGCCACTGAAATTTAATATGGGTAAATGCCTTGTACTTGGATTCAGATTTACTACCAAAGCACAGGACAGGGGAGACCTGACAGCTTTTTACTGACCATAAACTTTCCCTGAGCCCATGATACGCCCCAGCTGCCGTGAGAGCAGATGCCATCACGGTGACATCTGTGAAGCTTCAACTCAAGGGGAGTTGAAGGAAAGACCTGCCAAACCGGGTCCTGACCTGGCAACATCTGGGCAGCGAGCTCAGGTCTGCGTGCCATTTTTTAGGGGTTGTATAGATAAAATCTAGAGGGCATCCAGAGAAGACAGCCTTCAAATCATCATCTAAAGGGGAAAATCAAAAAGGAGAAAAGAGCTGCCTTTAGTTATTTTAATGGCTTGCTTGAGGCAGGGTGGAATGGTTCATTCTAGGTTGTATCAGTGGACTGGGTGGAAATTAGATCAATTTTGGCTCAATGTCGGAAATCATTTTCAAGAGCTTTTTTCCTAATTGCACAGTGCTATGAGATTATTTTGACAAAATACGGAAATATTTTGACAGAACATGATAACCATCTTCACCTGTGGAGAAGCTGTAGTGAAGAGCCTTGTAGGACCTCTAGAGCTCCTTCCATCTTTAAATTCAATTAAATTTTAGAATTTGTTCTAATTGTTAAAGTATATTATCCCTTTCCCAACATTAACCCAATTATTTGTGAATTTTCTTATTTTTTAGTATCTAACCAGAAGGATACCACAAAACCCAAGGTATCAGCATGTCAAATCAAGACTAGACACTGGTGAGTAAAGATTAGCAAATTAAAACTTAAAAAAAAAATCTTAATAGCTGATTATTGACAAAAAGCAGTATGTCATGCCTGATACAAATCATAGCTAAAAGTTTCTCACTGTCTTGTCTGATATCGTTCTGAGTTCAGGACTTATGAAAGCTATTTTTCAGATTATCTTTGAAAACTCCATTCACATAATTGAGCTTACTATAAATTGCGAAACTGATTAAAAAAAATTGTTTAATAAGTTACAGGACTGAGGCTAATAAAAATATGAGGATGTCACCTCTATCTTGGAACACCTTTAAGTATGTTAAGCAATTTAAGTATATTGCTTAAAACTGGGAGCAGTTGATTATACTTTGTGCATGTTTGTTCAATTCCCTATTTGCAGAGTACAGCTACATGCAAAGTTCTGGGCTATGGGACATGTAAAGATGAGTGTGAACAGTTGATTATTGCAATCAAAGAGCTTAGATTCAAGTGGAGGCAGACAGACTTGAATGAGTAACTAAAATACCAGACAAAATTAAATTAGTGCTGCAATTCAGGTAAAATGAAATTTAAGAGTGCATTACTGCTTATTTCCATGCTGTTGACATTTTTCAGTGTCAGGATGAAAACCACTCCCCAAACCCCTGGTGGATTTGCAGTCTTGTGAGATTTTGGTTGGTTGTTTAGTTTTTTTCAACCTCTTAAAGTCTGCTGTGGAAAATCCATCCTGTTAAGATGGTTTTGCTAGTAGATTGGAGTACCACATGCCTTTAGCAATACAAAATTTTCTACCAATAACCTCAAAACAACTGAGAAAATAAACTGAGATGTTGACTGTTTAAATCTCATTCATTTTCTTTCTCTTTCTCCTAGTCTTCTTCAAAATTATCGTCTTCTGTTATGCATTTTCCCACATATAAAATAGACTTAAATGTTTTAAATGAGCCTGCTTTGCAGATACTATTTTTTGGGACCTTTCTTTCAAACATTTTTGTGCTATTCAGATATCTGTCCTTGTAAATATCCTGTTTTATGGGAGGAGGTAAAAAATGTTATCTCTGTCTTTGAGGAAGAGGAAATCTTAGTCCAGAGATTATGAGATTTACTTAAAGTTCAATAAAGGAGACAGAACTAGGATTGTGTGCAGGATAAAGAGGTCAACTTTGGAGACCTGGCCTGAGGTCCTGTGTACTGTGTCTTTGGCCACGCTATCCCAGTTATTTCCTCCAGCCTCATTTCTTCTACCACCAATGCCCTCAGCTTCTGCATCTCTACCTATCTCCCCATAATTGCAACTGTGAACCCACCCTTCTGGAAAAAGTTATTCTGAGAGGGAAGTACTTTTATTAAAAATACCATATTTTCTCTGAGAAGTACAGATAATGTTTTAAAGACTGCTTAATGCCTTCTTAAAATTAAAATTTGTAAGAGCTGAGATGTTTTTCAGCTATATAGATTTGTTTATAACATCATTTTTTTTTTTTCCTCCTGGAAATTGAATTGTGTTTTGTGAATGAAAACCTATTTCTTTCTCTTCAGTTCCTCAACTCATAACCAAAGTTTGACTCAATTATGATACCTGAAAATAATTCAGTTTTTTGGAAATTGAGATTTGTATATTCTTTTTATAATACAAAGTAATTACCTATATCCTTGTATATTCTGAGATTTTTTAATCTAGTGTTTTTGTTAATTAAACTTGTTAGTGTCAGTAGATAGTGTTAGTCACTAAGTTGTGTCCGACTCTTTGTGACCCCATGGACAGTAGCCCACCAGGCTCCTCTGTCCATTCTTGCCTGGAATTCTCCAGCAAGAATACTAGAGTGGGTTGCCCTTCCCTTCTCCAGGGGATCTTCCCAACCCAGGGGTTGAACCCAGGTCTCCTGCATTGCAGGTAGATTCTTTACCATCTGGGCTTTTGAGGTCATTGTTGATTCACATGGAATGGTAAGAAGTAAAACAGAGATTCCATGTACTTTACCTAGTTTCCTATAGTAACATCTTGCAAAACTATACTGCACTACCCCAACCAAGATACTGACATTGATAGATAGAGTCTGGATATAGAACTTTTTTTCCATGACCACAAAGATGCTTCATATTCACTTTCCACCCTCACCTGCTCCTTAACCCCTGGCTCCCACCAATCTGCTCTCCACTTCTATAATTTTGTCATTTCACAACTTCTATATAGATCAAATCATACAGTATATAACTTTGACTGGATTTTTCCCTCAGGAAGTTCTCTGGAGATTTAACCAGGTTGTTGCATGTATTAGTAGTTCATCCCTTTTTATTCCTGAGTGGTGGCTCAGATGGTAAAGAGTCTCTCTGCAGTGCAGAGAAGGCAATGGCACCCCACTCCAGTACTCTTGCCTGGAAAATCCCATGAACAGAGGAGCCTGGTAGGCTGCAGTCCATGGGGTCGCTAAGAGTTGGACACGACTGAGCAACTTCACTTTCACTTTTCACTTTCATGCATTGGAGAAGGAAATGGCAACCCACTCCAGTGTTCTTGCCTGGAGAATCCCAGGAACGGTGGAGCCTGGTGGGCTGCCGTCTACAGGCTCGCACAGAGTTGGACATGACTGAAGTGACTTAGCAGCAGCAGCTCCCTGCAGCGCAGGAGACCCAGGTTCGATCCCTGGGTTGGGAAGATCCCCTGGGGAAGGAAATGGCAACCCACTCCAGTATTCTTGCCTGGAAAATCCCATGGATGGAGGAGCCTGGTAGGTTACAGTCTGTGGGGTCGCAAAGAGTTGGACACGACTAAATGACATCACTTCTTAGGAATATTCCATAGTATGGATGCACCATGGGCTTCACAAGTGGCAGAGTGGTACAGAATCCGCCTGCCAATGCAGGAGATGCAAGAGACTCAGGTTCGATCTCCTGGAATAGGAAATGGCAACCCTCTCCAGTATTCTTGCCTGGGAAGTTCCATGGACAGAGGAGCCTGGTGGGCTACTATCCATGGGATCACAGAGAGTCGAAAGTTTAATCATTTTCCTATTGAAGGACAGTTGAATCGTTTCCCCTTTTTGACTGTTACAAGTAAATGTGCTATAAACATTTGTATACAGATTTTTGTGTGAAAATAAGCCTTCATTTCTCTGGGATTAGTGCCCAGAAGTGCAGTTACTAGGTTGTTTGGCAGTTGCATTTGTAGTGTTTTAAGAAACTGCCGAACTGTTTTCCAGAGTGACTGGACCGTTTTACACTCCCATCAGCAGTGTGATCCAGTTTCTCCATGTCCTTAGCATTTGGTGGTGTTGCCATTTTTAATTTTAGTCATTCTGATAGATGTGTGGTAACATATCATTGCCCTTGTGTTTTGCATTTCTCTAATGACTTATGATGTTGAATATCTCTTTGTGTGCTTATTTGCCATCTGTATATCTGTATTTCATCTTCACTGAAATGTTTGTTTTTTGCCCATGTTCTAATTGGATTGCTTGCTTTTTAGTTGTTGAGTTTTGAGTGTTCTTTATATATCCTAGCTACTAGTCCTTTGTTGGATACATGGTTTGCAAATAGTTTCTGCCAGTCTGTAGCCTGTCTTTTTATCCTCCTAACAGGGTCTTTCAAAGAGCAAAAGTTTTTAATCTGGGTAAAATCCAGGATATCAGTATTTCCTTTTATGGATCCTGCTTTTGTTGTCCAGCCTAAGAATGCTTTGCCTAACCTAGATCCCAAAGATTTTCTATCATAATTTTTTCTAAAAGTTACGTATTTTAGGTTTATATGTAAGTCCATGATACATTTTGAGGTAATTTCTGTATAAGATGTGCAACTTAAGGGGGGATCGGGATGGGGAATACGTGTAAATCTATGGCTGATTCATATCAATGTAAGACAAAACCCACTGAAATGTTGTGAAGTAATTAGCCTCCAACTAATAAAAAATTAAAAAAAAAAAAAAGATGTGCAACTTAGATTGAGATTAACTTTTGCTTGTGGATGTCCAATTTATCTAGCACCATTTGTTTAAAAGGTTGCATTTCTTCCATTGAATTGTATGTTCACCTTTGTTGAAAACCAGTAGGCATATTTATGTGGATCTATTTCTGGTTTCTGTATTCTGTTCCATTGATTTCTGTGTCCATCCCTCTGCCAGTACCACAGTCTTGATTACCGTAGCTGTATATAGTAAATTGGATATTGGTTAGATGGATTATTCCCACTTTATTTTTCTTTACAAAATTACTTTAGCTACTCTAATTCCTTTGCCTTTCCATGTAAACTGTAGAATAATCTTATTTACACTTTAAAAATATTGCTATACATTTGATAGGAATTTACTCAACCTGTCTTATCAATTTGGGGAAAATTGACACGTTACTATGTTGAGTCTTACATTCCATTAATATGCTATTTCTCTCCATATACTTCACTCTTTGTTTCTTTCATCAGCATTGTACAGTTTTCAGCATATAAATCCTATACATTTTTTTTGGATTTACAGATAAATATTTCTCTTTTTCTGGGCAATTTTAAATGGTATTGTATTTTTAAATTTCAGCGTCCCATGTTTTCATTGCTAGCATATAGAAGTACAGCTTAATTTTGTGTATTTAACTTGTATCCAGAGACATTGCTAAAAGTACTTATTAGGTAAGGGAGGAGTTTTTGGTAGACTTCTTGGGCTTTTCTATGTAGACAATCACGTCATCTAAAAAAAGAAAGTTTTATTTTTCCTTTCCAGTCTACATGTGTTTATTTCCTTTTATTGTCTTATTGCACTGGTCAGAACTGGCAGAACTATGTTAAATGAGAGTGATTGGAGCAAACATCCTTATCTTTACCCCAGACTTAGAGGGAAATCATTGTCTTTCATCATTAAGGATAATGTTAGCTGTATCAGGTTGAGGGGGTTTCCTCCTATTCTATTTTTCTGAGAGTTTTAATCCTGAATGACAATTGAATTTTATTGAATACTTTTTTACTACCTCAATTGATATTATCATATGTATTTTTTCTTTATCTTGATAATATAGTGGATTACTTGTATTGATTTTTAAATATTGTACTAGTTTTGCATTTATTGAATAAACCTCACTTAATCATGGTATAATAATTCTTATTATATATTACTGAAGTCTATTTATTATTTCATTAAAGATTTTTGTGTCTATATTCATGAGGGACATTGGTTGTAGTTTTGGTTTGTTTTGGATTGTCTTTGTCTGGTTTTAGTATTGTTATAATACTGGTCTCATAAAATGAGTTGGGAAGTATTCCCTCCTGTTCTGTTTTTCTGGAAGAGATTGTGTATTATTATTGTCAATTCTTTCTTAAACATTTGGTAGAATTCTCCAATAGAACTGTTGTGTCTGGAGACTTCTTTTTTGAGAGTTTTAAAATTTTGAATTTAATTTTTTAATAATTAAGGGGATATTCAAATTGTTTGTTTCATATTAGATGAGTTATGGGTTTGTGTTTTTTGAGGAATTAGTACATTTCATCCAAGTTTTCAAATTTATGTGCATAGAGTTGTTTGTAGCATTTCCGTGTTATCCTTCTGATATCTGTAATGTCTGAAGTGAAGCCTCTGTTTCATTACTGACATTGGTAATTTGTGCCTTTTTTTTTCTTCACTACAGATTTATCCATTTTATTGATCTTTTCAAAGAACTAGCTTTTGGTTTCATCAATTTTCTGTGTTTTCTGTTCTAAATTTTATTGGTTTTTCTCTTTATTATTTCCTTTCTTCTACTTGCTTTGGGTTTATTTTGCTCTTGTTTCTAGATTCTTGAGGTAGGCATTTAGATTATTGATTTAAGACTTTTCCTCTTTTTAATGCATATAGTTAGTAATACAAATTTCTCTCAGCACTGATTAATAGTTGTGTCTCAAAAATTAATTTTTATATGTTGAATTTTCATTTTCATTCACATCAGTGTATCTTTTTATCTCTCTTAAGACTTCTTCTTTGATCCATGGATTATTTAGAAGTATGCTATTTAGTTACAAGTATTTGGAGATTTTCCTGTTATCTTTCTGTTAATGACTTCCAGTTTGATACCACTGTGGTTAGAGAATGTACTCTGTATATATAATTTTTTTAAATGTATTGATGTTTATTTTATTGTCTAGGATATGGTCTATCTTGGTATATGTTCCATGGGTACTTAAAAAGAGGCATAGTTTTGCTTAGTGAATTCTTTTTTTCATGATATTCTGAGATACCTTCTTTTATCTTTTCCTTTCTAATTAGAGAGCTTCGTTTAACCATTCTCTAGGATAGGTCTACTGGTAACAATTTCTCTTAGTTTTCCTTAATGAGAATGTCTTGATTTCTTTTCTTTCCTAAAGGGTATCTTCTCTTCGTATAGGATTCCAGTTAACAGTTCTTTCCTTCCAGCACTTGAAAAATATTGTGCCACTTTCTTCTGGACACCTGATTTTTGATGAGAAATCTCCTGTTATTCAAACTGTTTTTCCCATATAGGTCAGGTGTCATTCTTCTGTTGCTGCTTTCAAGATTTCTTTCTTTAGTTTTCAGAAGTTTGACTATGATAACATCTTGCTGTGGATTTCCTTGGAGTAAACACCAAATAGTATTTCCTTCTATTATTCAAAGTGTTAGTCTCTCAGGCGTGTCTGACTGCAACCCCATGGACTGTAGCCTCTGTCCACGGAATTCTCCAGGCAAGAATACTGCAGTAGATTGCCATTCCCTTCTCCAGATCTTCCCAACCCAGGCATCAAACCTGGGTCTCCCAAATTGCAGGCAGATTCTTTACCGTCTAAGCCACCAGGGACTGAGAACAAATTTGAAAAGGTTTCAGCAATTGTATCTTTGAGTACATTTTCAGCCCCAGCCTCTTTATCCTCCTTTTTGGTACTCTGATAGCATCTCATCACAACCCAACAAAGATGAAAATCAAGATTCTCCATCTGGCCTTTGTGGGCAGGTAAGGGTAAGACATAGCTTTTCTGTGGAATGCAACTGGAATAAGGCAGTTATTATCTGATAGTTTTCTGTCTTGCTGTCCTTTGGCTGGAGATAGCAGATTTTTGTTAGGAATTTTTCCATCTGTTGGTATTTTTGGATTTCTGGCTTTTTCAGCTCCAAGTTGAGGGTAATGAGACAAAAACCAAACACACACACACCCAGGTAGCTCAACCATTATGTCATTGCTCAGGTCCCAAAGTCCCTAGCCAATCTGCCTTCCTCGCTCCACCTATCAGAGTTGTCTTATGTTTGTTTTATATATAATGTCCAGTATTTTTTTAAATTTTAAGTATAGTTGATTTATAATGTCATGTTAGTTTCTAGTGTATAGCAATGACTCAGTTTTATACATATATGTATATATACATAAAATATATTTTCTTTTTCAGATTCCTTTCCATTATAGGTTATTATAAGCTATTGAATATAGTTGCCTGTGCTATACAGTAGGACTTTGTTTATCTATTTTATATATAGTAATATGTAGCTTCTAATCCCAAACTCTTAATTTACCCCATCCAGGATTTTCTTTTTCCATTCAATCTTTTTTTTTAACTGGGTATGTTTTCTTAAGATATAATTTACATACCATAAAATTCAACCTTTACAAATGTACAATTCAGACGTTTTTAGAACATTCACAAGGTTGTCAAACCATCAATACTATCAACTGTAGAATATTTCTGTGTATGTGTGTGTGTGTGTGCACGCTCAGTCATGTCTGACTCTTTACAGCCCCATGTAGCCTGCAACTATAGCCTGCCAGGCTCCTCTGTTCATGAGATTTTCCAGGCATGAATACTGGAGTGGGTTTCCATTTCCTTCTCCAGGAGAATCTTCCCAACTCAGGGATCAAGCCCACATCTGTTGCATCTCCTGCATTTGCAGGCAGATTCTTTACCACTTGCACCACCCGAATATTTCTGTCATCCCATAAAGAAACCCCATACCCAAAGCAGTCATTTCCTATGCCTTACTTTTACCAGTTCCTGGTAATCACCAATCTATGTTTTGTATCTATGACTTTGCCTCTTCTGAATATTTCATAAAAATGGAATCATACAACATGTGACCTTTGTGTCTGACTTCTTTCACTTAGCATAATGTTTTCAAGGTTCATCATTGTTCTAGCATGTGTCAATATTTTAATGCTAAACAGTATTCTTTTATATAGCTATTCCTGATGTCTCAGATGGTAAAGAATCTGCCTGCTGTGCGGGAGACCTGGGTTTGACCCCTGAGTTGGGAAGATTCCCTGGAGGAGGGCATGGCAACCCACTCTAGTATTTTTGCCTGGGGAATCCCCATGGACAGAGGAGCCTGGTGGGCTACAACCCATGGGAATCACAAAGAGTTGGACACAACCGAGCGACTAAGCACAGCACCACAATTGGTGTATCTGCTCATCATTTGATAGATGTTTGGTTTATTTATGCTTTTTGACCATAATGCTGCTAAAGTATTAGTATACATGTTTTTGTGTGAACCTGTTTTCAGTTCTCTTGGTTATATACTTAGAAGTTGAATTCTTGGTCAGATGTTAACCCTGTGTTTAATTTTTTGAGGAACTGCCAAACTGTGTTCCAAAGCAGCTGCACTTTGCATTCCCACCAGCAGTGTAGGAGGGCTCTTTTTTTCTCCACATCCTCAACAATACTTGTTGTCCATTGTTTTGATTATAGCCATCTTTGTGGGTGTGAAGTGGTATTTTCATTGTGGTTTTGATTTGCATTTTCCTAATGAGTAATGATGTTGAGCACCTTTTAATGTGCTTATTGGCAATTATACATCTGCGGAGAGATGGCTATTCATATCCTTGGCCTGTTTTCTTTTTTTAGTTGGGTTATTTTTCTTTTTATTGTTGAGTTACAGGAGTTCTGTTATATACCCTGGATAGTAGACCCTTATCTGAAGGATAATTTGCAGATATTTCCTCCTGTTTTGTGGGTCATCTGGGGATTTTGTTGTACTTAGCTGGAGGAATAGAGAAAAGTACATCCTACCTCATCTTCCTGGAAACAGAAGTCTAGTTTTATAATACCTTTGGAAGGCCAAAGTGTGTTTCATTGCCGGAAACCCAGTGTATTTTAATATCAGTATGGAAGAAGTATAATTCTAGTGTTTGATTTTTTGTTTTGGATTTTAAAAATTATGTTAAAGTCAATTTAAGGGAAAGATTTTCATTTCTTTCTATTCATTTGTGTGTGTGTGACTTACCTCTCTGTATATTCAGTACAGTGGCCTGTGGGTTATGAGCCAGGATACGGATCTCTTTAGCCCTCTGGCTAGCCGTCAGGGCCTGACACAGCCCAAACCTCAGTGTTGTGTCCAAATGTTATCACTTATGTATGTCTGCCATAAGGCGAAAAGTGTGAGGAATCCTGACTGTGAAAACACCAGACTGACTCTAAAGGTCAAGTAAAAGTAAGGAATTCCTGTCTGAGGTATGATTTTAAGCTCTGCAGTCAGAGCAGTAGAAATAGGCACAGGAACAAATGAGCATTTCTCATTTCTAGGCTAAATAGATGGGTCTTTAATCTTTTCTTACCAAACAGTGAGCAATTCAGAGTTAATCCCAAGAAATCAAGAATTCTGTGGCATCTCCAGTCTTCACCCAAATCGCCTTCCACTGAGTTCTTCAAAGCCAGATATCTTCTTCCTGGGTAAAGACAATATTTTATTTCTGTCCTTCTGACACTACTTCTCTTATAAATTCAAACACCATTGTATAGCCATGGCTAGAAATATCAGAATTATTTTGAACTTCAAATATTTCTTTTGTTCCATAGGTGCCTGAGTGTATCTTCCCAGCTCCCCAGCACTGCCAGACTGTGCCCGGAATGGATTATGCTTCCGATGAAATCCCTGCCGGCATTTTGTTCAGTCACCACCGCAGGGTCCTTGTGTATTCTCAAGCACCCTCTCTGGGTTTCTGCTCTGTAGCCCTGCAGGCTGATTAAGGGACAATTTCCAAACCACAGGGCTCTCCCTTTGTTAGTCTTCTACACTCTTTCATTTCTGGCATTCTCTCGTTTCAATCTATATTCAATCTAATTTCAAATTTCTTTAGCTTTCTAAAATTCCATAGACTATTTCCACTCAGTCTTTTCTAGCCATTTTTAAATTTTTTAAAATTCACCTTACTTTTCTTATCTCTATACAAACTAGTCATTTCCTTTTTTTCTTCTTAGTCTTTACTTTTCCTGAATATCTGCTAATAGCCTTGATCTTAAGCACTGAAACTCATTACAGACTAGGTACTCTTCATCTTTACTTGGTATTTAATTCTGTTTCTTACGCCAAAGGAAGAAATGTATGTGAAAGCCTTTTACAAACCAGAAAGCACTATGCGCTCGTATAACTTATTGAGATTAACAAAGGACCTCTGTGCCTCTTTTCACGCTTTCTGCTCCTTCCGAGCCAAAAGAACTTCTCCATAGAGGAGGGAAATATTGAAGAAAAATAAAGCAGTGGAATTGTCTCTTAGCAACTGAGTTCCTGCCTTATAAATCTTAACCACTTTAGATTACTGCTGCTCAAAATCACTTGCTTTTCTTACTGGCTCAGTACAAATAAGGTTATTACATTATAGGAAAACAAAGGAAAAACTCTAATGAATGAGCCCCTCAGTTCATTGATTGTGCTGTATCTTTGCTTAGCAATATCAATATAGTTGAGTTGTCTCTTTCTCTTGATTCCACTTGTAAAGCCTTTTTATATATCTTTTTTTGCAACTTAAATTATAAACTAAGTAGAGGCTAAATACCACCTTATACCACCTTTCTGTTACCTGAGTCCTGAAACAATTTGGTCATTTAAATAGTATGTAACATATATGTACTATATATAAATCAAGTTGTGTATAGCTTAGAGAAAATCAGGCGTCCAAAAACTCAAAGCAAATTAGGGTATGATTATTTACATTATAATATGATCCATTATAAGGATTCTTCAACTAGTAAATTTTCATAGTATTTCTCATTTAGCAAATATTTTTGAGTGCCTCCAACACTAGACAGTGGAAAGGATAAAGGTATTCTGTGTGTGTGTTTGTGTGTCTATGTGTGTGTAGTTATTTTAGGCTTTCAGTATAATAAGATAGATACGACTTACACACAAATAAGGCAGTATAATGATAAATGCCCTGTGACTGGTAAGCTGAGTTCTGTAGAAGTTCAGAGGAGGGAAAGGTCACTTCCAGCTGGGTGAGCTATTATGATTACGTGGGCAAGGTGACATGTTAGAGTGCCAAAGACTCACAGCGAGTTTGTCAAGTTTAGTAATTAAGGCAAGATTGAAGAGGTAGTAAGATGTTGGCGTCTTCAGCAGTAGAACAAGGAGTTTAAACTTCAGTCAGTAAGCAGTGGGGAGCCACTGACTTTCTTTTTTAATCAAAGTCTTGTCTAGGAAAATTTATCTGGCAGTAATGTGTAATTTCAATTAAAAAAAATTATTCTGTTGATAGTCTTTTAGCCTCCTTACTTTTGTATAAAGTAAAAATATGTTTATAAATAAGTCAATTATAAAATAGATTCATTTGTATTCTTTTTAAAAGGTAGTCAAAAAGCTGTTTTCAGATGAAATTAGATCCAGTAAGATGAGCTGCTTAGTTAAGATACAAGCAGTACATGAAGTGGGGTAAAAATACTACTTTTCATACTTTCTAAAATCATTTTTAGGGATTTTTTTGTGTGTTGCTTAGTCATTTCTCCAATTAAAGCAATGCAGAAATCTTCCATTTTCTTTTATTTCCCCCCTACAGGAAACAATGAATAGCCATAATGAAAAAAGCTTCTTATCAATAGCACTCTTAGATTTGTTCTTAATTTTGCCAAGTATTTGTACACCTCTGCAAAAGACTTTGTTTCTCTGCCTTCTCTTTTAGTGGAAAAAATAATCAGTAGGAATGAAAACATACCTCACAGGGTCATTGTGAGGCTCTGCTGGTACAAAGATGAAGTGCTGTGTAAATATTCTGAAAATGTTGTTAACTGACTGAGAAATGGATTTTAGACACATTGTTAGTGGAAACTGCTATAGACTGGAAATGCAGTGTTTTAATAATAAAGACTATATGATAAGGCTGGCTATTATTTCCCATGCATAGCATGCCTCAGGGAATTTGAGAGCATGAAATGGTTCCCACCTGCTACTATGAAGAAAGTAACACTTCCTACATATTTACCTCACAGTGAAATCATGTTTTTAAAACAGCACAGCTAGAGAAGCAGTGTGTTTCTGTGAGCCATGTTAGAAACCAGGAGGTTGGGAATATTAATCGACTTAGTTACTAACTTGCTATGTCTCCAGTCAAGTCAGTGGACCTTTTTGTACCTCAATTTTTCAACAGTTCTGGAAGGAGTCCTGAAGCTTCTCCAACGAAAAGAAACTAACTGGCACGTCAATAGCCTGGCACTGTAAGGGGCCCAGGAACATGCAACCAGAAGCACCTATAAAGTCGTTTAAGAATAAGACTGTGGGACAGGGCAGAGCATGCCATTTGCCCTGTCTTCTAAGCTGAGTACTGACCAGTTGAGTTCCCGCCCAAGTGCACAGTTGCACAGGAGAGGCTGTGAGTCTGGGAAGGATTCATGGTTTCCACTGTGGAGATCTGGTCAACATCTCAGGTTCATTCCAGCCTGAAGAACCTAGAAAAGATCATATTTGATTCCAGCCTTGGTCTTTGGTCCTTTTTGGATCTTTTCTGGGGTATTCTCAGTGTCTGTCTTGAGAAGCCTCAGGCCTTCTGAGCAGCCCTACTACTGTCACGTCTCTGAGCTTTTGGAAGGATACGGTCTGGGTCCAGGACCACACTGAATCAGTCCTGCTCTTCGGTTCTGATCTGGGGACTGTGTGTTGTCAGATGAAAAAAGAATGTTTTAACTCAGTGAAATTTTATTCCATGATGGTATAGATTTAATAATAACAAGTGATGTAAGTTTTTTGAAAATGTGCTTTGGGTTTCAGAAAAAGAATTTTCTTTCTCTGCTTCTCACCTACACATGAAGAAAAGTTCAGAACAGTGCTTGAAAGCATAAGTTCATACCATTAATCAGAAGCATTTCTTTTACCCAAAGTTTGTGACTGAAACTGACTAGTTGCTCTCAAGGCTTAAAAGTTAGGAGCACAGTTTTAGAAATGAAAAATTCTTTTTAATGTGTTCCTTTATTTTTGCTATACATGTTAGGTACCAGATAGAGCTTGCTGTGCTGAACTGAATCAAATCGAAGCATGCTCAGTATAATAGCCCCTGGCTTGAGAACCAGACTTTAGTTCATTCGGAAACCATAAGAATCCTGGCCCAGTTTTAATGCATGAAAACTCTCCAAACCACCTTGGCTAGAACCTAGTGTTATAGAACCAGGCCATAAAACATGAGGGTGGGGGACTCCCCACAGTGCTGAGGATCTGCTGTTATTTCTCAGCAAATCAAATCCATGGTGAATACTGGTGTACAGACTGTGTGGTCTCGTTCAGGCTGCAGTATCAGCATGAATAGTGGAAGACCAAGTTCAGGGAAGAGAAGGAAACCACAAAGATTAAGCGAAGAGGAAAGGGTTACTTGGCCAGGCACAGCAGCTCATTTTATACATTCAGAGGTTGTTGCTTCTTTCTCTTCCTCTGCATACCTTCCCCACAAAAAAAGCTTACAGGGCGAATGAATGGAGGATGAAGGGCTTAACTTGGAAAGAAAAAAAATTGCATAAAGTGATCATTTGTAGTGCCTGGGGGGACTTCTTAATGTTTATTGGGTGTGCACCTCAGCTTAACACATTTGACCAAAACATTTCCCTGGATTCCTTATCTTTTAATAATGCCGTATAATCCTAAAAACTATTTACTATGTCTGATCCATTTGTCTACTGCAGTTCTGTAAAAACAGGATGGGAAGGCTCAGACCTCATTTTCTTCCATTAAAAGCATATTTAAAATCCTTCTCTTTTTAGGTAACAGTATGACTAAATACATTGAGAAGCTAGAAGAGATCAAAAAAAGTGAGTAACACTATTTATGGTGTGGGGTAATGGAACCCTATAGTGGCTCTGTAAGTTGGTTTTTAACGATCCTAACCATACTCTACAGGTGACTTGCATACAAAGCTATGGGAGTCAGGTGAGCATGGCAGATGCCTTGAAGGATGTGGGAAACACTGTACCATCAGGTCAGCTGCTGAGGTTGTGGTCTTTGAGTCTGCGTTCTGCCTGCCTTAAATCCCATGGGAGATATTAATGTTGGACTATGAAATAATCTCTAGTTAAGCAGTGAGAACCCCAGCTTCTAGTTTCATTGTACTGCAGTCTTTATGATCTGTATTCAAGATACTTAATCTTTCCTATTTTCTTATTTTCTCTGTACCTGAGATAGGAGTAATAATATCTTATTTCATAGCATTCTTTTTAGTATAAATTCGACAGTATTCATGAAAGACTTAGAGGTGTGAGAAAGAGCTTATTCTTAAAGTGGTGTTATGCATTATAAATTCGTTGCAGTCAGCTTTCTTTTAATTAAAAATCATATTTCATGCACATCCTTTTAAAAAACTAATCTTCGCCAAAGATATGCTTCTAGTCACTGAGTGCACTGCGCTTGCACAAAATCATAATTTTTCAATCTGTGTCCAAAACAGATGTAAAATGTACACATCATGGCCAGCATCAGAGAAGCAGGGACATCTGTTTTCCAAGGTGGATTTGCTCATAGCTTCAGTAGGAGAGCCCCATGCTGCGGCAGTGTTGAGCTAAGGGCGGTGGAGAGGTACCCTGATTGGGAGCAGTTCAGGACCTGGCTCTGGTCAAATATACCTTCTGGGAAGAAAATACTACAAACCCAGAATTCACCAGAACTTTTGTTTTTACATAGCAGGACTTTTAATTTAAATGATAATGTTCCTGTTCCTTTTGAATTGCTGCAGTATTAGAAATCCCAGACAATAGACATAGACTCAGGAGCAGCTCCGTGCTGAATCTGTTATTTGCTACATTCAGCTATAAGGACTGATGTTATTGACATTTGTTTTTTAATGTGTAATGTCACAGTATCCTTTTTTTCTTACATATTTTATACTTTATACATTTATGCTGTATATTTAAAATGCTATGTATCTGCAAAATATTCCACTTTACATACATAAATATGTGGATATTAAATTTTTAAACTATGAAAAAAATCTTGTTTACTCACCTAAACTTTATTGTTGTCATCCTTAATTCATCCACTGTGAGCAAAATTCAACTGGCCTGCTTCTGTTCTGGTTTGTAGCCTTTTTCACCTCCTAAGCATAGGTAGCCGAGTGTAAACTCACCCATCCACACCAAAATTTGTCCCATATAAAAATTGTCCCATTCCACCCAGCTTGCTGAAACCCTGTTTAAAATATTCCTCATAAAAGCACAATGTGGTTTCTGTGATATATAAACTTTAAATGGAGCTTATCTCCCAAAAGAAATACCTGTGGGTTAGAGTCTTTGAAAATGCGCACTTCACCTTCCCTCTTTAGAAGCTGTGGGCTGCCATTTAGTAAGACAGGAGGTTCCTCTCACCTGGTTTCACACACTTTGTGCTGATTCTCCAGCTAGAATTACTTCAGATTCTGGTTTGGGATCTACATCTTGGAAAATATTTCCTTCTCTTTTCCCATCTTCTGTTGTAGGTGTTCTTTTGGGTCAGAAGGAGGAGAATGTTGCCTTGTTTTGTGACACCCTAAACCCATCCCTTTTCTCAGATTACCTTAGATGCCATGTCTTTCTGTGAAATCACAAACCTTGTCCTGTTACTTCCTTTGATTTGTCTTCCACTGTGAGCCTAACTTCCCTTTGCTAATAACGCATTTTAACAGAACCCTGAAAACGCAGAATTCCTTTGTGATCTGAATATTCTTTCAACTCTGCCTGGGGAAAATAGACACCCTGTGTCTATTGACCATTCACAAAGCCCATTCTTGGCTTCTGGTGGTTAGATGACACTGGTTGGGCCCGGAGTGAAGCACCCTAGATAGTTAGGTCTCTGTCCTTCCAGTAACTCGAGAGAGACACACTTAGACTCCAGACTTACCGGAGAAGCAAAACTTGATAACACATCTGAAACTAGGATTGTTTGTCTCCATTATAGAGTCTGGGAGAAGCTACAGTAGCAGAAGCTCCATTCTTAAAGCTCTGTTCGCCCTTGCAAGGACAGACTGACAGAGCTTTCCAAGTTATCCTTTTTATAAAATTTAAGACTTACTGTAAAACGTCTAGCTTAATCTTTTATCTGAGTAATAATGTCAGAAAGTCCTCATGATGGCTGTCCTTCTAAACCAGAACCAGGTATGTAGTGTTCAGGCTCAAATGTGCAGCGCAATTTCTAGTGCTTATGAGAGGATGCTGGAAGTGCCGGTCGTTAGAAAACAGCAGCGCCTGTGTCCTTATTTAAGGGGATTTCTATTTAAAGAGGGTTTTAATGTGTGTATTTTGTACATAGAACATGAAGAACTAGAGTAGTATTTCCAACTATGTTAACTATACCAAAAGAATAGCAATGGATAAATGCCACAGTGCAAACTACTTTGAAAGCTATTGACTATTTTCATTGGCTGACTTATTGCCATTTTGATTTACATAAATGACTTTGGGTGGGCAAGTTGGTGGCAACTGAAAGAAATACTGTAGTTGAGTTGCACTTTCTAAAGCTTCTGCTCAGCTTATTCGGGTCTGCATCCTGATGTGTTTTAGAAGCTACTTTGCATCTAGGTTTGCTACCTTGTTGTATCTAAAAGAAACTGTTTTAAGAATTTCCTGGAAGAAAATTTTTAGCCAAATTGCTATCTTAAGGACATTTTAGAACAGAGAAGCTTTAGTTCCTCCTCAGAAAGAGTCTTGAGGTACTTAAGAGAAGGCATGTTTTTAAGATAATATCATTTCCTGACTCTTGAGTCTCAAGGTGTTTGGTAAACCATGCTTACATTATCCTCCAAAGTAGCTATCTGGTCTGTGCTGGTTTTTTGGAAAATTGATGGGAATGATTAGTATAACCAAGTAAATAATATTAAGTACCTTTAATCTTTCCTTTGCCAGGATTCTTTGTTTATGAGACTAAAGTAATTATCCAGCTAACCTTCAGTAATTCTGAAATAATGAGGTAGTATTTAAGGAGTCAAGGATGCCAATATATAAACCTAGAAGAGGAGTGAAGAGTAGGGGTGGGCAGGAGTTCAATCCTGGAAACTCTTCAGAATTGGCAAGTCTTCTTCAGAAAAGTTTAGGGAGGCCAGCTTTTAACATGCCTCTGTGGGACAAATAATAAAGTGAGATTGGCTGTATTTCTTAAAACTGTTTAATATGTGAAGAATTATTAACACAAACAAATGCAAAAGTTTGAGTTATGTCTCAGAACTGTAAAGATAGCACTGAGTAAATATTGATGTTTTCAGTTGATTTCTCTTTTTTTTTCTAAGTTTGGTTTTAAAAAAATCCACAGTACAAGATTTATCATTGTAACCTCTTTCAGTGTACAGTTCAGTACTGTTAAGTATATTTACTTTGTTGCACAATAGATCTCCAGAACTTTTTCCTATTGCAAAACTGCATTAAGTTGATTTTTACTGAGGTAAAGTTGACGGAAAATTGATACAAGAGATTATCAGGACCGATCGTAAGTTTGTGCCCAGTAATGTGCTCCAGGAAAAAAGGGTCATCCTCTGTTTCTAGCATAGTTTGTAACCTCAGGACTAATTATTCTCTTTCTAGGACAGAGATAGAATAGTGGGGTGTAAATGTCTTACCAGCTTTTGACCTAGGGCACCTCAGCTTCTCTGGGTCTCTGTCCTCATTTGTAAAATTCAGGTATTTATCCCCTGCTTGTTCTGAAAAGGATTTAAAGGACTTACAAAAATGTGTGCAATACAGTGTGGTCAAAGTAGAGACAGCATGATAAGGATAATTGTAGACCAATAAAAATAAAGGGAAGAGGTAAAATCACTGGACCCAAAAAGATAGCTTAGATTTGCAGCAGGATGCTTCTCCTGGCCAGAGCAAAAATGATACAACACCTGCCACATTTAATTCTGAGGCTATCCTGAGGATCAAATGAAGTAATGCAAGGAAATACATGTAAATAACTGGAAAAATATACCATTTGGGGGTACATTTCTTGATGAAATTTCTTGATGACTAGAAAGAATTATTACCTCCAAGAAAGCAAAATAAACCTGGAAAAAATATTTGTCCCGTTCTGCTTTGCAGATTATAGATACAAAAAAGATGAGCTTTTCAAGAGACTAAAAGTAACAACTTTTGCCCAGCTGGTAAGTTTAATGATCTTCCATTGGAGTAAAGACTATCTAATTTGTGCTACTTTCTGTATTTCTAAATTCATCTCTGAGTAATGTTTGCAGAGGGTTTTCTTCTGCTTCTTTATATTTCACCTATGAGAGGGCTAATTGGTATGAAACTTTTTTCTTTGAAAAGAATTTTATACAGTAAAATATACATTCTACTTTTTAATCATCAAATTTGTAGTTTAAGTTTTACTTTTCCTTGTCAATTTATCTTAATAATGAGAATCTAGAATTCTGGGTTCTTTATTGCCTGGACATATTTCTCTGTGCAAAGCAGGTAATATCCCATCTATGACTGTACTCTTTTTCCAAGTCTTTCTGCCATGGGCTATTTTGTTACTTTAGGAAAGTTACTTTCTTCTTTCATTTGAAAATTATGGACAAAATGTCTCTCTGGCCCCCAAACAAGGGTTCCAGTGATGTGCAACTCAAGGTGGATGTTAGACTAGTGAGCTAAGTTGTAAAAAGTGATTTATTTATTTTTTAATTTGAATTCTACGTACCAGTTTTTAAATGTTTATTGGAGTGTAGTTGATTTATAATGTTGTGTTAGTTTCAGATGTACAGCACAGTGAATCAGTTATTATATATATATGTATTCTTTTTCAGATTCTTTTCTCATATAAGTTATTATGGAATATTGAGTTCCCTGTGCTATACAGTAGGTCCTTGTTAATTATCTATTTTATATGTAGTAGTATGTGTATATTAATCACAATCTCCTAATTTATCATTTCCTACAACAGAAAAGTACTTTAAAAACTGTGTGTTGGCTGTACAACATTGTAATCAATATATCCATAATTACATTTATTTCTTCGTTGCATGAATAATTTCTAATACAATGCTGTTATGCATTTTTTAAGAAGTAGCATGTTATATTGAAACTAGAATATACATGAAGGCATTTTTAAACTCTTATTTATGTTTCTTGTCCAAAATTATCCTTTTGGTCTTTTAAGTTTATTGTGTAATGTTTTAAACAAGTTTTTTCTTCTGGAATGAAGAAAATGTAATTACTGCCCTCAAAGTAAGAAGACCTGAGATTTAGTCTTCAACTGGGGACACTGACAGTTTCTTAAAACAGGAGATCTTTGATGTTTGATATTTCCTCACCTTCTGTTAAAAACAGAATTGTCTCTGTTTAAAGACAAACATACACACATCTACACATTCCATTCTGTTTTTTATCAGGTCATCCAGGTTGCATCCCTATCTGATCAAACACTGGAAGTGACAGCTGAGGAGATTCAAAGGCTAGAAGGTAATGAGAATTGAGGATTTGGGGAAAATAACAAATTGACCGTTTGACTGTGGGATCCTGTGCTGTTGTGTTCACAGGGACTTTGATGTATCTGTCTGTAATTAGATTGTGACTCTCTGAGAAATGCTATCTGGTGCTTTGCTGATTCTTATTTCTTTAAAAAGAAAAGCTGAGAAAAAAATAAAAGAAAAAGAAAAGCTGTCTGGTTTAGTAGTTGTAACATTTTTAGTCTTAAATGTTTTAAATGTACTAATTAATTTTTTAAACAAATATTTTTACTGCTCTCTGTATATGTACAGGCCATAGAGTTAGGTGCTGTGAGATTACCAAGATGAAAAAGACACAGCTCTGCTTACTTGGAGCCGTATGAATTTCTGTCATATGAGTAACCTTGTCTTTCTGTTATTATTTTCCTCCCCAACACATGTGTGTCCGTCCCCATACATGTGTGCACGTGCACACTGTGGCCTTCAGGGTGTGGAGTCTCAACAGGTGCAAGCTAAGGGTGAGACTGAGCCTGAGCAAAGGCACGGAGAAGTCCAAGCGTGTTTGGGGAATCACATAACCCAGTCTGGCTGGGGTCTGAATGAAGGCTATGAGATAAGGCTAGAAAGACAGATAGGCACCAGATCTCCTTTCTTAAATACCAGGTTGAAAAGAAAGTCTCTTAGGTGTACTATCATGAAAAGAATCCACAGAGCAAAGGTCTTTATTCATCCTGAAGCCCTCAGCTGTCAGTGTGCGGCTGCTTGTTGAAGGGGATGTGTTTTGTTAAGGTTGATGTAGGCCAGGAATTTGACTTCTGATTTCAAGACAAGTTTCTCAGGAAGTCTGAACACCGGGTTTGTACAACTCAACTGTCATTTCCCTGGGCTTGTTTTTGTTAGGGAGGATAAAGAGAATCTGGAAAAGACAGGAATTTACCTTTTGATGGATGCCTCTCACACTGCAGAGAAATAAGGGCTCTTTGTAATAGAGATAATTGAGTGTCCTCATATGAGTACTCCCAATTTTAACCTGGTTATTATAAAGTACCTGGATTTTGTCCTTTAATTCATTGTCGAGATTGCAACACCAGGACATATGGGCACATGCAATTTTCTCTTCTGAGATAAATTTGCAGAGCAAAATAGGCTCTTGTAAAGTAGGACACCATAATGTGTGAGTAATATTAGTCTTTTTAGTGCTCTATACAGAATAACAACTCACTCAGGAATGCCTGTAGAGCAGACTGTATCTGTATACACATTGGCTGTTTTTGAAGGAATAAAAAAACTCCTTTTATAATATTTATTTTTTCCCTGCTTTAAAATAGATTTCTAGAAAATCAGAAACCTGTTTAAAAAAATATATAAAGAAGAAAATTAAAATAACTAATAAACCCTATTAACATTTTGGTCTATTTTCCCCATCCAAATCCATACTCTTCGTATATAGTTTTGTATTATGCTGTTTTCATTGAACATTTTATCATGAAAACTTTGCTATGTCATTAAATAGATTTCGAAAGCTCAATAGTAAAGGCTGTGTTGTCATATAATGTCTAGCCTTTAGATATGCCATTATTTATTTAATTATTCTCCTATTGTTGGCCATTAATGTTTTTCTGATTTTTCATTTTTATGAGAGAATGTTGTAATGTAAATACATAAATTTTTGTATGGTTCTTACTTATTTCCTGAAGATAAACTGCTGCAGATGGTCAAGGGTGGAACCATTTTTAAGATGCTCAGTGCCGATTCCACATTATCTCCAGAAAGGTTCTACTTGTTTGTATTCCCACCAAACAAATAAGAAGACCCATTTCTCCCCATCCTAGCCAGTGCTGAATTGTTCTCACTTTTGTAAATGTTTCCCAGTTTGATGGATGAAAAATGGTATATAATAGTTTTATTTTTAATTTATCTGAAAATGAGATTGAGTCTTGCATACATGTCTGTGTTTGTTGGTCATAGATATTTCTTCTTTTGAGGACATGCCCTTTCTTGCTTCTTTCTAATGGTATGTTCATCTTTTACTTACTGATTTGTAAAATCTTTAAGTAATTATGATCTCTTTATTCATTGGAAACCAATATAGCCTTGAAAATAAATGAGAAAAATCTTTACTTGATGTTATTAAGTTAAAAAAAAAGGTAAACAACAAACCATATTGTAGAGCAGTACGAATAGCGTCTTTCTGGATGTGTAAGAACGGGAGAAATAAATATGTATAAAATATGTAGTTTTTTCATTTTTGGAAGGAGACATATATTTGAAGGTAGTCCCCTTGGGGGAAGGGGCCTGACTGGCCTGCAGTTACGGAGTGCAAAGAAGGCTTCCTTTCCGTGTTAAGTTTTATCTTGATTGCATTTTTACTTTGTGCATACAATCTTCTTCCTACTAAAGAACTAGTTTTAAAATATTAATGAACTAAGCATATTAACCTTTTCTCACTTACATATGTCATGGATTTTTTTTCCTAATTTGTGATTTTTAATTTTCTTTGTGGTGACTTTTGACATATTTGAGGTTTGCATTTTTTCATGATTAAATCTATTAGCCTGTTGTATTTTCATTTTAGTGCTTTAGAGTCATAAAATCCAAAATAAGAAGAGGTTATCTAAGTTTCCTTTTTTTAAATAGTTGACAGATTGTCCCAGCACTATTTATTTAACAGTTCTCCCTTTGCCTACTGGTTTTTGTACCTTTACCATACATTAGATTTATATATATATATATGTATATATATATATATTTATTTATATATATCTATATCTCCTAGGATTTGTTTCCGTGTTCTTTGTAATTTTCCATTGTTCTACTGCATTGTTTTGACCCTTTACCTTTACAATATATGTGACTACTTGAAAAGGCAGGTTCTCCAAATTACATATACATATATCCTTTTTCTTCTCATCTTTAAAATCCTTTTAAGCTTTTTAAAAAAAAAAAGTCCATTGGGATTTGTTTTAAGGCTGAAAATTAAATTAGGAAAGGATTAACATCATTTCACTTTAATCATTAAGTCAGGAATATGCACAATATGTCACTCTCTCTTCATCCAGGTCTTCTTTAATGTCCCTAAGTAAAATTTTTATAAGACCTATAAAGTACTTACCAGTTTTTATAGGGCCTTCACATTCTTTAATAGGTTAATTTTCTAGGAGAGTATATTTTGTAACTATAGCTGTTATCGTGAATGAGATGTTCTTCATGTTATTTTCTAATTGGTATGTAGAAAAAATATTTTGATTGTCAGTATTTAATTTATTTATTTTATAAATAGCTTATTTTTTAATTAACCTTAAAATCTAGATTAATTTTAAAATCTAACATATTTATGAATATTTTCCTTATTCTCATAGGATTCTCTTAAAGTCTCTAGGTATATTATGTCATATGCAAATTAAAATTTGATATTCTCTTTAATAACTACACTTCTTATTTCTATTTATTCTCTCATTATATTGGTTAGAACAGCAAATTCTCAAACCTTTTCATATTAATCTTCCTCTACACTTAATTTTTGAGGACCTCAAAGAGTTTTGGTTTTTGTGAATTATATCTATTAATACTTGGGGTATTAAAATTTTAAATAGAATTTTAAGAATATTTATTTGCTATTTACCTTAAAAATAATACTACTAAACCCATTGCAAACATAAATAACATATTTTTATGCAAAATAGCTGTGTTACCAAAACAAAAATATATATGGAGCATAACATTGTTTCACACTTTTTGTAAGTCTTGTTAATGTCTGATTTAACAGAAGACAGCAAATATCTCATACCTTCTGCATTCAGTCTGTTGCAATATGCTCTTTGGGCTGAAGTAACCTGAAGAAAATCTGGCCTCACCCAGATCTGTAACTGAAAAAAGGAAGAACATTTTAATAGGCCTTTCATATAATATATATATTTTTCTTTGACACTACATCAAAACTTGATAGCTGGTACCTTCTTAAAGGTTGGTTGTAGTGTGGAATCTGAAACCATATCAATGAACTTTTCATACCCTGTTACATTGAACCCATTGGTCTGTTTTGAACTCTGAATGTATTTTTTACTCATACATAATTTTATAACATCATTCATTGGTCATTTGGAAAGTACTGATGAGGGCTTCCCTGATAGCTCAGTTGGTAAAGAATTCGCCTGCAATGCAGGAGACCCAGGTTAGATTCTTGGGTCAGGAAGATCCCCTGGAGAAGGGATAGGCTACCCACTCCAGTATTCTTGGGCTTCCTTTGTGGCTCAGCTGGTAAAGAATCCGCCTGCAGTGCAGGAGACCTGGGTTCAATCTGTGGGTTGGGAAGACCCTGGAGAAGGGAAAGGCTACCCACTCCAGTATTATTTTTTTTTTCATCTATTTTTATTAGTTGGAGGCTAATTACTTTACAGTATTGTAGTGGTTTTTGTCATACATTGACATGAATCAGCCATGGATTTACATGTATTCCCCATCCTGATCCCCCCTCCCACCTCCCGCACTACCCGATCCCTCTGGGTCTTCCCAGTGCACCAGTATTCTGACCTGGAGAATTCCCTGGACTGTATGGTCCATGGGGTCGCAAAGAGCTGGACACGACTGAGCGACTTTAATTTTCACTAGTTTCACTGAGTTAAGAGTTATCTTCCAAATGTTGACAAATTTTGTTATACAATATCAATAAGTCACATTTATTAACCTCAACACCCATCTTATCAGAAAAGTCATTAAGATGGTAAAGAAGTCAAGCTCTTGGTGGCAAATAGCTTCCAAAATTCTATTCTTGTTTAAAGTTTAATCATTGCAACAAATACCATTGGTTGTTTTCCTTGAAATGAGAAATTCACTTAGATCATCTTTTAGAAAATATCTGCCAAATGCACAACTCTAAATAACTATAGTTTTCATGTCAGTTTTTCTTCCACATAAAAGTGGAGTTCAAGGCAAAAGTAGCACAAATCCCATACATACTTCCCCTTGAAACACCAATGGGATGTTGGTGTGTAGCAAATTTGTTGTGTGTGAATTCCCCCATTTCATCACACAGAATATTTTAAAGGTGTGTTGTTTAAGGAGGACATTTAATAAAAATTATGATTACTACTTTATCAGGGACTTTTTAGAAAATGTTACTGCCATGTTTACCCTCAGTGCAAATATCAGCATGGTAAAAAAGACAAATAACATCATAGTATTATGAAAATAGTTTTCACCTTTCAGATCCCCTGAAAAAGGGTCTTGGGGACTCCTGGGGTCCACAGGCTACAGTTTGAGAATCTGTATGTTAGAACTTAGAGAACAATTTAATAATGATTGTATGAGTTCCTTTTTCCACCTACTTTCAGTGGAACTACCTAACAAGTAAATAAAAATTCTGAGGTTAAATTTATTTATTTATTCATTTGCAAATTTTAGACAATGATTCTGCAACTTCAGAGCCTGATGCCGAAATCACTGCCAAGACCAACGGGAATGGGAGCCCTGGGGAGCAGTCGCCAAGCCCCGTCCAGTTCATAAACAGTGAGGGAGCCGGGGACTTTAGCCGCTCGACTCTTCAGAGGTGCTCTTATCAGATTCATGTTTTCACTGCATTTTACCTTCATTAATCTACATACCATGTCAATGATTTAATTACCTTAGAAACAGGTTGGCGTCATGAAATCCCACATTTTCATCCCAGCCATTTGATTTTCTCTCTATATAAATGCCACCTCCTGAATCTTTTCACAGCATTCTTAGTTAATGCAAGCATCTATTGATAGGAGAGCATTAATTTTCACTCCTCAACCCCTTTCTTCTGAGCTTTCCTATATGCAAGTTTGCTATTAGGACTCAGTTTTACAACCACGCTGTCTTTTGACTCAGAGAGTATGATTTCCCCCCCTCTCCTTTTCTGTCTGCTGCAGCTTATAATTACCCTGTCTAGAATCAGAAGAAAAATAGAGTGCCACATATAGTGCTCTGATATTAAATAGGTGCAAAGGAGAGTGAAAGCAGCCTTGATGTCAACTCTCAAATGCACATGGCAGTTTCACGATGCAGTACTTCCTCACCTATATTCACTGTTGGTTATAAGATGGTACTAATTTTCTGCATATATCCATCCCTTCTACTGGTAAAACAGTTCTACCAGACAGGCTAGTTCTACTGGAGACAGTATTGCTATTGTCAATTGCACTACTATTATTTTCATAACTACTTCTGTGCATGGACTCTAAAATTGCATTCAAAACAAGACAGACAAACAAGGCTTCCATGAGGATGTAGTTTCACATGACATAGAGTTTTTTCTTCTTTGGTTCAACAAAATATGCACTATATGGCATATAGTTGTAGTTTTTCATTGGATTTAAAGGCAGAATTTGACTTGCTGTGATGGGAGAGGAACTATTGCTACATACTAACTAACCTGTGGTTTGGCATGTGTGTCTTCATATTACCAGAAAAGTGATCATCTTCTTATCCCAATGCAGATATTTCACTGCTTGCCATTTTGATCATAACACATTTTTTCTCCAATTCATGTTTATGCCATATTTTGCCTATATTAACATGGCAAGCAATTTTGGTAATTATATGACTTCAGAAATTTTAATCATAGTTTTTCCACCGTCTTATCACATGCCACAAAATCTAAAAGCCTCTTCAACCTCAACTTCGTAACCTATAAAAATTTAAGTGACTACAGATAACTATTGAAGACATTGAGGATAAGACATACTGGATAAGTCATGGTATATGAAATATATTAAAATACCATTGTTACTTTATGTTACACATAATATACATAGAAATGTCTTCAGTTTTCCTGTCCTGTCAACCTTATTCTTTCCTTTTGCTCTGCTTTCTTACACTCATCAAAATTCCATTGGATTAACTGTTCGCCTCTTTCTTTCTCTGAATGCTGCCCTTGTTGCTGGAGGCAGCATGTGCCCTACAGTTTCTACCCCCTCTGCCATGCTAATGACCTAACATGCACTCTCTGAAGGTGAGTATGGACAGTGGATCCCTTCCTTGGTGTCCAGGGTGATAGAATAAGAATCCATCCATAGGACCTTGCATTCAGAGACAGAACTGAGACACCATATCCATTTTCCTTTTTCTTTGAGGTGTTTTTTGAAAAGACATTGAGCACTCTTGTCGCCATTGTGAAAAAAACGCATTTGACCTTTAAGCCACCCACCCCTGACTAGTGTCTGCCGGCCTACTTTTTCACTTGCAGCGTCATCAGTGGTGTTGGGGAACTGGATCTAGACAAAGGGCTTGTGAAGAAAACAGAGCCCAATACCAAAGACAAACCTTATCCCGACTGCCCTTTCCTGCTGCTAGATGTGCGAGATAGAGACTCTTACCAGCAGTGCCACATTGTTGGAGGTAAGAGAGAAAGGCTTTTCAGTGTCTCACTCCCAAGAACAGAGCCCAGACCTGAGCCCGGGCAGGCTCGACCCCCACCCGTGGTCAGCATAGTGCTAGCCAGATGGGTTCCGGGAACCTGTGAGTTGGCTCCACTGCATGTTCTGAGAGAGGCTGGGGACATTCTCAGAGGGATCAGGGGCCCAGGGCTAAATGTCAGAAACAGTGAAGCAGTGCTTCCTGTTGTTCATTGAGTCCTGTTCTCTTCTCTTTCACAGAAGTATTTAGGTTTATCACTAGTGAGTTTGAAAATATGTTTCTTTTAACTCTTAGATGTTAAAGCAGCTAGGGATTGGGGCCTAGTTGTACTGTGAACTACAAACTTCCTAAGCTTTTTCTTCTCTTTGCAGCTTACAGTTACCCAATTGCAACTCTGTCTAGAACAATGAACCCTTACTCAAATGATATTCTTGAGTATGTATCCTTTGTTGCACTTTAAGGAGTTGGGTGGTATAAGGATTGTAAGAATCAAATTTACCAATATTAATTAGCTAACTTAGCATATTTTAGAATTTGGATCCTTAGCTGTTGCTGAGGCTGCTTTCTAGTCCGTCCTGCAGTTGGACAAGAAACATTAGATTAACAGTTAGGATCTATTGACAGTTAGTCCTACGACATTTTTTTCCCCAGAAAGATTTTTTTTCCCATTTTCCCCAAGTAAAATGTAAGGAGTGAATTTTTTCCTTCTACTTTAATTTTTTTCTTCTTAAAATTTTAATTTGCTCGTAAGAATAGTACAAATAGAAAATTTAAATACTGAAAAATATAAAAAAGAAAATTGAGATCCCCGATAACCACACAACTGAACAACAAACTCTTACGGTATCTTTTGTGTATTTTATTCCAGGCGGTCTTCTATGTAGTGACTTTAACAAAGTGAAAGTCATATATATAATTTAGTGTGTTGCTTCCCCCACTTCCTATTACAGTAAATTTCCCCACACTAATACAAGCTGTTTATAAACTCTGTTTTTGATGCAGTAAAATATCTCATCTTTAGATTTACTGTAGTTTACTAAATCATTCCTCTCTGGAGCACTGGACTTTTAGGTGGTTCCCACTTTCTTACTGTTCTAAGTAAGGCTGCCGTGGATACATTGGGCACAAAAGTTTTTATGTTTCCTCAACTATAAATGGAGGTTATAATTGCTCTCCGGGATTGTATAGATGAAAGGGCCAAAGAGTATACAGTATATAACTAGTGCCATCTTGGAGATATATATATATATATATATATTGTGTATATATATATATATACGATAAAAGGATACCAGCTTGTGTTGGTTTTCAGCACAGGAAAAAAAATTCAGGATGCCCTGAAGAGGGGTCGTCCTGTGCTCCCTGAACTCAAGATAGGCAAACCTTGACTGCTTTCCTTCCCTGGGCATTTCTGTATAGTCTAGGAGCATTAGCTCAGTGTGGTCAAACCTTAACTCATCTGACTCCTAGAAAAACGCCCATGGCAAGATCATCATCCTGTACGATGACGATGAGAGGCTGGCCAGCCAGGCGGCCACCACCATGTGCGAGCGGGGGTTTGAGAACCTCTTCATGCTTTCCGGAGGTGAGGGGCTATGTTCTGCTTTGGACTTAAAAGGCGAATACTTGGACTTACACTCCAACTTCACTCCTAGAGTTTCCCCCTCCCCTCCCCTGCAGAGCTCAGAATTCAGTGTTCTGGAAAGAGAAAAAACCATGCTGGCGGAAGGGAGGCAGGATATGTGAAACTTCCCTTAGCTCAATCAGCACATGTTTCTAATTCCTGAAAGAATGATGTTGCTTTATGGCTCTGTAAGCAAGCCTCAGTGCTGAAGACTTGAGCAAAGCAATTTCTGGTGGAATTCTCAGAAATCCCACATAACAACGGACATTTTCTGGGGTAATTTACTTAATGGTGAAGCAATTAAGAAAGATTTCCCGTCCTTGTGTTGAGGAGACACGTGGGCTGCTTTCCAGGTTTGCCTTGGCCTCACTGTGCTAACACTGCTTTTTCTGATGATCTTCCATACCTAGGTCTAAAAGTCTTAGCTCAGAAATTCCCAGAAGGACTGATTACAGGTTCCCTGCCAGCGTCTTGCCAGCAGGCCCTTCCTCCTGGTTCTGCTCGGAAACGATCCAGCCCCAAAGTGCTGCCCCTACCAGCTGAGAATAAATGGAGATTTACCCCAGAAGACCTAAAGAAAATAGAATATTACCTGGAAGAGGACCAGGGTCCTGCAGACAATCCTAGTAAGATATTTTGACCTTTGGAAATAATGTTTCTGTAGAACTTGAGATTTACAGCTTTGAACACCAACCTCATCATATGAGAAGCTTGATCTCTTATATTCAGATTCTTAAAATATTTGCAGCGGGGAGGGAAGTATGCAGGTTCTGTGTGAGGAGAGGGGAAATGAGTGAGTGGAGGTGCTCCCAGATGATGGCAAGAATTAGGCATTGCACACAGACAACCAAAATAGGAGAAGTTTTCAGTCAAATAAAGTGGGTGTCTCGGGCGGAGTTGAGAGGCTAAGCTAAAGCATTCAGAATCCTTCTTGGAATACAAAGTATTCCATCTTTCCCCTCATTATTACCATTGTTTTTGTTGTTTAGTCGCTAAGTCATGTCTGACTCTCTTGCCACCCCAGGGACTGTAGCCTGTCAGGCTCCTCTGTCCATGGGATTTTCCAAGCAAGAATACTGGAGTGGGTTGCCATTCCCTTCTCCAAGAAGGTCTTCCCAACCCAGGGATTGAACCCGTGTCTCCTGCATTGGCCAGCGGATTCTTTACCACTGAGCCACCAGGGAAGCCCTCAATTCCTTCTTGGAAAACTTTGCTTCCTTCTGCTGCTTCTTCTTACACTTCCAGCCTTTCCTTTGGCACAGTGCTTTCTCTTTCTCCTCTAAATGTTGCTGTTCCCTTCTCTATGAGAAGAAATGACAAATAGGCGAGGTTGGTTGGGATAATAGAGAGGAAGGAAAGAAGAGCAATCTGGGTTTCCTTTCATCCCTACCCTCTTCCCTACCTTCTAATTGATCTCAAGGCTCAAGAGTAGGTTTTAACCTAAAGTAGATGCTGAATAGAACTTCATTAGCTTAAAAGTGGTTTGTAGCATAAGACTTCATTAGTTTAAAAGTATACTTGGCAGATTGTCTCTGCAATCATTTTTGCATTTCTGCTCCCTGCTTTCTTGCTTCCTCCAGGCCGGCTGAGCCAAGCTAACGCTTCTGGAAGAGATGCCAAGGTTCCAGGTACCCGCAGTGGTCAGAACCTCCCCGCGGGGGGCCCTGCCAGCCACCAGAATCCCCGCTCACTGGGCAGTGGCCACCTGCAAGGCAAACCCTGGAAGTAAAAGACTTTGTCTGCCTTAGTCAAATAAATGTTTTCTCTCCTTTTGGAACCCCAAGCAGTTCCCAAGTTGGTCATTTCAGAAACTGCTGCAAAGACCTAAGCTTGTGTATCAGGCCCTCTTCCTATCTCCAACTGCTTTCCCACATCCAACTTGGGAAGGATTTTTACAAAAACCAGAGGTATGACAGGCTCTAGTGTCCTCCCTATTGTTTACAGAATATTTAAGTCTCTGAAACTGAGTAGGAAAAAAGTCTTAATTTTTTTAGGCTTTCATTTTTTAAAAAATAAGGTCGAGTTTGTTTTGGTCTGTATCCTGCATTGTTTTGTAACTACTTCAGGCACATCTGTGTGTCCTTCCCAGCCAGTTCTTTTTCACTTAGTGTTCTTGGTTTCACAAAGGTTCTCTAGGTAGGCTTTGTGGCCTGAGAAGCTGCCCCTGGGGGTGCGGATGATTCATAGCTCTCAGCCGCCACCAGGGTCCCCATCAGGTGTGGACCTGCTGGCTCAGGAGCTTTTTGCCCAGCACCCACCCGAGGCAGGTTCTGCCTTGAGTTTGGAAGCCGATACCTGTGAGCATTACTCAGTTAAGATTTAGTAGCCGCTGTCACGTGTGTGCAAAGCTCCCCCTCACAAGATGTTCTCCTAGGGCCAGCACAGGTGATGATGTGTGCCCAGCCACCCTCATGGGAAAGCCCTATCCACTGTACAGGGCTGGGTTGAGAGTCATTCATTGAAGCCCCCTGGAGTCGCCCCTCATTTGTGGTTGGTTTATTAGTTGTAAATTTCCATTATCCAGCTCAGGCATATCCATATTAGATGGGTAGAAATTATGGCCAGTTGAAAACACTGGCTGTGGTTGGGTCACTACCAGCCCACAAGGTGAGGACGACTCCACAGTCCTTTGTCAAAGCTGACAACCCCTTAAATCCTTGCTTAAAAATACAGTATTAGTCTAATTGAGTAATTAGTGCAATTTCCTGCTTACTTTTCATTCTCATGACTGAGCTGTGATTAGGAGGTTGTGATTATAGATTCTTGTTTGGCCAGAATTTTGAATCGGCATTAATTGAATTGCTAGATGACTGACATTCATTCCATTTAATTGGGGGAACAAAAGACCTCAGGTAAGGATGAGGAGCTCTGAAATCATCAGGAAAAGGAAAAAGAGGCTTGTTAATTTTTACAGCCTGTGATCTGTAGTTGTGATAAGGGACTGAGGAATAAATTGTGCTCTTTGTCATGGCAACCAGCCTCTGAAAAGCCAGCTGAAAATTGCCTATCCTTAGGTGGTTATTGCTGCTGGGTAAGATTTGTCTTAACAGGACTATTTTTCTCACCACCAAAAAAAAAAAAAAGGTATCACAGTATTTCCAGCATGGGAAGCTGTATTTGTAGGAAAAATAAAGGTAATAAATATCTTATAGAGACATATGGAAAAATAACTTTCAGATTCAGCCCAGTTCTATTTTAGTGTGTTTATTCTTCTCTACTTGATTTCCAAAGTGCAACATTTTCCGATGCTTTAGAAATCAAACAAACCAGGGACATTGTTCAGATGTCAAGCCGTGCCCAATTTTCCATAAGATTCAAGAATCTTGTATAAAATTCAGCCAACGTACACAAAGCTTTAATGAGGAGCCTGTCATGTTTCCCCATAAATTTATTGCCTGAGAACTAAGTTCAGCCTTTTGCTAATGCCAAAATGCTCTGGCTTTTTATTTTCTTTACAGCATAGATTTTTTTAAATGCAAATTTTTCCACATTCAACTTTCCCCTAGCATAGACAAGATTTTCAGCCATTTTGGACACATATACATTTTTAAGAAAAAAAATTTTTTTTCTCTGTGACAGAGTTCTGTTTATTCCATTTTCAAGTTGACCAGTCAGGAGTCTAGATTTCCCCCACTGGATTCAGTTTTACAAGTAAGTGGTAGCCCCTTTTGTTTCTATTCTGCATTCCCATCACCACACAACACTGGAGTGTTTGAAATGACTATGTATGTGTGCACAGTCAGTGTAGCCAAACCTATTAGAATTGCTGTGCATTTAGTTGAGAGATCTGGCAGGTTGACTATATTGATGTGTGTTTCTCCGTAGTGCTTTGCCTGTTGGTAAGGGTTTTAAATAACTACTCCTCAAAGACCTGTTCTCATTCTGTACTTTGTGTGTTAAATGTCACTCGCAGACAGTTTTTACATGCTCACGGTATTGCTCTGAATGTTCTACATTACTAGTTTCTTCATTAGATTAACTGACATGTATTATTTAAGTGATCTGTGATACTTTGTGCAATTATGAATGTTGACAATTAAAGTACATAGTTCTTAATTTGTTGTTTGCTATTAATATGCCGAAGTCTGCCAACTTCTCACTCCCTCTCTGTTGAGATAATCTGTGGGGAGTCACATGAGACTGGGGTGATGGGAAAGTGTACTTCTTTATGCTGTATCTCCCAGGAACGCATGTTTTCTTTGTATAAATGAATCAGGAAATCATTCCAGTTAGGGCAGGAGACCTCAGCTCTCTAGTCAGAAGGTCTGGGTTTCTCTCCGTGCCCAGCAGGGACTGATGGCCACCTTAAACACAATACCATGGGACTCTCATCAGTGTTGCAGAGGCTGACGAGCTGCTCTTGCCTGGGAACTTAGGACCCCCTAGATGGACAATGCTTCCTCGAAGTACAGCTACTCCTCTGTCTGAGCGACAGTGATGGTCAAAGTCTAACTAATACGTTCAGTACTCTAAAGGGATGTGTATTTAAGAAAGAAAGGAAGGTAGGAAGGAGAGAAGCATGAAAGCAAGAAATGGAGAGGGAGGAGAAGGCAACATTACTCATTCGAGTACAAAAAGAACATCTCGGGCTGTAATAATGTCAGGTTTAATCTACTGAAAGGCATAGAATGATTTGAATGGCCTAAAAGTAATTTTATTTTTCACCTTCAGTAGAAAGTCAGAACTAGCACAATCATATTGGACTAGGGTGTAAGTCAGAATTAAAAGAGAACAAATAGTGTTCATTAGTTGCTGAGGGATTTTTCCTGTGGTGCTATTGAGATTATACAAAAATTCATAAGACTTTAGGCTACTCACCAAGAACACAGAACAAAACAAAACCTTCTTTTCTCTAATTCCCTTGTGGAATATAAGTGAAATCAGAGTCCTGGGCTAGAAAGAAATATGTAGGCAATTTTTCTTGTGTTGGTTTTGGTTTCTGTCATGTTATATATTGGTTGTAGATTCTGTCTTTTATGTTCTCTGACTTTTTTAGGGGGGATAATTAATTTCTGTCCTCCTGGATTTAAATCCATGACTCCCTTCCTGTTCTATCCGGAAGATAATCATTAAGAACCTTTCTTTCTCCAGTTTTAAAATACTCGCAGTATCTATAATGTGCTTTTATTTTTTCACAGTTCTTTCAAAGTTGTAACTCCCATGATACTCTCCTTTTTCTTTTTTTAAGAAACATCAGAAATGTGTATTTTACATCAGTTTATGTGAGCATGATGATATGCTTATCTTCTATTCAATTATTTTTTTGATTAAAATTAATATGTTTTTCCTATAAAAACAATAAATAGGACACATTGTGCTTCCCAAGTGTTCAAAACACATTTGGGTAGTAGTACTTTCCTAAAATTGCAGTAATTATTGAAATTGCTATTGCCATGTCCTTAAATTGGCACGCAGGTCAGTTATAGCATAAAATGTGTAATGGTGGCAATTTGTCAGCACTGAATTCTGACAAAACGGGATTCAGCGCATGATTTTATGTGTTTACAGAACTCTGCTGCCTCTTTCCCCCTGCTACCCCGTCCCCTTACGGCCTCACTCTCTGATGCTGATCCTCTTTGTTCCGAATGCAGACTTAGATTCTCTTCACATGCATAACATCCTGAGGCACTTGGTGAAATGTATGGCAACAGAGGTCACTTACTAGACACTACGGACTGATTGACTACGTTTTAAAAAATTATTTTGACTATAAGCTCCTAGAAGGTAAAAATCACCAATGATGTGACAGTGACCCTTAATAAGGGTATGTGAATAAATAAACTAAAGAAATCCATCAAGACTGAAGTCTGGGATGTAAAGCCCACCGTGGCAGTCACTCAGCACTGGTCTGCCATTCCAGAAACCCGGAAAGTTTGTTATCCCTTGCCCCCTTGGACGTCCTACTTTTGTAAGTGAGGCATTCGTAGCTCTGAGAGTTTTAGATTACCCCCTGCAATTTTAGATTACCCGGGAAGCTGTGAGGACCTTTATTATTACTCTGGCTGTCTACAGTCTGCCTGTTTCCATGGTCCCCTCAGGCTCAGAGTGGCCTTCAGAATTCATCAGCTACGGGTTATACACCATCTTCCCATCTGAGAGCAGGTTTTACTTTCTCTTTTGTTTCAAATCTTAAAGATTTCCAGTATTAATGCTAGTAAACATTTATGGGGCACTTGCTATGTGTTAGGTAGTATTCTTAGAGTCTTCATTTTATGTTTTGACTCATTTGACCATCCCAACATCCCTACAAGGTAGGCGCCCCCACTTTCAGGTGAAGAGACTGAGGGTCAAGAGGAAATTAAGCAACTCGCCCTTGAGTCACTGAGCTGGAAGGTTGAGAAAACCACTCTGCTCTGGGCTTCCCACTCTGGGTGGGCCCAGCATGCTCTCCCTGGCCATGCCTCCAGTTCACCAACAAAAATGTAACTTTCCCTTGGCTGTTGGCCTCCCTTCCTTCGTCGTTACCCAAGATTCCACTGAAAGCCTTTGTCCTCTACCTACACAAAGGGCGGTGGGAGTTCAGGGACAGAAGCATCTGCTCCTGGGACCATGAATTTCCCCATTCCACTGTTGTCTGTGTCTGGTGACCTATCTTGAAGACAGGTGCCCCAGGGTTTCTGAGATCTGTTTTGGTTCTCAGCGTGTCCCTAATGAGGTATCACTTAGGGAATGGGAGTTACAAGCTTTTCAACAGATTATAGGGGGAAAGTAGGCTGTTTTCCTGATGGTTAACTCTCCAGTAAAACCATATTGATATGATTTGTGTCCGATCTTCTCTTTCCTTTGTGGCTATGTTTCTGACATAGGCTGAAACATAAATTGTGTGAATTGGCTCATGGTCACAGGCCTGGACTTCACGGGAGGAAGCAGCAGCAAACCTCTGCACCTCAGTCCGTGTGTGAGCAGGGCTCTCATTCCACTGCTCTCCTCTAAAAATGTGGCTGAGCACACCACCGTGGTTAAACAGAAGACTTTGAACTTTCTTCTTTTGGCACGAAACATTTGGCTGTCTTTGTCTCTGGGGTTGGTAGATGATGCTCACAGTTTGAGTTGCCAAATGGATCCTGAAAGCTTTGGGGAGAACTCATTACCCTTTGACAGTTTTTTCAGATTTGACGGGTGTTCTGTGCTTCTTTCTCAGAGCTCTTCCTTCATCTGGCCAGTTTGAATGTTTTGGTTGGTCATATCAGTTTCCTGTAAGGACCATCTGGGTCTTAGTGTGTTCACAGAATGATGTTTCTGACTTTAGAGTCCTTAGAGCAAGAATCCGTCTGCATCTTCAAATCCACCTAGTCCCACATGTCCTTGCAAAACAATCGCTGAGATGATGAACAGCCCTGCACTGGATGAGGGACTGGTGAGGTCATATCTGGATTGTATTCAGTGACATTTCAATTTTAATTTCAGGCCAAAGCTAGACATACATATCTTAGTGTTAATTCAAAAGACCACCCAAAGGATTCTTATGGACCACCAATGGCTTCACGGCCCACACTGAGAATCATGGATAAGGGTCTAAGAATGGAGTAAATGAGTTCATTTTAAAATAAAGACTTTTGAAAAGTCCTGGAGAATAGGCAGAAGCCTAATCAGTTCCCCAGATTGCTGCAGGAACTGAGTGTGGGCAGCAAGCACTCCTGGGATTTGTCACCCACACTACCTCTGGCCCCAGCAAGATGTTGGTACCCTGCCCTTGGTAGGGCACTTACTGCCAGCTCCATCTGGAATATAAACTTTTCCGAAAGTAAGACAATTACCTTGTTCAGGGAGACAGCAGAAGAAATGAGTTTCGACAAATTATGAAAAAGAATCTGGGCACAAATTAAGATGATCATTTAGATGTTTGATTTTGATAATAAGTTGATACTAGATAATGTTACCCACAGGTGATCTGATGTGTTTGTAGTAGCTTCTTTCATTGCAAGAAACTCAGAAAAGTGTAAAGAGGAAAAACCATCACCTAGGGTAACCACAATTATTACTATTGGAGAATATCTACTTCTAGGCATAGTGGGTATGTTTTTCAAACAAAAATGAGATTCGTATTCCATGTACTATTTTATAGCCTGCTTTTTAAAAAACGTCGTGGAAATACAAATCATATGCCATAAAATTCACCCATTTGAAGGATACAGTTCAGTGGATTTTAGTAAATTTACAGGGTTGGGCAAGCATTACCACAGTCCTATTTTAGAATATTTCCACCATGTGACCAGCTTCTTTCACTCAGTATATTGTGACCATTTTTCCATATCAACCACAGACTACAACGGCTTCCCAATATTCCATTGTGTAAACATGTAATACCCATATTAATACTGGTATCTATCTAGGTTCTTTTCCATTTTATTTAAATTTTTATTATTGCAATGTTGTACATGTGTTTATTTGAACTTCTCAGAGAATTTTTATAAAATAAATTCCTCCAAGTGGACTTACTGAGTCAAAGCAGCAATATGTTGAAATTTTTTATTTATATCACCAAATTCCCCTCTGGGAAGGTGGTATAAATTTATCCTCCCACCAGCAGTATATGACAGGTCTTATTTCTTCATACTCTTGATAATACTGAATTGTCAGTCTTTTTATTCTTTATCTGATGGGAAAAAAATAATATATTTTTCTTTAATGTACAAAAAAAAAAAATTGCCCAGAGAATCAGTATCTTTCATTTATCAACTTTTTGTATTTCTTCTTTGGGGAAAAAATCTTCTATTTTTCTTTTGAAATGTGAAGTCTTTTTTTTTTTAAACCCCTTTTACTTATAAAGGCTCTTTTCCTCTCAGGGTTATTAATACTTTTTCATATATGCTGTATTGGTTTCTAAAATTATCATTTCTCTTTTAGTGCTGTTTTATTTAGAAAATAAAAACTTTTAATCCATAGATTTATAAAAATATGTATCTGCAAAGTATAAAGTTAAAAATATTTTAAAGATTAATTTCCATGTCTCCATTTGAGAAGCACTTATTAAGTGCATGATACGTGTCATATACTTGGCCAACCATGAGAAACTGAGTTTTGAGCAGAACAGCCTGGTTCCTGCCCCCATGGCATTTTCATTCTGGTGCTACGCTGCTTGTCTTCTCAGCTTTCTTAATAGTTTGACTTGTTCAGAGCATTACTTTCTAAACTGCAGATCAGGGGAATTCAAAATGACTTGCAAGCTTACAAAATACAGACTATAAAAATGAAAAGTTTTCTAGTAAGTGTGGAGAGCATTTGTTCAACAAATATTTATTGGGTATCTGTATGTCAAGTACTTCTGAGGGTTTTGCAGACTGAATACCAAACCAAGTAGCCTCTGCTATCAGGGAATACAGTTTATTTTAGATTAAGCAAGTCTACCCTTGATCCCTAAGTAATCCAGTTTTAATAAGAGGATACACTATCTTGCTAACTTAATATTTTTTCATTTATCAGTCTGTATTAAGCAGTAAGATCAGTTTTTTTTTCTTGTCCTTTTTTTTTTTTTTTTTTGCTGAGCCATCACAGTGGGTTTCAGCTTATCTACATAAATTGAAGGGAAATGCTTCCCAAAAGATAACCTGAAGGAAGGGTTATAAAATCTTTAGATCATCTTTCTGTAAAGGCTGAAACACCGTTTCACCTTGCCTTATAAACTTATGTATGTGTAAGTTTATGTGTACTATATGTATAGTCAGCCTCATCCATTTTATTTTTCAGAATGTTTGGTAGCAAAAACATATTAAAATAAAAAATGAATGGAGTATAATATATAAAAAATTTTAATCCCTATTTTGTATACATGTATATATTTGTATATATATAATATATACAATAGTATATATATACTATATATATACATACTATATATATATATAGTATATATATATATACATACTATAGTATGTATATATATATATACAATAGTATATATATTGTATATATATAATACAAATATACTATATATAATATATATATAGTAAATAAACTATACCTCAATTTTAGAATATCAAAGATTATTTTTAAAATTCCAAGATGAAAATTCCCTAATGGGCCCTTAAAAAAAAGCATTTTAACTTCAGGCTATTGTGTGTGAAAAAGACACAAATTTTTAAGTCACTGGAGTTGGAAGCATTGTGGTACTTTGGCTGATACAGGGAAAGGCTGCCATCCTTACCCCAGCTCCCCTATTTGGGGAGCTACCAAGCCATCACCCCACCCCAACTTCCCAGTAACTTCTTAGGACTGACTCCCTACTCAACAGTCACACCTTAAGAGATCTGGAAGCAACGAATATAGATTCTTGCTTTGAAAAAAAGTTGAGATATATGCTATGTGTTTTGTGGTGCTAGCCACTAGGGTGATATCACAGACACTAGAATCACCAAGCCAAAGGAGGGAAGCCAAATTCTAGGAGCTGAGGAGGTGATGTATCAAGAGGAGAGTCTCAGGTTTGAGAAATTCTGCAAATGATAAGGAGCGGCGGTAGGTGGGAGAGGAGAGGGAGTGCAGACAGTGTACCAGGAGATGCTAGAAAGTGTGTGGCAGTGAGAAGTAAACTACTTCTGTCTCTAAAGGCAAAGTCTCTGTGATAAACTTCAATTACAAAAATGCCCTGGGATTGGTGTTTGTTCTTTATCTTTAAATAATTCCATTTAATGCAATTGTTTTCTTCCAATTTAGTTCAGGAGTGGGAGACCATATTTTGCTGTATAGAAAGCTTTGCCTGACTGTGACATCCATCTGGGAAAGCAGTGACCACCAGGATTATTCTATTTCATACTCAGGGTTATTGCTTTTGTAGATGAATGGATCCAACTAGCTAGACTATTGTACAAGCTGAATTCCTTACCACGGCGGGGTGCTGGGCATTTGGTTAGCAGCTGTGGCTGCTGCTTGCTCCTAAGGTATGAACAAATCACCCCACTGACGAGCTGAGCTCAGGGTGGTCTCATTAAAACAGATGCCACTTGGATACAACTTCACAGGACCTTGGAATGCAGGGAAGTTTAAGGGTCATCTAGTCCAACCACCCACACGTTTCCACTGAGATCTGCAGGAACTAAATTACTTCTGCCCCAGCTTGAAAAGGCAGACACGCCACATGCATCCCCACACGAGAGTCCATTCTGTTCCATGTACTCTCAGACTTTATTTGGTTGCCTAGGTGGGGCTGAAGAGGAGGAAGAAGAGAGTGCTGAAGGGCTGGGTCAGTAAGCATTATTCAACGTATGCTCCATGATGGTCAGAAGCCCCAGCCACGTCTCCTGGGCTGTGGGGATGATCTGGGAGGCTGGCAGCAGGAAACCATAGCGCCCTGTGTCCCGGAGTTCAAAGGTGAAGGAGTACTTGATGCCTTGGTTGTAGGCCCAGTCAATGCTGCCTCCACTGGCTTGGTCTGGGGCAGGAGTAGAACCAGCAGAACAAGGTCACTCACTTGAAAATATTTGCAAGGGCCAAGCTAATGATCCCAAGCCGAGAGCCTCGTCCAGTGTTGACTGGAGTCAACCTCTGCTACCTTCCCGCTCTTGACCAAGCAGCTTGGCTTCCTCCCAAGAAGCTCCCGTGAAAGACTGCAGTCCAAGAGGCCCAGAGAGGCAGACCAGCAACAGTTCTCCCCTCACTGGAGCGTGCAAGGAAGCTCCCATGATTTGGAAAGCCGCCTCTGTCTAACAGCTACTTGGGTCAAGCCCCCGCATATACCAGAGTTGCCCACTTGGGTAACCAGGATCGTCCCCCAGGGTCCTGCTCTGCAGGGGGAAAGTGCAAGGGGCCAGAGTCATAGCAGAAGCCCTCGGCTGTCTTTGGCAGACAGCTCTGCAGCAGATAGACAAAGCTCCCTAGGAACTGCTGGGGAGGAGGAGGAGGCTCCAGATCAGAATTGAACCCCACAACACTGAACAAAGCAAAAACCTTTTCATTCAGGGTTGAAACAGTCTCCAAACAAACTCCAAACAGTCCAAAAGCAAGGCCAGCCAGAGGTGAGATTGTGACCCCACTAGCCCCCCCAGAACTGGGCACTCAGGGCAGGAAGTCAGAAGTGTGTCCCTGTGCCCTGCTTCTTCAGGACTCTGCCCCGAAGAGTGAGCCCCACACTTGCTGTATCCCCTCAGGGCCCTACAGAATCTCCTCCATCCCCCGCCCCAGCCTGTCTCTGCTGCAGCCAATGAGTCTCTGTGCTCTTCCTGCTGTTCCCAAAGCACACCAAGCCAGAGCACATGGGAGGGACTTTGTTCTAGAAGATTCCTCTGCCTAGAACCTCATCCTCAAACAGCCTCTTGGCTCCATCCCTCAGTTCCTTCAACACTTGCCCAAATTTTGCTCTCACTGAGGCTCATGCTTCAGTCCCACTTCCACCCCCATTACTTGAGTCCCCTCACCCTGTCCTGGGAGTTCTTTTTCTCCTTAGCATTGATCACTTAACACACCATATCATTTCCTTATTCATGTTTATTGTCTAGAATAAATTGTCTGTCCCCGGCTAGAATAGGAGTCTGCTTATTCTATTCCCAACTGTATCCCAAGCACGCAAAACAAGCCTTAGTATATCGTAGGTGTCCAATAAACATTTGACTTAATTCCATTTGATGCACTGCATGGATAAGTATGCTGAGAAAAGATAGGATATATTCTATAATAGAAGGGCATTGGAGGAGGAGTATTTTTTAAGTTTAATTTCTTGGGGGATCTACACTACAAAGGCCAGCAGAACTCTCTCTCTGATCCATGCATGAAGCTGGATTTAACCCCAAGATAAGGGGACAAGAATTCTCAGAGGAACTGAAGTCTTTGTCTGAAGGTATCAAGGAAGGCAGAGTTCACGTCAGGAAAGGGCCTGCTGCACACCAAGCCAACAGTAGTCAGTCATGGCCGGGGCCGTGCTCCTCGTCCATGCTCCCACACTGGGGTACCCCTGGCTACTTCCTCCGGGAAAGACACTCCCGTAGGCAGGAGAAGTCAACTGAGCTTCCTCCCGGGACCACCCATGAGACCGTGCACACTTACAAATTGTTGTGATGATGCTGCCATACTCGTAGCTGGTCCCATACAGAGAGCTCAGGGATTCAACAGCAGACTTAGCCACCTGATTCTGGAGAAAACGCCAAGCAAGACAACTTGTCATGGCCAGCAACCCCAGATCCCCCATAACCGCTGGGCCGGGGTATCTTGGGGGCTGGCAGGGTGACTCAGGAGCACATGCCCTGCAGAAGCCCACCCCCGGCAGACAGCATGGAGCCTGCTGGGCCTTGCGGGGTCAGTCTCAGGAACCCAGAAGCCCTATGACTCTCAGCTTGTGGGCTGTCTGGCTGGTACTTCACCGCCCTTTGGCCATTCTGCAGCTCCAAGTGTGAACTTGTGGTACTAGCTCAAAATCCAGCCCTGCCCCTTGTTCTATCGTGTGATGGGAGTGACTGAAGCACTCTGTGCCTCAGCTTCCCAGGCGGAGAGTCTAATCGGCCTTGCTGGTCTTCCCAAGCCATCAGGGGTCCATGGGAGAAAGGGGTGCTAGGCACAGTGTAGGCCCTCATGCCTTAAGCAGGTTTGATGGGCCCGCCCAAAGCTGCCTTTGGGATGCGAGGGCAAGCAGGGATCAGGTACATACCAGCTCATTCTTGTCAGGGATTGATTGTGTTGTGTAGCCATAGGGATAGAGGAGGAGCTGGGAGTAGCTGTGGATGGAGAGGAAGGCCTTGAAGTTCCCATGGTCTTTCACAAAGTCCACGATGGACTTGACCTCCACTTCGGAATTGGCAGACTTGCCACGGTAAGTCTCTGAGCAGGGGTTGCTGCTGGCTCCTGCCTCTGCGGGAGGGGAGAGAGGATAGCTGGCATTCCTTACACCCAAGTAGTTGGTTTCCAGGGGCTTCTGGTCTTTGCATGAGGTGAGATGTACAAGGCCTCACCCCCCCGGGATAAGGAAAGGGCAGAGGCCTTTTATAACCTGGGGGTCCTGGGCCTCCCTCCCCAGCCAAACTTGGGCAGAGCTGACGAACACACCCAGAGAGGTAAGAAGGGTCCTCATGTGAGGCCGCTCCCTGCAGTGCAGTGACCACGGAGGGAAGGGGCTGAAGTTACGCTAGGAAACCCCTGGATGGGTTTCAGACCTCAGTTCCATCGGGAGGGACTTTCATTTTACTGGCAAAGGAACAAGTAGGTCTCAGAGGCCACCTTCCTCCCTGAGTACCTTGGAGGAGGGGCCAGCATTCCCCACGTGCCCGCACTGCAGGGGCAGGAGTGGGGTGGGGACACCAGGACAAAGGATGGTAAGAAACCATTCTGGGGGGGTGTCCCATCCCCGCTCCCCAAACCACACTGGGCCTTACTCCCAAAGCCGGCGTCCCAGTTCCGGTTGGCGTCCACCCCGATGCAGGAGGAGCCCGACGTGACAGATCGAGTCTTGCGCCACAATCGATTCTGAGAGGAAAATGGTTAGCCACCCCATAGGGGCCAAAATCAACACAGAGCCTGGGTGTGGACACAGTAGGGGATCAGAAACCATTTCAACTGGTTTTCAGGGAGGAAGATCTGCAAAGGAGGCTCTTGGCTGAAGGAAAATGGAGGAGATGATAGATGGCACTTGGCAGAGGGTTCTACTGGCAGAAAGTGAAGAAGGCATGTGGCATTCCCCCAACCCCATACATAGCTGATTGGTAGCAAGTTGTCCCATAGAAATAAAATAGAACCAGGAAATAATTTCTGGGGAGTATGTATGTCTCCACTGGGGACAGTTCTGTCCCCCACAAGCTGGAGATGTTTTCAGTTGTCTCACCTGGGGGCTTGAGGAGGTCAGAATGCTGTTTACACAGGACAGCTCCTGACACACCAAGAATTATCTGCCCAAACTGTCAAGAATGCCAGGGTCAAGAACCCCTAGTCAAGGAGAAAAGGTCTGTTCGTCCCTCCCTCAACTTCTGGGGGCTGAGATGAGGGGAGAGCAGCATGTGGGGCTCAGAGGACAGAGGCTCGCCCCGCTTCCCCCAAGAACAGGAGAAGGCCTATACCTGGCTGTGGGTGAAGACAAAACCATCAGGGTTGGTGACAATCTCCAAGAATATGTCCATGCTGTCAAGAATGGCGGTGAAAGTCGGGTCCTGGCCATAGTCATCTGTGAACTGGGGTCGGGGGAGGGCGGTGTTAGGGAGCAGAGGGGCAGAGCAGGCCAGGCCAGGCATCTGCTACACTGGACCAATGGATGCCTGCCCTCAACCTCCCTCTGTGGTCATTGCTTCTGGATGGGAGGCAGGGGCCAGGGCTTCTGTGGGCCTTGGATACCAATGCACTACCAGGTGAGAGCACCCTCACCTCCCCAGGCTCACCTTCTTTGCAAACCAGACCCCAGTGGCCTGGGTGATCCACTCCCTGGAATGGATGCCTAAGTCGATCCAGATGGCTGGACGGTTGCTTCCCCCAGTGCTGAACTGGATGAGAAGAGCAGGAAATGGTTCAGCTGGGGCCCCTGGAAACGGAGTGCACCCTAAGCTGTCTGGTCTCTGTACCCCAGGTTGAAGCTCCGTCTGAGGGGCCGTCACTCAGGTGGGAGGCAGAGGTGGGTCTGAACAGGGATCCTGCAGAGCCTAGCTTCCTGCCCTCAGCTCAAGTGACAGTGAAAGTCTCTCAGTCATGTCCAACTCTTTGCAACCCCATGGACTGTAGCTCGCGAGGCTCCTCGGTCCATGGAATTCTCCAGGCCAGTATACTGGAGTGGGTGGCCGTTTCTTTTCCCAGGGGATCTTCCCGACCCAAGGATCAGACCCAGGTCTCCCACGTTGCAGGTGGATTCTTTACCGTCTGAGCCACCAGGGAAGCCCAAGAATACTGGAGTGGGCAGCATGGGGCAAACATGACTCGGCCAGCTTCCGGGCCCCACTGTGTTCCCAGGCTCACACATAGCTCTGTCGAAGGTCACGTGCAAAACATTTTATCTGGACTACCCAACTCTGGGATACTTTGCACAATGTGACACTTGACTGGGAACAGGGGAGTCACCTAAAAGTTTAAACTGTGTGTACAGGTATGTGTACACCTGTGCTACACATGGGGTCTGTGTAACAGTGTGTTTTCTGTCACCCTGGGCTCCCCCCTGGGAGCCCTATGCACAGATGTGGGCATCCATTCTTGCAGAAGTGCCCCATGCACTGGCAGGCACCCATTACCTTCAGCACATAGATGGGACGGCCTTCATAGCTGCTGCCAATCTGGAGCTTGCTGACAAGCTGTGGGTGCTCGGCCACCAGCAGGTCCATGAAGTCATAGATCTGAAGGAGCAGAGGAGGGAAGGCTGCCTTCATCGCTTCCAAAGGGAAGGGAGAGGAAGAGGAGCCTGGATGCCTCCCTTAGCAGCTCCTGAGTGAGCCTGCTGTGAGCCCTGAATGTGGAGGAGCTGCAATCCAGAGACTCCAGGCGGCGTGGAGACCGGGCAGAGGCCACACACGTCCAGGCTGGCCCTGGCGCGATCTGCCAGTCTGACCAAGAGCTTGGTGCTTGTGGGGAGCAGCGCCCTCCCGGGGTCCCTCACCTCGTCCAGGGTGTGGTAGGTGGCATAGTTAAATGTGTTGGTGCTGCGGGCCCGGCTCTGGGAGGCGAACATCTGCTCCTGCTCCTCGTCTAGCAGCGACTGCACGTCCTCGATCATGATCCTGTATCTGATGCCATGGGCTTCCAGGAAGACTTTAACAGCCTGGAGGCTGGGGAAGGGCACTCGGACGTCGATGGGGGAGCCTGGCTGGGCAGGGCCCCTCCAGAAGTCCAACTAGGGAAGACAAGAGCCACTGTCACTGCGGGCTGGGGAAGGGCACCCATGGGAGGGTGTGCTGGCGCCAGAACTTCCCATATAACTGGGGATAGGGCATGAATATGGGGGGAAGAGGATGAAGGGAACCCCTGGGCACCGCACAAAGTCCAGTGTGGTCAGGCAAATGGCCCAGGAAGCAGAGTGGAGGGGCTTGGGGGCAGCAGGGGAGAGACAAGAACCAGGAGTTGGGACAGGGGGAGGGAGGGGGAGGCCCTTTTGCTCAGATGCTCAAAGGCAGCAAGATTCTGGAATTGGGAGGTTTAAATCACATCCTAATAGGGATCAGACCCATGGCTCATTCCTGGGTGGCTGGGGAGAGAGAGCCCAGGTCCCGTGTGGGCCCAGGTGGGTGGAGGTCTGGGGCAAGCCCGTCTGCCCTCAGAGGTACCCTGGGGCCTTGGGGCTGCTCCCACGTCCTCTGACCTGCAGGTGCTCCAGGTCTTCCAACTCCTTCACCGTCTGCACCTCGGCCTCATCGGCGGCAGAGATTCGGAGCACCTGGTGCCTGGGCAGAGCGGGAGGGGAGGCTGAGGGCCTGAGCAGCTCCTACTGGCCATGCACGCTCCCCAGGCGGGAGGAGGGGGGCTGGGCCAAGCAGGGGATGCACAGGGGATCCTAGCAATGGGAGTCCTGGGATCCCTGGAACCTTCAGATACTGCTGCCGTCACCGCCCCAGCTTAGACTCTTTCTCTCTCCAAAGACCACCAGGCCTTGTCCTGCCTCCTCTTTTGAAAATTCCCCCTCAATGCTCAGATTCTCCAGAGCTCACAAGGCTGTCCTGAGAGACTGGACCCTTTCTCAGTCCTGGTCCCTGGTCAGCCTGCCTTCCAGGATGTGCTAATTTGCTGCCCTCTGGGCATCTTCCCATATATCTCCCCCAGGCGCTGGCTGGCAGATGAGTGCTCCCCCATGTCTCCTCTGAGCACCCCCTCCTCTCCATGTTCTTACCCCACAAAATCCTCTTTGCCGAGGGCAGCCCCCAGCAGCACACTCAAAATCAGCAGGCCCTGCATGCTGCAGTCAGTTGGGAAGGTCAGCTGGCGCAGAGAAAGTCCTGGGGCCTTTTAAACTTTCCCAGGACAGAGGTCTTCTGGCTGAGCCCAAGAGTAGTCCTTCCGTTGCACCTGGGCCTTCTCCCACGGACAGTGGGGAGGGGAGTTCCGGGCTCTGACACCGGCCCACCCTTCATGATAAAGTGGCAGGGAACAGGGCAGCTGGAGAGATAAGCCAGGCCTCAACCTCTGCCATGAGGGCCCAACCTGGGCCTGAGGGTCAGCTAGGGCTTGCGGCCTCCCAGTTGGAAGCCTGCTTGCCCACAGACCCTCCAGTCCTATGCACTGACCCAGCCATGGAGAAGCAGCCAGGACCCTGGAGCCTGGCCGCACCAGCTGGGGCCCTCGTGCAGGGTGTCCCTTCTCCCACGTTCCTGAACGCCAGCTCTTTTGTTCCCACGAGAGAGCAAGCTGGGAGCCAGACTTGCTGGCTCCTCAACCACCCTGGTTTTGTCTAGGGTCACCTGACCTGCAGGGCACAGCCCTGGGAAGGAAACTTCCCAGCCCCACTCCCACCAGTCTCGGCGGCCTTGTGGGAATCGGGCCACAGCACAGGAGCAGAAGTTCCCCTCCCTCCCTGCTGCTCTAGGGCTTTGGGAATCAAGGCTTGCCCTCGGTGGGAGCTGTAATCAGATGTCCTCTGAGCAGAAAGTGTGATGGTGGGAACCAGGACCAGACCCCTGTGGGGACTGCACAGTGCACAGGATGCTGACCTCACTGAAGAGACATCTAACACAAATCCCCCCTAATCCACAGGGGTCAAGCGGTTCCCTCGCGGCATCTGGGGGCCCTGCTCTGTGTCAGGGCCTCAGGCTCGGGCACTGATGAAACGGCCAAGGCGGCCCTTTCTGGTTTCCATCTGTTCCTTCTGCCTCTCCAGCCTACCCTCTACCTGGCCAGATGTCCTAGGCCAAGGCAGAGTGACCCGTTATGTTTACCGACAACTCTCCCGAGCATAGCTCCAGGAAGGTGATAAAACGCTGAATCCATCCTCAACAGATGCTGAGCCTCCATGAAGACTGTTCCTTTCTATACTCTGGCAGCCTTGCCTGCCCTCCACACCCCAGGCAAATCTTGCCTCCTTCCTGAAGCTTCCTCTGGCTTCTCTCTCACCTCTCTGTCCCACCTCTGAATGAATGCTCATCTCTTTGCTCATTCATCCTTCTGGGCCTGGTCCTCCGCTCCACCCTGACATGATGCCTGAGACAGATGGGCCCCTGGTCTCATGGAACTTGGTCTGATGGGGCACATGAAAGTAACCAACTCACTTGTGTTCTCTCAAGTTTTCCAAGATGCTGTCGGTCACTGAGACTGAATTAAACATGCATGACATTCATGGGGAGACACACCCACGAGAGATAAAGGGGAAAGGGAGAAGAGGCTTCAGCTCGCTGCAGGACTGACACCTGGGAGGGGAGCAGGGAGAAGGCAGATTGCGGGGGGAGGAATTCAGGCAGCAGCACAGTTCTGAGGACACTTCAGCCAGGCCGATGCAGAACCTGGGAGCCAACACGGCAGCTCAGGGAATCCTACCTCCAACAGGAACGCTGGTACTAGTGCCGTGCTGTGCTCAGCCCAGCTGAGAACAGCCCAGGAGACGCGTGGCCTCGTCACACCATAGCAATGGGAGCATCGGGCCACTAGGCTCCCCAATGACTTGTTAGGATGCTGACAGACTTCTAGTGGGAAAGACAGAAATAACCAGCCAACGTGTTGGTTCTCCAATAGGTCTCCAAGAAGCTGTCATCAAGATAGGATGAAACATGCAAGACACTCCTTGGGCCACTCCCCTTGCTGTAGGAGACCTGAGCATCGCATTTTCCATAATGTGGTGTGAAAGGCACCAGTAGGGCTGTGGACTCAGAACTATGGACCCAGCCAAGAGTGTCCAGCAAAGACTTCACCAAGAGAGTAAAATCTGACCTGGGTCCTAATGACTGGATCTTGCCAGGTAGGGCACGGAAGTGATGTTTATCACACTGTTTGGTGCTTGAACACAAACACACATTTATTTCTCCTTAATCATTCCTGAAGTGTTATTTCTGTCTCCCCAGTGAGACTATACACTTCCTGAGACCAGGAACCGTGTCTCACCCATCCCTCATAGTCCCCCTCATCTCTTAAGTGTCCTACGGGGCTCTCGAGCTGTTCTAATCTGTCCACCACCCCCCAGGAAAGGTTTTGTAGAGCCTTTCTTGAGTTTGCATTATGAAAACAGTATTTCTCTTTCTAAGTCAAAAGCTACCCTATAGTTTTTAATGTTTCATGCACACTACCCATGTTGAAGGGGGTGCTGGCTAATTCTTGGTCTTTTGTGAATTCCTTTCAGAAAAGACAAGCCTGTTGGAAAAGGGGGAGCAGTAAGGGAGGGTGCCATAAGTTGAAGTTAGGGTCAGCACTGAGCAGCAAGCTGAGAGCACAGTGGCAGAGGAATGTGGGTCTCAGGTAGAAGTTAAGCCTAATTTCTGGGGTCCCTCCAAATGCTGAACATTGCCTTTTGGTAAAGACCAATTTGCTAGACTGGAACCTGGGGCAGAGGGCCATAGCTCTGCCTTTCTACCCATGGGCATGTTTCACATCAGTCCAGAGTAAGGGCAAAGATGAAGGCCAATGGGCTGAAAGCTGAGGGAACAGGCAGAGCACCAAGACCCGGTAGCATGAGAGAGAAAACAGGGTGGCATCCAGATTCAAGGACAAGTCATTGGGTAAGTGCCTGAGTGTAAACAGGCAGGGACCTGCTGCCACCACATCGACCAGCATTCAGTGCCCTCCCTCCTTCCTGCTGGCTGAGTTGACCGAGCAAACCCAGGTTGTACACGGGTGTCACCCCTCAGGAAAGTCACCCCATTCCCAGCTTAGGGGTAAATTCTAAAACTGAAAGTGAAATGAAAGTGAAAGTCGCTCAGTTGTGTCCGACTCTTTGCAACCCCATGGACTGTGTCCAGGGAATTCTCCAGGCCAGAATACTGGAGTGGGCAGCCTTTCCCTTCTCCAGGGAATCCTCCCAACCCAGGGATTGAACCCAGGTCTCCCACATTGCAGGCAGATTCTTTACCAGCTGAGCCACAAGGGAAGCCCAAATTCTAAGGTTGGTCTAAGACAGTCTTCAAAGAATCTCATTCTATTTTGCAAGTGATTGGTTAGAGGTAGGCATGTGACCCAGTTTTGTCAATGAGATGTGAGGGGAGACCAACAAGGAAACTTCTGGAAAACATTTCCCCACTCTTGAGAAGGAGATGCCTTTCTCTGGACGTTGTCCAGTCTGTTGCCCCACCTTTAGATTGTATAATATGAAAGAATATACATTTTCTTTTTATTAATTGGGATTTCTGTTGTTGTAAAAAGCATTCTTTTTTTTTTAAAGCAGTAAAGAATTACACACTTTAATGACATCAACTGAAGAATTTCAAACCATGTTGAGAATCTATATTTTAAAGTTTAAATCTAGTTAATATATTCTAACTCTAACATAATCCTCTAAAGATTGGAGTATTTGTGATGTCAGATGGGCAGAACAATCACTTAGGAAGCATCTAGGAATATTGCTACAATTACTTTACATAAATGTAAAAAGCATTCTAACTGATGCACTAAGGTAAGCATACAGATATTTTTAAAGTACCTGTATTGTCAGAAGAGAGCCTTTATGTGAAATGGAGAAAGACACCCCTCCCTCTCTGGACAAACATCATCCCTTGTCCTAAGCAGAATACCTTTGTGCAGTGCACAAGCTGGACAACTATCCATGGCAGCCCTGTTGCCAGAAAATGCCTAAGCATGATCAACAGGAACTCTAAGACAATGCTTAGAGATCCCCACAGCAAAACCTAGAAAATGGGTTGCTAAAACAGCATAAGGAGACACAGTCCCCCATATCTACATTAGAGATCCAAGGGGGACAGTGGCAAGGGAGATCTTGGAAGAGAAGTTAATTGGGTGCAGTCAGAGTGGCTAGATGCAGTAAATGAATGAGATGTCAGTTGTCCCCTTTGGCAGGTGTGTTTAAGGCTGTACGTGCTACATACAGTGTGTGCGTGGGAAGAAACGTCTATGGGAATATGGGGCAGCCACGTGGTGGACTGTAAAGGACAACACTCTTATTTGCCCCACCCAGTATCCTCCTCCTTCTGATAACAGCACCTCCATTTTCCCTTAAGGTCCACCCTTCCCAACTCTGAGGTCATGTGACTCAGGTGGACGGAGCCACCCTGCCCCCACCCCAGCTTTAGGGATGAGACAACAAATTCTACTTTTTTCCCACAAGCTTTTTCAGGTTGGTTTTCTGTCACATGTGATGGAAAAATGTATCTAGCTATAAAATAGATAACTAATAAAAACCCACTGTATAGCACAGGGAACTTTACCCAATACTCTGCAATGGTCTGTACTGGAAAAGAGTCTAAAAAGAGTGGATATATATATATATATATATAAGCTGATTTTATATACATATATATATGAACTGATTCACTTTTCTGCACCTGAAACTAACACAACATTGTAAATCAACCATAGTCCAATAAATTTTGGTTTTAAAAAAGAACCCACCTAACACAGACACTAACTTCAGAAGAGAGAAAAATGGGACAGCAACGCCTTGTACAGTGATTGCCACAAACCCAGCATATGATCTAGGGCAGGTCCCTGCACATCCCTGGACCTCAGTTTCTTCATCTATTAAATGAGGGAGTTGGTCAAAATGATCTCCACAGTCCCTTACAGCTGTGACGCTTTATGATTCTAGGACATTTATAGTTTTACCCTGGGCAGGGTGGAGAGAGGTTTGCCAGGTCTGTGGGAAGGTCAGAATAGAGACAGAGAGGCCCTGGAGTTCTCAGTGGTAAGTGTTCCCAGGGCAGGGTAGGCTGAAAGGGACCACGTCCTGCTAAGGTTGTATTAGGGAGGGTGGTCTTGGTGGGGGCAAGGAAGAAAAGGGGGAGGTCCATCAGCAGCCCTCCTTGAGTTCTGCTTTCATAACTGAGTGCCCAGTAGAGACTATTTGTTTACTTTCAAATTGTGGAGCTGTCACTTTAACGTAGCTAGCAGTGTTCATCCTCAGAATGGAGGCAGAAATTTTCTTTGGAAGAAGAGTCACCTGCAGAAAGAAGCACTCCAGTGGGTCTTTAGGAAAAATCAGAAAAAAAAAAAGTCAAAATCAGAGCCCAAATCTCAGAACAGAGATACAGAAGAGACACTGAGGAGGGGTGTCCCATGTACACAAGGAAAAATGTTTCTGATTGAGCCTGGGAGAGGAGCTGGGGAGCACTTGGGGGTGCATTCCTATCCTTGGGGGGCTGCCCTAGCAAAATAGAAACAGGCAGAGGAAACCACCTCTGAACCACCAACTCCAGTGGCAGCAATCTCCAGCATCCAATTTATGTGTTTTATTTTCTACATTGCATTTCCCGTCTGTGTTCCCAAGTAAAATTTCGTGAGATGTTATCCCTGGTCTTAACTCTGTTTTGGGGAACTGAGGGAGGTGGGCTGATGGGTGAGGAGGTGAGGTGCAGATGGAGAATCACAGAACTTGGTGAAGCTAGTTAGGACAGAGCAAGAGGCCAAGTGCAGACCCTGGGGAGAGGTTAGTAACGGACAAACCAAATGAATAGATTTGCAACCGTGTCATCATTCCCAAGGATGGCCCCGAATCCTGGAGGATGGACCCTCCAAAGGCAAACAGGCTGGAGTTGTTATTCAGGACACACACCCCACCAGCAAGAGGAACACGGCCTCGCCAGTTTGTCAAGCACTGACAGGTCCCACGTCAACTGGTTTCTCCCTCAGTTTGTATTAAGTGGCTGCCTGGGCCTTTTTATTTTTCTAAGGAAGCTTTTTAAATTTTTACTTTATCTTTCAGTAAAGTCATTTTCTCTCTGACCCTGTCGGGGGCAAACAGAGGTGAGAGGGAGGAGGATGGGGGAAGTGGACAGCACCTCACTGGACTCCCAGGACCCCAGCCATTAGCCCATCACCCTCGGCCCCTGCTGCCTGCCCTGCCCTCACACAGGACTCTTTTACATTCCAAACTGCCTGCCTAGTTTGTTTTTCTAAGAAAGCAATAACCACAGCACATTCACTGTGGTTCTTTATAGCTTTCCATATGTATAATCGCTCTTTCTCCCTTCAGTTTTTCCAATGTTTTTTTTCTTTCAAATAAATGCTCATAAATTTTTCTGGTGAAAAGGATGAAAAAACATACCAAAAAAGGAAAGTCTGTTGGAAGAAAAAAAACAAGCAGAATGCAGGGGAGAAAAAAGTCTTGTTTAGTGTTATATACCTAAGAAATGGGGCGGGGGGGAGTTCAAGTTTTATGAAAAAGAGATTATTCTGTAATAGCTCCCAAACTTGCATGTCTAAGTCTTAAGCTTTTACTTGATAAACCTAAACTGCCCACCCCCCACCCTGCCATCACACCCCTGGGCTTGCTAGAAGAGACCCCTCAGTCGCAGGGGGACGATCCCTGGCTTCTCTCAGCCATGAAGTTTATGTGGGGCCTTGTGTAAGTCGGATGATCCAAAGGCCTCCAATCTTTATAACTGCAAAGTGTTGGATTAGAAACTTTCAAAGGACTCCTTAAGCTGGAAAGTTCTATGGCTTTATGATTAAGTCAGAAACTTGATGAGCTAGAGCAAAGGAAAGGATTTAGAGGCCCCTGAAAATCCTCTGCCCTCTCAGAGAAGCTGCAGCAGAGTCTGCGGCTGCCTTTCCAATATCCATACTCCCCTTCCTCCTTGCCAGCAGAACTCCAAATTTGCGGAAAGGGTCAGCAATGTGACCAGCTAGAAAGCAACTTTCCAGCCTCTCTTGCAGGTGGGTATGGCCACCTGACTGTCCCAGCCAATAAGACGTACATTTAAGTCCATGGACGGTCAGCTCAGCCCCTTACCCTTCCTGTCTGGAATTCAGTCATATGATAGTGACAGACTAGCGGTCAAGAGGATAGCAGAGTGGCAAAACAGAACAGGCCACAGGGGTCTGGGTCCCCAGTGTATCAAGGAGTCACTGAACTAGTGCTGGACTGCCTGCTTCAGATGACTTGTTAAGAGAAACAAGACTTTCATCTGGTTAAGCCACAGTAAGACGGGTTTGGAGAAGGAAATGGCAACCCACTCCAGTACTCTTGCCTAGAGAATTCCGTGGACAGAAGAGCCTAGTGGGCTGCTGTCCATGGGATCACACAGGGTTGGACATGACTGAGGCAACTTAGCATGCATGCATGCATTGGAGAAGGAAATGGCAGCCCACTCCAGTATTCTTGCCTGGAGAATCCCAGGGACAGAGGAGCCTGGTGGGCTGCCGTCTATGGGGTCGCACAGAGTCGGACACGACTGAAGCAACTTAGCAGCAGCAGCAAGATGGGTTTCTGTCACCTATGCTAAACCTACACTAGGCTGAAGAGAAGAAACACCCCTTCAGTCCTGAGTACCTACTGTGTGCCTGACAGGAGCTGAGCCAGAGGGAATAACCCAGACATGGTCAGTCCCCTCATAGGCTCTCAAATAGCAGTAGACAGAACTACAGATAAAGAAGTCAATCAGTATCACTGCTGTCAAAGAAATGAATCAGTTCCGTTCAGTCACTCAGTCATGTCCCACTCTTTGCAACCCCATGGACTGCAGCACGCCAGGCTTCCCTGTCCATCACCAACTCCCAGAGTTTACCCAAAGAAATAAATAAGGCTTGAGAAAAGGAAATAATAGATCTACTTCCAGTGGGTGCTCTGAGAAGGACTAGTGAGGAAATTATACTGAAGGGGAAATCTTAAGGAGTGGGACACATGAAGGAAGAAGAAGAGGAAACAATATTCCAGACAAGGAGGAGCAACACGTGCAAGGCCTCTAGCTGGGAAGGAGCTGAAGGAACTGAGAGAAAACTGGTGAGGCTGGGGCTGATGAACGAGGCATTAAAACAAAGGTGAGGCACGGCTGGCCACCTCATAGGGCCTGGCGGGGCCAGCCATGCAGTACCTTGGGCGGGTTTTAAGTCACTGAAGGATTTTTAAGGGAGAAGTTACCTTTTAAGAAGACCCCCCTCTGGAAAGCAGTTTCAGCTTCAACTTCAGAGGGCCTGTTGGCTGCACAGAGATCTTGCCAACGTGGCTGTGAGAATGAGTTCCTGGCCCTGGTCCTGAAGAGCTTTGAGCATCACTAGGGTCACCTGCAGGCCTGTCCCAGGCCTGTCACTCAGTAGCTGTGTGCCTTTTAAAAGCCAATGTCCAGTCTGAGTCTGAGCTTCCTCCTCTGGAAAATGAAAGACAGTAATAGTCCTACCTCTTGGAGCCGTGAGGAGGCAATGGGTTGAATCCTTGGAAACATGCCCAGTGTGTAGTGTGTGCCAGAGAGAGTTGATTATTTTCACGGTTACTGGGAAGCCCATCAAAGTCCAGATCCTGCTGCCTCTAGGACAGTGCTTCTCCGATTAGGCTTTAGCATCACCTGGGTCCTCTCCTCAGAGATCCTGATTCAGGAGGGCTGGGGTGGCCGGAGAATCTACCGTTCCAACAAGCTCCCAGGTGATGCTGATGCTTGCGGTCTGCAGACTACACTGCACTAGGCTAGGGTCAAGGCAGCCCCTGGGAAATATTCTGGAGAAGGGTGACTGGCTCCCCAGTGTTTTAGCCACCTCTGGCCCTAATAGCAGTAGAGGGTAGGAGGCCCAAAGCCCCAGGTGTCCCTGGGAGACTTGAACATGTTCCTTCAAGTCAGGGGAGTAAGGGGAGCAGGGATCAGAGGTCCTCAGCCTTTAAGAAACCTCAGACCTTCTGGACAAGATGGTAAAAAGGTGGATTTGGGGGCTTACCCCAGAGAGTCTGTTTCAGTCTTGGGGTGGAACCTAACCACCTTTATGTTAAATGACTCCCTACAGATTCTGCCCCAGGCCACACTAAGACAAATGGTGACTTGGTGGGTTTGGAGTTAGACAAACCCAAGTTCAAATCTCCAACTTTCAATCTGTGTGGCCTTTTATGACCTTTAAAACCTCTCCAAATCACGCTCTCCTTATCTGAGCTTATTAATGAGTCTATATACCAGGAATATCCTCCCCTCAAGGCTGAAATAAAAATATTTGTGCAAAGGGCATAAAAGTTATAATCACAGACTCCAGTGTGCAAAAGTATGACTTGCTTTATTTATCTATAGCTTATATTAACTTAGCCAACAGCCTCGGGTTTCTGTTAATAGCAGAAAAATTCAGCTTGGAAATTCTAGGCTGCTTCCAGCTTTAAAAAAAAAAAAAACACAAAAACTCAAGTCTCTTTTGGGAAACTCTAGCCCGAGTCAGGATTCTTTCCTCCTCTGTCGCTGGCCCTTTTCCTGGAGATGATCGAGGTACAGCTGGCCCTGGACACAGGCATGCCCACCGTGCCATCACGGCCACTGGCTGCATGGCCCGTCGGCTCAGCCTTCTTGCCTCTACCCTAGGCCTTCTCAACTGCCAACCTCATTTCTTTGCTCAGAGCTCTCAACAGCTGCATTACTGATGTGTACCCAGCCATATGGCTGCCTCTAATCACCTGTCCAGACCCCCTGCTCAGCCACTGTTAATCTTTGGCTCAGGCACCATATTGGACATGGCCCATACCTAGGGCTGTGATTACCACTGATGCTCTCTTTCCACTAACTGGTCCAACTTCTGTCTTCTTCTACAGGTTGGATGGGAAGTAGAACTTGCTCTTATTCCCATCATCCCCCCATTTCTTCCCTGTCTGTAAAACCCTGCACTCTGTGTCCTGCAGGGGCTGATTCGTGGGTACCCACAGTTCTGGTTTTTTTTTTTTAACTTTTTATTTTATATTGGAGTTGTGAAAGTTTCAACTGCATAGCAGAGTGACTCAGACATACACATACATGTATCCATTCTCTGGTACCCACAGTCCTTTAGCAACAACAAAGCAAAAGTCTGGCCCTTGCAAATGAAGGTCTTGCTTTCTGCCTCAGACTTACACAAGCCCACTCAGCTCTCTAGCTGACCTCCTGTTCTTGGGGGTGCCTGCTTGCCCCTGAAGGCAGGGCAAACAGACCCACTATCCCTGCTCCCCAGTGATGGGGTAACGCAAAAGGTACAAGGCAGCCTGAGGATGGGAGAAGGCAGCTCATTTGTGTCTCAGAATCTCTCCTTGAGATAAAGTGCTTTCTCAGTAAATGGCCTTGCCTGGACTAACTTCTCAGTGCATGACAACCATGACGACTATGTGAGGAGAAAGAGGACCTCTCTCTCTGGATCTGCAGTGCTTTGCTATACTGGCTCTGACTGGCTGCAACTCCGCTCGCAAGACCAAGGGAGCCTATGAGGGTACCCAGGAAGAGTAGGTCACAAACCAGTGACTTGTTCACTTTTGTTATCTGGGTGATGAAGTGGGGGACTCTGAACAGGTCACTCCAAAATGAACAACTCCTCCCTACCCAGGATGGGAAATGCGGCAGGAAGAGGAGGTTGCATGTCTGTACCCACCTCTCACTCAGGGTGCCAGAAACGCCACCCCTGGAGATCCGCTCCTTCAGATCACACACTGCCCCTTCCAGGGTCCCCTTAACATTTAAGTGCCAAAGGGATAATGTGGATATTGGTAGCTCCAAGGAGTGTGTTATCTGTTTTGGCCCCGAGCCCATTGTAAGAGGGAGAAAGGGAATGCCTGCTAGTCTCGCCGTACTCCTGGGTGCGTAGGAGGCCAAGAGGCACTTTTAAGGCCCTGTCCCTTCCTGAGCCCAAAGGGGTGGCAGCCAGCACCAGAAGCCACCGAGCCTCATCAAATTTGTTTTTATTTCCTAAGGAGTCAGGGCAGGGATGGGGAAGGGATCCATAACCTGGGTTTCAGGAAGAGCCCAGGCCTCGGAAAAGAAAGCTACCCCTCTGGCTCTCCCCTCAGCAGTGCTGTCAGTAGGGGTGATGCAGTGTGTGCGCCATGATGGCCCGAATGGCCATCCACGTCTCCTGGGCCGTGGGGATGATCTGCGCGGCGGGCAGCAGGAAGCCGTAGCGCCCTGTGTCCCGGAGCTCGAAGCTGAAGGAGTACTTGATGCCACTGTCGTAGGCCCAGTCAACTGTGATCCCGCTGGCCACATCTGGGGACAAACGGGCAGAGAAGCGAAGTGAAGTCGCAAAGAAATGCCCCCCAAGAGGAAGAACAGGGTGTGGTCACACGGTACAGAGGCTTCCTGCAAAGACAGTGGGCCTTGGAGGCCAAACCCCCACCCATCCCAGACCACACCAAGCTTCCTGGCCCAGGCTTCAACCTGGGCCACACCCTGCTCACCCAATGCATGCTCTGCTCTAGCAAAATGAAAGCTCCTGGAGGCCACCAGACTTAGGATATTTACCCCTAAGGGGCATCACAGTGAGCCAGCCATCAGGGGCTGTGCACTAATTAATGCTTCAGAGAAGTGGGTGCTGGGTCTAGGTACCACCATTCACCCTTGTATTCAGATGTGGAAATCAGCTCTGTCCCAGCCCCGCTGCGTCTGTGGCACAGCCCTGTGGCCAAGCAGGCCTGCCAGCCAGCAGAGCCTACACCTGCCTGAGCCCAGGTAGATGGGGCGCCTGCAGGAGCAGCAGCCAGGGGACGGCTCACTCACAGAGGGTGGTACTGATGCTGCCATAAATGTACTCGATCCCATGAACCTCATACAGGGCCTGCACTGCATCCTTGGCAAGATGGTACTGCAAGATTCAATCCAGAGAGTGAGAGGCAGTGGGTCCCCACCCCATCACACACACCCTCACCAGCTGCTGAGAGCCAGGGACTTAGGCGTCTTGGAAATTGAATGTGTAGATGGCTCTTGCGGGAAGGAAGCACAGCATCTCCAGTTGTGAACTTGATCACACGTGAGAACAAGCCCCTCACCCCCACCCTGCTCCCTACCAGGGGGCCAGCTGAGAGTCTGCTGGGTGCCTCCCCCAAGCCCTAAGCAGCCAATCTCACCAACTCCTCCTGGTTTGAAACAGGCTCCAGAGAGTGGCCGTAGGGGTACATGAGCATCTGAGAGTAGCTGTGGATGGAGATCAGAGCTTTGACGTTCCCATGGGACATGATAAAGTCCACGACGGCAGCCACTTCTGGCTCTGACTGAGGGGAGGGCCCGTGATAAGTCTCTGAGCAGGGGTTGTTGTTAGAACCATTTCCTGGAAGTAGAATAAAGGCACCCACGGGGTTCAAATTCCCAGCCATGGGAAAGACTCTCACAAAATATCCTGTATTCCTCTCTAATCCTAGCCTTCTTTGCAGTTTGGTTGAGGTTATGTGGCTACTTTTGACCAATGAGAACGTGAGCAGTAATGATGTGTCACCGCTAGTTTGAGGCTAAGAGCAAGTATGACTTCTCGACACTCTCTTCTGCGTGGTTAAAGCAAAAAACAAAAACAAAAACAAAAAAACCTCTAAATGGAGAAGTGTCCTGGATCTCTCTGTCATCAATGGAAGACAGCCATCAAGGAGGTTCACCTACCCACAGTGGACTTTATGGACATGAAAAATAAATTTTTTACTGTGTTAGGCCACTGAGACTTGGAGGGATGCTTGTTATTGCTGCATACCCTGGTCTAAAACATCAGAGTGTTGCCACACAACTCAGCAACTCTGTGGCCCTGCAGGGTGCTCCCTTAGCTTGTTTTTCAGTTAAGTCCTGACTGGTTCCATTCGAAAGTCAGGCCTGCCTCAGCAGTTGCCACTAGGTCTCCAACCTGGCTTCCCCTATGAGCAGTGACCTCTGTGAGCTGACCATTCTCTGCCGACCCTCCACTTCCATGGGGAAGGCTTGGGTCAGTTGAGTGCTCAGATATAGTGTCTGCACAAGCTGTGCCAACCCAAGGGCAGCATGGGCTTGGACCTGGGAAAAGAGAATAGATCACCATAGTTGCCTAAGACTGCTCTGGGAAGCACAGATGCAAAAAAATTCTTGAAAATTCTTCTGAATGGGGACCTAAGTTGAAAGGAGGGCAAAGAGCAACTGTGCCTCTATTTTGCTCACAAATTTCATTTGTTCCCATCTCCTACTAGATTCTTTGCTCCCCATCTCTTTTCTTCTTCTCCTGTTTTCCTCTCTTCCCCAGTGGCCAGTTGGTGGAGGGCTAGGCTGGGCTGGTCAAGATTCGGGGGTTAGGAACACATGAAAGGAGCATCCCAGGCCCTGCTCTCACTTCTCCTCCCTGAAATGACTGCACAGAAGCCTGGCCAGAAGCCAGGGGCTGCCCAACTTCTGAAGCCTCCTGAGGATGCCAGAGCACCCCCCTGACCTCCAGTGCAATGAGTTGGCTGCAGACCTGGGGGGCTGGCCCATGGACTGGTTCAGATGCTGTTCTAGGACCGCAGCAAACAGGTGCTCCCCAAGGGTGCAGGTGAGGGTGGTATAGGTGGGAAGGATGATCTACAGATTACTTATTATGCAGAAATCAAATTAAGGCAATAATAAAGTCGTAAACAAAATCTTCCCGCCTGAGTCACTAACCAGATACTCGCTATTTCTGGCCACAGGCAGGCCCAGAGGCAATTCTGTCACCTGGAAGCGCATCCCCTCTTGGTCTGCATGACCTCGCCGGGGGTGAGGACTGACCCTGGTTGGAAGGGGGTGTGCCTGCAGGGAACGAAGGGGTAGGAGCAGCCTGGTGGGCTGGAGCTGGCCCAACTAACAGCGGCCCTGTTTGTTGTGTCTGCTGGGAGCTTCTGCACCTGCTACACTTGATGAATGACAAATAGCAACAGATGAGCAGAGCGGGGGAGGCTGCAAGCTTTGTCTGCGTTTGCAGCCCACGCATGGAAAGCGGTTCCCCTGCCAACGACCAGGTGGCTTTGCCCAAATATGGAGAAACACTTCAGGCCATTAGTTCTGGTTTGAGCTAAGCAGAATAAACTAATCTTCCCCTGACCAAATGGGAATTAGCTGCCTGCCTCTCTCTGACGTTCACAGTCAAAGTCCTCCGAGCCTGCCTGTTTCACAAGTACCTGCTAATGGATTCATTAGCTATTTATTTTTCCTTCTCAAAAATGTAATTTGTAGCAAGGGGAACTCGCTGGAAGGACACGGTAAATTATTAAAAGCAGTAATCTTTGGGCAGTGGGATTATGGGAGCTTTTTGTCCCCTCTGGGCTTTTTTTTTTTTCCACTTTTTTTTTTTCCACATTGTGTATATACTGATTTTTCCCCCCCTGCGGTGAAACCCACAAAAGATATTTTCTTTAAGAGGTAATTTGTCTTTCTTCTAGCCAGTCTGTCTCAGGGTAGATAGGCACTCACTTCAGCCAGTTCTAAGGGGCCCATGTGGATGCTTTCTTGGGACACATGTCTGGTTATTTGGAGATGGAAATGCCTAATTTTACACAGCTGTGTTTCCTTACACAAGCAGTTACAAGCACAACCCCGATTCTCAGGCAACCCCTACACTATGGGCTGATGGCTTTGCTCTGTAGACTTCAGAGCTATCCTTATTTTCACAGAACGGATTCAAAGAAGCCAGATTTTCGAAACAATGGGCATCTGGATCTAGAATGTTCTGCCTTGTTGGGTTAGCCAACAAACAGGTCTGCAGATCTGTTTTTCAATAGCACTGTCTCCTGTGGAGCTAAACTCTGACTCCTGGTATAGTGTGGCAGCCACATCTGGAGGACAAGGGCTATACCTATTTAACCCTCCGCTTTGGAGACTGTCCTGGTTAGACCCAGCATCCCACCCATCAAGCTGCTACATTCCCAGGGTTCTCATACTGGTCTATATTTCAGTTTCCCCATGTGGTCCTTATGCCCCTGGCATGGAAAGGGAGATAATGAGAACACCAAGGGAACCCAGGAGGAAGCTGCCCACTCCTCCCTAGGATCACAGGGCCCTGTGGATACACAACAGCCCAGGGTCACAAAGTAATTGGACCGAAAATAAAAGCCAGGCTTAAGTCAGTGTTGATGATAAGAAACTAGCTTATTCTATATTTAAACCTTGGTCCCGGCCTCCCCAGAGGGCAAAATTCAGGTCATAGTTCTCAGGGAATGAGTTTTGAGACATTTTCTTGTGGCATACTCCCTTCAAGGAAGGGCTAGAGATATTCAGGGGGCACCATAAATCCTGGGTTTTGAACAACAAGCAAGACTACTTTGGACCTCCTTAAGCCTTTCTCTGCCATATTTAGGATCTGATCCTTGCAGTTAGTCCCCATTCAAGGAGTTGTTTCCCATGAAGGCTTAACATATGTATACATTTAACAGACATATGCAACCTCTCCCCATATATCACAGCCAATCCTAGGCATGTGCCCGCCTGTCCCTGGCCATGACTCACTCGCATTAGCTAAGTGCTCTGCCTCCCCGTTTATGCGTCAACATAATCTGACTGTGTGGGAGACGTGCCAAGGACCAAGTTCTCTCCAGCCCCGCCCCTGGGGTGCAGCAGACTGAGGTACCTCCAAAGCCTGACTTCCAGTTCCTGTTAAGATCCACACCAATGCAGAAGATTCCCGGTCTGCTGGACTTGTTCTTCCGCCACAAGCGGTTCTGAAAAAGTGCAGGGCACGTGACTCATTCACTGAGCCCTTTCTGGGTGGGAGCCTCTGACATCCTCGTCTAGGAAGCGGGTCTGGTGGGACAGGGAGGGACGAAAGGAAGGAATCTCTAGGGCAGGATGGGGCTCGCATACTGAGCCACGGCTGCAGATCAAATGCTTTGTGGTTAAAGCTGGGGTATGGCGAGAAGCTTGAGCACAGCCAAATAACAGTGGACTTCCCCGGGCAGTCGGAGGGCAACAGTTGCAGCCACAGCACCTGAGCAGCCCGCCTGCCTCACTGAGACGCTGCAAGGAGCCCCCAAAGGGTCTGTCCCCAGGGAACCTCAGCAGAGCATCCCACAGACACCGTGACCTTTCTTTCCCCCATCCCCCCCAGAGCTGACCCCTGATCCCTAAGCCCCTCCCTCTCAGGTGCTCTCACCATGCTGTGGGTATAAGCAAACCCATCGGGATTAGAGACGATCTCCAGGAAGATGTCCATGGTGTTCAGTACATCTGTTACGACGCGGTCTTTGCTGTATTCACTGACAATCTGCAAGAAAGGGCCGAGTGGGTATAGACTGAGGGACGGGGGCCCTGGTGGGCTCTCCTCCAGAGGAGAGCAGGACAGCGGTACAGCCACCGGCTACAGGCAGGGGTGGCATCAGGTCATCAGGTTCATCCTTGTGAAGAACCGCAAGCTTGGATTTTCAACAACTAGAAGGTGGGGGCTCTGGGCTGCAAGTGGCCAGAACACACGGCAGCTATTCCACAGGAGAGGTGTGCAGAAAGCACCCCAAGTCAGATGAACCAAGTAAGTTTTCAACTGGAGGCGCCCTTAAATAGTTGAGCCGCTCCAACCCTCCACCCCATCCCAGCTCCCACGGTCCATGCTGACCTTCCTGGCAATCCAGATGCCGGTGGCATGGGTGATCCACTCCCGGGAATGGATTCCAGAATCAATCCAGATGGCCGGGCGCCGAGAACCTCCAGTGCTGAACTGGGGAAAAGCACCAGGCCCCACACAAGTTTGAACCACAACAGCTACAGGGCTGTCCCCAGACTGCCTGGAAGGAGGCCCCAGATTTATCTTCAGTGCCTGGGGTGGCTCACTGTTCCTGAGAGGGGGGTCATATGAGCAGGTACATGTGTAGGAGCCCATGGAAAGTGCACACATGTGGGGACCTTGGCAACATAGTGATGCTCTTGCGGGGCAAATCGATCTAGTCAGAAACACAGAATTGCCCAGGTCTGCAAGTGTTTTAGACTAGTGCTTCTCAAACTTTCAAGGACATGTGAATCCTCCAGGGATGTTACTAAAATGCAGATTCTGATGTAGTAGATCTGAGAGGTGAGGTTGGTAATTTCTAACAAACTCAGAAACTCTGCTCCTGCGGGTCCAGGGGCTACCCTGAGTAGCGAGAGCTTAGACAACATTACAGAGAGAACACAGCCAGCCCTTATGAGAAATCATAGCAGGTACAGGTGAAGTTAAGTCCCGGGTTAGCCAAGACCAAATGACCCTTCAGAAGAGTCCCCCAGGGCACTTCTGAGGACAGCAGTGTCTGTCTTCTCTGACAGCTGTGTGTCAAATGACCTGCGTGGTCCATGCTCCCGAGTGCCCTTCAGGGCACATACGAGGAATTGTTTTCCGGTATGCTTCACACTTCCACCTATCCTGCCGCCTTCATGGCCAAGGGCACTGCTGCCACCAAGTTTACTGGAACTGTGTTTCCAGTGGGCTCTGTGAAGGGCTAGAAGGTCTCCTCATAGACTCAGGCCTATCCGTGGGGCTGCCTAAGCCAGAGGGCCTCAGTCATTTGTAAATGAGGCCTCTGTGTACCTCTCTTCCCATTGACCAGATGAAGCAGCTGAGTTAACAGGAAGAATGCTGATTCACTCACACTCACATCCCAAGTTCAAGGTGATGACTGCCATTCTGCAGTTCCATCTCCTTAACAAACCTCCGCCCAGATTCCTGACCCAGGACATGCCGGGGTCACTGCACTGCCAACTGTCCACACCTACAAGGGGTGGGTCCCTGAACACTACCATCCCAAAGCTTGTGCATCACCTCAGGACAGGAGCGTGCACATCTCTCTCCCTAAACAGACTGGCTGACTCCCACCCAGTCACAACCCCACATGAGCTCAGTCTTATGCCAGAGGCATACTGTCTAGTGGTCAACACTGCCAGCTTTTACCTTCAGAACAAGGATGGACCGATTTTCAAAGCTGTGGCCAATCTGAAGTTTTGAGACAATATCTGAATGCTCAGTTACAAAGTTGTCAATCCAGGTATAGATCTGAAAGGAATGAAGTTTCTCAGATGGGCAGTTAAGCCGGGAGGGAGCAAACCCCAGGGTCTCTCTGAATATTCTCCTTCCCTGATCCTACCACCCTCTTTAATGCTTTCCCACCTCCCTTGAGGACCTAAAAGAACTGCAAAAATCAAAGACTACCTCCAGGTCTAAGGCAGGAGCTGTGGTCAGCCTGGATTCCCAGACTTCTCACCTCCGTGCAGGGCTATGCCTTTGCCTGGAAGAGCATCACGTGCTGAGCCTACTCAGTCCCCTAGGGTTAGCCTGCAAGGCTGTCTCTGGCTGGAAGTTTCTCTTACTTCCATTTTATTGGCCCCTTCAATCCACTTACAGATCTCATAGTCCTTGCAGTGTTGTTTTTCGTCATCCTGCCCCTTTTAGATTCTAAGCATCTTGAAGGCAGGATTATTTATTCAGACATCAATAACTTTCTCCCAGTGTCTGCTCTACACTCTCCAGGCATCAGCTCACAGTCTCCTATAGCCCCAGAGGCCTGAGTCTGGACAACCCGAGGGTCCAAGAGGACAGCAGAGTCTAGAGCCTGACGGGGCAGACCCACCTCCTCCAGGGTGTGGTAAGAGGAGTAACTGAAGCTGCTGGTGCTTCGCTCCAACCGGCGGGATTTCGCCATGGCTTCTCTCTCCTCGTCCAGCAGCACCTGGGAGGCAGAAGCACATGCTAGAAGGGAAGGGGAGGCTGGGCCAGCAAGTCACTTCTGGGCCCTGCCTCATCTGGCTGCACAAAGACAGCGTCGACATAGCAGAATGAGCCACCATGAGTGTGAGCTGTGCAACAGGAGATGCCAGGTTGCGGATGATTCTTCTGCTTGGCAAGCTGGCATTCATCCTGCCTTTTCCCAAACGAGCACAGGACAAGGAGTCTGGAGAATGTGGTCCTAAGTCTGCCACTGCCACTAACTTGCTGTGGAACCTTAACCTCGGTTTCCTCAGCTTGAAAATCGGGACTTGCCTTGCCCATTTCAATATGATAAAATGTGATAACAGATACCAAAGTGCTTTGGAAAAGATGCTCATGGGCTGCTGCCAACATTGCTTTTGCCCTCTGTGAACGCTCTGTTGAGCGAAAGCCCAAACTGAACTATGTACACTGACCCCTGGGAGAGCAGAGGGCCCACCTGACCTACATCATGCACTCTACTCCAGGAAGTAGCCCTGACAGCTGACGTCCAAGCCATTTGAAAAGCCTGTCCAAATCATCTTACCTAACGTGCCAACAGTCTTTCACTCACCGTTTTAACTGCTTCTTAAACACAAGTGCAGATGAGCCAAAGCAGCCTCCTTACTTGAGTGGCAATTGGGAGCTGGCACTCAGTCCTTCTGTGGTACTTCCCTCAAAGAGGGCAGTACAGTGCCTGAGTTGAATTGACCTCCCACATCATCCTGGTGCATTTTCCCCACTTTTGGAGTCAGTGAAACGGGCAGGTGCCCTTCATCCTAAACTCATACCCTTACATTGTCACCCAGGGAGGAAGACACCCCAGGACTCAGCAATGACTACAGTATGGGAGGGGTCTGGGCCCCTTTGCCACAAAAGGGAAAGCAAAGGCCCTCAACCCAAAGTCACCCTGGTTTGCCCCTCCGAGGTTGTTGTTTAGTCACTCAGTCGTGTCCAACTCTTTGCCACCCCATGGACTGTAGCTCACCAGGCTCCTTTGTCCACAGGATTTCCCAGGCAAGAACAGTGAAATGGGTTGCCATTTTCTTCTCCAGGGCAACTTCTCCACCCAGGGATTGAACCTGTGTCTCCTGCAATGGCAGGCAGATTCTTCACCACTGAGCCAGTGGGGAAATCCGTGCACCTCTGGGTCACAAGTAAATCCTAACAATGCCTTGCTTCAGGCCAGGGCCTTTTAGTTTACTAAGCATCTTAATACTCATCATCTCAGTTGATCTTATGACCTGATGACAGGGCAAGAATTAACTATTCATGTTTTAGAGATAAAGCAAACTAGAGAGATAAACAGACTTAACAGCAAAGCTAACAAGGGACAGAGATGAGATAAAAATCCAGATATCCTAGTTTCTAGCACTATGTCCCTTAAGGCCATCTGGCTAGCAAAATTAAAGGCAAATAAGAATCACACACACACACACACACACATCTGTGTGTGTGTGTGTGTATGTGTTTGTACAGAGAGGGAGAAAGAGAAAGCACATGTATAAAATATTAACAACAGGTGAGAAGTCCATCATACTATTCTTATAATTTAAAAGTGCTTTAAAATAATGAAAAGGCAATACCCCAAGCATAGGAAAACAAGACAGTAAAATGCCAGAAAAAATTTACCCAAATGCTAACATGATTGTTAGGATAGAAAGCTTATGATTTTAAGCAATTTTTCCTTTTCTCTATTTTTACATTTTTGGCAACGTGCTCATATTACTTCAGTAAGTAAAATCTTCTAAATGAATAAATACTAAAATAAAGGCAAAAATGCCCCAATGTCTAAAAATGAAGGAGCAGCCATCCATGGAGTCTCCAGTCCGAGGGCTAGAAGACAGCCCCTCTCCATCCCCACCTGCTGAGGCCGAGGTCATTATTGGGTGACACTCTCACCCCACTCCCCCTGTTGGCTTACTCACATTCCTCAAATTCACAAATTTTAAAATGGGAGTGGAAATCAAAGTTTGGGGGCTCATTTCTTTTTGAGCACCAACTACACATGTAGCATTTATAGTTGTGATGTTTCTAGCTAAACTGGCTGGGCTGGGGACATTCCCACTTGGGCAAAGCAGGGATTGCTGGTTTAGAGAGAGACGGCTGGAGGAGCCCCAATCCTCACTGGCACAAGCACCATCCTGGGAAGTCCTAACAAAGGAAATTTGTCTTCTTCCCAGAAAATTGACAGAAATCTCAGCAGCCCCCATGACCGATGTGTGCCTGTCACCATAGGCCAGGCACGACCAGCTGCAGTGAGCAGCTGCAGAAAGAGCAGGTCGGGCCGACGTACCCGGAGTCAAGGCCGGTTCTGTCCCCTGCTGGTCCCACCGCCATGAAGTTAAAGGACTAACTTCCTAGGGGTGGAGGTGGTGGGTGAAGATGGAGGAGAGAGAAGACAGGACTGGAGGACCCAGTTCTTTCTACACAGCCCAGGGGCACCCACAGGAAGAGAGTTCCCACAGGGTTGTCCTTTGTTCTACACAGCAGCTTGGAGGCAAATGGGAACTCGGCACCCAACTGCAAATAACTTTCCAAACACCCTCACAGCCTTGTGAATGGATGTGACACCCGCTTACAAATTGGAAAAGCTCAGCCCTCACAGCTGGGCCCTGGATTCCAGGAACATGAATCTGTCCTGGCCTGAGAAATACACAGATGTTTGCTCCCTTCACAGGGCTGAGGGGAGGGAAGGGGAGGAAGGGGAGGGGAGATCTAAGAATGCAGTCTTGTCTCACCACAGCCCTATCAGGCTTCTTGGAGAAAAAAAAGACTCAGAAGTAAGCCATTTGCCTCCCTGGAAGCCATAACCTGACAGAAAAAGTAATACCTTGGTGTAAATTAATTTATGACAGGAGTAAGGAAGGATGGGGACATTAAGAACTGCACCTCCAAGATGGGGGGGTGGGGTGGGGGCGGGGAGCAGACTGAGGGCCCCAAAGGTGAGGATGACACCTGAAAGGAATCTGCATTCACAGCTCTCTCCAACCACAGATGTGAAATGGAAGCAGCTCCCGGAAGCGGTGGGTGGGGGACAGGAGACGCCTCTAACACGGCTCTGTGAGGACAGCAGTCACTGCTCCTCACCCACCCCTGACCTCTTCTGCACGCCTAACATCTGTAGAGGTAGCTGCATGGCTGGTGGCAACCACAGTCCATGCCCATGCTGGAATGTGGGGCTGGGAGGGTACAGATCTGGGGTTGTTAGAATGAACCCTTCGGAAGCCAAGACTGAACTGGGACTTCACTGTCCTAAAGGCAAAGTTAAAACACCATGTGAACAACAGTGACACCACTGAGGAGGCAGATGGCATAGGAGTAAAGAGCCCAGGGCCTGGAGTCAGGCTATCTCAGGTTAAATCCTTTGTTGTCACTGACTTGGGCAAATGACTAAGTTCTCTGTGCCTTGGTCTCCAAATTACGAATTTTTCTGAGCTTTCATAAAATGGAGATCATGTTAACATGTACTTTCACACATACTTGAAGTGTTCTTGTGAGGATTAGAAGGGTGAATACATGTAAACTGCTTAGAACATTGCCTAGCACGCAGTAAATGCCAGCTATGATGACGAGGGACAACAACGGGACAACAGTAACACTCGAGGTGACTCCAGGACTCTGTGGTGGAATAGTCATTACAGGGCACAACCAGGAAACCTGGGTTCCTCAGAAACCTGGTGTCTGCAGGACTTGGACAGCAGTTTGCTCCCATTAGTGGTCACTTGGGTGAGTCAGACAGTCCCTGCCCCTCCCCTCCGCAGGACCAACAGAGGGGCTGGCCCTTCTGTCCCTGTCTCCCCACCCCCTGGACCCTCCTCAACCCTCACCCCCCAGACAGCCAGCCTCTGCCTCTCCCTCAGGGGCTTGCCCATGATTCCTTCCTTTCTTCACCTATTCCTGGCCTTCTCTCCTCTTTAGAGCTGCCACCCACCCCGACCCCAGCCAATACAATCCCACATTTTAATCTCTTCTATTCAGCAGACTGGGCTCCCCAGGTGGTGCTAGTGGTAAAGAATCCAGCTGCCAGTGCAGGAGATATAAGAGACTTGGGTTTGATCCCTGGGTTGGGAAGATCGCCTGGAGGAGGGCACGGCAACCCACTCCACTGCTCTTGCCTGGAGAATCCCATGGACAGAGGCGGGCTACAGTCCATGAGGTCACCATGAGTCAGACATGACTGAAGTGACTTAGCATGCACACACATTCAGCAGAGGAACGTCTGTGATGCACATGCTGGGCACTAAAGACACAGCAGTCAACAAAACAAAACTGCCTGCCCTCAGGGAGCCCTGCAATCTGGTAGGGGAGACAGACGATAAACAAGACAAAGAAGTGAACTATATAGGATATTAGAAGGCCACGGTGTCAAGAAGAAAAGTGAGGGAGGGAACTGGAGGAATGTGGGAGAAAGGTACAACTTAACATAAGGTGAAAAGTTGACATGTAAGTCAAGTTTTGAAAGCAGTGAGGGAGTGAGCCACATGCTGATATTTGCAGGATCAGCATTGCAGCAATATAGGGCCAGCAAGTGCAAAGGCCCTGAGGTATGATCCTAGCCAAAGGCATTGAAGCAAGGATAGCTCAGGCAAGCTGGAGGAATGTCAAGAAGGTGCTGGTGCCTGAAGCAGAGTGAGCAAGAGTCAGCAGTGCAGGACAGCACATGGATCATGTAGAACCTTATCGCAGTTTTAAGGACTTTGGCTTTTACTGTGAATGAGGTGGGGAGACACGGAGGGTTTTAAGCAGAGGACTGATGTAACAGGACTTGCATACTTTTAAAGAACACCTCTCACTGCTGTGTTGAGACTAGGCAATAAGGAGGCAAGGGTGGAATCATGGAGAACAGTTAGGAAACTACTAGAATATTCCAGGTGAGGGCTGATGGGGTGTTGACCCATGGTGCTAGCATAGGATCTGCAAGATACATCTCTCTACCAGAAGGGAGAACTGATAGGATTTGCTAATGGACTGTCTGTGGGACAGACCACCTGACCTGCCTCTTGAGAAATCTGTATGCAGGTCAGGAAGCAATAGTTAGAACGGGACATGGAAAAACAGACTGGTTCCAAATAGGAAAAGGAGTATGTCAAGGATGTATATTGTCACCCTGCTTATTTAATTTATATGCAGAGTACATCATGAGAAACGCTGGGCTGGATGAAACACAAGCTGGAATCAAGATTGCTGGGAGAAATACCAAAAATCTCAGATATGCAGATGACACCACCCTTGTGGCATAAAGTGAAGAAGAACTTAAGAGCCTCTTGATGAAAGTGAAAGAGCAGAGTGAAAAAGTTGGCTTAAAGCTCAGCATTCAGAAAACAAAGATCATGGCATCTGGTCCCATCACTTCATGGCAAATAGATGGAGAAACAGTGGAAACAGTGGCAGACTTCATTTTGGGGGGCTCCAAAATCACTGCAGATGGTAACTGCAGCCATGAAATTAAAAGACGCTTACTCCTTGGAAGGAAAGTTATATGACCAACCTAGACAGCATATTAAAAAGCAGAGACATTACCTTGCCAACAGAGATCCGTCTAGTCAAGGCTATGGTTTCTCCAGTAGTCATGTATGGATGTGAGAGTTGGACTATAAAGAAAGCTGAGCGCAGAAGAATTGATGCTTTTGAACTGTGGTGTTGGAGAAGACTCTTGAGAGTCCCTTGGACTGCAAGGAGATCAAACCAGTCCATCCTAAAGGAGATCAGTCCTGAATGTTCATTGGAAGGACTGATGTTGAAGCTGAAACTCCAATAGTTTGGCCACCTGATGTGAAGAGCTGACTCGTTTGACAAGACCCTGATGTTGGGAGGGATTGGGGGCAGGAGGAGAAGGGGACGACAGAGGATGAGATGGTTGGATGGCATCACCGACTCAATGGACATGAGTTTGAGTAAACTCCGGGAGTTGGTGATGGACAGGGAGGCCTGGTGTGCTGCAGTCCATGGGGTCGCAAAGAGTCGGACACGACTGAGCGACTGGACTGAACTGAAGAACTGTCTGTGGGATGTGAGAAAAAGAGTCAAGGATGACTCCAGGTTTCTTGTCTGAGGGACGAGAGGACGGCATTGCCATTTGCTGCACTGGGGGAGGCTGTGGAGGAGCAGGCCAGGAGAGCTGGGTTTGTACCTGTGAAGTCTGAGATGCCAATTAGACACCCAGGTAGAAATGCCAAGTAGATGGTCAGAGATGTGAGCCTGGAGTTCAGATTGGATATGAGAGGCTGGCTGGAGCTACCAACAGGGGAGTGCTCAGGAGGTGGAAGGTATTCAATTCCATGATCCTGAAAGAGGGGACAGAGAAGAGGTCGAAGGACAGAGCTGGGAAACAGGAGAACAATGGGCAGAGGAGCAGCCAGTAAGATGGGACGACCCAGGAGAATGCAGTGTCCCGGAACTCCAGAGAGGAGAGAGTGATAGGTCGGGCTAAAAGCTGGAAGAATGATGCACACTCAGAGCTGACTGCTGAGGGAACCTGGGAGCTGTGTGTGACACTGTGTGTGACAATTGGGGTGAAGCTAGGGGTGGACAGTTTACCCAAGAAGAGGGATGAAGATGGCATGTAGAGTCAACATTTCCCGGAGTTCTGCTCTTGGAATAAGAGAAGTGGGGTGATAGCTGGAGGTTGGGGGAAGGGATCAAGAGAGGACCTTTTTAAGATGAGAGAAATAACTCTATATTTGTATGCTAATGGGAATGATCCAGGAGAGAGGGGAAAATTGGCCAAGCAGTATTTACACTAAATTGTATTTTACTCTAGAGCGTGCTCGGAGCATGGGTGATTTTTGTTTTCTCCTTTGTGCTTTCCCCTATTTTCCGAATTATCTACCATGAATATTTATTAATTTTGTAATCAGAAAAAAAGCCATTAAAATCCACAGAGCTGATTGCTCAAGTGAAGCCTTTCCATGGTGACTCATCCCAGGGAAAAAAAAAAAAGAGAAAAAAAACCAAAGGGCTAAAAAGAATGAGGAGGTGAAGAAAAATTAAATGCAAATAGAGCTCACTCAGAATCAGATAATTTCTTTTCTGGCCCACTGCAATTTCCTCACCACCCTCCTGCCTGTCAGTCTCTCCCTGCTCCTGTCCCCAACTCAACACTGTCAACATTGTCACTGTCAGAAGGATTTTTCTTAAATGCAAATCTGATCATGTCAGAGCCCTCCGAAGGCTCCCCCACGGTTTTCGGGATTTTCTCTCGACCTTTTCACCTGGTGGAGGGTGCCCTTTGTGCTCTGGTCTGGCCTCATTGCCAATCATGGGCCCCTTCCCCTCCCCGGCCCTCCCTTCTCCTGCTCTTCAGCCACACCGTAATTGCCGCCTTCTCAGAGCCTCAGAGCGACCATGCAGTGCCTCTTGTACTCGCTCCCATAGCAACCTGCTCCACTCCATCAGCGCATCATCCACTCCATTGTAATCACTGATTTACTCCCCTCCGCTTCCCCACCCCCACAGCACTCCAGCTCCCCTGGATACAGGGACTGGATTTCTTTATCTTTGTTTTTCCAGTACCTTGCTTAATACCCAGCACACAGTTGGCATCTCTGTATCTGTGGGTGGAATGAATGAGTCCACCTAGTCTATCTCAAGCAGCTTTCTGATCACAAGACAGGAGGGAGTAGGGGGCACTTCCCTTCCTCAAAAATCTCCAGCATCTCCGGCCAAGGTGAAAGCTGGGATCAAGGTTTTTCACACTTTCTCTCAGCCTGGTACTAACCAGCAAACATACCCTCTTTCCTTTCCTTCTCACAACCATTAAGTGAAGTAACATTTACTAGCGCTGTGCTGTGCTTGGTCACTCAGTCATGTCTGACTCTTTGCAACCCCATGGACTGTAGCCCACCAGGCTCCTCTATCTATGGGATTCTCCAGGCAAGAATACTGGAGTGGGTTATCATGCACTCCTCCAGGGGATCTTCCCAACCCAGGGATGGAACCCAGGTCTGCCGCATTGCAGGTGGATTCTTTACTGTCTGAGCCACCTGGGAAGCCCAAGAATACTGGAGTGGGTAGCCTATCCCTTCTCCAAGGGATCTTCCCGACCCAGGAATCGAACCGGGGTCTCCTGCATTGCAGGCGGATTCTTTTCAGCTGAGCTACCAGGGAAGCCATTTTCTAAGTCCTACCTAAATGGCAGGCCCTATGGTAGATGCTGGAGTATAAAGATAGATAAGGCAAATGATTCTATACCTTGAGGGGTTTGGGGAGGGGACTCTTGAGACAAAGACCAATGTATTAATCAGGTCTCTCTGGGAACGTTTTTCCTGAACCTGCCAATAGAGCAATTCGTTCAGCACACAGTTGCTGAGGGTCCCGTGCAGGAGACACTATGCCAAACACTGGGGTGAGAAGATCCAGAAGACAGAAAGCAATCGGGCCTGTGCGTCAATAACTAAACCATGAGACTGGAGGCCAGCAAACTGAGTGGTGCAAAGCCCTTCCCTCCTGTTAATGCCTCTGAGTTTCCCTCCTCATGGACACCTTCCCCCATCATCACCATAAATCAACTCAAAACAGCAGCCTCCCCCCAGCCCCAGCTTCCTGGAAGCCAAAATGTGATCTCAAGTACCACAATCAGTACTTGATGCATTGCAGACAGAGCAAGTTGCTGGTGAAAATCCTGCCTGACTGGGTTAGCACCCAGAGTCCAGGGCATTCTACCAAGAGGCAGTGAAAAGCTCCTCTTTCCCTGTCCTTAAAGGGAATCCAAGACTGGGGGTGACAGGAGAGGACAGCCCCGGAGGAGCCAGTGATGCAGGGAGACTCCCAGGTGCCTCTGGGACCACTCCTGATACACAAAAATCAACAGAAAAATTTTAGAGACCTTTTCATATCTGTTTGCCAAATAATGCAGAGTCTCCAGGGCAGGGCAGACGCAGGGAAATGCAAACTTTGAAATGCAGGCACGGGCGGAAAATAAGAATTGAGCACTGAATTTTTTGATGTGGTAGCCTCTCTTGTCTACGGGAGTTTCCCCATTTATGTTTGTCAGGGATTTAATTGGGCAAAGAGCCTACTCCCATATGTTGAGCAGGAAACAGATGTGCCTGAGGAGGAGGAAAGGTCTTTGAATGGACCAGAGTGCCCCACCCCTGTGCTTGCATGAAAAGGAATGCACCTAATGCGTTTATCCCCTGGCAGGCGGTGAGTGTGTGCACTCCGGGGACTGTGTGTTCCCACACTCAGAGCCCGTAGAGGAGACTGGCGGCAGCACAACATGGCTGGGCAGGAACCTGTGTGCATACAAATCTGCAGGTTCGCAACAGCATCTGCAGAGGGGTGCAGCCAGAGAGGTCCAATCCAGTGATGCCCCACAAGAATCATTTTAGGAAAGAGGCTCCTTGCAGGTATTCTGGAAGACAGATCAATTAAAACAGAATTTCATGATGTTCAGAAAAGATGCCGTTAAGACACAGCAACGAGTGAGGGTGGGGAGAGAATGGGGTGCCTGGAATGAAGTCTCCCTTCACCCTCACCAAGGGCAGGTCTGTAGTCACTTTCTCCCAGAACTGTTCTTCTGGGAGAGTCCTGCCCGGGAGAGACGCCCGGTACTGAGAGCCGGCGTTGGAGGTGGCAGGAAGGGAACCACAGCAGGGTTCACAGGAGCGTCTTGGCTCAGCTCTTCCTGCTTCTCTGGAGTGAAGGAATTCCCTGCTATCGAATGGGTGAGACACACCAGGACAGGAAGGCGCAGTCAGAAAAGCAGAGGGAGCCGTCCAGAAGAGCCCTCCCCGCCCTCAGCGCCTAGGAGAGACCTGAGCGGCTCCCTCCTGCCTCTCTTCTCCCTGTCTTCTCCTTTGCCATGCCTCCATAAGAGAACTCTTAAAAACACAACAAACTAGTGAATATAACAAAGGAGAAGCAGATTCACAGATCTAGAGAACAAACTGGCGGTTAGCTAGTGGACTGCAAGGGAACAAGACAGAGGCAGAGGAGTGAGGAGCAGTGTGAGTGCGAGTGTAAGATAGGCCCTGCGACGTGGTGTACAAGGCATACAGCCAATAAGTTTTGTAGTTACTATAAGTGGAAAGCAACCTTTAAAACTGTATAAAGTTTAAAAAAAATTTTTTTTTCGTTGAAGAGGGCTCCACAAGCTACCCTGACATTACCACACTGTGAATTATGAACTCTTTCTTAGATTTTTCTTACATTTAAATTTTTTAGAAAGATCTTTTTTAGATTTAAATTTTCTTTGACTAGTGTGAGGTTTCATTCCTTTCCTGGAAGGTTCACAAAAATGCAGATGGAACTCCAGAAAGAAAACATCCATTTTAGCCTTGGGTGTTTTTTCTCCAGGTTGGGCCCAAACCTGCAAGGGAGGTGAACGTGAGTCCCTCAGCCTCAGTGTTGGGGCAGGACCTCACCTGGATGTCCTTTATCATGATGTTGTAAGCAAGGCCGTGAGACTCCAGGTAAGCTTTGACGTCTTTCAATTCAGAGAAGGGAACCCTCATGTCCACAGGGAGGCTGGGCCTGGCTGGGCCACGCCAGAAGTCCACCTTGGTCACAAAGGAGAAAAAACAATAGGCACGTGTATCACACATCCTGCAGGGACCCAGAGAACCGATAATCTTCTCTTACATGGTTGAAAGGGCCCTGGTTCCAAAATGAAACCCCTAAGGCAGAGCAGAAAGACAGAGACAAACAAAACCCCCAGGTCATGGAGTTTCCTTCCAAAGGTAAGATGGCTTATCATCTGGGACATTCACATGGTCAAGAACACTGGGGAGAAGAGGGAGACATCACTGCCCCCGAGCTCTAAAGGGGTGGGAGAGGCCCGACCTGGAGCCCCGTGCTGTCCGATTTGCAGTTTGTAAAAGGGAGAGAATTATTGTGAAGTGTGCTGAGTCCTGGTTGATAGGGGCACTCACACAAATAAGATGGTGGGCTTTGGGGCACATCCAGAAATATCTGGTTGTTTCAACAGCCCTCAGGCCAAACCCTTATGTATTGAAGAAAACGTCTTGCCTAGTGGAATACTTGCGGAGGACACACATTCTCAGAAACCAGGGCTCAGGCTGAGGGACGAGCCCAGATAAAACAGGTTTGCCAAGCTAAGCCATTTCAGGCGGGAAGCAGATGTGTCCCGTGCGTGCGGCATGTTATCCCACCCAGAGACTCATGCACCTCTCGTGTGGCTTTAGGACCTTCCAGCCGTTTTCAGAGCAGCCCTCCCTTACAGGGCAGAGGGGAAAGCCAAGCAGGGCTGTCCCACATTCTGGGCCAGTGTTCCCAGCCTCTCCTGAAGAGGAGCCACACTTGATTCTCCCCCAGCGCTGTCATCTCCGGCAGGCACACCCAGAGGGCCAGGTTTGGGGTGGAGGGAATGGGACAGGGAACCGAGGGTACAGGCCGCTGTGAGGGAGAAGAGGACTTGGCCCCAAGACCCGCGGATTCCTCACCTTCTGTGGCTTCAGGCCCTCCAGATCCCTGAGAAGTGAAAGCTGCTTCTCATTTTTAGCCAGGATTCGAAGAACCTGGTCACTGGAAAGACACAGAGGGGACTGAGGGAGCTTCTCAGAGGGGTTCCTGAAAGGCTGTGCTGCCTGGAGGATGCAGAGTGGAAAAGAGAACCTGGCAGGAGAGCTGGAAGGTGAGAGGACCCCTGAGCAGAAGGACCTGTAGCTCTGGGAAGCTCCAAAGTCTGAGGCCACGGGGTCTCTCCAGATCCAAAGATAGGCCACCTGGGGACTCAATAAAGCCTGTCAGTGCTGCTGATGAACCCAATGCCAAGACAGGGGAAACAGGATGGATAAGGAATGTGGTGGTAGAGAAGGGAGGAAGAAAAAAAAGGAATGAAGGAGAGAAAAGAATAGATAAAGGGAGCTGAGGTACCGATGGCGGCCCCATGTACTCTTTGTACAAGGGTCCAGGCCATGTCTGCCCCAACCTTGTGCCCCCCTGCCTTCTCCCAAGAGCTGGAGGACATGGAAGACATGAATCTCACCCTACCTCACAGGTGGAAGCTGAGCCCCTTCCCATCCCCCTGGAGGGGGTGGGAGCCAGGGTAACTGTGCAGCCTGCAGTGTGACTTCTGGGGTCTGAGCCGGCGATGGCCATGGCTCCCTCCCTGACCGGCTCTGATACCCTGGATGATGAACCACTCCCCCCCCCCCCAAGCTTGCATCTCCTCTTCTTCACTATGGAAATACTATGGAGTGCTCACTTTGCAGGACCTTTGGAAGGCTGATAAATCATGTCTGTAGAGGGCCTGATATGTAATATTCACACTTAATTTTACTCAAAGGAGGACAATACCACACCCACACACTAGGAACATATAGTCTTTGGGGGGTTATGACTTCTTAAAGAATCAGAGGAAAGTTATGAACACTGGAGAAAAGTAGATACACACAAAATTTTACACATGGTTTCAGGGGATTCTTGGATTCTTGGGATTCATCCAGACTAAGAACTCTAGATTTGGGGAGGAATAATAAGACAGCTGCACATCCTGCCCTCACACATGAAATTGGGAGGGGAAGGAGTAAGAAGTGGGTTCAGGATGGGAAATGAAATCCTGAATCCCTCTGCCCTGATCAGGTCCTGCTGGGCCACCAAGTCACCTGGCTCCCGCCAATCCTCTCTCCCACTAAGGAGCAGCCACTCACCCTGTGAAATTCATCTGGCCCAAAGCTGCTGCAAGGATAAAGCTGCAGGCCAGGAGTGTCTGCCTGCCCACAGGGGACAACCTGGGAACCACGCCTCCTCCAGGGGAACTCTGCATGCTTCTTCCTCCAGGCGAACTTCAGGGGTTCTCCTTGCACACAGGCATGGCCAGGCCTCAGGACAGCAGAGCACCTAAAAGCCGGCAGGCCCAGCAGAGAACATGCGTTAGGCTCTCTCTGGGGAGACCCTGCATGGGACTCCCACATGTCAGGCCTTCCAGAGGTGGGGCGTCCCTCCCCACTTCTAGGCGAGTCCTCTCCTGGGAAGGTGCGGGGGGGCAGGGGTAGGGAAAGAGGAAGTCAAGGCCTTTAGCTGTTTTCCTTCCCAGAGGTTTACTGGGCCAGCCTCTCATGAATATCGAATCCTCCATCTCCAGAGAAAGACTGAGAGAAGTCATAGGCCCAAGGAAATCGCTCCTTTCCAGTCTCCTGCTAATCTCTTCTTTGTGCTCCTTCTCCCTCCCCATCCACTCACACATATGATCCTTGAACATAAAGGTGTGGATGCCATGGAAACAACACCGGCTTTAGACAGAGCTGGGCACTCACTTCCTGTCTAAAAGATCTGGGGCAACTGACCTAGTCTCTCTAAGTCTCAATTTACTCATCAGTCAAATAGGGTTAATAATATCTCCCCTCCCTACCTCACAGGGTTTTCTGGGGGGTATTAGATGAGACAACTTGGGGGAACTGGCTTGGCAAAGCCTGCAAAATAGAAGGTCTTATTATCTCAAAGCATTAGCTCTTAGTCACAGCTGCATCTTAGGTCAGGACTCTAGCTGCAGTGGAGAGAAGGGGAGAGAAGAGAATGGAGTGAGGAACAAAGGAAATATCTATTCTATGAGAAGGAATTCAGTGAAGGGTCCCTTTTCGCTGTCTTCAGGTGGTCACCATTATGCCAGGATAGGTAGTGCATTTTCTGCTAGACATGAAGGTCACTGCAGTCATTATTATAGTTCTCAACAGAGAGCAGAGTCAATTTCTCAGTCTGCTAAAGCCCCACACAGCCCCCTTTATGGTCTGGGAACAGTATGAATAAAGCAGAGTCCAGCATACAAAGCAATCATATTAGAAGGAGAAAGTGAAAGATGATGCCTGAATGGTAAATGATGAATCTAACAGAAAATCCGCAGGAGGTGGAGGAAAGGCAGAGACTAAATCCAACAAAGTTGTTCAGCAGAGGACGTCAACAAAAGGCCACTTAACTGTCACCGGCGATTCTCAGAAGCCCCCCTCCCCATCCATGCTTTCCCAGAATGGCCAATTAACCGGCCATGTGTGCAGAGAGGAGAGCTCTTTTATTGAGAGAATGCCCTGCTCCCACACCCCGCCGGACCTACTCCATTATCTCGCAGTTCAGCTGTTCAGACATGCCAAACTCTCCTAGAACCCTGGCTTTGAGAACTCTCGGACTGAAACATTAGCAAAGAGTTTAAGGACCTAGAAAAGAAAGCAATTAGACTTTCTACTCAAGTAACATTCAGCGTCAGTAGAAATTTGGAATAAAAGAATATACTAGTAAACAATAGCTCAGGAATTTAAAAGAAAAACAGTGGGATGGTACTAGTCACCCAAAGTACCCAGCATCTTCTTGTTCAAAAGCATCATTATAAGTCACTAATAATAAGACAACCCCTGCACTTGCTTTAGGGGTGGGGAAAGAGACAGAGAGAGATCGAGAGCAAGAGCAAAAGAGAGACAGAGGCACAGTTAAGAATTCTTGAGAATTCTACGGCAGCACATGCAATAGAACTTTCTGTGATAATGGAAATGTTCTACGTCTGCAGTATCCAATAGGATAACCACCAGTGGCTAGCATGACTGAGGAATTCCAATTTTTAATTAGCTTTAGTTGATTTAAATAATTTAAATGGCCACATGTGGCTAATGAGTGCCATATTATAAGACAGCACAGTTCTGTGGGAATTCACCAGCCCTAAGTACTGCCTCCATGGCTGGATCTGAAGCAGACACACACAGCTGTGTTTAATACCTAACACTGGCTTCTCACTCAAAATTAATTACTCATTAATTAATTTTTATGTGTAGACATTAATTAGACATTAGACAATGTCTAATTAAGTAGACACTATTTACTCAATAGATGCTTACTGAATACCTACTATGGGCCAAGCACTTGCTAAGGTGTGGAAATAAAATAGAGTGATACAGATCTGGCCCTTAGGTTTCTATTGGGGTAAGTAGACAATTGAACAGCGTACAAATAAATGTGAAAATATAGCTGATGTATGTGTTACAAGGGGAAGGTACAATGTGCCAGAAGGACAGGTAGCATAGATTCCATATAGACTGAAGATGCAGGGAGAGTTACTCTAAAGAAGTTGTTAGAAGGACTTTTACCTCCTGCCATATACCTGACCAACCCTACCCAAATGAAATAAGTAAAATGCTAGATAAAATATTTTTAATACAACTTTTCTTAATGCCTCACTGGGTTGGCATGAAAATAAGAATGCCAAAAGATGTAAAAGCAAGACCCATGAAAGGTAAGCAAACTTTTCCCATGAAGAGTAGAGATCTTTCAACTCTAAAGAGTTCTTGATCTTCCTCCTTAGAAGAATATTCCTTGTATCTAGGGTCATTTTCCTCCCACTTGATATTTGAATGTTTCCTTTAGTGGAAAAAAAAAAGCTCTCTTTTTATTTGTTTGAAAATTCTTTGCTTTAATTCTTGAATAAATTCTAGGTTGATTATTGTTTTTCTCGCAACACACTGAAAACATTATCCCACAGTCTTCTAACTTCCACTTTTGCAGTTAAAAGGTAATCAATTAGTCTATTTACTATTCTTTAGTATATGATCTTACCTTTGGTTGCTTTCAAGACCTCTTTGTCTTTGATGTTCTGTAGTTTTATCTTCATGTATTCTTTAGATACACAATAATGTGTCTAGGTACAAATTTCTTTTGGTTTATCCTGCTTGAGATTGGATTCCTATACCTGGGGATAGCTATCTTTCCACTATTCTCATAAATTTTTCAGTCATTATACTTTTTAACATTGGCTTTTACCCAATCTCTTTATTACCTTCTGGAATTTTATTAGGCATATGTTTTGTGCTCTCATTCTATCCTCTAAGATGTAGTCTTTCTATCATATTCCTATTTCATTGTCTCTCTGGGCTACAATCTGGATAATTTACTTATATTTAATACTGTTTCTTTAGTCCAGTTAACTGATTCTCTCATCAGCTGAGCTTAATCTGTAATTTAATCAATCTGCTAGATTTTTAACTTTCAATTTATATAGTTCATCAATTCTGAAACAACTTTTCTCTCAGATTTAAACACCCCTGCAATCCAGGAGCATCTTATAATCAGTGGCATCTTGAATGATAATTGGCAGTGTTTTTGATGGCCCATAAAATTATGCTGCATCTTACAATCTTATTTTATAGTCAGCACAATATGGTATTCCTTTTTCATTTTTTGGAAGTTCTATTTGATTCTTTTTGAGCCCAAAAGACTTGAAATTCTTATCTACTTTAGAACCTCTTGTTTGTTTTTTTAAACTTATAAGACTTAGTAATTTTAGAATCTGTGTCAGATAACTGCAGTATCTGAAGATTGCCGGTCTATGTCTACTGCGTATTATTTCTGCTGGTTCTTATTCAAAGTGCATTGTTTTCTTGTGCCATCTATCTGTGAGTCAATCATTTTCTTTGGACCTTTATCTGTGGAATTCCTTTGAGGCCTAGATTGAAGTTGATCTCCTCCAGAGAGGATTTGTGTTTACTTTTATGAGTTGCCGGGGCGGGCGGGGGTGGGGGGGCACTACCAACGTGAGATCACTCTAAATTATTTGCTTGAGTTACTTTGGACAGCATAGTTAGCATAAATGTAGACCACAGACTCATGCAGAGGCTTACTTATTGTTATGAATTCTAGGAAAATACTTTTCTCTGGATTGCTTAACATCAATACTTTAAATCCTACACAATAAAGCAAGTTACTTCCAAGTGGATAATCAGAATTAGTGTTTAAGTGTTTTAACCTAGAACTGTTGGAAGAAAGGGTAGATAGTGATAATTTTCTAGACGTCAATTAAGTATGTATGTTCAATTTGCTAAAGCAGTAACTTCCAAACAGGTAGAAAGGGTAAAGATGAAATAAAATACAGGGGGAAAAATAAATCAAAAGATGAGAAAGGAAGGTTAAGAAGGCAGGGGGTAAAAGTAGGACAAAGAGAGCATAAAAAGAAGAAACTTACCTAAATATATATTTCAGTTTAAATGTAAATGATTTTAACTCTCTAGTACAAGACAAAAATTATCAGAATAGATTTTTTTAACCTAGCTATATATGTTCACACGAGCTATGCTAAAAGCATAAGAACTAAAGAAACTAAAAGTCAAAAGTGGGGGGGGGAAAGATATGTCAGGTAAATGTTAACTAAAAGAAAATATCTGTAGCTTTATTAATATAAGATAAACATCAAGGCAAAAGGCACTATCAGAAACAAGAGGGTCACTACTACTTTCAATTTCCCAAGAATTTTAACATATAAAAATATTTAGGAATTATTCTAACAAATAATGTGCAATCCTTCCTGAAGATAATTATAAAGCTTTACTGAAAAATGCTAAAATTTGAAATAAATCTGAAGATATACTTTATCGTAGGATAAGAAAATTCAATGTCATAAAATTACATTCTTCCCAAATAGATTTAGAGATTCAATATAATTCCAATCAAAAACCCAACAGCCCACACAACTTCAAAAGCTGATGTAAATGTATATGAAAAAATAAAGGCCGTAAGAAGAGTCAGGCCAATCCTGGAGAACTAATTAGGAGAACTTTCTATATCAGACACTAGTACATATTATAAAACTATATGAGCCTGTGCTCTAGAGCCTGAGAACTGCAACTACTGAAGCCCATGTGTCCAAGAGCCTGTGCTCTGCAACGAGAAGCCACTGCAATGAGAAGCCACAGCATCGCAACTAGAGAGTGGCCCCCGCTCGCCACAACTAGAAAAAGGCCCACACAGCACTGGAGCCCCAGCGCAGCCAAAAATAAATAAGTAAGTACAAATTTAAAAATAAAACCAAACTATAGTAATTGAGATGGCATAGTATTGGCACAGATAAACAGAACATAACAGAAACAAACTCAAGCATATTTGGAAACTTTTGTTTTTCTGCAGACTTGGCACTGCACGTCATTGTGGAACAGAAAGACTACTCAGTAAATGTTGCTGAGACAACCATAGATCTATATGAGGAAAATGGCATTAAATCTCAATCCTACCACATACAAAAATCAGTTCCAGGTAGATTAAAATACTTAAATGTAAAAGACAAACTATAACACTCTCATAAGACAACATAAACAATATTTTATGACATTGGAATAGGTAATAATTTTTCTAAATAAGAAGTGAAAGGAAAAAAATATAAAACAAAACTATAAAGTTTCCCATAAAGGGAAAAAATGAGTAAAATCAACTACATTATATTTAAGAACTTTGCAACAGAGAATAGAAAATAAGCCTCAACCTGAGAGGATTTTTTGGTAATACACAAAACTGGAAAACAATATCCATGATATAAAAAGAACATCTGTGAATCATTTTTTAATGGGCAAAGAACACAAAAATCGATTTCTCAAAAGAAGACTCACAAATGATCTATAAACATATGAAAATTATACTTAGTAATCAGGGAAAAGAAAATTAAAACCACAATGAAATTATCATATCATACAAGCCAAATTGTCAAGAGTTAAACGTCAGTCAATACCAAGAGTTGAGGGCAAGAGCACCTCTCATCACTCCTGGTACAGCTTTAAAGTGCTGAAATCACTTCAGAACAGAGTTGTTACCTAGTAAAGCCGCATATCCTACACCCGAACAATTTCACACCCAGCTATACGCCCCGAAGAAACTCTTGTGCCTGTGCAGCAAGATTTATATCCAAGACTGTATTTCTAAAATGGAGACGTAGCTGTAATACAACAGAGGAGAGAAAATGAACCAATTACAGCTACATGCATCCAGCAGACAAACCTCAAAACAGCGATGTTGAGTGAAAGACGCCAAATTGGAACATGCACTGTATGTTTCCATTGTGTATGTTCAGACAGGTAAGACAGAACAATATATTGTCCAGGAATAAGTGCACAGCTGATATTACAAGCAAAAGGAAGGAAATTATCATCATGGATTTGTGGTTTCATCTGGGGGAAGGGAAGGGAGTGCAAAGAGGCTTCTAAGTTGTGTTTGTTCTTGTTAATGCTCAGTGGTGGGTAAAAGAGTTAATTTTAACAGGCAATGAAAGTTTTACACAGGCTCTTGTACATATACTTCATTTTTACTATGATATGGGAAAGCTAAATTCTTATTTTTCATAGTGAGAAATCAATAGAAAATGCCTAAAACTTAAAAAAGCAAGAAGTAGCAATATAAACACCACATCGAGGTTTATGGATGTGAATGTCAAGGCTAAAAGAATTCAATTTGGTTTTGCTGGAGAGCAAGACATGGGAAGAAGGAATGGGGAGCAGGACTCAGCTGCTTTTTACAAGTCTTGTAGAACTACTTGACTCTTTAAACCATGTGCTGTAAAATTGATTTAAGTAAAAATGAAGTTTTAGAAGTGGCATTTGATACCTAGAATAGTCAAATGCATAGAGACAGTAGAATGGTGGTTACTGAGGGCCAGTGGGGTAAAGGGTCATAGGGGTTAGTGGCTAACAGGTTCAGAGTTTCGGCTGGAGAAGATGACAAGTTCTGGAAATGGATGGTGCCGATGGTTGTAAACATGTGAATGTTCTAAATGCAACTAAACCATAAACTTAAAAATGATTAAAGTGGTAAATTTTGTGTTATGTATATTTTACCACACACAAAAACACTTAAGCTCAAAACAAAAAAGAGAGACTGGAATTTGAGCTAAGTTAGGCAGAGTATGAAGGAGTTAATTATCCAAGGCAGGGTGAAGAGGTTGTAGGAAATCTGATTCTTGCCCCGGATCTTTTCTTCATTAAAAGTATTAATTCCCACTTCTGGTTAGAGACCTCCCTAAGGATCTCCAGAGATCACATGAGGTGCTCCAACATTTCCAAATAAAATTTACAAACTAAATTATGTTTAATTTCCAAAATTCCTCCCTGGGTGCTTAATGGAAATAAATACATCAAATGTAATCTTAAAAAACAGAAAAACTCAAGTATCATTATTCACAGTACAAAAGGATTCTTTGACTAACAAGAGGATTTACTACAGTCGCTTAACATAGCTCCCCCAGGACACTCAAAATGTGATTTAATTAACACAAAACAGGCTTATCCCACCTTTCAGAAATATGCCAAACAGGTGCTTTCAAAGGAAATTGAGAACTGAAAATCCAAGAAAACAATGACCCACCATACAGTGGGTTAAGGCTGCTCTAGCCTAGTTTCTAAATCAACTTTATTATTGAAAAATCCCACACTGGGATCATCCCCGCAAGGGAAGCTGTAGCTGACCAACCATATCTTCAATCACACCTCATGCCTCCCTCTATCATTACACACCATATAAATTTTAATTCTTCACAAGAATTCGTCTAACACGAAACAAGCTCATTGTGGGCTGGGGCTGTGTCATCCATCTGTATGACCCCAGGACATCTGCATACAGCCCAGGCACTGCCCAGGACCTACTTATTGATTGATTATGTTGATCCACTCATTCTACCAACTGCCCAAAGCCTAGGAAAACAAACCCTTCTTTCTTGGCCTTTGTCCTTGCCTGCGTCTACCAGCTCTGCAACCACAAGCTCAGAACCTAAATCTTTGCTCTGTTCTGCTCCCCACTTTTAGTTACTGGACTCCTTTCTTATCACACACAGTCAGAGACTTCACATGGTACCATACTTGAGTATAATCCTTGGATATCAGAGTCTTGCCTTCCCCTCCCCCAGAACTGGTGTCCATCCCCAAACCTACGTCCAGAAGTTGATGACAGGCTCTTGGGTCATCCTCTGCCACATGGCTGCCTCCACTTAGGCACCCAGCTGGTCTCCTCTCTATTGCAGTACACCCTCCCTCTGCCTTACCAGTTCAGCCACCTAATGGGGAGACCCCAGCTCTATTCCATCTCCACTCAGTCCCTGAAGGGGAGAGGGTTTGCCCAGTGACATTCCCCGGCCCTCAGTCCACAGATCTCACCACACTGTGGCTGAGGGTCTGGCCACACCAGGACCACCCAGCAAATGATGATGAGATGTCCCAGATGACAGGACAAGAACTTGCTCCCCAGTGAGGCAGGGGGTTGGCAGCCACCACCCAAGAACCCACTTCCTACTCTTTGGAGGAAAGGTATCTGCAGCCAGGAATGTAGCTGCAGCTAGGGACCACCCCTACAGCTGGGGAGTCCCCTACACAGCCCTGGGAGGAGCGGGTGAAGACCCTACTGTGTGGAAGAAAGGCAAAGGTGACCAGACACCTTCCCTATCTGTGAGCCAGCAGGACCAAGTAGTAAACACTTTAGTCTTTGGCAGGGTGGGGAGGGGTGGGGGAGGGCATGAAGGAAGACAGAGTAAGTATTCTCACTGAATAGTCTTTCTTATATTTAAAACTATGAAAAAGTTTTATACAAAAGTTTTTGTACAAAACTAAGTGGAACTAGATTTGGCCTGCAGGCTGTAGTCTGCCCACCCCCTGGTGTGGTTGAAGAGGCAAGAATTCATTTACAAGACTATTAGAAGCTATTAGAAAGCTCAAGGGAAATCAGAGATGTGCGTTAGAACACTTCTTCAATCAAAGCCAATGATTTCCAAAGCTATAGAAGCCTTCTTCAATCAAAGCCAATGATTTCCAAAGCTATAGAAGCCTTCTTCAATCAAAGCCAATGATTTCCAAAGCTAGGCATTCAACTCCTACTGGGGAGAAAGGAAGAAATTAATGACTTCTAGTGTATATTTTTATCTCAAACTTTTTATTTCAATTTTTGTGTTTTATAAAATACATGATAATACAATGGCATGTATACAGAATTTATAGATATACAATTACATATATTGGGTGTGATGTACTAAAAACTTTTTAATTGTAGGAGTGCAGGGTAAAAAAAATCTGAAGAATGCTGGCCTAATGATCTGGCACTAATTGATTTTGAAAAATCTCACACCGTCATGCCTTTATTTTATGAGTACCTCTTTTCTAACATACTGTTGAGTTTTTTTTAAATTAAAATTTTTATTTAAATCAATGTTGACAAATACTATTTTCCTGATTTTGAAATCAACGTATTATGAGGGGGGGAAAGCTATTTGAGCACTGCTATGAGCAAGGTTCGGGATTCCCAGGTGGCACTAGTGGTAAAGAACTTGCCTGCCAAAGCTGGACGTAAGAGACACGAGTTTAAGCCCTGAGTTGGGAAGATTCCTTGGAGAAGGGCATGGCAACCCACTCCAATATTCTTGCCTGGAAAACTCCATGGACAGAGGAACGTGGCAGACTACAGTCCACGGGGTCACAAAGAGTCAGACATGACTGAAGTGACTTCGCATAGCACAGCATACATCAACAAGGTTCTGCCTTTGGAGTCCAATGTGTGGTCAAGATATTGAACCTTCACTGCTCCTTTTGTCGTGTAGCATTAGAACCATCTTGCCCTATGGCAGGCCTTGGGATCAAGACTTTTTAAGATTACTTCTGGGTCCATGTTTACTTCATGAACCTTGAAGGACTGTGGTCAAGGATCATGCTCTCCTTGACTTACACCAATTGCACAGTAACACTTCCTGTATGTGCTGAATTCAGCCTCTTTCGCAACGGAAGGAGTTGTTGGGGGTGGGGGGGGTGCCTGCAATTTAGCTCCTCACCTTACCTGATTTCATCCAAATGGCTTTATTTGTACATTTTGCCCACATTTTGCAAAAATGGGAAATAACAAACTGCACATTGTAGTGCCAATGATTAAACAGTGGAGATAAACTTGATGCAACTGAGATAAACATGAATGGAAATAAACATTTTGGAAACAAATAGCCTCACTTGGACACTCATTGCATAAACCAGGTAGTTAGGTATTGATTTGGACAGGAAAAAATTAAAACTATAAAAGATGTTTTCAAGGGCACTGAAAGGTCAAATTTTTACCCCAACTTCAAATTAAGTTGGCTTGCCACTGTTTCATGGATGCCAGCAAAAGACACAAAACCCTAGGTCACAAAGGATTTTATTACTCAGGGTAATACCAGCACTAGCGCCAATTCTCTGAGCCCTGTTTTCTACAAAGAGAGTCAAGTGACATCTGCCCAGGCAATATGTCAAATTATAGGAGAGGAATCCTGAGTGTAGGGAACCTGAAATCTTCTTTGATTTCTAGTTTTTTTAATTTGTTAAGTTTTTTAAAAATTTTCTGGTCATACCATGGTTTGCAGGATCTTAGTTCCCTGATCCAGGATTGAACCTCTGTCCTTGGCAGTGAGAACATGCAGTCCTAACCACAGGACCACCAGCTAATTCATGAGATTTTTGTGTGTATATGACCCAGAGTGTGGCTTATCTTCATGAAAGTTCATGAGCGCTTGGGAAGAATGTGTATCCCATTGTTGTTGGATGACGTGTTCCATAAATGTCAATTAGATCAAGTCAATTGATGGTGCTGTTTAGGTCAACCATATTCTTTTTGATTCTCTGCCTGGTTAACTTAAAAATTACTGAAAGAAGAGTTTTGAAATTCCCAACCAGATAGCAGATTTGTCTATTTCTCCTTGCAGTTTTATAGTTTTTGTCTCATTAATTATAACACTGTTAAGTGCAAACATGCTAAGAACTATTATATATTCTTGGAAAGTTAAATTATTTATTGTTATACAATGCCCCTCTTTAATCCTTATAAGTTTCCTTTTTCTGAAGTCCACTTTGTCTGTAATTAAGACAGCTACTACAACTTTCTTTTAACTAGTGTTAACATGGAATAGCTTTCTCCATCACTACACTTTTAACATATCTGAACCTTTATATTTAAAGTGGGTTTCTTGCAGGTAACTTAAAAGTTGGATCTTCTTTATCCAGTTGACAATTTTGGTCTTTCAATTGATGTATTAGACTATTCACATTTAAATTTACTATTGCTATAGTGGGAGTCAATATTACTTGAACACTCACTGGAGTGAACTATTACTGATATAGCCGGATGAATCACAAGCTGGAATCAAGATTGCCAGCATAAATATCAATAACCTCAGATATGCAGATGACAACCACCCTTATGGCAGAAAGTGAAGAGGAACTAAAGAGCCTCTTGATGAAGGAGAAAAAGGGGAGTGAAAAAGCTGGCTTAAAACTCAACATTCAAAAAACTAAGGTTATGGCATCCAGTCACATCACTTCATGGCAAAGAGATGGGGAAACAATGGAAACAGTGACAGACTTTGTCTTCTTGGGCTCCAAAATCACTGCAGCCATTGCAGCCTTGAAATTAAAAGATGCTCATCCCCTGGAAGAAAAGCTATCACAAACCCAGACAACATATTAAAAAGCAGACACATCACTTTGCCAACAAAGGTCCATATAGTCAAAGCTATGATTTTTTCCTGTAGTCACGTATGGATGTGAGAGTTGGACCATAAGGAAGGCTGAATGCCAAAGAATTGATGCTTGGAACTGTGATGTTGGAGAAGGCTCTTGAGAGTCCCTTGGAGTGCAAGGAGAACAAACCATCCGATCCTAAAGGAAATCAACCCTGAATATTCCTTGGAAGGACTTATGCTGAAGCTGAAGCTCCAATACTTTGGCCACCTGATGGGAAGAGCTGACTCAATGGAAAAGACCCTGATGCTGGGAAAGATTGAGGGCAGGAAGAGAAAGGGGTGACAGAGGCTAAGTGAGATGGTTGGATAGCATCATTGACTCAATGGACCTGAGTTTGAGCAAACTCGGGGAGATAGTGAAGGACAAGGAAGCCTGGCTTGCTGTAGTCCATGGGGTCACAGAGAGTAGGACACTACTGAGCAATTGAACAACAACAACATAGTTGTAGTGATATCTACCACAATTGTAACCGTTTTCTATTTGTTATACTTGTTTTTGTTTCTTTTGTTCCTCTCTTTACCTGCCTTCTCTGTTTTTTAAAAAATATATTTATTTATTTATTTGGCTGTGCTGGGTCTTAGTTGCATCCTGCAAGATCTTTAGTTGTGGCATGTAAACTCTTCATTGTGGCACGTGGGATCTAACTCCCTGACCAGGGATCATACAGGACCTCCTGTATTGGGATCACCCACTACTGGACCACCAGAGAAGTCTCACCTTCTCTTGTTTTAATTGAGCCTTTCAAAGAACTACCCTGGTGGCTCAGACGGTAAAGTGTCTGCCCACAATGCAGGAGTTCAGTTCAGTTCAGTCGCTCAGTCGTGTCTGACTCTTTGCGACCTCATGAACCACAGCACACCAGGCCTCCCTGTCCATCACCAACTCCCGGAGTCCACCCAAACCCATGTCCATTGAGTCAGTGATGCCATCCAACCATCTCATCCTCTGTTGTCCCCTTCTCCTCCTGCCCTCAATCTTTCCCAGCATCAGGGTCTTTTCAAATGAGTCAGCTCTTCTCATCAGGTGGCCAAACTATTGGAGTTTCAGCTTCAACATCAGTCCTACCAATGAACACCCAGGACTGATCTCCTTTAGGATGGACTGGTTGGATCTCCTTGCAGTCCAAGGGGCTCTCAAGAGTCTTCTCCAACACCACAGTTCAAAAGCATCAATTCTTCTGCACTCAGCTTTCTTTATAGTCCAACTCTCACCTGGGTTCAATCCCTAGTTTGGGAAGATCTCCAGGAGAAGGAAATGGCAACCCACTCCAGTATTCTCGCCTGGAAAATCCCATGGACGGAGAAGCCAGGTGAGCTACAGTCCATGGGGTCACAAAGAGTCAAACATAACTGAGTGACTTTCTTTCTTCAAAGAATTCCATCTTATCCTCTTCCTTGGCGTATCAAGAATACTTCTTTTAAAAATTATTTTAGTAATTGCCCTAGAATTTGCAATGTATGCTTTTAACTATTCTATGTCTGCCTTCAAACAACATGACTTCACATGTGGTGTGGGTACTTTAGAACATTTTCAGTTTCTTCCTCTTGCCCCTTATAACATTGCTGAAATAGAGTATGTTTCACATATCCATATCCATAAACTGTAATCTAATTGTTACTACTTTTAAAGTTATCTTTTAGATCAATTAAGAGTAAGAAAAATAAAATGTTTTATTTTACCTTCTTTTATTCCTCCCACTTTCTTTATATAGATACTAAGTTTTGCCCTATGTCATTTTCCTACTCCCTGAAAAACTTTAAAGCTGCAATGAATTGCCTCAGATTTTGTTTGTTTGAAAAAGTATTTCTTCTTCACTCTTTTTTTTTTTTTAAAGAAACTTTCATCTTTATTTATTTATGTAATGTCTTAGGCCAGGCTGTGCTTGGCATGCGGGATCTTAGTTCTCCAACCAGGGACTGAACCAGTGCCCCCTGCACTGAGAGCCCAGAGTCTTAACCACTGGACCTAAAGGGAAGTCCCCTTCCTCTTTTTTTTTTTTGCCTCTCTGCTTACCACCCCCTCATTCTTTTTTTTTTTAATGTTGATATTTAATTATTATCCTGAAGAACGAAATGGCAACCCACTCCAGTATTCTTGCCTAGAGAATCCCATGGAGAAAGGAGCCTAGCAGGCTACAGTCCACAGGTAGGCAAGAGTTGGACAAGACTTAGTGACTAAACCATTTAATTATTATATAAGCTTCAGGTGTACAGCATTATAATTCAACATCTGTATATACCATAAAATAAGTATCACAAATCTAGTTACCATTCATCACCATACAGTTGACTCCATTCCCTCTATTTCACCCACCTCTCAACTCCCTTCCCCTCTGGCAGCCCCTAATCTGATCTCTGTTTCTATGAATTTATTTTTGTTTTATTTGTTCATTTGTTTTATTTTTTCAGATACAATATATGAGTGAAATCATATGGTATCTATCTTTCTCTGACTTAGTTCACTTATTTCATAATACCTTTAAGATCTGTCTACGTTGTTGCAAATGGCAAGATTTCTCTTTTTTATGTCTGAGTGTATTCCATTTTGTATACACACATCTTCTTTATCCACGCATCCATCAATGGACACAGGTTGTTTCCTTATCTCGGCTATTTAAATAATGCTGTAATGAATATAGAGGTGCATGTATTTTTTTGAGTTAATGTTTTCATGTTCTCTGAATAAATACACAGAAGTGAAGTAGCTGGGTCAAATGGTAATTCCAGTCTTAATTTTTCTGAGAAACCTCCATATTGCTTTTCATGGTGGCTGTACCAATTTATAGTCCCACCAACGGTGTATGAGGATTCCCTTTTCTCCACACCTTATGCAACATCTGTTATTTCCTGTCTTTTCAGTCATAGCCATTCTAATAGATGGGAGATGATCTCTCATTGTGGTTTTGATTTGCATTTCCCTAATAATTAGTGATGTTGAACATCTACTCATGCATGTTGCCCATCTGTGTGCCTTCTTCGAAAAAATGTCTATTCAGGTCCTGTGCAAATTTTTTTTTATCAAAGTTGCTTGTTTTTTGTTGAATTATATGAGTTCTTTATATATATATATTGGGTTGGCCTAAAAGTTCATTCAGGTTTTCCTTTAAGATGGTACAGAAAACTTGAATGAACTTTTTTGCCAACCCAATATTTTGGATATTAGCCCCTTATCAGATACATGATTTGCACATACCTTCTCCATTCAATATGTTGCCTTTTCAATGTAAGACAGTTTCCTTCACTGTACAGAAGCTTTTTAGTGTGATGTGGTTCCATTTGTCTATTTTTGCTTTTGTTTCCCTTGCCTTTGGAGTCAGATCCATGAGCTATCACTACATGTCTTTGAGTTTGAGTGTTAAGTGTTACTCAGTCGCTTCTGACTCTCTGTGACCCCAAGAACTGTAGCCAGGCTCCTCTGTCCATGGGATTCTACCGGCAAAAATACTGGAGTGGGTTGCCATTCCCTTCTTCAGGGGACCTTCCGGACTCAGGAATCGAAATCACGTCTTCAGCACTGCAGGCAGATTCTTTACCATCTGAGCCACCAGGGACTGCCTATGTTTTCTTCTAGCAATTTTGTGGTTTTAGGTCTTACATTCAAGTCTTTAATCCATTTTGAGTTAACTTTTGTGTACAGTGTAAGACAGTGGTCTAGTTTCATTCTTTTTCATGTGACTATCTAGCTTTCCCAACACTACTTATTGAAGAGACTATCCTTTTTCCATTGTATGTTCTTTGTTTCTTTGTCCTAAATTGTCCTTCCACATATAGGTTTATTTCTGAGCTCTCACTTCTGTTCCATTGGTCTGTGTGTCTGTGTTTGCCAGTACCATATTGTTTTATTATTAGATCTTTGTAGTATAGTTCGACATCAGGGAGCAGGATATCTCCAGCTGTGTTCTTTTCTCAAGACTGTATAGCCTTTTTGAGTCTCTTTCAGTCCTGAAGGATAATCTAACTGGGTAGGAATTCTAAGTTTGTCTTATTTTGTTTAAAATTTTAAATATTTCACTCTTCTTGCTTTCACAGTTTCTGACAATTTCACTGTAATTCTCATGCTTGTTGTTCTGTAAGTAGTAAGGTAATTTTCCCCTTTCTTGCTTTCAAGATTTTTTGTCTTTATTTTTATGCAGTTTGAATATGATGATTATTCTACTATACTGAACAGTAAACAACTGTGTCCTTCACTCCAGAGGGAACATTATCTCCATCCTCCAAAGCTATTTACTGTTCTAACATCCTTGAAAAGATCATCTGGATGTGCAGAAAGACAAGAGATCTATGAAGAATTTATCCACGTATAAAACACTGTGCAAATTGCACTGGAAATTGTGTTCAAAACAGTGTCCTCAGGGAGAATTCCCTGGTGGCCCAATGGCTAGGACTTGATGCTTTCACAACTGTGGTTCCGGCTTCGATCTCTGGTCAGGGAACTAAGATTCCTGCAAGTTGCATGGTGCAGCTGAAATTTTAAAGTGCTCTCAGCCTTGGTTGTCCATTAGTATCAGCTGAGATCTTTATAAGCCAATGCTCACAGATTCTGTTTCAATTGGTCTGGGGTGGAACCCAAGCCATCAGTAGTTTGCAAAACCCCTGGGTGATTCTAATGTAGAACCAGGGTGGAGAACACCTGTCTAAAAGATGCTGAGGTGAGGTATAATTAGTAAATATATTTTTAGCTCAGTGCTTCTCAAAAGTTTACTGGGCATGTGAATTACTTCAATGCAGACTCTGATTCAATAGGTCTGGAGTGGAGCCAGGGATTCTGTTTCTGACAAGCTCCTGGATATAGCCTAATGCTATCATTTGACTCTGAGCAGAAAGGTTACTGGGATTCCCTGGTGGCTCAGATAGTAAATCATCTGCCTGCAATGCGGGAGACCCAGGTTCAATCCCTGGGCCGGAAAGGTTATCTCTCATTGAGAATATGCTAATTATAATATGTGTCTACTGTAAACTTTCATATATATACTTCAGAAATTTACCATATATGAAAGGAGAAAGCAGTTTGACTCTGGAAGATGGTTTTGCAGTAAGAGTGAGACCTTTTGCTTCCCAAGACCACAGAAAACACCTTGGGTGTTGAGATCTTGAAAAATTTGACAGACAGTTCAGGGTGTTAACAAAAACACAGAGATTTAGAATACATGGCCATTAAATCCTAAACAACAACTTTACTCTGAATCTCACATTGCTCAAATATGGATGGTGGTAATAGCTGAGGAATGGTCCACAAATTTGGATTCAAGTGCCAGAGAAATCCTGATACTACTAGAGCAGAGAGTCCATCAGGTTTGAGCAACCCAGAGAAACACTGATCAATGTGTTATTATTTCTCCATCTACAGGAATATGAAAAATTATCTCTGGACTGCCTCCTCTCAATCTTTCAGTTTAATTTCCAAAGGTTATGATACCATTGACCTCTGAGCCCTCAGAGCTGGCACTTGTATCTCTCCCCCACCCTGCAGCCCTGGCAAAGAGTACGAGGGGAAATCCCTCTTCCAGGGCCAGTGCTATTAATTAGCAGGCCTTCCCTAGCCTCAGCAGTAAACAATCTGCCTACAATGCAGGAGTCTCAAAGTCTTGGGTTTGATCCCTGGGTCAGGAATATCCCCTGGAGAAGGGAATGCAACTCACTCCAGTTTTCTTGCCTGGAGAAACCCCATGGACAGAGGAGTCAGGCAGGTTACAGTTCATGAGGTCGCAAACAGTCGAACACGACTGAAGTGACTTAGCATGCACGCATCCCAGCCTAGCAATTTGTCCACTTTCAGCCTAAACAAATATCTTTCTGGCTACAGGAGCCCCTTATTTGTATTCCTGAGTAAACAGAAGGCTCCTAGACTTCCTGCCAGGCATCAAGGAACCTGTAGGACATAAAGAAGCATGCCTGTAAGATATTTATCCTATTGATGGCCCTGGGGCAAGAGGGAGAGAGGAAGATCTGGGGCCTTCTTTGACATGCCTCCTTAGCAAGTTAATGCCTGTTTACCACCAACTGCTGCTAGAAGTATCTAGAAATACCACTTCAGGGACTTCCCTAGTGGACCAGTGGTTAGGAATCAGCCTGCCAACGCAGGGCATGTGGGTATGATCCCTCACCTAGGAACGAAGATCTCACATGCTGCAGGGCAACTAAACCTATGCACCACCACTCCAGAGCCCACATGCTTCAACTAAGACCCGACACAGCCAAAAACAAATAATAAAATATTAAAATACATATGTATTTTTTAAAATTTTAAATAAAGAAATAATACCACTTCACAACAATGAGATAGGTCATCCTTCCTTTCCCACTGAGCCTTACTTCTCTGAGTTTTCTCATACAGATATGCTGAAATGAGAGCAGGAGGTCTTGGCTTTCCCTGACCTCTGGGCTTCTTACATCCATCAGAAAAGAAAAATACCATGGCAAGGTACTCAGAGCCAAGGAAGGGAGACTGCCTCGGCCCATTAGCCAAGTGGATCAGATGTGAAAATGACACTGCTGTAGGGGTCACCAGTTTTTGCTCATGTACTATGGACCCAAAATAAATAAAACCTTGGCTCTGCCCTTGAGAGTCCAAAATCTGAGTTAATGGTTTTCTAAGGTTAGGTCAAGTTGTTTAAATACTCAAATAGAATATATCTATCTGTTTGTTCAGAGCAGTAGACATTTTGTTGTTCAAGGTTTCAAGAGGCTAATAATTAAAGATGGGAGTAGGTGGTTCCATAGGCTGTCTAATCTCTAAGAAAGTGCACGAAGTCCCTAATGGATGGAAATAGTGTCTTTGGTCCATTCCAGATGTCTCATAATAATTAAAATATTGTCCCTTGATGACAATGTTAGGTTCAGGCACAGGGGGCAGACCCACGGGAACCACACAATGCCCCTCAATTGTGGGTGCCATCAGCCAGCAATGGTAGCCAGAGAGGGAGAATACGGCTCCTGTTTCTTCCCTAAACTCCCTCTTATCGCAGCAAACCTAGAAACTCAAAGCTTTCAGAGGTCAGGAAGGTAGTACAGGGTTGTGAGACCAAAAAAGTTGGAGGAACTCTGTGCATTTTAGAAGCATTCAAATTACTTTCTCAGCAACAATTTCTAGAGCTGGCCTAGAAAATCTGCTTCACCATTTCCATTTGTTTTTGTTTGGACATGTTACTTCACCTCTTTAATTCTTTGACTCCTCATCAGTAAATAGGGACAGGAATACCCAGCCTGCATGTATCCCCAGGTGGTTGTGATAATTTAATTATCCAGTATAAATAAAAGCATTTTTAAAATATAAATCATTACAAAAATGCAAGCAACTTAATATCAAGTCTTCTTTATCGCTGAAGCTTTATGTTCTATTTCTCTTAGAACTGAGGGATATACATTCCCATCTATTTTCCAGAATTCCACTGATAATATTTGTTGGAAAAAGTACTCTTTTTCTGCTGCCCTAACTTGTTGAGAGTACGGCTTACGCAACTGTTAACTTGCTGCCCTACAGCAAATCAAATCGACAAATATTTACTAGCTGCTGAGCTCAGCTTTGTAAGAAATACAAAAACTATGAGATTCACTTTCTGCATTAAAGGAGCAAATTGCCCAGCTGCACATGGTACCCATATTTTTTTTTTTCCATTTATTTTTATTAGTTAGTGGCTAATTACTTTACAATATTGTAGTGGTTTTTGTCATACATTGACATGAATCAGCCATGGATTTACATGTATTCCCCATCCCGATCCCCCCTCCCACCTCCCTCTCTACCCAATCCCTCTGTGTCTTCCCAGTGCACCAGGCCCGAGTACTTGTCTTCTGCATCCAACCTGGGCTGGTGATCTGTTTCACACTTGATAATATACATGTTTCGATGCTGTTCTCTTGAAACATCCCACCCTCGTCTTCTCCCACAGAGTCCAAAAGTCTGTTCTGTACATCTGTGTCTCTTTTTCTGATTTGCATACAGGGTTACTGTTACCATCTTTCTAAATTCCATATATATGCGTTAGTATACTGTATTGGTCTTTATCTTTCTGGCTTACTTCACTCTGTATAATGGGCTCCAGTTTCATCCATCTCATTAGAACTGATTCAAATGAATTCTTTTTGATGGCTGAGTAATATTCCATGGTGTGTATGTACCACAGCTTTCTTATCCATTCATCTGCTGATGGGCATCTAGGTTGCTTCCATGTCCTGGCTATTATAAACAGTGCTGCGATGAACATTGAGGTGCATGTGTCTCTTTCAGATCTGGTTTCCTCGGTGTGTATGCCCAGAAATGGGATTGCTGGGTCATATGGCAGTTCTACTTCCAGTGTTTTAAGGAATCTCCACACTGTTCCCCATAATGGCTGTACTAGTTTGCATTCCCACCAACAGTGTAAGAGGGTTCCCTTTTCTCCACACCCTCTCCAGCATTTATTGCTTGTAGACTTTTGGATAGCAGCCATCCTGACTGGCGTGTAATAGTACCTCATTGAGGTTTTGATTTGCATTTCTCTGATAATGAGTGCTGTTGAGCATCTTTTCATATGTTTGTTAGCCATCTGTATGTCTTCTTCGGAGAAATGTCTGTTTAGTTCTTTGGCCCATTTTTTGATTGGGTCATTTATTTTTCTGGAATTAAGCTGAAGGAGTTGCTTGTATATTTTTGAGATTAATCCTGTGTCTGTTGCTTCGTTTGCTATTATTTTCTCCCAATCTGAGGGCTGTCTTTTCACCTTGCTTATAGTTTCCTTTGTTGTGCAAAAGCTTTTAAGTTTCATTGGGTCCCATTTGTTTATTTTTGCTTTTATGTCCAATATTCTGGGAGGTGGGTCATAGAGGATCTTGCTGTGATTTATGTTGGGGAGTGTTTTGCCTATGTTCTCCTCTAGGAGTTTTATAGTTTCTGGTCCTACATTTAGATCTTTAATCCATTTTGAGTTTATTTTTGTGTATGGTGTTAGAAAGTGTTCTAGTTTCATTCTTCTACAAGTTGTTGACCAGTTTTCCCAGCACCACTTGTTAAAGAGGTTGTCTTTTTTCCATTGTATATTCTTGCCTCCTTTGTCAAAGATAAGGTGTCCATAGGTTCATGGATTTATCTCTGGGCTTGCTATTCTGTTCTATTGATCTATATTTCTGTCTTTGTGCCAGTACCATACTGTCTTGATGACTGTGGCTTTGTAGTAGAGCCTGAAGTCAGGCAGGTTGATTCTTCCAGTTCCATTCTTCTTTCTCAAGATTGCTTTGGCTATTCGAGGTTTTTTGTATTTCCATACAAATTGTGAAATTATTTGTTCTAGTTCTGTGAAAAATATCGTTGGTAGCTTGATAGGGATTGCATTGAATCTATAGATTGCTTTGGGTAGTATAGCCATTTTGACAATATTGATTCTTCCAATCCATGAACACAGTATATTTCTCCATCTGTTTGTGTCCTCTTTGATTTCTTTCATCAGTGTTTTATAGTTTTGTATGTATAGGTCTTTTGTTTCTTTAGGTAGATATACTCCTAAGTATTTTATTCTTTTTGTTGCAATGGTGAATGGTATTGTTTCCTTAATTTCTCTTTCTGTGTTCTCATTGTTAGTGTATAGGAATGCAAGGGATTTCTGTGTGTTAATTTTATATCCTGCAAGTTTACTATATTCATTGATTAGCTCTAGTAATTTTCTGGTAGAGTCTTTAGGGTTTTCTATGTAGAGGATCATGTCATCTGCAAACAGCGAGAGTTTCACTTCTTTTCCTATCTGGATCCCTTTTACTTCTTTTTCTGCTCTGATTGCTGTGGCCAAAACTTCCAAAACTATGTTGAATAGTAGTGGTGAGAGTGGGCACCCTTGTCTTGTTCCTGATTTTAGGGGAAATGCTTTCAATTTTTCACCATTGAGGGTAATGCTTGCTGTGGGTTTGTCATATATAGCTTTTATTATGTTGTGGTATGTTCCTTCTATTCCTGCTTTCTGGAGAGTTTTTATCATAAATGGATGTTGAATTTTGTCAAAGGCTTTTTCTGCATCTATTGAGCCCATATATTCTAAGGAGGAAAAAACTGCCTATGCTCTCTGGATGCTACCTGTACACCTGGAGCTTTACTTCAAATACAAGAAACAGCTGGTGTTCATGATTTAAGGCTCAATACAAACAGTAGAGAGAATTTATTTTACAAGCTGTCTGGTTTGGCAAAATTCCAGAATTCATCAACTAGAAAGATAAGGATGATGATGATAATGATAAAAATGCTTCTTCATAGTTGGTCTGAGGATAGTGACATAAAAAAAGTACAATTTACATAAGACATTCCAAAACTGGAACAAATCCTCAACTTCACCCAAAATAGACTTATAGCAGGCAGCACCTGTAAAAACCAATGGTAACCCTATATACTTGACATGGCTGTGCATGGAAGCTGGACCTATGGAAGTTTCAGGCCATGTTCCTTTAATGAATCCTTTTACTGAAAAGGGCATCAATATCTGTTTAACATAGAAAAGCTCCCAGAGAAAGAACCCCGCAATTTCAAAACCGAAATAATACTAAAAATGGAAACATCCAACCAGTGCTTTTCTGTGAATTATTGAGATCTTTAAGTCTTAAGATAAATCTAAAAAAAATACATTGTGGGACTTTCCTGGCAGTCCAGTGGCTAAGACTCTGTGCTTCCACTGCAGGGCACGCTGGTTTGATCCCTGGTTAGGGAACTAAGATCTCACATGCCACAAGGTGTGGCCAATAAATAAATAAGGGTTCTAATAAGGGAAAATGCCAGTGCCTCATTCAGAAATGAATTTTTAACATTTGGTGAGAATAATAATTATTCAAGCTAACACATATGGAGTACTTCCACCTGTAGGTAAAGTGCTTAAGACTTTCATGCATTAGCTTACTGAATCCTCTTCATAAGTTACTATAAATACAGTCACTATCCTCATCTTAAAATAAAGGAAACTAGGGTTCCCAGAGGTTATAGCACGGCTCAAGGTCACATGACCGAGTGAAGGAGTTGGGCTATTTGGCTGCTCCTTGCCATATGTAACAGACAAGTGGATATGGTCTGCCTTGAAGTCCCCAGATGGCTGCAGTTCAATAAGCAGCTCTGGTTCCAAGTACCTAATCCCATCCACAGCCATGGACTATGCCCCTACCCCATCCTATTATTTACTTCACAGAAGGTCTTCTTTTGGTCCCCAACAGGACTGGGTATAAGACTTGAAAATGGTTCAGCGAGCCCCCTCCCAGTACTACAAAAAAGATAATTTAAAATACTTTTTTTCCATTATCAATAGATTATCTCTTTCCTTCCCTCTTCGATGTCCTTAATAGTGAAAAATTCCATGGAGACTGGTTTGATGAGGTATGAGAGCCTTTTGAACTGAAATGTGATTCAGAAATTCAAGTTGTGTCCATGAAAGTTTATGATTTAGATCTTCTCTTTTTCACTGGGGTCTTCACTTAGGGAACAGAAGATATTGTTTGTTTTGGGCAAGAACCTTATTGCTCTTCAGATTTTCCACCTGTAAAATGTGGATAACATTAGCCCCCATTTTCCAAGTGGTTTTGGGGAGTATAAAAGAATACAAGGAAGAGAGGTAAGAATAATTTTATAATATTATACAAGCCAGATGCCATCTTCTCTAACATTTCCAATCTAGAGTCCCCACCACCACCCATCACTCTCCTGACAGCAGCTGGTTTTATTTATAGCATCTCTCATTACCCAAATTAAAATTTATTTTATTTGGCTGTGACAGGTCTTAGTCTCAGCACATGGGATCTAGTTCACCAATCCAGGCCCCCAGCATTGGAAGCAAGGAGCCATAGCCACTGGACCATCAGGGAAGTTTCCCAAATTAAAATTTTAATTTAACAGTTCTCTTTTTTTTTTTTTAATTTAACAGTTCTCTTGAGAACTTCCTGTCTCTCCAACTACAGTGAAATTCCATGCAAGAAGGGATTTTTGTTTTTTTATTTAACATTGCATTGCCAGCATCTAAAACTGTCCCTGGTACACATTAGATTCTCAATAAATGCATGTTGCATGTATGTTGCATAGTAAAACCTTTAAAAAAAAAAACACTATATCTTTGTAAACACTTTTAAAAATTGGATTTCAGGTCCATGTGTGCATGCTCAGTTGTGTCTGACCCTTTCCAATCCTATAGACTGTAGCCCACCAGGCTCTTTTGTCCATGGGATTCTCCAGGCAAGAATACTGGAATGGGTTGCCATTCCGTCCTCCAGGGGAGATCTTCCCAACCCAGGGATCAAACCCATGTCTCCTGTGTCTCCAGCATTTCAGGCAGATTCTTTACCCACTGAGCCACCTGGGAAGTCCTAGAAATAGATTAACTGTCAGTTCAGTTCAGTTCAGTCGCTCGGTCGTGTCTGACTCTTTGCGACCCCATGGACTGCAGCATGCCAGGCTTCCCTGTGCATCATCAACTCCCAGAGGTTACTAAAACTCATGTCCATTGGGTCAGTGATGCCATCCAACCATCTCATCCTCTGTCGTCCCCTTCTCCTCCTGCCTTCAATCTCTCCCAGCATCAGGGTCTTTTCTAGTGAGTCAGTTCTTCACATCAGGTGGCCAAAGTAATTAATTGTAATTAATCCAAATTAATTGCAATTGTAATTACAAATTAATTGCAATTAAGGATTAATTGTAATCCTTGGTTAATGGCATGCCCTCTTTTGTTATTTAGCTGTTGAATTAGGTTTTTTACCTGGAAAAGAAAAAGGTAACCTAAAACAAAAGCTCAGGTCCTTCATCTCACCAAAGGGCTTTGACCCTTATCTCATGTCCCAATCTCTCCCCATCTAAGGTAATCATCATTCAGAATCCCAGGTTCTCCATTTCCCTACAAGTAGATCCTGAGATGGGATTCTTGTTTAGATGATTTACTGAGGGAGTTCTCAGGAGAAGGGGAGTTTGGGAAGCAGGGATGGAGAGGGAAAAATAGCTAAGCAAAGATGTGGAATCTGCTGGAGCCTGGATTCAGAGCTCTCAGGCATACAGTGAACCACAGCATTGACTCTACCTTGAAGCAAAGACTACCTGTTCGTACCCAGAGTCAGTCAGTGATGGACTGACATTTGGGGAGGTGGTAAACAGAAAGCAGGTGCATGGTTTCCTGGGTAAGGCAACCTCCTTTTGGCTAATGGCAATACTCCAGAGAAGGATGGGGCCTGATATGTTTGACAGCCAACATTCATAGTAGCTAGGGATAAGTGCACTTGACCAGGAAAAGGGGGCTGGGTGTGTCTACTATATCTTGCTTCCCTCCTATCCTTTTTATTGAGTTATAGCTGATTTACAATATTGCATGTTTTAGGTGTACAACAAAGTGATTCATAATTTTTAAAGATTATATTACATTCATATTTATATGAATGTAAAATATTATAAAATATTTGCTATATTCCCTGTGCTGGACGATATATATCCTTATAGCTCATTTATTTTACACATAGTAGTTTGTACCTCTTAATCCCCTACCCCTATCTAGCCCCCTCCCTCTTCCCTCTCCCCATTACACACCACTTTGTTCTCTATATCTGTGAGTGTGTTCCTTTTTGTTATATTCACTCATTTGTTTTATTTTTCAGATTCTACATATAACTGATAACACAGTGTCTTTCTCTGTCTGACTTGTTTTACTATTGCTTACTTTTTTACATAGTCTTATCAAATTTTGTATGTCTTCCTTATAAGTGTGTGTGTATATGTGTATATATAAATTATATATATATATATTTACCTTCCAATTATTTGGAACTTTCTAGAAAGGAAATCACACTAAATTTTGTTCTGACTGTAGTATAATATTTCAGTATGTGAAAATACCATATTTATTCACCCACTGTCCCACTGGTGGACTTTTAAGTTGTTTTTAAGTTTTTGCTGTTATGAACAGTGTTGCTGTGAAGATTCTCATATATGTCTCCAGTTACATTGCAAGAATTTCTTGGGTTTATAACTCTGAGAGACAGTGAAGGGCAGGGGAGCCTGGCATGGTACAGTCCATGAGGTCACAAAGAGTTGGATACAACTTAGCGACTGAACAGCAATGCTTGAGGTGGAAGAGATGGTAGGGATGGATCGAAGTGTAAAATTTAGAAGATAATGCCAAACTATTCTCCAAAGTTAATTTGCTAATTCACATACCCACCAACAAGGTATAAGAGATCCTGTTATCTACCTCCTCTCCAACTTTTCTCTTTTTTTTTTTGGCTGTACTGTGTCTTCATTGCTGCTTGTGGGCTTTCTCTAAGAGTTTGAGCTGACGGGGGATGCTCTTCGTTGCAGTGTGCAGGCTTCTCATTACTGGCTTCTCTTGTTGCAAAGCACAGGCTGTAGGCATACTGACTGCAGTAGTTGCACCACACTGGCTCAGAAGTTGGAGTGTGAAGGTTCTAGAGACAAGCTCAGTGATGTGGTACACAGGCTTGGTGGCTCCACGCCATATGGAATCTTCCCAGGCCAGGGATCAAATCAGTATCCTCTGCTTTGGCAGGCAGATTCCTATCTACTGCCCACCAGGGTCCTCCAAATTTCTGACTTATATAAACTGAATGAGTATAAAATGGCTTTTCATTTTGGTTTTGATTTGTATGTCTTCCATCAGTAATCATCTCTTCCTGAAAGTGTCAGTCACTCAGCTGTGTCCAACTCTGTGATCCCACAACTGTAGCCCACTAGGCTCCTCTGTCCATTCGATTCTCCAGGCAAGAATACTGGAGTGGGCATCCATTTCCTTCTCCAGGAGATCTTCCTGACCCAGGGATTGAACCCATGTCTCCCGCAGTGCAGGCAGATTCTTTACCACTGGGCCACCAGGGAAGTCCACCCTCTGGACTGTAGCCCGCCAAGTTCCTCTGTCCATGAGATTCTCCAGGCCAGAATACTGGGGTGGGTTGCCATGGCCTCCTCCAGGGGATCTTCCTGACCCAGGGATCGAACCTGCTTCTCTTGCAGCTTCTGCATTGCAGACAGTTTCTTTACCACTGAGCCATGGGGGAAGCTCCAATCATCTCTTCCTATGTTATCAGAATACCTGTTACTTCTTCTTAAGTGAAGTGCTTGCTCATATCTTTTATCCAGTTTTCTATTGGATTATTTATCCTTTTCTTACTAATCTGTAGGAGTTCTTTGTATGTCTTTTGTCTTTTGAGTGTATTATGAATATTATGGCTATCTTCTAATTTCCAACTTGTTTTCTCATTTTATAGAGTCTTTTAATGATATCTCTTAATTTTATTATAGTCACAGGTATTCTTTTATGGTTTTTATGCCTTGTTTAATAAATCTTTCTCTTAAGGAATCTAAAGGACCATTTCAATCTTGGGGGGGCAAGGGGTTCCACAAACAGAGGTTACAGGCAAGTCACAGAGGCAAGCATGTTATATCTACTGAGGCACTGTCTAGTCTGAAGCAGCCCTGACTAGTCAGCACAAGCGACCAGCTGGCTGGCAGGTGTGCTTTGGTTATAGAATTGGATGTATCAATGCTATTAGAGCTGGATACCATTAAAAATTCTAATCATAGACTGTAATTAACTTTCCTTGCTCTGACGCCCCGCTCACTAAACAACCTTCTGATTATAATTTGGCTTCCCATGTATCTTCGCCTACAGGGAGAGAATGTACTGTTCAGGCCGACGTGAGGATCCAATCCACTAAACAGTTACATGCCATGATGTAAATTAATAAATTTGTATTCTGATTTTATCATGTGCCTCATCTAAGCTCTGGAGGCGTGAGTCAGCATCCCCAAGTCTAATCAATACAGACACAGAAAATATCAAGCTTCTGAGCTGAAAAACTAAGAACTAGACCCTGGACCAGAGCGCAATCACCAAGGTAACATTACCCTGGAGGCCCCTCAGCCTGATGGAGAAGGGTATGTCATGTGATATGGACAAGGATTAAAATTGACTTTTGACATTATAAAGAGCTGCATATTCAAAACCAACCATGGCTTGGTTCCATTCAGGTGAAGGCAAAGAATAGAAGATGATCAGGAGACTCATATTGAATATTTATTGGCTTATGAGCACATACCAGATGCTGCACAAATCCTAGGCAGAAGGGTAAGATTTACAGACATGTTTGAAAAGAGCAAATTAAAAAAGAGAGAGAGAGAAAATAAAACAGGCAGATGGTACATGCTAAGGAAAAATGTAACAAGAGGAGCCTGACTGATGAATCTCTGCTCCACCTTGCTACTCAAGGTCCAGGATACAAAATAGAAAAAGCAACTTTAAAGATCAAAACCAAAAAATGAAAACCAGGAGAAGGAAACACAAGGTACACCAGCAAACAAATAGGGATGTGCAAGGGTGGCAAGATTACCCAAGCCAGAGGAGTGATTTAGGACCAAAAGGGTGAGAGAAAGATCTCTGGAGTAAGTTCAAAAGGCAAAGTAGAGGTGAGCCCATCAGGACACATGGGGATAATTTAGCTATCCTGCTATTATATTAGATTAGCACTTAATCCAGGCTTTCTGAGTGAGCAGTACCTATAAGGACACAGATCACTTTCTGCATCCCAGTTACACTGAATAATAAAGGGGAGAATGTGATCAGAATTGTAATATCTGGGAATTTTTGACCCAGTGATGACATGTGAGTCTATATTTTATATTCAGACTAACAGCGAACAAAAACAAAACAAGGGGATGACCTGTACTGAGGAACTTATGGGATCTATTTTTCAAAGAAAAATATGTTCAAGGAGGAGTGAGATCAGTTAAAGGAAGTTCTGTGACATCTGTGAGACCAGTCTGAAAGACAAACATTACCTCCCACAGCGCTTCCCTTGGGGCTCCCACCAGAGCAAGGCCATGGGTGTGGCTAGATCAGATGAAACTAGAAAACCATTTCACACGCCTTTTGATCTAAAAATGAGGTAGAGACATGCCACTCAGTAAGGGTTGATCCCAAGTGTGGCTTGCCCATCCAGCTATGTGGAAGGAAAGGCATACAGAGAGCTCGGTGAAACAGCAGAACCAAAACACAGCAGGTTAGCAGAAGTGCTTCTCTCAGCACACGGCCAGAATGCACAAAATACACGGAAGGGGGCTGGCAGGTGGCTGACCTGTGTTCTCTACAAAGCCAGAAGACTCCGACTCATGTGTGAAGGAATAAGCTCTCTTTAATAAGGGCCTCTGTATGTGTGCACAAGGGGATATAAAATGTAGACAGAACGAGGCTCTTCTAGATGTTGTCCCGCACATGCTCCATGATGGTCTTCAGCCCCAGCCAGGTTTCCTGTGCAGTGGGGATGATCTGGCTGGCAGGCAGAGCGAAGCCATAGTCCCCAGTATCTCTCAACTCAAAAGAGAACGCATACTTGATGCCATTATCATATGCCCAGTCAATAGTACTCCCACTAGATGCATCTGTTGAGTCAAAAAGAGAAAACACTTTGAAGCCTACTTCCTTTCAGGGTTAGATGGGACGGGGCTAGGAGCTCTACCAACCTGTGGTTCCTTAGTGATCTATAGTTCTTTCTGAAAGTCATCAGGCCTACACAGAAATGTTGACCTGATCCCTATGTCTCAGACTGTCCTGTACCATGAAGGTCTTCACTGGTCTCAATCCAAGAGCTTTTAAATCCTCATTTCCATTTTGTCACCACTTCACTGTTAGGACTCCTTCAGGTCACTGGAAGCCAATATCTGCAGAGTGTGGGAGGCAGCCTCCAACACAGCCACAATGATCCTTATCTCCTAGTATTCACATCCTTGTGTAATGCCCTCCTATGCTGGACAGGGCCAACATCACCTGTTTGACTGCAGAAATGAAAGTGTGCACCCTTCAAAACTAGGTCACAAATAAAAATGGCTTCTGCCCTTGCTCTCTCTTGAATTACTGGCTCTGATAGAGCCGGCTGTTATGTTGTAAGAACACTCAAGCAGACCTTTATAAAGAGGTCTATGTGGTGAAGAACTCACTGCCAACAATTAGCAATCACTTGTCAGGCACCAGAGTGAGTCTGAGAAGCAGATCCCTCAGCCCCATTAAGCCTCTAGATGACTGTGACCCTGGAAGACATCTTGACTGCAACCCCCTGAGAGCGCCTGAGCCAGAGCCATCCAGCTAGGCAGCTCTGGAGTTCCTGACCCACAGAAACTGTATAAGAAAATTTATGTTTATTGTTTTAAGCTGCTAAATTTTAGGATAACTTTTTGCATCTCAAGAGGTAACTAACAACACAGAGAGAAGGAAACACTTGGGACTTCCCTTTGTCAAAAGGCTGAGAAAAGGCAAAAGGCCTGTTTTCCTGCTTCTTCCAGTCAAACTCAACTACAGCAGAAGCTGGATAAAGGTGTAGTGTAGATGATAGTGAATAATAAAGTACCAATGTCAATAGCAGCTATCATTTGTTGAACATCTACCATGAGCCAGCCATCATACTGGTAAGTTTACATTTATGATCTCATTTAATCTTTAATAAATTAGTGAGGTGGGTATTACTGTCCTTGTTTTTCAGATGAGAAAAAAATCCAGGCTCAGAATAGAATACTTTGTCTACGAAAATACAGATGGAAAATGGCAGGGCTGAAATTCAGATCCATCTGATGACAAAGCCCATACTTTCTTCAACCTACTTGGGGTTCAGTTAGAATGTTTATGTATATGTATATGTATGTATATGTATATATGTATGTATGTATAATATGTATGTGTTATATATATATAATGTGTATATATGTAAAATATAAATATAAAACATATGGTGGTGGTGGTGTAGTTGCTCAGTTGTGTCCAATTCTTGTGGCCCCATGGACTGTAGCCCATCAGGCTCCTCTGTCCATGGGATTTCTCAGGCAACAATACTGGAGTGGGCTGCCATTTCCTTCTCCAAGGGACCTTCCTGACCCAGGGATTGAACCTGTGTCTCTTGTGTTGCGGCAGTCTCCCACGTCGCAGGCGAATTCTTTACCAACTAAGCTACCAGGGAAGCCCATAATATACACATGTCTGTTAAATGAAAATATGGGTCCCTTCATTTTTCTATTGTTCCTGAAGGTTGTTTCTTATGATACCATTTGTGATTTTCTAGAAATGCTGCTTCAGCTGCAATTACATGTTCCCTAAGTTTATGGAATAGGCTCTCCTAATCTCTCTGAAATTCCTGTGTAATTCCTACAGCTTTTCTCTACCTTGACAAAAATGCTGAATAAAAAACAGACTATGAAAAAAAAAAAAAAAACAGACTATGGCACCAGCAAGTTACATAGAAAGCTCAAGTATTTCAGAACAGGTTTTAAATTCAGGAAGAGGGCAAGAGGACCTCTGCTGAACAAAGTGATCAGATTCAAGAACTTCACTTTACTTGGGTCCTTGCTAAGTCTACATACCTACTCTTTTTTAAACAAAACTGGGAACATACTAATAACACTGGTGTGCACACTCTATTTTTCAATTAACAATTGAAGATTATTTCCTATTAGCACATACAGATCCACCTCATTCACTTAAGGGCTGCATAGTGTTTCACTGTAAATGAGGTAAAGTTGCTTAATCATGTCTGACTCTTTCTGACCCCGTGGACTGTAGCCTGCCAGGCTCCTCTGTCCGTGGGATTTCCCAAGCAAGAATACTGGAGTGGATTGCCATTTCTTTTTCCGTTTCACTGTAGGAATGCACTAAATACATTTTTATCCAGTACTCTATTGATAAACATTTAGGTGCTTCCCAGTCTTCTGTGACTAAACAATGTTGTCATGAACATCCTTAAAACTCACAGTCTACCCATGAGCCAAACAAGCTCAAAGAATTTGTTTCTAAGCCCTTAGTAGATCAGAATCTGTGAAGAGGAGAGGAAAGGGTTGCTAGAGGAAGGTGGCCCAAGGAAGGAGACATGAAAACTCTAGAAAGCAGACACAAGAATTAAAGAAGCAAAACAAGCTGGGCTGTTCAGCAAAAGGATTGAACAGTCCAATACAGCACAGAAGGTTTTCAAGATACCACAACTGACATTCAGAAGGCCACTCAGTCATGAGGAAAGGAGCTTCTCTTTCCTCTTCTACATGCTCAAAGAAGGCAGGAGAGTGTGAAAATCCATTTTAGAATTATTTATATTTACACAAATACAAATAATTTGTATAACTGAATAATATATACAAATTTTATAATTCATCTAAAATGTATATTATAATTCATCTGAAAGGATTAATCTAAGGAAAGGGTCAGCACTTGAAGGGACAAATGTCAACTACTTACATCCCACACACCCTCACCCAGAGAGTTAGAGTGTTTTTATACAAAAATTGGTTTCATTTTGGGGAAGAAAGGAGGGCAGGCAAAGCCTATAAAAAATACAGAAGATGGGCTCTTGAAAGAGGTAGAAAATATTATGTCTCTTGATAACACTCAGGAGAGCCTTTCTCCTATTCTGTCGGAGCAATCTGATGAGTATCTCTTACTTTGGGCACAGCTTATGTTGGGAAGAAGAATGTTTTTTGATATGGGAAGAAAAGGCAATTCTTTAAACTGGCATTTAGACCCAAAGACCAGGACTCTGGTGACCTGCAGAGATCTTTGGAGAGGACCTCCTCAGAAGGCTCCTGCCAAGTTCCTTTAGCTCTCTTTGGCTTAGGGCTCAGTTCTGACTAATTAAATAGAGGGTGGTGAACCTCTCCTAATGCGTTTGTTCTCAGAGGTGTTCCCATTCAACAAGTAATGATAAACCATGAGTAATTACTGGCTTGTTGATGCAATTAGCAACACAAACATCAACATCCTGCTAAGTGCTTTATGCAGCTTGGTGGCATGTGAAATACAGACAAGAGTGCTGAGGTCACAGTACAGATGAGGACCTAGGAGGTGGGATGGAGAATCTTCACAGAAGAGGAAGACTGAGGAGAACAGCAGTCGAGGGCAAAGTAAGTAAGATGGGAGAGGGAGTTCCAGTATGGAAAAGGAAAGAAATATCGGCAAGTTTGCAGGGGCTTTGAGGGCAGACCAACTGTTGGAAAACTATTTACAGAAGAGGCACCAGAGGGGGAAAAGAAGGGCACTTGTTTGAAAGGAGCTTAGCTCCCCATGTTTTGTGTTTCTATTTCCCATTTATAGCTAGGGCCTTGGAGAATAATCATATCTTTCAATCTGATCTAAAAATTTAAAGATCAGATCACAGAATAACGGAACTAGAAGGATCTCAGCAGGAATAGAGTGAAATGCTCAGGTGAAACACTTCAGCGAGAAACCAAAACAAGGGTATTTCCTGAAACTGAGACTGAGTTGTAGGTGATGGGTCTCAAGACCCTCGTCAGGTCTGGAGTCTTCATAGAGGTTTTTTTGTTTTTTCAGCTCAATGCTAATGACTGTCCAGAGGACCTCCTAAACCAAGCCTGCTATGCATGTGTTCATTTCAGACAGGAAGGTGAGGGGGTCCCCTCCCCGCCCTGGTACCACCACACCAGTTTGATGAAGACGGTTGCCTGCAACAACTACCACCACACAGACTTGACATAAATTCAGCCTATCACTAGCAACGAAAACAGGTTACAATATTTAAAAAAAAGACTGTCTTGTGGTTCTTCTCCAGCTGCAAGTATCCTCTCCAAGTGTTCCCTAGTAACCAGTAAACTCAGGGAGTACTTACAGATAATGGAGAAGATAGAACCCACTCGGTACTGAGTGCCCGACAAGGTAGCCAGAGCTTTGGCTGTATTCTTCGCCACCATATCCTAGGAACGGGGAGATCATTAGAGTGAGAAAGAACGGACTCTGAAGCCAGATGTTCCTCAGCTGTTCTGTACTGCAGTGGATTGGAAGATTCCCGAACCCCGTCCCACCCTTCCCCCACACCCAATGTTCCCTTCCGGTCTCCTTCTTTCCCATCAGACCAGAGCCAAGGCCTAACTATAAAGTGAGAGAAATGTAATGGTTCCTCCAACTCCTTCTATCACATCCTCAGTTCTTTACTTCCAGTTTGGGACCAGGGTAAGCAGAGAGGTGGAAGAAGGCCAGATAAGTGCTCTGAAAGCAGGTGTATTATAAACTCAAGTTGGGGTGCTGTATTGCAGCTCTTTGCAGATCTAGAGGGCTGCTCACCAGCCCATTAGAAATCTAGTAAAGTCATCACCATGTTCACCTAACCTGAGGGAAGGGAATGTCACGTTCATGAAGACAAGGGAAGGGCAAGTATGTTTAAGAGAAAACCTTTTAAGAGTTTGGGTGTTCTCAGAATGGAGGTGGAGACAGGGCCCCCATATATGGATGTGCCTTACACAGAGGACCTGCTGGAGACCAGAATCTAGGCCACACCAAGTCATAAGCCCTTAGCTGTGGCCCCCGACAGAGGGGCACACTCAAGCAAACGAGCAGAGAGAGAGGCCTGCAGTCACTCTGCAGGAGTCAGACCCACTCCAATCAGTCCACTCTAAGTGTCTGCTCACATCCTGGGGTGAATCACTGCATGCGGCGCAGAGCAGCCCCGGGCCTTGGCCTACACCCTACTTAAATTCTACCATATCCCGAGGGAGGAGCACCTCCCCCTTGCCCACCACAAAGCAGCCCACAGTTCCTGACAAGCAGTGGATCTGTAATACATTTTGGTCAGAAAGACAGGTGAGAAGGAAAAACAGCATCCAGTGTGGATCTTGGAACTCACAGCAAACATAGAAGTAAGGAGGATCATCTTCTTCCTGTTCCCAGTAGGCCTGATGGCACATTGCAGAGAACAGGGAGAGAACACTGGGCCCTTCCAGAAACAAGCCCAGGTCCTGGACTTTCTCTACAAAGCTCGAGAACCACCACTGTAGCAGCACCCAGAGGAAACACATATACCACTTACCAGTTCATCAGCATCCTGGGCCCTCGTAGCTGTGTAGCCATATGGATACAGCACCATCTGTGAGTAGCTGTGCAGGTCGATGAAGCATTTGAAGTTCCCATGTTTTTTAATGAAATCTGCCACTGATTTCACCTCCACTTCTGAATGGGGATGGGGTCCATGATATATCTCAGAGCAAGGGTCGGCAGCAGATCCCACTTCTGTGGGGAGTGACCCAAGCAGAAACATTAACCCAATGGCTATGGAAATAGAAATGCAGGATTCTCCACCCAGAGGAGAGGCAGAAGGCATGCACAGGCCACTGCTGGCTGCCCTGAGAATCTAGTCCACAATGTATATATATTGTGGGAAGGGTATGGAAGTGGGGTGCTGAATATGCCAGTGTTGAGCAGGAAAATTGATAAGACTCCTTTAAACGGATAGAGTTGACCTTGTACTGTATCACCAACAATTAATGTCATATTTTACAATGAGTAATTACTATGTATTCTTGATAATTAATATGAATACTAATTAATAATGAAAATGACCATTTATTCTGGTGTCAACTAATTCTCTTGGTTCAGATCTTAATGGCCAAGTGCTGCCAAAAATAATCTATTGTTGTGGCTAAAATCTCTTGATTATTTGACAGATATTTAAAATTATTGCCTTCTGTATTACTTCACAATATAGCCCCCTAAGGTATCTGACACGTTTGTGAAAGCATCCCTGTTGTGACTTAGCTTTGATGCCCTCAACTGCCACATTTTTTTTTAATTGCCACATTTTTATCAGCTCCTTTCCCACAGTCACATTATTTTTCCCCCAATGGTTTGTGTGGTATTTCTATGCAAGTAAGAAATTAAAACCATTACATTAAAACATCACATCAAAAGCAAAACATCAGTACAGCTGTGGAACAGTGAAAGAGAACCACCAGAATTTGGAATTGAAAAGTGAGTTTAGATCCTAAATCTCATCAACCATATGCTCTTGAGACTGTCGCTGAGCTTCCACTGTCCCATTTCCAGTATGAAAACTCACTCTCTAGGTCAGAAGAATAAATAATACATGGGAAGTTATGTACCATATAGTTGGCACTACTGTGGGGGTGATTTTTAAATAGCTGGAACTAAGAACCCAAACCCACATCTCCTAATTCTCATTCTCTTTCCATAACATCAAAGGGCAGAGGTTCATATTTATACATCTAAGGGTAAACTGCTATAGTTTAATCTTCGCAACGTCATCTTGCCTGTTGGGGTAATAGTGCTAATTGCTCTCTTGTGTGTTACCACCAAGAGCCCTTCCACCATTCAGTAACTTACCCAGGAACTGGGACGGCCAGGTAGAAAGTCAGCCCGTGGATTTGTATAAGATAGAATAGTTTTAAAGATAATAGTGTTCTCTCAGGAGGACACAAACTGCTCAGTCATTCCCTTTCAAAATTACAGTGAACAATAATATAGAGTGATACATAGGGAGAATAAGGAATTTGCCCAGTTTCTCAATGAACCAGCAATGGAGACAGCCTACAAACCAGTTCCCTCACTGCCAGCTCAGAGGCCTGAGGACCAGACTACCCAGAGGTATCAGGATTTAATAACTGTCTCCCCCACCTACCTCCAAAACTAGAATTCCAATTTCTATTTGGATCAGTACCAATGCAGGTGCTTCCAGGATTTACAGACCGTGTCTTCCTCCATAATCGGTTCTGAAAAATTCACCAAAGAAGAAACGGCATTCAGAGATGGGTCAGGGCACAGAAGAGGTGAAGATTTTCTTTGGGGGCCTATGATGGAGATGGCACCATGGATGATGGGGCAAGCTGCCTGAAGTTCTGGAGGCAACTTCAGAGATCTGGCGGATCATCGGGGTTTCAGCCCTCACTAACTGCAGAGTCTCCTCTCCTTCCCCAGAAGGGAGAATTAGCCTCCTGACTGGGAGAAAAGGACTTCCCCAAAATGACCTCATACCACCTGAATCCATTGAATAATTCAGGGCTTCAGTCAGAGTGGAACAAATGGACATTACGGGCCTCAGTGATAACTGATGTGATAGCAAGTGCACAGGAACTATTTAACCCTTGCCTAAAAAATTAACCTGACTCCATTCAAGCATCTAGATCTGACCACAAGTGAATAGGAAACATGGGGGATGAGGGAATAAATTAAATGGTACAGAACAAAGAAGTCATCAGGCAAATTCAGAATGTGACACATTCTACATGACAACTTACTTGGGTTTCTCCAACAAATGAATGACATTCTAAAAGACATGTGGGGGTAGGGTGGGGGTGGGGAAGACGTTGTGCAATAAAAAAGCCTGCATAGTTGTAACAACCAAACACAGGTACAGACCTTATTTGGATCCTAATTTCAACAAATTGACTCAAAAGATATTTTAAAGATAATTAGGGATATCAGATGATATTGAAAAACTTCCATCACATTTTTTTTACTGTTGATAGTGGTGTTGTTTTAATTATCATCAGCTAGAGATGAATACTAAAGAAGTTCTGAATGAAGTAACCTGATGTCTGGGATTTGCTTTAAAATATGTCAGAAAAAAAATGTGTGGGAGGGAAAGAAATGAAAAGAAGATTGGTAAAGTGTTGATAATTGTTCAAGATCCATAATAGGGAGTTCACTAGACGATTCTCTATAAGAAAAAAATATTCCCTGGTAACCCTCAGCCCAGAGAATGACTGGAAAATGAGACTCCCCAAAGGAAGCTCCTAAAGTGCACATTTTGGGGAATTTTTATCTAAGGTCATAGATCTATGCAGTCACAAAGCAAGGAAATCGACAAACAGGTCTTAACTCCAAGCCCAGCCCATCTATCAGTATTACTCACGTGAGCATGAGTGTATACATATCCATCAGGATTGGCCACCGGCAACACGAAAATATCCATTTTCTTCAAGATGGAGGTGATGACTGAATCTTTCCCATAATCACATGCAAGCTAAGCAGAGACAACATGCTTGTCAGCCATGTCTTTGCAGGCTGGGTTGCTAAGTCTAAGTCAGAGTATCTTCCCCAGATGCCCAGCTCCTAGAACAGCATCTACCCTCTGGCAGTCTCCCTGCCACCTTTGTAGGTGCAGCTCTCTGCAAAGCCCACAGTGCACTTCAAAATCTGAGGGAACATGGCTACCTGATGACATCAACTTCAGTGAGTCCCGGGCTGCCTGGTTCATTCTTCCTTCCAGGGGGTAGGAGCAGGGGAAGGAGAACCACACATCATAACAGTTGTTAGGAAAATGAGCCCCTGTGCTGGGGTTGGGGAAGATGCATCCTCCACTCGCACCACCCCTCCTCCCCTGGAACTGGCTTAAACTAGACTTTCCCGATGGACAGAGCATGGAGACAGCATGAGGTCCCTGAGGGCCAGGGGAGCCTGAAAGGGACTGAAGGTAAAAATTATCTGAGCCTCGCTGCTGAGAAGGCCCTGCTCCCTTCCTGCAGGACTATGTGTCAGTGTTTCAGGGCCACCTCTACAGCTCATTAGTATGCTCACTGCTATGAGCGGACTTTGCCATTTAGCTAAACTATGAGGCTGACTGTAGGGCTCTGATCTTTTGTTTCTCCAATTTGAAAAGACTCCCCCAGCCTACTGTTCCTGTGACAGTGCCCTCCTAACCTACCCCCCCAGGTACAGCTGCATAGTACAGTACAGGGCACCCCCGGCCCTGCAGAATTCTGGGCTAATACTAGGCGACATGACCTTTCTCGCGGTCCAGATTGCCGTGGCTGGTGAGATCCACTCCCGGGCATGGATGCCTGCATTCAGCCAAATGGCTGGCCGCTGTCTCCCTTTTCCAGTGCTGAACTGGAAGGAAAAAGAGGCCAGAAAATCACCCTCCTGTCTGGCGTGTCTCTACTCACCTCTCCTCTCCTCTTCCCAGCTCACCCCTATTCATTTAAACCATTTAAGATCATTCAGAGACCAAATGTTCCTGAGGGCACCATCCATTTATCAGGTTTCTCCAGGTCGGGGAGCTTAATTAGCTGACTGGCAGGGCCCAATTGCAGTACCACAGCTCCAGACAGCTTGAACCACTCCAAGGTTGGAAGCAAATGGGAAGGGGAAACATTTGCTATTGTGAATTATAATGCCAGTGTGATTAGAGATAATATTTTGTCTCTTAAATGGACTTCCCTGGTGGCTCAGATGGTAAAGCGTCTGCCTACAATTCGGGAGACCCAGGTTCAGTCCCTGGGTTGGAAAGATCTCCTGGAGAAGGAAATGGCAACCCACTCCAGTATTCTTGCCTGGAAAATCCCATGGATGGAGGAACTTGGTAGGCTACAGTCCATGGGGTCACAATGAGTCGGACATGACTGAGCGACTTCACTTTCACTTTATGTCTCTTGAATGACCTCAAATGGTATCTCAACAGAGAGAGACACAAAAGTGCATGAACCAGCCTATTCTAGCTGATGCCATAAATGAAATAAGTTTTAAAATGAGGAAGGGAGGGTTCACTATTGCTCACTGCATGAAATGAATTCTGACTGCTGACTTTTAGTGTTGGGCCCCCTTGGGTCAGAGGTTGGTGCTAATGAAGCAAAGGTCTCCATCAGTTGGCAAATAATCTAAATTTATGTAGAGTATTTGACAGCAACCAGCTCAAAGGCAGGTCTTCTCCCACTGGTAATTCCACCATTGCTGTAAGCCTGGATCCCTCAGGACCTGTATGGATCTAAGGGTTTGACAAATTCTAGGCACCATCACTTGTTCCATGGTTTATATCTCCAAATTCCTTTTTATTCATTTGGCTGGATTATTTATGTAATTTATGTCACTGCCATAAATTCTTTGCCTCTTTTGCCAATATAGACCTAAAATCTGTTAGAAATATCTGGAAATTAGTCTTGATGCAGCCAAGGATCATAGACTGGGCTTAAAACTACATCAACCCCAAAATTACCCTCCTAGATTGCTTTTCCAATAAGTACCCCTAAAAAGCAGAATGGAATTTTTAGACCCATCCCAATTTGTCTTCATATTTACAGAAGACGGGAATGGAGGCAAAAGACTGTGGCCAATCTGAAAGCTTTCTGAAATACTAACCACCTCCCACTTCTTTCATTTTTTAAATTTTATTAATTTTCTTGACTGCCCTGGGTCTTCATTGCTGTGCGTGGGCTTTCTCTAGTTGTGGTGACTTCTCTTGTTGCAGAGCAAGGCTCTAGGGCTCACAGGTTTCAGTAGCTGCAGGCTCAGTAGTTGTGGCACACAGGCTCTAGCACGTCGGCTCAGTAGTTGTGGGGCACGGGCTTAGCTGCTCCTCCGTTTGTGGAATCTTCTCGGACCAGGGATTGAACCCAGGTCCCCTGCATTGGCAGGTGGATTCCTAACCACTGGACCACCAGGGAAGTCCACTCACCTCTCCTTGATCCTGCCTTTCGGCCAAAACTTGGAAAGGGATGTGCTCCTTCTAACTCCATTCACAATAAGCAGAAGCAGGGGACCCTGTGTCAGAACAACTCCCAGCCCGAGCAGATGTGTCCCCACCTCACCCTCCTCCCTGAAGCCAAGGAGGTCCTGACAAGCTGCCTCTTTCAAAAGTGTGAGGGCTGAGTCCTAGACACAAGGAACCAGGAGCCTGAGTCCAGTCGGGCCCTTCAAGGTGCATGGAATCTCACCTTCAGTACATACATTGATCGGTTCTCAAATGAGTGCCCAATCGTCACTGTGCTCGCCAAGTGAGGATAATATTTGACAATGTTGTCCATCTCTTTGTGAATCTGAAGTGTGAAAAAGTAAACCCAGGGGCATTTAAAAAATTTGTTCAGCTCTAGACGGGTATCTGCGAACTTTATTTTGTTGATCTTAACGATTTTTTTATAGTCCCCTAACCTTGGGGTTAACAATATGAAACGCTTATTATTAAGCAACTGCCTAAGAATCCATCTCTATGATTTTCTAGAGAAAAACACATTTTATTTGTCCACAAAACTATAGTCCATTAAATCAGAGTAGAAACACTTATACAGATACTGCTCCAAAAGTGTGGCCCTTTGCACTATACTAGTCTAGGCCGTATATTATCACCCTGCTTATTTAAGTTATATGCAGAGTACATCATGCGAAATGCTGGGCTGGATGAAGCACAAGCCGGAATCAAGATTGCTGGGAGAAATATCAATAACCTCAGATATGCAGATGATACCACCCTTATGGCAGAAAGCAAAGAGGAACCGAAGAGCCTCTTAATGAAAGTGAAAGAGGAGAGTGAAAAAGCTGGCTTAAAACTCAACGTTCAAAAAAACTAAGATCAAGGCATCCGGTCCCAACACTTCATGGCAAACAGAAAGGGAAACAATGCAAACAGTGACAGACTTTATTTTCTTGGGCTCCAAAATCACTGCAGATGGTGACTGCAGCCATGAAATTAAAATACTCTTGCTCCATGGAAGAAAAGCTATGACCAACCTAGACAGCATATTAAAAAGCAGAGACATTACTTTGCTAGCAAAGGTCCATCTTGTCAAAGCTATGATTTTTCCAGTAGCCATGTATGGATTGAGAGTTGGACCACAAAGAAAGCTGAGTGACAAAGAATTGATGCTTTTGAACTATGGTATTGCAGAAGACTCTTGAGAGTCCCTTGGACTGCAAGGAGATCAAACCAGTCAATCCTAAAGGAAATCAGTCCTGAATATTCATTGGAAGGACTGATGCTAAAGCTGAAGCCCTAATACTCTGGCCACCTGATGAGAACTGACTCATGTGAAAAGACTCTGATGCTGGGAAAGACTGAAGGCGGGAGGAGAAGGGGACAACAGAGGACAAGATGGTTGGATGGCATCAAGGACTCAATGGACATGAATTTGAGCAAGCTCCAGAAGTTGGTGAAGGACAGGGAAGCCTGGTGTGCTACAGTCCATGGGGTCGCAAAGAATCAGACAGGATTTAGCAACTGAACTGAACTGAGTCTAGATAGTCAGCAAAGGCCCCATTTAGCCAAGGTTCTTGAAAGAACTTTTTTTTCATCTTTTTTTTCCATCACTTTTTTATCACTCTTCCCATCAGTTATAAAGAAAATTCAGCATGTATTATGAATACATATAATACCACACAAGTATATGACGTACATTATAAAATAAAAAATAGAAACAAAAGTTGTTACATTAATAAAATTCAAATATATGTAGAAATATAAATAGAAATTGCAACAGTTTATTCCTCCAACCCAATGGACTATCTTGCTTATACCCCACTGTACAAGCACTCCACTTTGGAAGTGATTCTTCTAAAGACTTTGGTCTCTCAGTTGAAGAGCTATAATAAAGCAAGGTTTTAAATGCTTCCATTTGCTTTCAGTGAAAAAAAAGGGGGGGGGGTTTGCTTTAAAAATGGAATTCATCCACCTTAGTTGTTCAAACTTTTTGAGGGCTGAAATAAGGAAATAAATGAATTTATATTTAGACCTTAAATTTGAAAGAAGGAGCTTTACAGAGAAAGAAAGTGTGCCATCAATACAGAATAAAATCAAGCTTAAAGACTTGCAGTTACTATGGCAGACTGAGCAAGAAACTCACTCTCAAATATATAGGCAACTCAGATAAAATACTATGAAAATGAGTCCCAGGCAAATTTAAAAACCAAAAAAAAAAAAGGAAAAATTGTGCCAGAAATGAAGAGAGAGCAAGCTAACAGAGTACAAGACAAAAGATGAAGCCCCAGGGCTAGATGTCTGTCTTAGGTTCTGAGGGTTTACAGCAAGAAGGAGGAAGGCTTCCTACAGGAAGAGGAGTAGAGGGCAAAGGACGCTGCCTGGAGCAAGGAGCAAGTTCCAACTTGTGAGCTGGAAAGTAGTAATTATGGCCTTGAAAAGGGCCTGGAAACTCTACCCACAGACCCTAGAAAGTGGAGCAAAAGCCAGATGCCTGCCCGGAGTCATGAGAGGAAAGACAGTTACTCAGGAAAAGTTAGAACAACAAGCTGTGTCCAGACAGGGGTTGCAAATTCACAGTGCCAACACAAGGGGAAAGCTTACCGACAACAATAACAAAAGTAACTGCCACCACAACAATATGCACAAAGGGTCTGAAATTAGAAACCCTGGCAGAGACACACATGAAATTCCCTTTAGAGACCTAGGAAGGCTCAAGTGATTGTGGGATATGTGCTTCTAAAAGCTGTTTTTAGAAAGAACTGAATACAAGCAGCCTTATGCTGCAAGCCAGATGACAATGATACCTCAAGTCAGAGAACAAAATTGAGTGGATAGGAATGTGAGGCTCCTGCAGCAGGCAGGTGAGGGGATGGTGTTCCCAGAATCTTGGGTGACATTTGCAACCTGTTAGCTCAACTCGGGAGTGCCCCATGTTAATGAGGCTATCATTGGGGGTTGGATCCCTGTGTGGGCCTCAGCTCCATTTTTGTCCATGGCCCTGGACTGAACTCCTAACTTTATCCAGCTGTTTTGCAGATGTATGTCACTGGTCACAAGAGGGATCAAGGGGCAGTGTGGCCAAGTGTACACAATAAACAAAGCTACTGACTATCCTGGGAAAGAAGTGGAAAAAAAAAGCTTGGGGAAAAAAAACCTCATCTGAAAGAAAAATAATTCAAAGTATATGCCTCATGAAAAGCATGCCAGGAACTCTATCTTTGGATATATATTCAGCTATAGGAAACAGAATACCAGTTTAAATTGGGGGTTTGTTCCTGAGTTAGTAGAGAGTTTCCAGACTAAGGAAAAAAACATTGAGGGGCCTAAGAAAACCATAGGCTACGTGATCCAGTTCCATTCCAGTCTTTCTTGGTTCTTCACATTCCAATATTACATTAAATTATTCTGCTCCAAATTTCTTATTTGAAGGGTTGGCTTACCTTGAAAGTCATTTATATAAGTGATTTCTAACTAAACACAGCACCAACATGTATTATGGAACAAATATACATTATAAGTAGTCATGATAAATGAGTGGAAATATTTGGTTAACCTTGGAAATAATCACTTGTCTATTTGCCTGGGATAAGTAACATTTTAATCTGGGTGAATAAAGTACAGGGATTCTGGTGGAATATAACAAGGTTGAATTACGAGGACTGAAAATGGTTGCAATTACTTCATGGTTTTCTTTGAGGGGTTGCTTAAGAAAAGAAGGATGCATGTGGGAGTAAATGTTCAGTTTGCATTTCACTCTGCTCTTAGGAGATAAACAACCCAAGAATTAGAAAGAAATTGAAGTGTACACATTTTAACCCCTCATTGTAGGCATACTGTACTAGGGACTAAAACCTCCTGAAAGTAAGGAGAAGGGTTACAAAACCCAAAAGGCCAATGATCTGATCTTTGCCTGCTCTGAAATACTTACAGCTTCCAGGGTGTGATAGGCCCCATAGTTAAAGCAATTACTGCTCAGTTCTTGATGTACATTGTGTTGCATTTGTTGCTCTTCAGTATCTAAAACAGTCTAAAACAGACATGGCAACATTACAAAGTGATTCTCTAGGGACAGAGGTTCATGTTGTTTCCACTCTATCTTGGGATATTTGGCTGTCCAAGATGGCAGCATCCTCAGCACACATATCAAGAAGCACAAATGTCAAGGTGTAAAAGGGGGTCAGATTTCTTCCCCACATCTATAAAGTCTTACTTCTTGGAGCTCAACGTACATCACCTCACTCAAAACTCACTTTCTCCCTGGAAGCAACATATGTGCTTATTTGGTTATTCTATACTATGAATTCTCTAGATGTCAGCCTGCATCTGGTATCCAGTGCCTCTGAAATACCCAGCTTGGGAAACCATTCAGAAACAAAGAAATTCTTATAACCACTCCTACTTTGAAGGCTCCTGGCAGATGTCTGTGACATGTGAGGATGATTAATAAGCTCACAGCTGCTCACACCATCAGGAAACTCCCAGGCCAAATCACCAATTAGTCCACAACCCACCTCGGTGAAGGAGAGAACGTGAGTCAGACACTGTCCTGCTGTTCAAATACAGCTCGTGAGGCTGCTGTCTGACTTGGGCAGTGACACCAACTCTGCTAGGGGCTGCTGGTAACATTCTCCCTTTTGCCAATGGTGTTTATTTATCATTTATTTATCTTGCCCATGCCACATGGCATGTGGGATCTTAGTTCCCTGACCAGGGATTGAACTTCTCCCCCTTGCAATGAAAATGTGAAGCCACTGGACCAGCAAAGAATCCTTAAAGGATATTTTTTATGACTGGCCTTCAGCACCTCCCCACCAGCACACACTCTGGTCTTCCCTCTTGACTTCAAATAAGAAAAAAGAGACTTAATACTTGTGGGATAGCTATGACATACCAGGCACTGTTAGACATTTTATGTACATTTAAGCACTTAATCTCAATTAATCATATGAAGTAGGTATAACTATTACCATTTTACTGATGAAGGAACAGAGTCTCAAGAGGGTTAACAGTTTGTCCAAAATCACACAGGTAGTAGTTAGCAAAATCAGGATTTGAATCCAGATCTGATTGGTTTGCCATGTAAGCCCTTTTGCCATGTAAGCCCTTTCTAGCACAACATGTTCCTCTAACAAATCACTGCACTTTACTTCCATATACCTCAATGTCTTCATCTGTTCAATGGAGAAGAATGAGGCCAGAACTTGAAAATTTTCCAAGTCCACTCTGGCTGCTTGGTCCTATGCAAGATCAGTGGAGGGACCTTGGCCTACCCACCTGCAGGTCTTCAACAGCCACTGAGTACTCTAAGCCATGGTCCTCCAAGAAGGATTTGACTTCCTGCAGACTGACAGAAGGGACCAGGACATCTGCAGGATGACCGAAGGCAGGGGAAGATTTCCACAAGTTGAGCTGAAGAGAAAAGAAGTAAAACCAGGTTAAAGGATAGTTCAGGTAAAAAGCACAATGAACTCATTCTTCTAGAACAACTGCCAAAAGCCTGGGTGGTCCCTGAGAAGCTGAGTTCTGCACAAGGGCAAACTTCTGCCGTTTCACAGTTTTATCTGGTCAGGCCTGCCCAGTAGGCAACACATGGCAAAGCTCAAGAAGTAACAAGTCAATAGCAGAGAGAAAGATGAAGCCCTCTGCAGAGGACCCCATCTCCCTGGAGAGCACTTCCCCACCAACTCTCTCCATTGTATAAAGACATGTTGATTAATATAGGATTATACACAGAAACTCTTCAGGAATAACAATGCCAGTGCTGCAAGAGTCTTCTCTCACCACGGTTAATTGATACTCAAGAGAAAGAGAACTAAGTACCTTAAGGTTGTCTGAATTCACTAGCCGATTGAGTTTGCTGATCTCATCTCCATTTCTGACGTTAATTCTGAAAACTTGGTGCCTGGAGAAGGCAGAGGAAAAAAAAGAAAAACATAATGGTAAGCTTTCAGCTGGCAAATAAACCCCAGGCCTACTATCCCAGACATAATGAAAGGAAATGGTCTAGTCTTTGGTTATAATATATAGCCACTAAAAATAAGGCTACGTGGCAAATATGAAAAAGTGCTTATGGTATATAACTTTAAGGGAAATATTAAGTGAAAGAGCAGGACACAAAATTGTATGTATGCCATGACTGCAAGTATGGAAAAAGCAGATGCATTGGAAGAAAAACAGACAACGGAAATATAGCAAATGCTGACAGTGCTTATGTTCGGGTCATGGGATTATGGATGACTTACTTTTTTCCCCTCGTATCTGTTTTCTGTAATGTGGTCATATTACTTTATAATGAAAAACATATATATTTTGCAGAAAGGAATGTTCCTGAGCTACACGCAAAGCTAACTCAAGACATAAAGAGGCACTTCTTCACTGTCAAGGTCTAGGACTGAAACTGGCTGAATGTCCACGCTGGAAAGAGCAAAAAAGAGAACAGACCTTCCATCCTGGGAGGGTTAGTTATTTTTCCTCTTAGCAAAGAAGGGAGAGGCTGGGTGCTCTCCAGGCCCTTCCAGCTCCGGAATCCTACACAAATGCATGGTGCTGGGGCTGAACTCAGGATTCATCCTCCCAATGGGGCTCTGACAGGGCCCAGAAGGAAGCTGGCCAGTCCCAAGTCCCCCTTTGTTGTTCGTCCTGCACTTGTTCCCTATACATCATTTAGCTCCCGCAGCAGCAGCAGGGGTAGAGGCCCCTGAAGTCCTGTGTGTGGGTGGGAGAAGGCCAAGCCTGAAAAGCTGCCTTTGTGCTCTCAGCCGGCTCAGAGAGCCAGGGGAGCCATTAGGCCGTTGCTAGGTGACGGCCCGAATGAATCGGCACTCAACACTGTCACATGCGTCATCCCTTTGACACAAATGAATGCGGGAAGAGCTGCTGGAGACGGCTGTGGGCTGAAGGACCTGTTGACAGAGAAAATGGTTCTGTCACAGGGAGCTAAACGTGCAGCCTCACGTGGCAGATCAGCATCTCCTCATCAGAAAACCGGTCTAATCCGGATGAACTCTCAGAGCTTAACTTTGTTCTGGGAGCTTCTGGGGGGTCTCCAGGGGGTCTGGTCTAGCCTCTAAGGAGGTAAGGTCTGCTGCAGAGTTGCTTCTGTTGCAGGCAGCAGATCTGAAGGGAATGCCATTGCTGAAGCCTCCCTTTCCCCCTGCTCATCTGGTCTCCACAGGGTCCTGGGAGGTGGACAGCCAAGTGCATCCCATGGGAGTCTCTGAGGCCACAGTGCAGAAGCCACTGGCTGGCAGGTATCAGCCTGAACCTGATAGACTTGCTAGATGTTGGACTGCAGCCCTGGGAAGATGGGGAATCAAACCACCATTTCCCTGAAACAGGCAAGCAGCCTTGCAAAAGTAACAGGTTTAAAACAGAAAGGAAACCCTTCCTCCTAGCTGAGTACCAGGACCCATCTGTAGAACTCATGCTCTGTCACAACCTGTCCTCAACACTCCAGAAAAAGGGGCATCTTAAAAATGGGTGCTCTGCCTATTTGCAGAGCAGCAATGGAGACGCAGACATAGAACAGACTTGTGGACACAGTGGGAGAAGGCGAGGGTAGGGTGAATGGAGAGAGCAGCATGGAAACATAAACATTATGTAAAACAGATAGGCAGTGGGAATTTGTTGTTTGACACAGCAAGTTCAACCGGGATTGTGTGATAACCTAGAGGGGTGGGATGGGGGGGGGGGGGGAATGGGAGAGAGAATCAGAGGGAGGGGACATATTATACCTATGGCTGATTCATGTTGAATGTATGGCAGAAACCAATACAATATTGTAAAGTAGTTATCCTCCGATCAAAAATAAATAAATTTTTTAAATGGGTGTTCTGAAAAGTGCCTGTGCACTGGCATCTCTGTTAGCAAAATGAGGTATCGGTAAAATACAGCATTGACTAGAGTATCACAAAGAGAACAAGGAGGAAAAAGGAATAGGAAGAGAAAAAAAGAGGAACATAAGAATAATGGGCTCTTAAGAATATTAAAACCATGTTACACATTCATCCACAGCATGTGCTTTAATTCTCCCAAAGTGGTAACTTCACAGCAGAACTTTCATACTCCTGGGCACAGTCCACAAGGGAGTACAGGGAATCTAATTGGCCCTGATGATGATTAAACTCACAGCTCATTTCATTATGTCCTAATTAGCCCAGCTCCAAAGGATAAAGACACATCTGTAACATGCAGACAGGCAGGGCGGAAGAGCTGGTACAGAATAGAGTCTTTCCCCACATGTCTCTCCTCCGCCTCTCCCTCCTACACATTCTTGGCTCCAGCCTCACTCAAATCCCAAATTCACCATACATTTTGCCCTTCTATGCCTTTGCACATGCTGTTTCCTCTGTCTGGATGTCCAGCGCTTTTCTTTATCTGCCTAGCTAATCTCTCACCCAGGCTTTAGGACCAATCTTCATCACCCATAAGGTTTTCCTCAACCAGAAAAGACAATGTTAGCTACAGTCTTCAGATGGCATTAAAAACCGGCAGGAGGCAGGGAGGATCTAACATTATTCTCATGAACATAAGTTCATCCATACCTAGAAACAGAAAAAACACAAGTGGGTGCCAGTTGAAGGGCAGCCTTTCTCTTGCCCTCACTATCTCTGTCTCTATTTGGAAAATGCACCCTGAGAGTGTGGGTGGTGGAACATAACCTATCTCCACCATCTGGAAATCTTTTCAAAGATTTAAGCTCTTTCTGAAGATGGAAAATTGGCCTGGGAAGGGAGACATGCTGGAGTTTGCAGGTTGTCATGTTTACCCTTTCTACTCCACAAAGGTAGGTGTTCCTACAGCTCTTCTTAATTCTGGTGCTCTCCAATACCTGGTCTGGCAGCTGCTGCCAACACAATGGTTAGAGATCCACTCTCAGTCACTCTCACACTCAGCCCATGTTCTGGACAGTCAGTAGTCACCTCGGTTCCGAGCTTCTATCCCTCCCCACTTTCACCATATGGGTGGCCAAGCAGCACATTCTTTGTGCCTTTCTTACTTGCATCCCCAGCCAGTCTTAGAAGCCACCACATCTGAGATGACTTCATGGAACTCTTAAATGCCTACCAGTTACTGCCGATGCTACAAGTTCTGCAACTATTTCCTGTTCTCTGCTTGCTGTACACCTTGAGGCATCCTGGCCACCATCCTATCCTTAAGATGAGTGGCGCCCAGAACAGAAGACACCAGCAGAGTGAGAGAGACTGGGGAGGTAGGTGAGTTAGGTGGAAGGAGCAGAGACTGGGGGTGTGGGGGGATGAAATCATCACCTCCATCTCCATTAGCACTGTTGCCCCTACAACCCAACCTGCTTCCTGGCTATCCAACCACTTGAATGCTCAGAGACCAACTTCCCCTTGCTCTAAATGTTCACCAAGCTGGGTGTCTAGGCTATGTCTATGGACCTCAGGAAGAATTCCTCCACCTTTGCTGGGTTCCCTACTATAAGGGGAGAAAGATTTGGGGGTAAGGATGACACTATTGATTAAAACTGTCTGCAGTTTGCTCAGGCACACAGCACTTTCTGTGTAAGCTCCTATGGTGAGCACTCTAGAGCCCAGCCAAGCAGTCTCAGCCCAGGTGTCCACTGCATTATATGAGAAGTCTGTATCTTGAGAAATAAAGATTTTTTTTCAGCCATGTGAATAGGTGCAGCGGGAGCCTGAGAGCTCTATGCGTCAGCCCACATAGCAGCAAATGTAGTTATTACACACTTACTGCTGAGCTGCCTGTGGAAAAATCTCCTTCCCTTACCACCTGTTATGCCTAAGCGCTCTGAGCTATTTGGCAGTAGAGACCAGGTGTGAACGGAAGTCATCACCACAAAAATTACTCAATCACATATAAGTAATTACTTCAATATACAATCTCAAAGTCCCTTTAGCCAGATAGTATAATGGAGAGTAAAACAATAGATATAGACAAATCAGTTAGATATAGGATTCTTTCTGGAGATTGTTGTTCAGTCGCTCAGTCATGTCCGACTTTTCGTGACCCCATGGACTGCACTTGGGTTTTGCATTCAGAGTTCCAACTCCTCTGCTTACCAGCTAAGTAGCCTTGGGCAGGTTTCTTAATCTTTCTAAGGCTGAATTTTTTTCATGTTTAAATTGAGGAAAATAACACCCCTGCCTGGCAGAATTGTGTGATCCAAAAGATAATGTATGTGACTGGTCTTTGCAAATGACCAAGCATTATGCAGTAATGAGTTATTAGAATTCAATCTTCCAGTAGGGTACCATGGCATCCTTTCATCTCTCCTACCTCCCAAATGTTCTCTCCTTTGTAAACCAAAAAGCATTCTATGTGGAGCACGTGTGCATGTGCACAAGCACACACAGAATGTACAGGTGTACTGTTGCTTTTCATAGCTAAGGCTAAGCAAGACCCATCAAATCTCCATATGCTAGATGCTACCAAGAAGGGTCTGCCAAGCCTTAACCATTAATAGGAAGGTGAAGCCAAGAAGCCTGTAACCCAGGTTTTCCCCTAAGCATGGCAGAAACTGGGCTTCCCTGATGGTTCAGCGGTAGAGAATCCACCTGCCAATGTAGGAGCCACGTGTTCAATCCCTAGGTCAGAAAGATCCCTGGAGAACGAAATAGCAACCAGTAGTCTTGCCTGGGTAATCCCACGGACAGAGGAGCCTGGTGAGCTACAGTCCATAGGGTCGTAAAAGTTAGACACAACTCAGTGAATAAACAACAAAACATAGCAGAAATTAGAAACAATTAGTATTCTTAGTAGTTCATAGCACAGGAGTAAAAAAGTAGGAGATGCCTGAAACTGACCTTAGGAATAAGAACCAGGAAGAAAGAACTGGCAGGAATTAGGGGGCTAAGGAGGAACTGAAGACCACCTAGTTTTGACACGACAGCCAAAACTGAGCCTGAGAAAGAAGTAATTGGTCCAAGATGATACAGGGGCAGAGCTGGGACAGGAATCCAGGTCTTCCCTCCCAGCACCATACCACCTGAGGTACAATCAACCATTCATGTCCAAATCTATTTGGTTCTTGTATTTCTGAACTAAGTAATAAGTCCAAAAGGAACTTACCCAGAAAATGTTTCTCGGTCACAGATGCCAGAGCCAATAAGGGCCCCAAAGAAGAGTATCCACTTCATGTTCCAAGGATGCCAGTCATACAGTGGTTGAGTAAAGCTCTATTTATAAGGAGTCTGAGGCAGACTCATGTCCTCAAAAATGCTAATATGATTTCCAAGGACCCTTCCAACTCTGACAGTACATCAGGTGGGTCTTTGATGCCTCTTCAATTCCTTTTGAGTGATACAGGCCAAGCCTCTTGACCTACAAAGTTAGAAATTTGCTCCTCAGGTTGGAAAAGTCTGTGACAAGGGTTTTGTATTGCTCAACGCTTGGTTTTAAGTATTGTTTTTTGAGTAAATAGGGAAGTCCCACAGGCCTGGATAGAACTTACACTGACAGAAGAGGCCAGATTATAAACCTGAGATTGTGTTAGCTCTAGAATAAAAGTAAAGACTACCAAATAAACCCCAAGTCAACTCCAAGACCACACATTTCACACACCTGACAAGCCCTTCTCTGGTGAGAGTAGATCATGATGGAAAGTTTGTGGCTTCTGTTTTGAATCTGACACCTAATTTTTCTGACTCTATTAACAAGGCAAAAATATATGAGGTACACGGTATAGGAGAAATGTGTTAGTCTTAATAAATTATCAGTTTTCCTTGGAATCTAAAAAGATAAGGCTTAATGGTATTATTAATAATAAAACTTTCTTACATTTACTAGATTCCGAGTCTGGTGTCCTTTCTACCAAGTCACAGCAGAATAAGTGCAAGACACTCGTGATCTCCACCACTTCAAGGACTCTGGGGCCTTTCAGTCTGTCCAAGGTGCCCCAGATCACACAAGCCTCCCCCATCCTACTGTCCCCCCATCTACATTCTTTCTGTACTTTCTCAAGGGGAATAGATTCAACCAAGGGTTGGGAGTGTTAAAGAAATGTTATTCTGACATTTGTTACAACTATAAAGGAGACTTTATTCAAGGTTATTGCAACAAGACTTCCCTGGTGGTCCAGTGGTTAAGACTCCATGCTTCCAGTGCAAGGCGCACAGGTTAGAGCCAGTTGGGAACTAAGATCCCATGTGTTGTGCAGTGTGTTCAAAAAGAAAAAAAAAAATGGTTATTGCAATAGAGGTCATGCAACAGGAGAGATTAATTGTGTTCAACTTCAAATCTATTAAATATAGCAGAGCAAGGAGGTCAGTGGATGGAAAATTGCTAAGAGGAGACACAAAGTATAGGGAGAATTTTTGCTTAACTAACCTAACAGGATTTGTGCAAAAGGCAGGCTACAGATTTAGACATCAATGGTGGAGAATAAGGAACCTAATCAGATATCAAGGACTGAGGGATGACCTGTCAGTATTCTTTGCTAAGACTGACTTAGGGTCCGAGGATAAAGCCAGTAGAAAAGAGGGCTCACGGAAGCCTGTCTAAGGTTTGGTCAAGAAGAGCTGGTCAGGAGTTGTGGAGCTGGGGGGCCTCTATCGGGGCTCTTCTGTCCTTCCAACACTGAAAATGAACTTCTAGGCCCACCTTGATCTGTCAAAAAAGCTGGGCTCTACTTCACCAAGAGAGAGTTCAGCCTGAGAAGCTGAGACCTAAATCTGCAAGAAATCTGAACTAAGTAATCAAGCACTCAGAATTCCAGGCAAGCTGAAATTCACTTCCCACCCATATCTCGCAAGGAAAGCCATTAACATGAAGAAAATCCAAATCTCTAATGGAAGTCAATGTCTAAATAGAAATGATATGGAATCTGAGACTCAGACTGATGGAGCAGCCTGGAGGGAGGAATGTCATTGGTTTGCCATCACTAGCTTTTATCATGCAGTGTATCAGAAACAGAAAAGCAAAAGTCAACAATGGATCCAGAGTATGTAGCACCTAGCATGATACTTAGCACAATCTGTTGCTTAACTAGTATTTATTGAATTAATAAACTCAAAAGTCCCTTTCTAGCTCTAAAATATTACTCTATTAAGATGAAGGAGCTGACATATACCACAACATGGGTGAATCTCAAAAACATTATGCTAAGTGAAATAAGCCAGTCATGAGAGGACAAGTACTACATGATTCCATTTATATGTGGTACCTAGAATAGGTAAATTAATAGAGACAAAAATAGAATAGAATTACCACAGGCTGGAGAGAGGAAAAAACAGGAACTTGTTGCTTAATGGGTACAGTTTCAGTTTGGGATGATGGAAAATTTCTGGAGATCGATGATGGTGATGATTGTACAACACTGTGAAGGCACCTAATGCCACTGAACTGCACACTCAAAATGGCTAAAATCATTTTATGATATGTATATTTCACCATAATTTCTTTTATTTTTAAAGGATGTTGGTAGCATTTGCTTTAAATGGGATTTTAAAAGATAAAGATTTTTAAAATAGTGATTTGCTGTGTTTCAGGGCAACATAAATCAAAGGTATAATGTTCCTATATCAGGATTAGAAAAAGGTATAATCATAACCCAACTTTGCTTCCAATCAAAGAGCTTTTAATGGTATGTAGTCCCCAGAATCCTAAAGGGGGCAGTCTCACACATGCTCCATGACTGTTTTCAAGCCAAGCCAGGTCTCTTTTGCTTGTGGCTAAGATCTGACTGGAAAATTCTGAAAGAGATGGGAATACCAGACCTCCTGACCTGCCTCTTGAGAAACTTATATGCATGTCAGGAAGCAACAGTTAGAACTGGACATGGAACAACAAACTGGTTCCAAATAGGAAAAGGAGTACGTCAAGGCTGTATATTGTCACCCTGCTTATTTAACTTATATGCAGAGTGCATCATGAGAAATGCTGGGCTGGAAGAAGCACAAGCTGGAATCAAGATTGCTGGGAGAAATATCAATAACCTCACATACACAGATGACACCACCCTTATGGCAGAAAGTGAAGAGGAACTAAAAACAGCTGGATGAAAGTGAAAGAGGAGAGTGAAAAAGTTGGCTTAAAGCTCAACATTCAGAAAACTAAGATCATGGCATCTGGTCCCATCACTTCATGGAAAATAGATGGGGAAACAGAGGAAACAGTGTCAGACTTTATTTTTTGGGGCTCCAAAATCACTGCAGATGGTGACTGCAGCCATGAAATTAAAAGATGCTTACTCCTTGGAAGGAAAGTTATGACCAACCTAGATAGCATATTAAAAAGCAGAGACATTACTTTGCCCACAAAGGTCCATCTAGTCAAGGCTATGGTTTTTCCAGTGGTCATGTATGGATGTGAGAGTTGGAATGTGAAGAAAGCTGAGCGCTGAAAAATTGATGATTTTGAACTGTGGTGTTGGAGAAGTCTCTTGAGAGTCCCTTGGACTGCAAGGAGATCCAACCAGTCCATCCTAAAGGAGATCAGTCCTGGATGTTCACTGGAAGGACTGATGTTGAAGCTGAAACTCCAATACTTTGGTCACCTCATGCGAAGAGTTGACTCACTGGAAAAGACCCTGATGCTGGGAGGGATTGGGGGCAGGAGAAGGGGACGACAGAGGATGAGATGGTTGGATGGCATCACCAACTCGATGGACATGAGTTTGAGTAAACTCCAGAAGTTGGTGATGGACAGGGAGGCCTGGCGTGCTGCGATTCATGGGGTTGCAAAGAGTCGGACACGACTGAGCAACTGAACTGAAATGAACTGAACTGAACTGAAGATCTGACTGGGCTTCCCAGCTGGAACTAGTGGTAAAGAACCTGCCTGCCATTGTAAGAGATAAGACATGTGGGTTTGATCCCTGGGTTGGGAAGATCCCCTGGAGAACAGCATGGCAATCCACTCCAGTATTCTTGCCTAGAGAATCCCATGGACAGAGGAGCCATACTTTGACCACCTGATGCGAAGAACTGACTCACTGGAAAAGATCCTGATGCTGGGGAAGATTGATGGCAGGAGGAGAAGGGGATGACAGAGGGTGAGATGCTTGGATGGCATCACTGACTCAATGGACATGAGTTTGCGCAAGCTCCAGGAGTTGGTGATGGACAGGGAAGCCTGGCGTGCTGCAGTCCATGGGTTGCAAAGATTTGGACACAACTGAGTGACTGAATTGATTAACTGAACTGAAGATCTGATTGGCTGGCGAGAGGAAGCCATATCAACCTGCCTGTCTTTCAGTTCAAAGGCAAATGAGTATTTGATGCCAGAGTCATAGGACCAGTCAGTACTTCCTCCACTGGCTTGGTCTGAAGAGTAAATGAGAATAAATTCTGGTTATACTACTCCCACTGGCCTCTCGCAGCTATGCAACCTGTATATGAAATTCCTTCACTATCAAAAAAAAGTCCAGCCCCTATGTGCATGAACCTTGAGAACAGGGATAACTTAGTAGAGGGCCATGCTTATGAGAAAAAAAAAAAAGAGATTAATTTGAAAAGAAAAAAAAGGTGTTATTCAAGTAGAGACTATACTTAGCCTTCCTCTGGTGTTCTTAGGAGCCTCTGGCTTCACCCACACATTTGAAATCCTGCCTGCTCTCCTCATTGGCATCTTCTACATATTAGGGAGGCTACACCACTTCCTTCTTTAGTTGGGTGCTAGGTACAAATATTTTTTCCTCTGGTGGGAGAGGAGGAGTCCCAAACAAAGGAAGAGAGGGAATTCCCTGGCAGTTCAGTGGTCAGGACTCTATGTTTTCACTGCCTAGAGTGCAGGTTCAATCCCTGGTCAGGAAACTAAAATCCCATAAGCTACATGGTATTACAAAAAATAAAATGAAACATTTAAAAAAAATAGAGGAAGACATTTGGACCCTACCCTTAGGGAACTTTCAGCATAAGGACTGAACAGGCTTTGTTCTGATATCAAATAATGTGCCCAGCACCTATATGCATGGGTAAAATCAAGAATGTGCACCTGTGTAATATGTGGACACTGATATGTGACATATGATAAAGGAAGGAAGCATTAGCCTGCAAAGATTTCTGGCAATCATGACTCAGAAGAGCTGAGCAATGGGCCAACTCTGAGGCCCCTTCCATGGAGGGCTGGTAGAGATCAAACAGGAGATGGCTGGGGAAGAGATGGAGGAAGTCACCTAGTCCCTAAGAATGAGGCTGGGCAAAGGTGAAGACCAGGCAGGTTATACCAGGGGAAAGTAGGACTAGTGGTTAATACTGGGAATTAACACTACGAACTCTTGTTTCTTGAGTCTTTGCCTTCACCCACAGAAGGTGTAGTAGCACCTGGTTATTCAGTTCAGTTCAGTTCACTTCAGTCGCTCAGTCGTGTCCGACTCTTTGCGACCCCATGAATCGCAGCACGCCAGGCCTCCCTACCCATCACCAACTCCTGGAGTTTACTCAAATTCATGTCCATCAAGTCAGTGATGCCATCCAACCATCTCATCCTCTGTCGTCCCCTTCTCCTCCTGCCCCCGATCCCTCCCAGCATCAGGGTCTTTTCCAATGAGTCAACTCTTCACATCAGGTGGCTGAAGTATAGGAGTTTCAGCTTCAGCATCAGTCCTTCCAAGGAACACCCAGGACTGATCTCCTTTAGGATGGACTGGTTGGATCTCCTTGCAGTCCAAGGGACTCTCAAGAATCTTCTCCAATACCACAGTTCAAAAGCATCAAACCTGGTTATTAACAACTACCAAATAGCTGCTTATTTGAACTACCTTCCTGGGTACCAAAATTACTTACTTACCCCTTTTGTGTGGCCACATGACACAGATAATCCCACTAAGAGCTCCACAGTGCACCAAATCCTGGCTTTAGATTCAATCCTGATTCTGCATGATCAGCTGGTCATCATAAGTGATCTAAGGCAATCACTTATCTGAGTTCCAAATGCTTCTTCTGTCAAAAAAGTATAGTAATATAACTTATTTCACAGGGCAATGAGAATTAAATAGGATAATATAATGGTTATGAGTCTATCACTTGTTGAGTGCTTATTAAATGTGTTAAACATTATGCTAAATTGGTTTGTTTAATCTTTACCATGTCACAAAGTAGGTATTAGTATTATCCCCATTTTACAGACGAGGAAAACTGATTCCCTCTCTCTGAGGAAATCTCAGAAAGATTAAGGGAAGGAGCTGAGATCATGTACATAGAATAGGCATTCAATAAATGTCAGCTGTGATTATAATAATCAACAAATGACTAAGATTCTACCAAGGGACCATATTACGGATCAGAGGTATCTGGGTTAGCTCCATCAGGAAGCTAATTCACTTCAATTCAGTCACTCAGTCATGTCTGACTCTTTGCGACCCCATGGAATGTAGCACACCAGGCCTCCCTGTCCATCACCAACTTCCAGAGCTTGCTCAAACTCATGTCCATCGAGTTGGTGATGTCATCCAACCATCTCATCCTCTGCCGTCCCCTTCTCCTCCTGCCCTCAACCTTTCCCAGAATCAGGGTCTTTTCCAATGAGTCAGTTCTTGGCATCAGCTGGCCAAAGTTTTGGAGTTTCAGCTTCAGCATCAGTCCTTCCAATGAATATTCAGGATTGATTTCCTTTAGGATTGACTGGTTTGATCTCCTTGCAGTCCAAGGGACTCTCAAGAGTCTTCTGCAACACCACAGTTCAAAACCATCAATTCTTTGGTGCTCAGCTTTCTTTCTAGTCCAACTCTCACATCCATACATGACTACAGGAAAAACCATAGCTTAGACTAGATGAACCTTTGTTGGCAAAGTAGTGTCTCTGCTTTTTAATATGCTTTCTAGGTTGTTCATAGCTTTTCTTCTAAGGAGCAAGCAACTTTTAATTTTATGGCTGCAGTCACCATCTGCAGTGATTTTGGAGCCAAAGAAAATAAAGTTTGTCACTGTTTCCATTGTTTCCCTATCTATTTGCCATGAAGTGACGGGACCAGATGCCATGATCTTAGTTTTTTGAATGCTGAGTTTTAAGCCAGCTTTTTCGGTACTGGGCTGGGTTGCCATTTCCTTCTCCAGGGGATCTTCCCAACCCAGGGATTGGACCCGGGTCCCTTGCATCGCAGGCAGATTCTTTACCTACCAAACTATCAGGGAAGCCCCCTGTTGCCCTCCCTCATTGCAAACCCCTTCCACTGCCTAACATCTCCCTCCCATCCTCCGCCCAGGGTTTTTCCTACTTCAAATGGTCTCCTTGTTTTCCTGTTCTAACTACCCTATCTATGTCAACTACCCCTTAGTCTCTCTGCAGAATCCCAGAGCCACATAGCCCAACGCTTATAGGACGTCACCACCTGAAAAACACCACCACCATCTCAATCTCAATAATCCAAAGCTGAACTCATTATCTTTCCAACCTCATCCCTCCTCCACCTTCCTGGGTATCTCCCTCAGTTAAGGGCATCATTCAGTAACCATCGGTGAGAAACTCTCCACTTCTAATAAATGACAAAAGCCTTTTGATTTTACTCTCTAAATGTCTCTCTTCCATCCTCACTGGCCTCAGAAAGTCTAACAGCAGGCTCCCAAGCTCTATTCCTGCCACTGCTATTATTTCTAACTTGTCCTCCTCTTTGTTTCCCCTAACTCTTCATGGACAAATGGCTGCAACAGAGTCTTTCCACTGAAACCCCTGTGTGCTCCTAAACAATCGCATCCATTCCGTCCCTACACAGTCCATGGGTTTATTTAGGGTGTGAGCCTCTTTTAGCCAAGCCATGCGTAATTAATAAAAAGTGATCATTTAGGACCAAGTCTTGATAAATGCCCATTTTCAGGCAATGAGATCCCACATAATGAGAGTGAGCCATAAGAATCACGACAAATAGAGCAGGAAACACAGAACTTTGCTCTAAATACAGAGTAACTAGCAGGAAACCCAGAACTTTGCTCTAAATACAGGGTAACTGGCAGGAAACCCAGAACTTTGCTCTAAATACAGGGTAACTAGCAGGAAACCCAGAACTTTGCTCTAAATACAGGGTAACTAGCAGGAAACCCAGAACTTCGCTCTAAATACAGGGTCAGTTCAGTTTAGTTCAGTCCCTCAGTTATATCCGACTCTTTGCGACCCCATGAACCACAGCATGCCAGGCCTCCCTGTCCATCACCAACTCCCGGAGTCCACCCAAACCCATGTCCATTGAGTTGGTGATGCCATCCCGCCATCTCATCCTCTCATCCCTTCCCCTTCTGCCCTCAATCTTTCCCAGCATCAGGGTCTTTTCCAAAGAGTCAGCTCTTTGCATCAGGTGGCCAAAGTATTGGAGTTTCAGCTTCAACATCAGTCCTTCCAAAGAACACCCAGGACTGATATCCTTTAGGATGGACTGGTTGGATTCCAGCTTGATTCCAGCTTGTACTTCCTCCAGCCCAGAGTTTCTCATGATGTACTCTGCATATAAGTTAAATAAGTAGCGTGACAATATACAGCCTTGACGTACTCCTTTTCCTATTTGGAACCAGTCTGTTGTTCCATGTCCAGTTCTAACTGTTGCTTCCTGAACTGCATACAGGTTTCTCAAGAGGCAGGTCAGGTGGTCTGGTATTCCCATCTCTTTCAGAATTTTCCACAGTTTATTGTGATCCACACAGTCAAAGGCTTTGGCATAGTCAATAAAGCAGAAATAGATGTTTCTCTGGAACTCTCTTGCTTTTTCTATGATCCAGCAGATGTTGGCAATCTGATCTCTGGTTCCTCTGCCTTTTCTAAAACCAGCTTGAACATCTGGAAGTTCTCAGTTCACGTATTGCTGAAGCGTGGTTTGGAGAATTTTAAGCATTACTTTTTTAGCGTATGAGATGAGTGCAATTGTGCAGTAGTTTGAGCATTCTTTGGCATTTCCTGTCTTTGGGATTAGAATGAAAACTGACCTTTTCCAGTCCCGTGGCCACTGCTGAGTTTTCCAAATTTGCTGGCATATTGAGTGCAGCACTTTCACAGCATCATCTTTCAGGATTTGAAACAGCTCAACTGGAATTCCATCACCTCCACTAGCTTTGTTTGTAGTGATGCTTGCTAAGGCCCACTTGACTTCACATTCCAGGATGTCTGGCTCTAGGTGAGTGATCACACCATCGTGATTATCTGGGTCATGAAGATCTTTTTTGTACAGTTCTTCTGTGTATTCTTGCCACCTCTTCTTAATATCTTCTGCTTCTTTTAGGTCCATACCATTTCTGTCCTTTATCGAACCCATCTTTGCATGAAATGTTCCCCTGGTATCTCTAATTTGCTTGAAGAGATCTCTAGTCTTTCCCATTCTATTGTTTTCCTCTATTTCTTTGCATCGATCAGGGTAACTAGCAGGAAACCCAGAACTTTGCTCTAAATACAGGGTAACTAGCAGGAAACACAGAACTTTGCTCTCAATACAGGGTAACTAGCAGGAAACACAGAACTGTGCTCTAAATACAGAGTAACTATCTCTGGAAGAGATCTAGCCTCACTGAAGAATGTTGGGTAAGGCTGGGTTTCATGCATTTTTAAGGTCTAATCCATTTCATATCAGTGCATTTAATGGCTTTTATCCTAAATTACATGGTGCCTACTAACTTAGTAGGCAAAGACACATTAGATATCTACATTTGACTGAGGACATAGATTCCACTTTGTATTTGGAGCTGTGCAGGCTTGCCAGGGATTGTGCTGCCTTTGGGGCACGTCATTCTAGAGTGAGGGAACCAAGGAAAAGGTGGATGAATAGGGCTTGTCTCTTGGAAAAACAGAAGCCCAATAGCAAAATGTAAAAGGGACAGTCTGATGAACTGGACTCTGGTTAATTAAGCATAACATTGTTTTTGTTTCAGTCATTTTCACTGGGAAGTGAGCACAAGTTCACTTCTGTTGGCTCTGAAAGTGCAATAGACTCTCATTGTTTATTTGAACATCCAGGTGTTTGCAATAAATACACAAGGGTCATTATTTTGCCACCAGCTTTCCTCATTCAGGAGTATGGGAGGAAACAGAGTGGGAGTAAGGAGCTAAAGAGAATGTGTACTGACCCAAGGATGTACCCAGGAAGTTAGGGTTTTTTTCTTTTTAACTCAATCCCTGTTGTTGATGTTCAGTTGCCAAGTCTTGTCTGACTCTCTGCAACCCCATGAACTGCAGCACGCCAGGCTTCCCTGTCCCTCACCATACTCAGAGTTAGCCCAAGTTTATGTCCATTAAATTGGTGATCCTTCCATTGGCTTATTTCCCTATGATTGTCTCTTTTTCCAAGAAGTAAAGCTCAACAAAGTATTTTCCATTATTTGAGGGTTCCAATTTTGACTGATGGAGGCTTTACTGTCCTTTCTAGGGATAAATTCAAGGTCTTGAACTTGGATTCAGGAAAACAACTGTACAATTACCAGATGGAGGAAACCTGGCTGGGTGGAATCCTCAGAGAGCCTGGGGGTTTCAGCTGTCAGTGAGCCCAGCATGAGTCAATGGCATGACACCACTGCCAAAAAATGAATATGACCCTCAACTGCATAAGCTGGATGAGGGCAGTTATGGTCATGCTCTGCTCTGTGCTTGTTAACATACTCAAGTTTTACATTCACTTCTGGGAGCTGCCCTTGAAGAACACAGACAAAGCAAAGTACATTCGTGAGATAGCAACCAGAAGGGTGAGGGGAGTTAGAACCATATTCTGAGAGCTTGAAGGGACCGGGGTACTTAGTTAGGATAAGGAAAAACCTAGGAGAAGCAGTTTACTAATCTTTAAGTAATTGATGAATTTGTCTCTCAGAGGGAAATAAGCTTGCTCTCTGCAGCAAGACGGTAAACCAAGGCTGGTATGTGAAAAACATAAGCAGAGAGTTTGAGCTCACTATGAGAAAGAATTCAAACAATCTAATCTTCCCAACATGGAATAGGCTGCCTTAGAGACAAGAAGTGATCCAATTATGGGCTGGAGGACTATGTGGTAGAGATGAATACACCAGGTTTGGATAATTTAAGGTTATCTAGAGTTACTAACTGGAGAAGGCAATGGCAACCCACTCCAGTACTCTTGCCTGGAAAATCCCATGGATGGAGGAGCCTGGTGGGCTGCAGTCCATGGGGTCGCTAAGAGTTGGACACGACTGAGCGACTTCACTTTCACTTTTCACTGTCATGCACTGGAGAAGGAAATGGCAACTCACTCCAGTGTTCTTGCCTGGAGAATCCCAGGGATGGGGGAGCCTGGTGGGCTGCCGTCTATGGGGACGCACAGAGTTGGACACGACTGAAGCGACTTAGCAGCAGCAGCAGCAGCAGAGTTACTAGAGGGCTTCCCACATGACTCTAGTTGTAAAGAACCCACCTGCCAAGGCAGAAGACATAAAAAACTCGGGTTCTATCCCTGAGTTGAGTCAGGAAGATCCCCTGAAGGAGGGCACGGCAACCTACTCCAGTATTCTTGACTGGAGAATCCCATGGACAGAGGAGCCTGGCTGGTTACAGTCCATAGGGTCACAAAGAGATGGACATGACTGAAGCGACTTAGCACATGCACAGAGCTACTAAAAGTACCTTTGACTTTCAACCCTGACATTCTTTTTTCCCTGATTTAATGTTGAGTGGTAACATTCACCATCAAACCCTGAAAATTGCATAACAGAACTGAAATACAACTATAAGATAAAAGATACACCTGAACTGGAATAATCTATTCCATTTCTGCTAGCTGCTGATAACAATCTGCTTGAAATGGACCAAAAGGTCCCATCTCAGGGCTTCTCTCTAATACATGGGCTTCAAAAACCAAGCTTAAAAACCAAATAGAAAAAAAAAAAAAATTTAAAAAAAAAAAACCAAATAGGAAATATTTGCACATTCTCTTCTGCTAGGGATAGCACTTTCTCAATTATAAACAGCCCCCTGAGACATCACCAACTGACTTAAGGCTGCCACCAGTTTGCTCATTTCTAAAACAGGAAAGATGTTGGAGGGTATCAAGTGATACCTTAGAGAAGTGTTTTATGTCCAACATACACCAGTGCAACATGATGATGGGTGACAGAACCTAAGACACCAGCAAGGTATGAGGCAAAGTTGGGAGCAGCACTGCTTAGCATAGGGAAACTGACTATAGATCCAAGACTCTCAGGTCCCAATCCAAGTGGTTATTTCCTAAGCAATAGAAAATGTATCCTGGGAATTTATAGTCAAATCAGGCTCCTGCTCATCTAAATTAAGGCAATAATAATTTCATGAATCCTATTTCCCAAGGAAACTTAACTCAGGAAGTCCATAACCAGTGTTTTAAATCTTTGCCTGAGTCACAGTCTTCTCAGAGGTTGGACATATTATGTCTCATTCATCTTTGTAACCTGTCACTAGTCCACCCAGATCCCAATACCTATCTTTATGACTGAAACTTAACCTGTCCACACCATGGATGTTTGTTTCCAAGCTGAAATGAAGTTTCAGAAACTTAACAGCTCGTCAGAGTTATGTGACTTGGCACATGTATACTCAAAGGGGAACATCAGCAGCTGCAAATAGCTGTGGAAGGTAATGAAGCCCTTGACTTTTCCATGACTCTTGATGAAGTCCACTGTGGATTTCACTTCAACTTCAGAGTTGGCACTGGGTCCATGGTATGAGTTGGAGCCAAGAGTTGTTGCTGATTCCAGGTTCTGATAGGATGTGGAAGAAACCAAGTGAGAACAGTGAGCTTTAAGAGGACAGTGTATAGAGGCAGACACCATGCATCACTCAGTTCCTCCTCTGGAAATCAGAGCAAGATTGTCATTGTATTAAATTGAGATACTACGTAAAGACACAGTCAAAAAACCTAACTTAATTGAGTCTGGACACATCTCTCTTCTTTAAAAACATGGTTCCTCTATATGGCAGAAAGAGCAAGTTAAATCATCTCCCCTCTGTGGGAGTTGTTGGAAGAAAAGCCAGATTTAACATTATAGATGGAATTCCTGCATCGGGTGGGGGTTGAGCAAGCTCATTTTCTGGGATTTCTTCCAATTCTTAGAGCCCAAGAGTAGAAGATTATATGCATCTGTACTTCTAAGTCACAAACCCACAAATGCAAAGAACCTCTGAAACCCTTTCTGTGGTAGGGAAATCACAGCCACCATCGACAAGGCTACCTTTGGCCTCATTTTCTCAGCCATGGGAGTTACTTATGACCACTGAAGTGGGCCCACTGTGGCCTGGCCAGGGCTAGAGAAACTCTGAGGGGACAGGTAGAGGTTGGGACTCCCCGGGATCTCTAAACAATATGGACAAAATATATATTCAACCTATCATCTCATTTTGAGAATATTTAATAAGAAAAACATCCCAGGAAAAAGTCTGACTTTGAATTGCTAGACATTGTTCAACATTTTGGATCTGATGCTTTGATACTTTTCTTTCCTACACTAAAAAAAAAAAAATTGGTAAAAGTAATGAATGAAGTTGCCACTTGTCCGTATCCTGTCACAGCTCCTTAGGGTATCCTTTCTTGGTTCAATGATTTTCATTAATTCATGTGTCTTACAAGTATTTATTGATTGCTTTCTACGTGCCAGACACTGTGTCAGGTGTTAGGAACACTATTTCTAACTGCACTATTACATCTAACGAGGAAAAATCAAACTCAGCTTAACTGTGATTAGAGAAACATAAGGGGTTTTAACTGGTGCCTGAAAGCAAAAAGAAGCTCCCCTTCAACCAGCCTTTTGGCATTAGACCCTCAAAAATCAGAGCTACAAGTCAACAAAGGCAGAGCAGGAAGTATTTTCTCTTTGAATCTATTTTGATTTGTACTTCATTTTAGTTTTTCTTCTCGAAGCATCCATAGATGATGTAGTGCTTCTCCTCTTTTAGATCCCAACCCCCTCTAGTGGTTGGTTCAGGGCTGCCTGAGCCTTCCTGCCAGCATACAGTCTTTGCTCTGGAAACTCAGAAGCTGAGCTGGGATACAGCTTATGTGAAAACCAAGATGTGAGACAAAACTATATTAAATGCTCCTCAAACTCAGTGACAGCACTGTGAGCCTGTGAACGGAACTTAGTGAAGTGGGTTTTTTTTTGTTTTTTTTTTTTCCAGATAGATTTTTAAATAGCTTCAATCCTGAATGGGCTAAGCAGGCTGACAGCAATGCAGAGCCATGCAGATAGCTAGCTGGCCAGACAACATCTAACCATCCCTGGGGGCAAGCCCCTGTGCTCAACCTCCAAACCCGAGTCTCAGTCCTGGTTTGAATCAGCAGCAACACTGAGGTTTCCAGATACCTTCAACGGGTCTTTCCCCACATACAATTCTTTAAAATCCAATGGAAAGAGAATACAGGGAAAAAAAAAAGATGGCTGTTCAGTCTGACGAGAAGGTTCCTTTAGAATTCTGTCCATTGCTCTCGTTTCCTCCCTGGAAGGCCCCTTTGGAACTGCACTCATGTCCTCCTTTGCCCACAGAGTGACCAGCAGTCCTCACACAGGGTTCTGCTTGGAGCTTCTCAGCCATGGCTGTCTCACCGATGCAAGAAGTAAATAATCTCTCCATCTCCTCAAATGAATACCTGCCTCTAACCATGTTCCGCAGAACTACAGTCCAGCCAAATGTTAACAATACAGTGACAAAAAACAAGAGCAACAGAAAACAAAAATTTTAAAAAGAGGAAAAGAAAAAATAAATAAAAAATAAAAAGGCGGGGGGAGAGAACAAGGGTTTTGTGATAGAACATTTTGGGAAAATATAGGGTTAAATTCGCTAATTTACTTCAGAACTCCTAAAGGTTTTTTTTTTTTTTTTAAATGCTTTAAAGTTTTTAATGAAGCGCCAAAAGAGGGATACCGTGGACTGTATTTCTCAAACTTGACTGTGGAACCCTTTATTCTCATGAGATGAGTACTAGTATTTGTACAAGTTCCTTTTGAACACGCATTGAAAAACACTATGGTAGTTGACTCTCTCCAGAAATAAACCTGAAGCTCTGATTCACTTTTAATATACGTGGGTCACAGTTGCCATAATGGTGTTCTGTAATGAGATTTTAAAAGAAAAACTACAAAACTCCTTTTTGTGATATTACAGAGGATTCCTACAGATTTTAAGTAAAATGCCAGATGCATTGTACTGCCTACGTAAATCCTTACAGCAATCTAATAGTCAGCAGGTAACATCCGCCTCCTCTTTTCTATCAATCCTACCACAAAAAAGCAGAGACAATTGGAACAAATCTCCTAGGTGACTCACGGTGAACACTGAACTCTAATAGCCCAGCCTAACAGCTGAAATGGGCTCTGATTCAGGCAATACAGAAAGATATCGTGTGCTGGGAAAAGAAATGATTATAAATATCACTATATGCCTCAATTCTGGGCCACAACTAAGAGACCAGGCATTCTGTTTAGGGTAAATTAGAAACAGAAAGATCACTTTTATTTTGTTTTGAAGTTCCTACACACCTCCTTAGATTCTTGTTGAAGACAAAAAGTCAAGCTTACTCTGAGAGAACACATAGCCATTGGGGTTGGTGACCCAAAACAGGAAGATATCCATCATATCCAATCAAAGTGATGAATGGATCATTTCCCTAATCAGAGGCAATCTGAGCAGAGACAACAACATATATGTCAGTCTCATACGCCCCTTTCACCAGGGAACAGAGAAGAGACTATTAAAGCAATGTGTTTTTTCCAAACACGAACTATCACTAAAGGTCAATGAGAGTCTTCCAGGACTACAGCCCAATCTCCAGTTAACATATTTAATGTGCCGAAGTCAATACTTCTACTTCCAGTCAGAATAATTTACTTATATTAAATAAAAATCAGATATCACTTATCCGTTCTCTCTTAAAAGCAGAATTCTTCCAATTAATTTTGGTGAGGCATTTTGCAATGCTGGGGAATGGTGTATGCAGCTTATAGGGATCTGTGAACCAAAGAAATTTTTTCAGTTTCCTAGTTTTCTTAATCACCACACAGGCTATAGCTTTCCCAAAGTACTCACAACCAACATCAGATTACTAAACTATGCAGACTTTTCTAAAGATCCAGAGAACCGGTTAAATTCCATTTGGGGAATTACATTTCTACTTGTGATCAATTGCAGTAGAGTTGAAGTTTCTGCTGGATTAAAATTTATTCATTTCCTGTGCTCAGCCATCCTAAGGCATTATTATTCAACTGTTAAATATCCATTTCATAATACCCTAAAGGTAACTGAATTTTAATTGAAGGGGAAAATGTATCAGCCGGTGTGCACGTGGTTGCACATGCTTGAATGATCTGATGTGGATTGATTTCTTTTGCTCATGAATTAACATTCTGATTTATAGCATGTCATTTTTGAATTACTTAAGAAATACCAGAGTAGGTCACACCCAGCACGGTGTCCTGACTCCAATGTCAATGAACATGTGGAAGAGAGGGATCACTACACCCTAACTTTAAATCAGATTTGGAAAATTTTCAGAACAACCCAAAAACCCTTAACAAGTTCCCCTTCGGATCTGCAGGTCAAAGTAAACTCTTCTAGCTCCTATTTACATTTTCTACTGAGCTCCTTTTGTGATTATATACATTTCTAGTACATTGTGCCATAGCCCTCCGAACTCCAGGCAGCAAAGCAATTTTCTCTAGTCTGTTCTTAGGCTGAAATCTGACTCCTGGGGTCCTTACTTGCCACCCTCTTAACCTCTTCTAGCTTGATCTTTTAACAGAGCACATGGTGGCCAGCAGGCTAGAGGAAGACTGGGATGCATGCTAGGGTGCTGGGTGAGGCAATACCAAATTAGGTTTGAATAGGTCTATTTCCTGCCTTGTGACGAGAGAAAAGGTTGGGATGACAGTGTTAGCTGTTAGGACCACAGATATTGCTTTGAGGTTAGACAGGGCCTGACCCCAGAAAGACATAATAATCAGGGGATTTGGGGCAAATTACCTTATTTGCAGTCCACAGCACAGTAGCTTGTGTAACTCACTGGCGGGCTTGGATCCAGGCTTGGATCCCGGCGTATGTCCTCCCTCCCGTGCTGAACTGCAAAAGCAGCATGGAAATGGAATATGGCTTCACTGCTGCAGAACCCTTGTCTGCTCCTCTTCCTGTCCTTGATGTGGTTGAGGAGGAGGAGGTGTAGACGGTGGTGCTGTCGATTAACTTTTCATTTAAAAGTGGGTTTTTTTTTTCTTTTTTTGGTCCCCTTCCTTTAATGTAAACTTAAATTCTGGCCAACAAGAGGAGCATCCTTTGATGTTTGTAAAAAATCATTGTGGGAAACGTGATGACATGAAAATATGTTCATCATATGTTTTAAATTTTTAAAAATAGATTATCAAATAGGAAGTGCCATTTTTAAAAGGCTAGCTCATATATATATATACCTACAACATACAAATACAGGAGCAAAAGGGGGTCTGGAGAAGAGAGGAAGAAATAGATATACAACAAAATGTTAATGATTAACAATCCCATAATTGTAGAATTAGTAAAATAGGGATGTTTTTCATTTTTTCTCTATTCTACATTTTTTGCAATGATTGTATTATTTTTGTAATAAAAATGCTTTCAAGTCCTTCATAAAATCAGGATGGTAAGCTCCGGAGGTGCTTTCCAGAGTTTAAATTTTATGATCTAAGTGGCTCAGTTTTATTTGGAACAGTGGCTTTGCCAATTCGATCAGTAAATGGGGAGGAAAAGATTATTTTTGCACCAGCAACTTCTGTCTTCGTGCAGCGTTCTAAACATCACAGATAAGGTAAATGAGAAATGCAAATCCTTGCTAAAAAAAAAAAACTTTTCACGTGCTTTGGGAGTTTTGCGCTTTTTCCTCTAAAGGGCTCAAATGTAAAAAAAAGAAAAAAGAAAAGAAAAAATGGGAAACTTCGGGAAACAAATAATATTTTCAAACATGAACCAAGGAACCATCCGGGAGAAGGAAAGGCCATGAAAGTTCAAGCGAGGAAGAGAATCTGGGGTTTCCTGATCCCGTTGTAGGAGAAACCGAGAAAAGGAAACAGAAAGAAAAGAAGGTAGGAAATATGAGCAAATGTGTCACGGTGTCATAGAGTAGGCAAAGCACTCCTCCGAGGCCTGCTTTGTGAGAACCGCTCTGGAGATACCCATCTGTCCCAGTGAGTCCGTTGGTTCTCAGCCATAACGTTTCCAAATTTAGCAGGGAGTTGTGACATTCTTTTTTTTTTCTTAACGAACTCTTTCTAGGAAATAATTTTCACTCTTTTTAAAGGCAAGGTGAAAAAGCTTGAAATTATCAGCACTGAGACTTGCCAGCGCTTACAGGTTGGAGTAAAACCATAACCTTTTCCGGCTCGCACCTTAAAAATGCCTCGGTTTTTGGGCAGTTGTCTTTGCCTTTAGTTGCCCGTCATCCCGCATCACGGGAAGAACTCTTTTGGTTTTAAATGCGGCTCGGGCAAGTACTTGGAGCTTTTCTTTCTTCTTTCTTAAACTCCTAGTCGAAAGGAAAAAAAGGAACTAAGGAGGAAAAAAAAACAACCACAAAACACCCCAAGGTACAGAACTGCTACCTTGATTAATTACAGAATTCCTTCCCCCATCCTCCCTAACCCTGGGGCTCGGCACTACCTCATGCATCCCCCGCTCACACGGGGGCCCACACCACCTTCCCAGCCCTCCTCACCCTGGGGCCCACGCCACCTCCCCCTTCCTCTCTTCCTATTGGTGCATACGCCCCTGTTTCCCTGAGAGCAAATCTATCAAGAGGAGAGCATTAATTCACTCCTGCAGACCTGCGTCAGCTTGCGCAGTTAAGAGAAAAGAAAAGCGATGGGGGCGGGGGTAGTAAGGAGGTGAATACTCAAAACCAGCAAAGACCGGTTGGGGGCGGGGGGGGGGAGGCGGGGGGAAGAACAGCTCTGCAGGCGAAGCTGGGACTGACAGCTCGCCTGGGAGGAGCAGGATTCTAGAAGCATCGGGAGGAAAAAAATAGCGCTGCACCTGTGTACCTTGAAGCATGTTCATGGGCCGGTTTTTTAAAAGAATAGCCAGTGTTCAGTTTGCTCCCTAGACTAGGGTGCTTAGCAACCGAGGTTATCCACTTCTTGGGAAATCTGAAATGTTTTAAGATGCAGAAATAGATATTTGCGAATGAATAATTATTAAGTGACTTTTGTCTCTCCTCCATTTCCAGTCCCTGCCTGCGGGAATGGAGAGGGCAGCACGGAGGATGCTGTGGGGCTGGGGGCGCTGGAATCTTAGCCGAGCGACGATGAGTCACCGGGCATCCGCAGGGGATGGGAAAGGGGAAGCCATTTTGCCGCAGCAGAGCCGGCTATTTCCAGTTTCTTGTTTCAAGCAAGATGGTACTGCTCGGTCTATGGTTTGCCTCAGCCCAGCTCCAGGTGAACTTAGCCAGCCAGAAAGCGTTTTGCCCTCACTAGCACAAGAGCACATAATGGGAATGGTACACACACATTCCGCCCCCCAACCCCGCGCTCCACACACACCACCACCAAAAAAAAAAAAAAATGGATTTAGAGGTATGCGCTGGCAACCCACCGCAGTATTCTTGCCTGGAGAATTCCATGGACAGAGGAGCCTGGCAGGCTACAGTCCATGGGGTCTCAAGAGTCCCACACGACTTAACGACTAAACCAAACCACCGCTACAAAACGCAGCAAGGCTGGGTCAAGCCAGGGCGGCGGGGTGCCTGCCTCAGAGGCACGTCTGCCACCAGCTACTTCAGCTCCTGTTTGCAGGGCTGATTGCAAATGTGTGCAGCTGGGGCACCCAAGCTGTGTCCATTGCTGGGACTGAGACATGTCTGGGCCTGTCTGAATAGGGATCAGCATGAAGCGGCCACTGCAGCTGTTGCCAACATTTGCTCTCCGCAGGACACAGACACCAGTTTGTGAGGCCGGGCCGAGAAGAGAGCACATCGTGTTTCCATCACTCCGTTCTTTTTCTCCTTCACTCTCTGTACTGGTCCACAGTTCCTACTCTGAAAACTCTTAGGTTTCAAATTAAGAATTTGGGGACGGGGATGCAATTTTAGAAAAGTAGGAAGGTGTATTTTACACATGTGCAGTGCTTCATACTCAAACACGTTAATATTTCTGGCAGTGAAACAAATGAGTGGCAAGTCCGTTCAGGTCAGGTTTTTGCCCCTAAATGAGTTTAGGTCAGGTCAGGGTTTGCACCAAATAAATTTGGGAGGAAAAAAGGTTTTCAGAATTCTTTGTATTTTAGAATTGCAGATTTGGGGAATCATTTCCTACCACATATCTCCTCCCTGGCTCTTTCCTGCTCCCCCAGCACTCCCCTTAACGCCCCAACCCCCCATCTCTTCATCCCCTCCCCCAACCTACATCGCAAATCAGTGCAGATCCCCTGCCGCCCCCGCCCCCCAAGAAAAGTTCTGTGTCACAGAGGCAAGTGCAGCACTGTCCAGGTGATCCAGATGAAGGGGGGTTTCTTCATACCAACAAAACAGGAGAGATGGCACAAGACTTGGCTGCTATCAGGTCTAGGAGCATTTGGCAGGTTGGGAGACTCCACGGTGGCTGTAAGAGTATCCAGGTGTCCCTGCTTTTTATCATCGGTGGCAGCCATGAAGCACAGCTCTCCAATGGGTTGTGGGTAGCAAGGTCAGAGTTCAGCAACGGAGCCTTGAGGGGAGAGGATAAGCATGAGAGGCTGTTTTGTGCTAACTTAAGCTGCTCCTGGATGCTTCTAAATAAGGCAGTGGCTGCTGGGATGGGCAGGTGGGCTTCAGGGCCTGATTAAGGCACTGACACTGATACTGGCTGTCAAATCTCAGAGAAGCTTGGAGAAGTCAGAAAATAATATGAGTATAATTTCCAGTAAATCACGAAGTGGAAGTACAGGGCTTGTTATCAGAGGAGAGCATGGCCCATTTCTCTGATGTTCATGCACCTACCTTTTCCAATGTAAGATGTTTCAAAGTTGAAGTTACCATTCCATTCTTTTCTCTAAGTAACATTTCTTCATTTTGCTTGTCAAATAGAACATAAGATAAGATCACAGTCACACATATGAGTGGTTTATAGCAATGCATTTGAATCTACAATTGTGAAGTAAATGGTGACACCCAGTCCAAAGCATTATTTCTGTCCTCTAGGCATTGGGGTCACGTCTTTCCCATATTCTGGCAGCACCCTAAAATGGGATGTGACATTAATGGGTCTTGTGGCCAGACAGATGCTGTAAATATAGGATGACAGTCAGCCCTGTGATTGTCTTATGGCTTATTCTCCCTTTCCGGGAACCCAGAGTCTGAGATAATCTCAAATTAAAAACTAAATGAGGGGGCTTCCCTGGTGGCTCAGTAGTAAAGAATCCACCTGCCAACGCAAGAGACACAGGTTCCATCCCTGAGCTGGGAAGATTTCATATCCTGTGGAGCAGCTAAGCCCAGTGTGACACAACTGTTGAGCCTGTGCTCTAGAGCCCAGGAGACACAATTGCTGAGCCCACCTGCCACAACTACGGAAGCCAGAATGCTCTAGAGCTCCTGTCTACAACGAGAGAAGCCACAGCAATGAGAAGCCCGAGTACTACAACTAGAAAATAACCCCCCTCCCCCGCTCACCACAACTAGAGAAAGCCCGTGTGCACCAATGAAGACCCAGCACAGCCAAAAATAAATTAATTAAATTATTTTTTTAAAAAACACAAAAAAACTAAATGAGGACCTCCCTGATGGTCCACTGGTTAAGAATCTGCTTGCCAGTGCAGGGGACACTGGTTTGATCCCTGTGTGCCACAATTACTGAAACCCACTCGCCATAGAGCTAATCCTCTGCAACTAGAGAAGCCACTGCAATAAGAAGCCCGCACATCGCAACTAGAATTGCTGCACCCCACTTGCTGCAACTAGAGAAATCCCATGTGCAGCAATAAAGACCCAGCACAGCCAAAAATAAATAAAACTAAATGAATAACATCTTACTTTTACCTACTTTGAGTCACAGTCTTCCGATTGCACTCTGTTTTCCATGTCAGAGGCTCTTTTTCGCTCTTTTTTATTACACTTTTTATGACAATATCCCACTTGCACTGTGTGCTTAGTTGTTCAGTCGTGTCTGACTCTGAGACCATGTGGACTGTAGCCCACCAGGCTCCTCTGTCCATGAGGATTCTCCAGACAGGAATACTGGAGTGGGTTGCCATGTTCCCCTCCAGGAACCAGATCTCTCCCCAACCCAGGGATTGAACGCAGGTCTCTGGCACTGCAGGTGGATTCGTCACCACTTGTATCAAATGTGAAAAAGAGAGGGACAGAAACTTCCTACCACTTTGCAGGGGTGGCTCAGAGCTCAGAAGGCCCCAGTGGCACCCACACATCCGTTCGGTGGAAAAGGATTCCCAGAGATTAAAAAGGATGGACCTTCAGTTCATACGGATCAGCAAGCCTCTGGAAGAGTGGGCTGTGGGGTAATTACTTGAACATCTTCAGTCGTGATGGAATAAGCAGTTCCCTGGGACTCTAAAATAACTTTGACTGCCTGGATGCTGACAAAGGGAATTTGGACATAAGTTGTCTTTCCTAAGATGGTGGGTGATTTCCAGAAAACAAGCTGAAATGGCTAAAAGGTTCAGGCAATGACTGGGTCATTCCAGGGAAATGGACAGTTCGGCATGGATAGATTTCAGGAAATTAATTCATATCTATCTTAACTCAAGCCTTCAAGACCAGAATCATGGTGAAATCACTGTGAGGTTGCAAGAAGGGTTTTTAAATATCCAAGCATCAGCATATGTATTATATTCCCCCCATATGGTTAGATATTAAAATTGGCAGAAGGTAGAGATTATTTTAAACTATGGCAGTTTTTTTTTCACAGTTGACATTCAAGTGATCCAATTAATTTCATAACAGAATATTAACACTATAAATTATTTAGAGAAGAAATAATGCATTGAAGGTGGCAATAATTTTTCAAAATAACTTTCACATTTGATTTCTCTTTTTATTCTTATAAAACACCTGTGAGACACAAGAATGGTGTATTTATCCTCATTATATCAAACGAGATCTGTAACACAGGGTCTGTAGCTCAGTTGGTAAAGAATCTGCCTGCAGTGCAGGAGACCCAGGTTCAATCCCAAGGTCAGGAAGATCCCTGGGAGAAGGAAATGACAACCCAGTCCAGTATTCTTGCCTGGAAAATCCTAGGGACAGAGAAGCCTGGGGGGCTACAGTCCATGGGGTCACAAGAGTTAGACACGACTTGGTGACTAAACCACCACTACATACTGAATGGGAAAATGCAGAGAAGGTAGATGACTCAATGTCATATAGTTGGGACAAGAGCCCAGCTGTTCTGGGTCCCAGCTCCGTGGGTTAGCACTCCACAATTCTCATCAGGGAAAACAAGATACAAATCCAAAATAAGAGATCTCTATCATCATGTCTAATTGTGAACTATTCACTCTGGGGAGCAGAAGTCCCCTCAGGACAGAGACCTGAAAATGTTCTTCATTCTCCAGTTCCACCAGATTTTTTATTTTTTCTTTATTCTAGTTATGATCTTAAGAACTTGGTCTCCAAAAAATATTAACCACAGACATGACCTTAAAAACAAAACCTGGACACTGTTTCCTGTTGCTTTCTGCTCCTATAAGTCTCTACATGTAAGAGGTTAATGCAGTAGTCAATAATCTCTTTGACAATCAAGAAACTAATAAATAGTATACTGACCCACAACCTTAGAATGAGGAGTTGACAGAGTGACTTTTACTTCCCCTAAGGAAATAGTATTTAAATGGTAATTAAGAGCTATACCCACACCTAGCAGGAAGTTTGCCAATAAAATTATCCTTTCTTTAGCTAATGATTATTTACCAAATAACATCTGCTGCTCATAAAGCATTGGTTTGTACATCTTGTCCCTGTTTTTTCAGAAATTAGCTTCAAAAAGGTAGAATGATTAATTTGGTGCTTATAAGTGCTCAAAAAAGAATCAAATTTACGTTTGAGTAGACCTAATGTGCTTTTGTTGTTAACTGAAATGTATCAGAATTCCATCTCCAAACCCCATTCATGCAGCCCAAAGTTGGGGTATTGCTAGGGACAGTTGAGACCTGGATAAAACATGGTATGTGTCTCTTTCTCTCTCTCTCTACACACACATATAATGAGGAATGAAGGATATCAAGGACATCCTGGCAGGAAAGAGAAGTTGCAAAACAAGCAAATATATACCCTCTAAAAAAAAGTTCAGTAGTAGAGCTAGATTCTTATAGCCCTTCCTTGGTGACAGAGGTGTTTCCTTTCTCCCTTTCTCTGAATAGGCTGACTTCCCTACTCTTTCTGTAGTTACTGCCCTGCCCATTTGTGCAGAGGGGAAGGGATAGGTACAAAGAGCCATGATAAGGTACCAGAACCTAGACTCTCTAAAACCAAATACCACCCAATTTCCAATTAACTCCAGGGGAATACTTAAGTGATAGAATGTGAGCTCTTCAAAGCTCTCCTGCCTCCTGGCTACAGATGGTCTGAAAATTCTTCCATTTGAGTCTCATTCCTTCTAGCTAATCTGTAGACTGCTGGGTGTCCTTTAAAATGAAAAGGCACTGGGAAAATAATATGCTGGGCCAGTATTTCCTGGTGCATGTCCTAAGGAATAATAGCCCTTTGAGTTGTTCAACATAAAAAAATAACAATAAAGGTGGGGAAGAGTTTGATGATCAAAGAGAAATGGATAGCTGCAGCAACCTAGACTCCCCTCTTATAGATTTACAATGTGCACTAATTTAATTAAAGTTCCTAGAAATTCTATAATTTGTTTAAGCCTCTGATTCCCAAATTTACTTGACCACCTGTGTTTTGGGGTCAAATTTATTTGGCTATTTCGTTAATTCTCTGAAACACTCTTCAAGAAATGCTGCCTAAAGCTCTTCATATAATCTTGAAAGTGACGTACTTTGGAGCAAAAATGGATACAAAGCCATGAGAGTTGTATTTGGACTGAAGTCTGAAGCCCTGGTCTTCCCACTTCATGAGCTCCCACTGCCTAGAAACTAAATCTGAAGATGAGGAGGACTTGAGCTGACTTGAAAGATAAAATTCAGAGAGGTAGAAAGGAGGACAAGAGTAACCCATCACTTACCGAGATGACACTGAGATAAATGACCAAACAGCTTTATTTTCACTGATGTCTGTCATCACTACTTTACATTCATCAGAGGGGAAAATGATTAAGAACAAAGAGAAATAGGGTACCTGTGTTCTGTTTTCACTTTTTTTTTCCTTAAATTCATTTATCTCTTTCTTTTTAATCACTCATTCTTATTATCTCCATTACTCCCTCTCCAAATCTAAAAGAACTCTAAAAATGCCAAACACTTACATTCATTATTCTACAACAGTTTAATGTGATACTCTGTGAATCAGGTAAATAAAATTCAAATAGGCACCAGAAAGCATGACTTACCCTACAGATGTTTCTCGACAGTAGATATGCCCTAAAAGGGCACCAGAAAACAGGATCGATCTCATAGTTAAAGATCTTCCAAGAGTCCAGAATTAAGTGTCACTCCTGAACTTTATTTATACAGACCACAGCTAAGGCTGATCTGTTGGCAGTCTAAGAACTCAAGTGAAGTTCCTAAATGGTAAAATTCCTATCTGCAGGTCAGATTCTCAAGGTTGCAGTCACCCACCTGTGTGATATCACCAATCCATACATTTTACATTCCTACAATGAGATAACAAACTTTGAGGGAAAAATTGCTAGAGCATATCAAGGACAAATCACGCATTCATGATTTAGAACATAAAGTGCCACTAACTATGACCAGTAATAGAAGCCAGATTAATAGACCTAGAGGATAAAGTCCTTTCTGGGTCTCTGACAAAAAAAGGGCACAGCATTTATAGTAATTATTCAGGCATCCCTTCTATCACATTCCATTAATTGGCTCATTTGTTTATTTTTATAATGTTTACCCTAAAACACTGCAATCACTTAGTCCACATCTGCTGAATCTCCCTGTAGATATGGCCCACTCCAGTCCTCACTCTATATTAAAACAAAACAGAAGGCCATTTAATATTCAATTCTGAACTGTTTCTAAAGTGATCCATCTGCATTTGTACCAAATTGATGTCCGTGTTTCTGTGCTTTTACCTAAAATGAAAATGTCTTTCTAATTATGACAGTGAAATTGCTTGTTACAGAAAGTTTGGATTAAAAGAAAGTGTTTTACTTAGTCACCAGTAATTCCTCCACCCTTGACTTCCTACTTTGCTGGAGCTGAAGCTCCAATACTTTGGCCACCTGACTCAGCCAACTCATTGGAAAAGACCTTGATGCTGGGAAAGATTGAGGCCAAGAGAAAAAGGGAACGACAGAGGATAAGATGGTTGGATGGCATCACTGACTCAATGGACATGAGTTTGAGCAAACTCAAGGAGATAGTAAAGGACAGGGGAGCCTGGTGTGCTGCAGTTCCTGGGGTCACAAAGACTTAGGGGTCACAGATTCAGTGACTGAACAACAACAAAAATTCCTCCACCCAAAGAAAACCATTTGGTGTGTATCTCTCCAAACTTCTTTCCACATTTTAGAGCTTTTTCTAACAAAGATTATACCATCACATGTATTCTGATTTTTTTTTTTCTTTTTGACTATGTTGAGTCTTAGCTGCATTGTGTCATGCAGTATCTTCCTTGCGTCATGCAGGATCTTTCGTTGCAGGGCAAGGACTTGCTAGTTGTGGTGGGAGTCTGCTTAGTTGTTCCAGGGCATGTAAGATCTTGGTTCCCCAACCAGGGATTGAACCCATGTCCCCTGCATTGCAAGGCAGATTCTTAATCACTGGACCACCAGGAAGTCCCATATATTCTGATTTTTAAACAAAGGCTTTTTTAAACAAAGGTTATCTTTCCTTGTCTATAAACATACATCTACATTAATCTGACTTTGCTCTTCATTGCAAACAGAGAAAATACACCTTTCTATTTTTAGGGATCATATTTTATTATGTTTTAGTCATTCACATACATTATATTAGCCTAACAAGTGTCAACCAACAGACACAAGGAAATTTTCATCTGTCCTCCATGTGATGAATTCTTTATCTGCACACATTCTAAATCCCTGGGTTTGTCAAGGCTATGGTTTTTCCAGTGGTCATGTATGGATGTGAGAGTTGGACTATAAAGAAAGCTGAGGGCAGAAGAATTGATGCTTTTGAACTGTGGTGTTAGAGAAGACTCTTGAGAGTCCCTTGGACTGCAAGGAGATCCAACCAGTCCATCCTAAAGGAGATCAGTCCTGGGTGTTCATTGGAAGGACTGATGCTGAAGCTGAAACTCCAATACTTTGGCCACCTGATGTGAAGAGCTGACTCATTGGAAAGGACCCTGATGCTGGGAAAGACTGAGGGCAGGAAGAGAAGGGGACTACAGAGGATGAGATGGTTAGATGGCATCATTGACTAGATGGACATGGATTTGGGTGGACTCCGGGAGTTGGTGATGGACAGAGAGGCCTGGCGTGCTGTGGTTCATGCGGTCGCAAAGAGTTGGACACGACTGAGTGACTGAACTGAACTGAACTTGAATTCTCAAGTACCAACTTTAAGGGGAAAAGTATATGTCAGGGGATGTTCAACTTTAAGGAATCCAATATGTTGCACTTTTCTTCCTTTGTGTGCCATTTCTCAAGGATTATCTGTTCCTTATCAGTTCCTATTCTGGGAAGAGTAGAGCTGCAAGCAGTTCTCAGGACTGAGATCATGGGAAAGGGTATCTGCTTGGATTCCTTTCAGTAACTCCCTTCAGTGACTCTTTTCAGCGTCAACAACCTTGTATATATTAGACTATCCATTTTGTTGCAACTGATGGAATTTCTTTCTTTGTAATAGCTGAGTAATCATTTTATTAAAGATATATAAACCCGCATTTCTGCTAATAAAATACCCTTGCTCCATTGGAGACCTGGGTCCCCTGCGTCCTTCTTTCTGTCTTCATTCTCGTCAGAACGTGGAAACCTACTGAGCTCACTTTCTTGCCCAGGCTTTCAAGACCTCCTTGAGAGGACGCCCTGTGCCTTTGTGAGCGGTACAAGTCCTGTGTATGGGCTTTATTGGTTTTCCACGTAACCCGAGATATACTGCTCTCTCTCTCTCTTTTTCTCTCTTTCTTTTCATTGACTCTGGTCCACCAGGTCCTGGTCTGTAAAGACCAACAAGTAGCACCTGAACAGGGACTTGGAATTCACGGTATTCAGGATGGAGTGACTGGGACCTACTGAGGTCAGGTAAGTGTGGGGTTATGGGACAAACGGCTGGAAAGCCCCACCATTTTTCTGCTTTACTTCATCATTTATTTAAAGTTCAAAGACTTTTGGTTTCATGTCAGCAAATAGAGGCCTATCTCCAAATGGTGAAAAACTATTTTGATTGTAATAATTGTAGTCATCTTATTCTTGCTGTTTGCTTTTTATATCTGTAACTATATAATGGATTTTATATCTAAAAGGTTTGAAGCATTTAAGTTACAAATGATTATTCAAGCTCCTATGATTACCACAGGCTCTTCCAACTATTACTTGGGGCCCCTGGATCAAAGATCCTCAATATGAGGATAAAGAAAATATATTGCCTCAACAATTTAGGGTCTACACCCCTTTCCAACAGGAAAAAGTTACGGAATGATTTCTCCACCCCTTTCCCTGACAACCATATTCTCCTAAAAGCAGGAGGAAATGAAAGAGTTAAGGCTTAAAGAGACAGTCCAAGGCCCTATAAAGAGGAAGCAAACATTCTCACTCATGTTTTCCTTAAGACTTGTGCAACAATGTATCTGGCCAGAGAACCTACCTTTCTTTAGGTCCAGAACTAATGATTACACAGCACAATGTCTTACTCATGAAAATGCTTTTCTTAGGCTCTATGTTAATGGTTATAATTGTAACAAATCTTGCCCAGAGATGTTATCTGGAACCTGTTCTCCCTGGCTAATCTTGTGCCAAAGTTATCTCCAGATATATGTCTTGGGAAAGGGCAAGAACTCTAATAAGAGTTCTAATAGAACTCTTACAACATTGAGGTATTCCTTTTACCTATTCTCAACAACTAGTTGAGAAATATATAAGGTCCCACTTAAACTACTGAGACAAATACTCTTTCTACCCCCTTCTGATATCTATATCAGAAGCTTTCTCTGATCTGTCACTTTACACAAAGCTCTCAATGACTGAAACCTATCTTTGGTCCCAAAATTAACTCTCCTTCAGAGACCACTAATCTGACAAAATCATTCACCGTAAGCTATCATCTTGGGAGCTCATCAAACAATTAAAAGAAGTTGCCCTTGAAGCCTGGGATCGAATTACTCCTCAAGGAGAACCTAAAGATAGCTACACTAAGATATTAGGAGGGCCTAATAAAGCCTATGCTGATTTTCTAGCTAGACTAGAAACTGCTATTTCCCATAGTGTATTTGGAGAAGAAACCAGAATACCATCAGGAAAACTGCTTGCATATGAGAATGCAAATCAAAAATGTCAAAGGGCTATCACTCCAATATGTGAGACCAAGACTGTTATTGATTATCTGAAAATCTAGGGTCTAAGACACAAAAAATACAAATGTTAGCTAAAGCAATGGCTGCTACGTTTAGAAAAGGAAAATGAAGGATATTTTACATATGGGAATAAGACCCATTTAAAAAAAGATTTGCCCTAAAAAGCATGCAAAAAAAATTAAAATTAATAAAAATTAAAACTAATAAAAAATTTCCAAAAATCTACCCTTGCTGCCATAAGGAGATACATTGGGCCAAAGATTGTAAATCTAAATATGATATTGAGGAAAAACTTATTCTGAAAAACTTCAAACAGGGGGACTCCCCAGGTCTCCTTCAACAAAAAACAGGGGCAAACTCCATCTTTTCCCTCAAACAATCCCTTCTAGAATACCTACTAGACTTTTTGGACCCCTACCTCCACAAACCTTCGGCCTTTTACTTGGCCAATCTAGCTTGACTTCTAAGAAAATTACTGTTCATCCTGAAATAATTGATTCAGATTATAAGGGATAAATTCAAATTATCATGCCATCTCAGATACTATGACAATTCAAGAAAAGAGACAAAATTGTCCAATTACTTCTTTTACCTTATATTTCTATTAACTCCTCTCATGATATACAGACAGATGGATCAAAAAATACAGATCAAAAATAATCCTTGTGGACATCATTGGTATCTATATATGCCTGACCAAATATAAATATCAAAATTAATGGTAAATAATTTTCTGGTCTCCTTGATACTGGATCTGACATCACTATTATTTCCAAAAACTTATGGCCCAAATCTTGGCCTATACAAAAAATTTCCTGCCAAATTACAGGTGTTTCTCAAACCAAAATACAAAAAGTTTATCGAAATATTCAAATTTATCGTTGTGAAAGACCAGAAGGCCTGCCTACAACATTACAACCTTATATGATAGATACACCCCTTAATCTAATAAAAAGATATTTACTTACACTATGACAAACTCAAATATACATTCCACATTTTTCCTAGGGGCCACTGCTCATTTAACAAAGAAAACAATTATTAAAATAACTTAAAATTATGATGAACCTATTTGGACAGAACAATGGCCCCTTAAAAAAGAAATATTACAGGCTACTAAAAAACTTATAGATACACAGTTAAAATTAAAACATATTAAAAAATCTTATTCCCCTTAAAACTCTCCCATTTTTGTTATAAAAAAATCTGACAATTAACATCTCTTAACAGACCTTAAAAAAATTAATGCATCTATAAAACCTATGGATGCATTACAACCAGAAATCCCATCACCTACTACTATTCCTCAAAACTGACATATTATTATTATAGATTTACATGATTGCTTTTTTACTATACCTTTACACCCTCTAGACGGAGAGAAATTTGCTTTCTCTCTTCCTTATCCTAATTACACCAGGCCCCATAAATGATACCAATGGACTATATTACCTCATAAAATGATGAATTCTCCTACCATATGTCAATATTATGTAACCAAAGTCCTGAAACCTATAAAAAAACAATTTCCTAACTTTCTTGTTATTCATTATATAGATAATATATTATTTTCAGCTCCATCTGTTTTAGAAACTCAACACATGTTTAATATAACTTAACAATGCTTGAAAAACTCTGGATTAATTATTGCCCCTAAAGAAATCTAAACCTCTATACCTTACCATTACTTAAGATTTGTTATTAATAGACAACACATTACTCCTCAACTAACACAGATTCATACTGATAAATTATCAACCTTAAATAATTTTCAAAAACTTTTAGATAATATAAATTAGATTAGATCTTCTTTAGACATTGCTAATTATCAACTGACTAATTTATTTAATACTTTAAAAAGAAATCCCAATTTAAACAACCCTCGTTCACTTTCATGAGAGACACAAGAAAAACTCTATTTAATACAAAATAAATTGCAAAAACAATTTCTTACACATATTAGACTTGATTTACCTCTAAAATCATTTATACTCCCCTCTCTTCATTCCCCCACAGGACTTCTTGCCCAACTAAAACACCCAATAAAATGGATCTATACCCATTTTAGAAGGACAAAATCACTTACACTCTATCTTGATTTAATCGCTTTAATTGTTATCAATGAAAAAAATAAAACTAAGACATTAATTGGCTCCAATCCTCATAAAATTGTTATACCTATTAATAAATCTCAATTCAAAAACACATTACAAACATCTACTGATTTCCAAATAGCCTTTCTAAAATATTTTGGAAAAATTTCATTTCATTATCCTTCTAACAAGCTCTAAAATTTCTTTAAAAATACTAAATTTATTATCTCCCACATTGTCAGCTCACAACCTATGCCTCAAGTTGATGTTTTCTACATAGATGGGACCAAAAATGCCAAAGCCTCATTCTGGTCTCTTAAAAAATATAAAATTTTTTATACTAAATTTCATTCTACTCAACAAAACAAATTATATGCTCTCATTCAAGTTATTTACTTACTTCCTTACCACATTAATATAGTCTCTGATTCCTTATATTCAGTTTTTATATTAAAAAACACACTTCTCCCATTTATATTACTCGTATTCAAACACATTCCTGCCTTCCCGGCCCTATGACTCATGGTAATGAACAGCTAATAAATTTGTTTCTTTTGCTACTCCCAAAAAACAACATGTTTTACTACACAATATTGCTGGCTCCTTACACCAAATATAAAAAATTCCATACCACCAAACTAAAAAATTCATTAATAATTGCTCTACTTGTAAACCCTTACATCTTCGACCCATTACAGAAGACATCAATCTTCGAAGATTACAACCCAATAAATTATGACAAATGAATGTGACTCTTTGCCCTGAATTCTCTCCATCTTCTTTCTTACATGTCTGTATCAACACAAACTCTTCTTTTATCTGGGCCATACCTCTTCAAGGTGAAGCTACACAAAACTTTATAACTCATCTATTAACTTGCTTTGCTATAATGAAAACTCCTAGTTCTACAAAAACAGACAATGGCCCTGCCTATATTTCTAAACACTTCAAACAATTTTTATGATCATTTTCTATTAAACATGTTACAGGTATTCCTTATTTTTTTTTTCAGGTATTCCTTATGATCCACAAACACAAGATATAGTCAAATGAACACATCACACACTGAAACTACAAATAAAAAAATTAGAAAAGGGAAAATACACAGGAACACTACTATCTTCCTTATCTAAAACAGACTTTACTAGATTCCAACATAAGCTATTCTCTAAACCTGTAACTATTGTTAATACAGCTTTATTTGTTTTAAATTTTTTTAACTTACCTCAAGGAGATATTTTGACAAAAGCAGAAAAACATTTTGAGGCATTGAAGGATACCTCCCTTCCTCTGCCCATTTGGTATCAAGACGGGTTAACTAAACAATGAAAATCTGGAAAATTAATATTACAGAGAAAGAGGTATGCTTATATTTCTCCAGATGGATCCAAGGAAGTCAGTTGGCGCTTTCTTCGGAAGATCCACCGCCGGGGAACCACTGACATTCAAGATGGAGAGGAAAAGGCGAAATCCCTGGGAAGAGGAGGTTCCAGTACAAGCCATGGCGGCTTTAGAGATTTCCAAAAAATGCCGCACTCTGTGTCATCTACCTCATGATCTCCCTACTTAGGGACACATAAAAACCCTTACTAATCAAGCTGAAAATCTGGTTTCTCAACAGGGAATGCCTCGGAATCCAGAAAACATTTTTGTCGCTATGCTTTCTTTGCTTGCTTTTGCTTCCCCCTGCTCAGGCTGACTTGATTAATTACACTTATTAGGCTTATATACCTAACCCCCCTTTTATTGCAGGTTATAATATGGACAGACATAAGACCAATCATATCCACTAGTGACTCAGTACATATGCCTCCTCCTTAGAGCCTGGAGGGGCCCACATACCCTGAAGAAGGAGAGAGGGAAGAAGGGAGACTAATTAATATTTCTCTAGGTTATGAAATCCTTCCTTTATGCATGGGCCCAACAGAATTATGCATAAACGTTAGCTGACAAACTTGGACTTTCGTCCTGCCTCTAAAAAAGGACTATCAGACATTGTTTGGATTATTTACTGCCCTTTCTTTTTAAGAAAACCACGTCAACACTACTGAAACTCTAGGAAAAGGACAAAAAACATTATGTAAAGGGTTTACTTATAAAAACTTTAAATGTACTCCTGTTCATTAAGACAGATGTCAAACCAAATCAGGAAAATTAATGTTTCTGGCCAATTACACCATTGTCGATTGGGAACCTCATGGTATATGGTTATCTGATGGTTCAGATGATATTAACCATACTGTATATGATTATACTACTCAAGTAACATGAAAGACTACCAATACTACAACGAAACATTACCATGATAAAGGACTTCTTAGTGGCAGCAATGGGATAGTACCTTCTCACCCTCGAATTGTCCTCAATAAACGGATTGGACCTGAACAATGCGACATTTGGAAATTTGCCACGAACACTGAAGAACTCGTAACTTGGACTGGATATTTCACAGGCACTAGTCATGGTTCTAGTCATTATTCCTTTCATTATAATCATTTATATTTCATACCAGCTTGGTTTCCCCTTCCTTTTGTTGTAGCTATAGGGAACTTGCAATTTAATAAGACTTTACGTTCTGTAACTTATATAAATTGCAAACTATATACTTGTCTTAACTCCTCCATGTCTATAAAAAATGAATCCCCTCTGATTCTTTGATCTCGACGTAACCTATGGTTGCCAGTAGATCTCCAATGGCACTGGGAGGAAGGTCCCATGACTGGACTTGCTTCCCGGTTACTTACTAAATTATTCCAATGATCTAAACAATTCATTGGATGGCTAATTCTTGACATTTTGGGATTAACAGCCATTTGCACTACTGCTGCTGTTGCCAGCATCGCTTTACAAACCTCAATTCAAACACACAATTTTATCCAAAATTGGACTAAATATGCTCATACTATGTGGACCACTCAGGCTCAGATAAATGAAGAAGTTCAAGATGAAATACAGAAAATAAAAATAGCCCTCCAATGGGTCGGAGATCAATTAATAGATTTACAAAAACAAGCTATACTAAAATGTGATTGAAATTCTACACAATTTTATATTACCCCTATTTGGTTCAACTATAGTGCCTACAATTGGAAACAAATCAAATTTCATTTACAAGATTTACATGATAATGCTTCCTTAAATGTACAATTATTACAAAAAGAAATCTTTGAAGCCTTCTCTAAGAGTCTACCCTCTTCCAACAATCTGGAAACCTTAGCTGAACAGCTAGCTGATCAATTATCTGGGCTAGACCCTCGAAGATGGTTGCAAAACATTATACATAGTATTGGATCTAAAATTGTAATGCTAATAATTGTCCTAATGGTTTTATGCATATTATACCGATGCCTTTCAACTAAAATTGTTCAAATTAAACAAACTCATTTGGTCAGGACCTTTTCTACTAAAGTATCTACAGTCACCCCCAATTATGAAAAAATAAAAAGGGGGGAATTGTCAGGGGACGTTCAACTTTAAGGACTCCAATATGTTGCACTTTTCTTCCTTTGTGTGCCATTTCTCAAGGATTCTCTGTTCCTTATCAGTTCCTATTCTGGGAATGAGTAGAGCTGCACACAGTTCTCAGGACTGAGATCATGGGAAAGGGTGCTTGCTTGGATTCCTTTCAGTAACTCCCTTCAGTGACTCTTTTCAGCGTCAACAACCTTGTGTATATTAGACTATCCATTTTGTTGCAACTGATGGAATTTCTTTCTTTGTAATAGCTGAGTAATCATTTTACTAAAGATATATAAACCTGAATTTCTGCTAATAAAATACCCTTGCTCCACTAGAGACCTGGGTCCCCTGCGTCCTTCTTTCTGTCTTCATTCTCGTCGGAACATGGAAACCTACCGAGCTCACTTTCTCGCCTGGGCTCAAGACCTCCTTGAGAGGATGCCCTGTGCCTTTGTGAGCGGTACAAGTCCTGTGTATGGGCTTTATTGGTTTTCCACGTAACCTGAGAGATACTGCTTTCTCCCTCTTTTTCTCTCTTTCTTTTCATCAACTCTGGTCCACCAGGTCCCGGTCTGTAAAGAAGACCAACAGGTATATATACAGTGTTTCTGTTTTTTCATTCTTTTGGGTATTGGGGAGAAGAAAGAAACCAAGAGGTAGAAGCCATAATTCATCCTCACGTCCGCAGAACCTACCAAGTAAACAGTAATCATATGAATTGAAATTAATGTACTTGCAGAATCAGTAAAAGCTTCTTGGAAAAGATGGGGCCTTAGCTGAATCTTAAGGCAGGCAGATTTCTGGTGGTTGGGAAACATGTAAAAGGTAGAGAACTGGGAGAAAATGGTATACAACAGATTTGAGAGGAAATTTGACCCACTCAGGCAGATTTCACCCTGGGCATGGTGGTGAAGGTAGAATATGAGAAGACAAGGGCTAGGTGGTAGAGGGTCTCACAGTGCAAGCAGAAGAATTTATAGTTGATGAAAGGGGCAGATGGAGAGCCTTGGAAGGTTTTTGAGCTGACTGCAGTCTTGAGAATGATGAATCCTGCAGCATGGTTGCAGGGCAGAGAAGTTTTAAGCAGGGAGTCAAGCAAGGAGCTTCCTGGAGAAATCTAGATTTTTAAATGATGCATATGGACTGGGTGGTGCCAGAGGGAATGTGGAAGATGGGCTCAAAGAGGTATTTCGGTGGAAGGATCGTGAGTCCCTGGTGAGTGACTTGTGCCTGATTGAGCATAGAAGAAGTCAAGAAAAGAATACTTAGCAGTGAGTGGGAAAGGAGGGGCAGAGCCCACCTCCACAACAGCCTCTGAGTATTTCCTCACCCAGCTGTCACAGTATGAAGTTCCACTGTAAGAATATATTTTGTCTCCCTTAAAGTGTACTTTCAAAGAGGAATTTTTGCTGAGAGGTACTACCCAATGACTTGAGTTCACTATAAGAGTTAGGGACATGATAGCTCTCTTCTTTTCCTGAAAAAGATGATGGGGATGAGCCTAGAGACACAGTAAAGTCCAACTGAAGCTTGGACCCCCTCACTCCAAAACCTCAGGCATTCCAAAAAAGAGCAAGGACTCAAGGATGATGCCTGAGATGAAGAAAATGAACATTTCCTGGAATAGATGAAAATTGTAATTTTAAAAAATAGAAGCTGGGGGAGGAGAAATCACAAGCCATAGTAGAAAGCTGTAGGGAAAACTCCAGAAATCACTGCTGTTTCTCTCTCTCACTAACATCATAAACAGAAGTTTATCAGAATAGAGTATTATCTTTTCTATTGCCTCATCATTCTAAAAGTTGGATAAAGTTTTTTTAGATAGCTGTATTGACATATATGTGATATACATTAAGCTGCATGTATTTAAAAATATGCCATTTGAAAAGCTTTGACATATGAAACCTTCACCACAATCCACATCATGAACCTATCCATCAGTTGCAATAAATCTGTTTTCGAGAATCACTGAGAAAATTTCCAGATGGAAAAAGATCACTGAAGTCCCATTGCTTTGCAGATGAGGAAATTAGGCCCCAAGTGGGGAAATGACTTACACAAAGACCCAGGAGTGACCAGGGTGGAGCAGGCATTCTTGGACCCTGAGTCATTGCTCCAACACTCTGGGCTGTCCAGTCATCCAAGGTATTTCCACTCAGTTCTAGGAAAACACCACTTTAGACCAAACACCTCTTTATCAACCTATCCCTGGGGAAGCTGTAATTGAGAAAGAGTAAGATGATAGCTGTCTTTAGAAAAGTGCCCTCATGGCATGTTACTTCTTATTAAGAATGATGTTAGGCACACTTTTCACTTTTGCCCTTTAACCCTAGAAAGTAAGTAGCCTGATAGTAGGGAGAGTAAGACACTAAATGAAACCATAGGAGACAGGACTGCAAATTAAATCCTTCAGTAGAGTTATCGGACTCCAAAGCACTTCAAAATCAAAACTCTGAGTGCCTTCGCACATAGAAACATTATGATTCATAGTAAAAAAAAAAAAAGTTCTACAGCTCTATTAGTAAACTATCAATGATATATTTCAGTACATTATAGATTACATAGACTTGCATCAAAAATGCACAAATGTCTGAAAAAAATGTGCTCCAATTTTTAATCAACCAAACTTTAAACTTTGTTTTGACAAATATTCTATGGTTATATACAGTAGCTCCCCCTTATCTGCAGTATTGCTTTCCAAGGTTTCAGTTACCCCAGGTCAACTGAGGCCCAAAAATATTAAATGGAAATTTACAGAAATAAACAATTCATAATTTTAAAATTGTGTGCTGTTCTAAGCAGTCAGATGAAACCTCTTGCCATTTTGCTCCATCCTACCCAAGCCATGAATCATTCCTTTGTCCAGTATGTCAGGACCACTAGTCACCTAATAGCTACTTCGGCTATCAGATTCACTGTTGAAGTATCACAGTGCTTGTGCTCAAGGAACCCTCATATTACTAATAATGGCCCCAAAGCACAAGAGTAGTGATGCTGGCAATTTGAATATGCCAAGGGTAAGCCACAGAGTCTTCCTTTGGGTGAAAAAGTGAAAGTTCTTGACCTAATAAGGAAAGGAAAAAAAGTATATGCTGAGGTCTACAGTAAGAACAAATCCTCTACTCATGAAATTGTGAAGAAGGAAAAAGAAATAAACGCAAATTTTGCTGCCACACTTCACACTGCAAAAGTTAGGCCACGGCACGCAAGTGCTTAGTTGAAATGGAAAAGGCACTAATTTATACACGATATTTTGAGAAAGACTACATTCACATAACTTTCATTACGATATGTTGTTATAATTGCTCCATTTCATTGATTATTGTTGTTAACCTCTTACTGTGCCTAATTTATAAATTAAACTTTATCATAGGTATGTATGTGTAAGAAAACACATACTATATAAAGGGGTTGGTACTATTCATGGTTTTAGCCATCCGTCCCCTAGTAAGGGGGGGACTACTGTAAGCTGTAACATTAGGGCAAGTGGGGTGAGAGGTATGCAGGAGCTCTCTGTGCTATCTTGGCAACTTTTCTGTAAAGTTAAATTATTCTAAAAATTACTCAAAAATTAAAAGTTTATTAAAAAAAAAAACCTGTGAAGCCACATATAAAAACAATGAAAAGGCAAACACTGTACAAGTGGGAAGTATTTGTAGCATATATTTTAAGTTTTAATATCCTTACTATGTAGACAGCACTTACAAAACTCTCCAGGTAAGTATCTTGTAGAAAATGGACAGTCACAAAAATAGGCAGGTCAATCTCACACATATACAAATATATGGCCAGTTTTTTGTTTTTTTTTTTTAAGTCCAACATCTGTAGTAACCAAAGAAATGCTATTTTAAAAACTGAGGTGCCATCTTTTTTTTCCACCAGTCAAGTTAGCAAAGCTGGGTTTTGCGCTATAGTGGATGCTGCTTGTTTGTTTTTAATGTTACCCAGAATTGATGAGGGTTTGGGGAAATAGGCACTAGTGGAAGAGTGTACATTATTACAGCCTTCAAGAGAGGGATTTAGCAATTCAAATCCAAAAACTTATAGATATTAACGTCTCACCTAACCATTCTACTTTTAGGAATTTATTCTAAAGAGATCACCATAAATATTCACAAAGATTTACCTAGTATTTATACTGTTTCAAATGGTGAAAAATCTTAGTGTCTTCTAATTGACAGTTGGTTAAATCAAACGGAACAAATCCACACCAATGAAAAATTAGGGGCCGATTAAAAATGGTGTATAAGAATACTAAGAATAGGACTTTTCTGGTGGTCCAGTGATCGAATCTGCCTGCCAACACAGGGGACATGGGTTCGAATCCTGGTCCAGGAAGATTCCATATGCCACGGAACAACTAAGCCCATAAGCCACAACTACTGAAGCCCACATTCTAGAGCCCACTGCCTAAAGACTGTGCACCATAGGAGAGGTGGCTGCAATGAAAAGCCCTCACACGGCAACTAGAGAGTAGCCCCCTTCCCTGCTCGCTACAACTAGAGAAAGCTCGAAGGCAGCAATGAAGACCCAGCACAGCCAAAAAATAAAATAAATGATTAAAAAAAAAAGAATACTAAGAATATGTAAAGACATGGAAAGATGTTTACAGAATATTAAGGTGTTTTTTAAAATCCATTTATAAAATAAAACATGCATTCAAAATAATGATTATATAGGAAGGAAATACACTCAAAATTTAAACCAGTGATTTGTTTATACACTTCTGTGAGGTTAACAGTAACTTTAATTCTCAATTTGCTTATAATTTACATTTAAAAAAAAAATGAAAGAAAGAAAGACCAAACCTCCCTCTAAGTTGGGATGGGAAGAAACAGATCCTAGCATCTTTCCTTATACCTTGGTCCCAACTGAGTTTGCCATCCTTCCTGATGCTCTGCTTTATAGACTTGGCTTTCCTTTTGGTCTGCAAGTTCTTGATTTGGGTTCACCTTAACACTTCCCCCCCCCCTCAATTTCCCATCTACCCACACTTTGGAACTCCTCAGAGCTCACCACCCTGGCAACTCTATGCTGCCCTCACTTGCCATCAACAGACAACCACTGCATCAACTCAGTAGGACCCAGTTTACACTGAGCCCTGGCCTTCCAAACACAACCTCTGTACTTGCTTAGGTCTAAAAGTCCATTCCACAAATTCTTGTTTATATTAAGTCAGGAAAAATAAATAGAAATTCGTAGATCATTTGCTCTTTGCAAACACCAGGCTCAAAAAACCTCTGATGTAGTAACTATTTGTCTTTGCTCAGCTGGAAGACAACCACCCAACTCCAATACTGTGAAGGTCTTCTTATCCTTCTCTGTCTGCACCAGGTTCCCATTTATGGTCACCCCAACTCAGGTTTATGAATGGATCCCTCATTTATGAAATACCTACTATGTGACAGGCACAGTTATGTTGTAGGACTCTGAAGATGAGCTGATTTTATCAGTCAAGAGCTCAGTGTCTAGACTAGCACTGTCCAGCAGAACTTTCTGCAGTAGTGGAAATGTTCTATATTTGCACTGTTTCAAGTATGTTGCCACCAGCCACATGTAGCTATTGACCATTTGAAATATGACTAGTATGACTAGGGAACTGAATTTTTTATTTTTAATTAATTTTAACTCAAGTTTAAAGACTGAAGCAGTGTAAAATATTCTTCCTTTAAAAAAAATGTAATGTTTTGGTATGATATTTTAACTGTTGAAAATTTAGCATCCAAGTTAAGATATGCTGCAAGTATAAAGTACACACCAGATTTCAAAGACTTAGTATGAAAATTAGAATGTAAAATATGTTGTTAATAATTTTTATATTCATTACATGTCAAAATGATAGTATTTTACATATATTGGATTAATAAATTATATTATTAAAATTAATCACATGTTCCCTTTTACAAAAAAAGTTTAAAAAAACTACATTAAAAAATGTAGTTACTAGATAATTTAAAATGACATAGGTGGCTTGCATTAAATTTCTATTGAATAGCACTGATTTAGAGAAAAAAGGAAAGTGATATCTAAACAGTCTCTAACTAAAATACATTAAATGTTCTTGGAAATGTATACAACAGTCTAACACATAAAAGTTAAGCAATAGACTTATCTGATATAACATGGTGGGGTAGTTAATTCTCAAGACCTAAAAAATATTATAAAATCCATAATTTCAATATGCATTGAATAATAACCCTTTATTCCAATTGCAAAAGTAATTCATGCTGCTCATTAAGAATTGAAACATTACAGAAATAACTCAGAAAGTTGAGATATTTAACTAGATATAATTAACAATTTGAGCTATATAGAAACATATCATTATTATTGGTTCTTTGTATAAGTGTGCTGCTGCCACTGCTAAGTTGCATCAGTCGTGTTCGACTCTGTGCGACCTCATAGACAGTGGCCCACCAGGCTCCCCCGTCCCTGGGATTCTCCAGGCAAGAACACTGGAGTGGTTGCCATTTCCTTCCCCAATGCATGAAAGTGAAAAGTGAAAGTGAAGTTGCTCAGTTGTGTCGATTCTTAGCAACCCCATGGACTTCCGCCTACCAGGCTCCTCCGTCCATGGGATTTTCCAGGCAAGAGTACTGGAGTGGGTTGCCATTGACTTCTCCAGTATAAGTGTGAGATGATACTATATTTGGGGGAGAGCTAAACTGTGTTCCATAATATGGACATAATTTATTTAACCAATCCCGTATTTATGACATCCAATTTTTTACTGTTTCAAAGCACAGGGAACACTCATATTTGTATACTTTTTATATGTTTTTCTGCTTCTAAAATATTCTTATAATAAAAATGTCCATATATTGCTGAAAATTATAACAAAAAAGTGACTACCTCTTATGTTGTCACCTACCTTGTCCCAGTCTTCCTCTGATGATTATTGTTGTTGTTGTTTAGTTGCTAAGTCATCCAACTCTTTGTAACCCCACGGACTACAGCCCACCAGGCTCCTCTGTCCACGGGATTTCCCAGTCAAGAATATCGGAGTGGGTTGCCATTTCCAATTCAAGGGATCTTACCAGTTGGTTAAATACATTTTATCAGAATTATTTTCTGTGTATATATTAGCCAGGTTATTTTTTTCTTTTATAAAATTTTAGACAGACTATACATACTGTCCAACTTTTTAACTTAAAAATAAATTAAGTAAGCAACGAAGATATACTATATAACATAGGGAATTATGCCCATTATGTTGTAATAACTTATAAGGGAGTATAATTTGCAAAAATACTGAATCACTATGCTGTACATATGAAATAAACATAATATTGTAAATCAACTATACTTCAATTAAAAATGATAGGAAAAAAAAAAACCAACATTTGCACACACACAGGTGAAATCATTATTTTTCTCAACTCATAGGGAATATCAAGGGTTGAAACCTCAGAGGGCAGGCTTGGCCTTTATAAATCCCTGGGCTTAGTGTCCAATCCAGGCTCAGACATGGGTTCTGAAGGTTTCACTAAAACAAATACTTGTTACATTTACTTTTCCACACTTCTTCCCGTCATATGTGGAGAAGATCAGGCTCAGGGGAGAGTCTGAAACATGCTCAAACAGAAGGTGCAGTGTTGTAGGCTATTTCCCCTGAGAAAATCCAAATAAAAAAAGATGTGTTTTTAACTTTCAGACTAAGCTCTCATCTATACTCTCTTGATGAAATTGTCAAACAATGGTAATAGATATGTAATTTTTACACCTGTGGAATTTAGCAGTTGCTTTATTTGTACATAACATTTACAGAATTAAAATTTTTAAAAAGATGGCAGTGACATTATTTCAATTAGTAATTTTCTTTCAAGATCTTCATCAAGATTATATTTTAAATGCCAAGAAACTTTTTTTGAAGAATAAAAAAACCTCCTGATTTGCTCAAAAAATATATTTTTTGGGCAAAGGGGGTCAAAAGGTAAAAAAAACAAAACTACAGTTGATGTAAAAGAGACATAGAATTTTGAATCAATTTCAAAATTTAAATTTAAATAAGTAAAAGAGTGGATTGCTGGGTCCGAGGGTAACTCTATGTTTAACTCTTTTAGGATCTGCCAAACTGTTTTCCAAAGTGAGTGCTGAACATTTTTATAGGCATTTTGGAAAACACAGAAGTGAAGACAATTCCTGCAATTTCAAAGGGCTTAAAGTTTACTGTAGATGGAGAGATACAACTCACATGGACACATTAAAAGTATAATTATAATATAGCTTATAATTAAGAACCAAACAGCGAGACTCTAAAATGTATACATTCTTGAACTTCCCAGGTGGTACCAATGGTAAAGAACCTGCCTGCCAATGCAGGAGACATAAGAGGTGAGGGTTTGATCCCTGGGTCAGGAAGATCTCTTGGAAGAAGGCACAGCAACCACTCCAGTAGTCTTGCCTGGAAAATCCCATGGACAGAAGGGCCTAGTGGGTTACTGCCTATAGGGTTGCAGAATCTGACACTACTGAAGCAACTTGGCACACACACATGTTTACGAGAAATAGGACCTGATTGAAACTTTAAAACAAACAAAAATAAAAAACCCAATACATAGTTATGCATTCTTAGAGCTGGAAGGGAAGACAAAAGAAATACATATACATTCTACATACACATGTATAACTCACTTGGACACTTTTCCATGTCAGTACATAAACCAAGGTTACCAAAAAATGCTCATCAATAAGAAACTCATTCAGTAAATGATAGAGCTATGCAATAGAATGCTTCTCCTGTGGCTTAGTGATAAAGAATCTGCCTGTAATGCAGGAGACACAGGTTTGATCCCTGAGTGGGGAAGATTCCCTGGAGAAGGAAATGGCAACCCACTCCAGTATTCTAGCTTGGAGAATCCCGTGGACAGAGGAGACTGGTGGGGTACAGTCCACAAGGTCACAAAAGAGTCAGACACAACTGAGTGACTAAACAATGGACTGCTATGTGACCATTAAAAAGATATGAGATAGGTCTTTATGAACTTAGATGGAATGATGTCAAAAATATATTTATAAGCAAAAAAAAACAAAAAAGCAAGTTGTTGAATAGTATATATTAAAATTCAACTTTTGTGGAAAAAAAATCATACTTATCCCTGGCTATCCAAATTTATTTATTTCTGAATTCAGACAGCAAGAATTAAAGTTTGGTTAGTAAATTCAGATAGTGAAGGATATTAAGCTTTCTGAATGTATTCAGCCTGTAAGTTTGAGATAGCTCCCAAGAGTTGGGACTAGGAGAAATATATCTCAAAATATTTACCTGAATCCAATCTGTTTCTAAGTTTAGGGAAAGCAAGGGTTCAACTTATTACATGTGTTTATGTTCAAAAATGGCCTGGAAATAACATGTATGGAACTGTTAGCAGTTATCATCTTTAGGGTAGAATTTTCTTTCCATTTTAACAAAATTGCATTATTTGAATTTCATACAATGCACATGAGTACTTCTAATCAGAAAGCACATAATAAAAAATGTCATTTCTAAGAAGTAGATTTTGGGAATCTGGCAACCTAAGCAGGTATATAATACTTCAGTGAATATTCTTAAGTATGTATCTACATTTTTTTTTTGCACATCTGAAAGGATGTTACCAATTATTAATCATGGAACTGCTAGGTCACAGAGTATGATCACTTTTTATATTCCTAGGTTGTCCTCCAAACAAATTATACCAATTTTCTTTCCCACCAACATTGCTTTGAAAGGGCCTGCTTTCCACAGCTTCCCAATATTGGTATCATTACACATTAGACCTATGCAAATCTGAAATAAAAATATTTCACTGCTTTAGTTTTTATTTCTTTAGTTATTTGTGAGGTTGAACAACTTTTTGTGTACTTTTTTTTTGTCATTTGGCATTCCTCATTTATGAACTTTCTATTCATATACTTTGACCATTTTTCTACTAACTTGTTTGACTTTATCTTATTTTTAAAACTCTTTATATATTTGGGATATTAAGATCTGCCCTAATTTTCTTACAAAAATTTTCCCAGTTTGTCTTTTCATTTATTGAGGTTTTTTTTTTTCAATTCTCTCTCTACAAAAGTTTAAATAGTTTTATTCAGTCCAAGTATCCGTCTTCTGCCTTAAGGCTTCTAGACTTTGTATTTTGCTTGGAAAAGTCTTTCCTACTTGAGATTAGGAAACTTTTTATTAGTGTGTTTTCCTAGTACTTTTATAGTTTCCTTGTTTTATCTTTCAATTTTGTTCCATCTGGACTCAATTCTTATATAAGGAATTAGATCACATCACCTTTCAGATATATTCTTCAGGAATATATTTTCCAGCACTTTATACGTGTTCTTTAATTTTGATCTTTTTTTCCCACAAATAAGCAAAGTCAACAGGCTTGAGTCCAGGACCCCTGGACTGGACTAACTGATGCTAAAGTGTACTCCTTCAAGTGTGTCTAGTGATTTCCAGCTTTGTCTCATGAACTAAATTTATAAGATATACTCTTCTTATCACTAACATCAACACATTCATTTTTTTCATGTATAAATGTCAAGGAGTAACTATTCAAATAGGTGTACAAATTACCAGTGCACCAAGATATTGAAACCATTGAACCTAAACAATGCATTTGAAATGTTCATTCATGAGCTCAAGTACAAAAATCCAAGTTCTGGGGTTTAGGAGTATCAATGCATATTGTCCAAAAATTCCAGTTTTTGAACATCAAAGCTATGAGACGAAAGATTGGGGGTTCATGACAGCAAGATGGGCTATACATACATACATAGGGGTCTCAACTATTGGAACCCAACTTTCCTGGGAGATTCACAGGAAATGTTAGAGGAGTGAGCTTTGAGATTGGTCTTAAAATTGAGGAGCAGTTCAACATTTGAAGAGTCCAATATTTGAAGACTTGGTGACTGGTGTTTCAGGCAGAGTAATCAAGTGTGGGAAGGTGGCTAGGCTTGGAAGGATCTTCTTAAAAGTCCTGATACCGTCTTTCTCCATCCCTCCCAACTTTCTGTCTTCAAAAGGAGGGAAGGATCCGATGCCAGACTTACTGATTATTTGACCTCATTCACAATAAAGTCATTACTCCAACCTTACATATACATTTTACACCTTATCTTTAATTGTATAACAAAAGGCTTTTTCCTCTTTAAAGGAACTTCAGACAAAAGCAAAACAGGTCAGAAGATTTTACAGATTGTCAAATGACCTAATTTAGTCTTTTGTTGGAGTGGTGGTCTGGGGTACCGGGTAGCCTTGACTTTTCACCCCTAGGAGCCCTGTCCTCACTTGCAGAGGTGATTTTTCTCCTTTTTGTCAAGGCCTGGACTCTGCCCTTACCCAGGTCCCCTCTTCCACATCTTCCCAGCTACACTCCCAGCCTCTTCCCCTTCCTCAGTCCAAGCTCCCTACCTCCTGCCTAGTCCCAACACACTCAAATCATTACAATACTTTAAAAAGTATTTTTTTCAATATTTAAAGACTTAACCCTACTTCCTCTACTCCCTGAGTCCCAAGACTCTGCATATTTAAAATTAATGAAAAAATTTTAATACCAGAATTCCCAGCTTAGCAGCCTTTAGTATATATCCCTGAACCTCCTGTTTAACATGGATTCTCTGAAAAGCGTGCCCTGTGATGTATTCGGTAGGTAGTGGCATACTAGAGCCTTCTCAAACCGGCTCACCAGAGCCAAGGTGCTCATCTCTTCCCAACTCCACATTCAGTGATGTCTCTTCGGTAATTTGAAATAAGCAACAGTGGGAGTATTTATATCACAGAAATCAGCAAGTGCTACAAAATCGGGGCTTTTAACAAAGACACTTGTTAAACATTTACCAGCATACCACCGTTTTAAGGATTCTTTTAGTTTCTAGCAAAAGAAATTCACTCGAGTTAACATAAGCAAAAAGGGGAACTTATAAGATTCAGCTAGTGAAGTGTCATGATACCCATAAGTGGGCAAACAGACAAACCCTGGGAATTAACTGGAACCAGAGACTTGAAAACCATCAGAACTTTCCATTGCATCTCTCTGCCCTTCTCTGTGTCATTCTTTGTTCCTGTTGCCACCTGCTTTCCCTGGTATCCAATCTACATAAAGGGAAATGTGAAAACTTGCTCTAAATCCTAAAGAGACCGATCTCTTTCCTAGTCCCAATTCCAAATTCTCAGGAAGGAATTTCAATTGGAAGAAAGTTCTACTGAAATCAATGCCTGGATAAGATGAAGGGGTGGAAACAGGCAGGATCACACTGTAACAACATGCATGAGAATCAGGGGGGAAAAAAAACTGATGGAAAAGAAAAGGGATGAAATGGTCAACTCAAAAAACCCACTACATTTATAAAGACCTTTTTCTAGTAACAGCTCTCACCAGCACCACCACAGGCTCCATCAAAGGAATACATGTCTTATTTAGCATTTATTTAATGTCTGAGCACTTTATAATAGGCAAAAGGAGTTGTTCTAAAAGTTATAGAGGAAAAAGATGACTAAGACTCCATAACAGCTGCAAGAAAAGCCAACTTAAAATGTTTAAGGGAAAATTTCTTGCCCAACAAGAAGTCCAAAAGTAGGATGGTTCCAGAATGTAACTCAGCAGCTCAGGATCTAGGTTTTCCATAGTCTCACTCCAACATGTTTAGACTAATGTCCTTATGAACACAGGTAGATGTCACAGTTGAAGTCATCAATATCATCTGCTAAACAGAAAGGGACCATCTTGCCTTTTCTTTTTTAAGACCAAAGAAGCTTTTCCCAGAATGCCCCCACTAGCAACGTCCCTTTCCAGAATTAGATCACATGCCACTCGCTGACAAGGGGAATGGCACCACCTTGATTGACTTAGACCAGCTGGGACTTAAGTCCTATGAGGGAAGAGGAATAAAGGGACAAAATGGGAAGCTGCTAACAGAAGGAGAAGAACAGGAGAACAATCAGTGGAGGCTACCACAGACTCTTGCTGCATCTGAAGGGGTGCAATCAAAGAAAAGAGACAAAAGACTCTGGCCCTAAGTCGCATTTCTCTAAGCCCTTTTGTCTCATTCAACTCTCTGACCTGCCACGTCGGTCTTACTAACCCTGGCTGCAGCCCCTTCCACGGGGACCTGGTTTTTATCTCCCTGCTTCCCCCTTTTGATTTACACTAATTAGTAGCAGAGTTGGCTCCCTGCCTGATATTCTCACTGCTAAATCAAGATTTTGAACACACAAAAACTTCATGGTGACAGAGGGCCCTAATAAACAAAGACAATTACAGACAACAGGCCCCTGTAATCAGGCAGACAGAGGATCTGCCTGTGCAAGAGGCCAAGCTCAGAAGATAAAAGATAAGAAAACCGGATTGTTTGGGATTATAACATTTTTAAGTATTTCATGCATTTCCTTTTGTACACTAAGTGGAAATCTGCAGGGAGGAATAAGTTATACAAAAAAAGACAAGCATAATTTTTTTGTAATATGTGTTTTCTCTGCCAACTTCTCTTGAACCCCCTCTAATAACTGCCGGAATGCACACAAAAAGGTTTAGTTTTTTATTTCCATCTGTAGCTTTGTTAAATTTAGATATAAATTGCAACTCTTCTTTACACTATAAAGTGCCAACACTTCAGTTGGTATGTATTAGATACTTAAAAAAAAAAAAAAATACAGAGAGAGAGAAGGGGCCTTTTCTCCCTTTTGTCTCCTTTACTACCCCTGCATGTTTGTGCCTGATTTGTATTTCCTCTTACCCTCCAATGCACCTCTGTGACCACATGTTCCTGACAGATAGAGAATATCCAGGTGGCCTGGTACTTGGAAACTTGTCAGATGTTATTCAAAGCAATAAAGAACACATCATACAAGTCTTTGGTATATTGTTACAGGGAAAACCCTGTTTAGAATTCACTAATTGGGAATTTGTGATAATTTGAGGAAGGGCTGGCTGAAGTTAACCTTTGTACTATCTATGGAAAAAAAAAAGAGTTCACTGCAATTCTGAATAGTATAAACAAGATTGGAAAGGGAATAATTATCTACTTAAAAGAACCAGTTGTTTTGAAAAGCTTTAGAAGTATCCTTTTACATACAAACAGGGTAATTATGATTTAAACAAAGGCTGGCCTGTTTCTAAGGCTTCTTTGAAATGTCAATTACAAATTACTCGTGTTTATTCACCAAGGCAAAACCCACCCCAGTGTACCAAGCAACAGTTGGTTAGCTTGCTTTCACTTACTCTATTTGAAAATAATAAATCTCAAGTTCTTTCAAAGTTGTATAATTTAATTCAAGCTTTTCACTAATCTAGACAGTTGGTCCATCCTACAGGGTAAGTGAAGATTTACTAATTACTAGCATACAACAACCACGAATGCGTAGAGTGACACCTGCCTTCACTAACTTCGTGGAATAGCTGGCAGATACAGAAAATTGACAAAGAAAACTATTCCAAAAAAAAAGAAAACTATTCCAGAGCAGTGGCTTTTATTTTCTATCCTACCAGAGTAAGAAGCACATTTTACGGTGATTGCAACTTGGTACACACACTGAAACAAAAACAATACTTATCTTTATTTTGTGTGACACTTATTTTCTATTTATTTTTTAATAAATGTTAGTTACTACCCACTAAATTAATGTCATAATCTATTCAGGTCGCTGTTTTGGAAACACTAACCTAGAATCTGGTGGCGCTAGTGGAAAAGAACCCACATGCCAATGCAGGAGACATAAAAGACGCAGGTTCGATCCCTGGGTGGGGAAGATCCCCTGGAGATGCAAATGGCAACCGTCTCCAGTATTCTTGCTGGGGAAATCCCATGGACAGAGGAGCCTGGCGGGCTACGGTTCATAGAGTCGTAAAGAGTCAGATACGACCAAAGCGACTTAGGACGCTCGCATGCACCCTAGAATCTGTTGGGAGATAGTATTCTTTTGTGAGAGAACAGGGTAAGCGGTGATGTCACCAGAAAAGCCCATTAAAAATTCCTAGGAAATAAAAATAGAATCTTGGTAATAAAGTCTAACCTTTTTTTTTTTTTTTAATTTTTTTTCCTGTCTTTCCTTTCCTTTGTGCTTTACCTAGTTCCACTTGCTCATGGAGTGCTGCCTCGCATCCATCACTTCAGCCGAGAGTATGCAAAATGGCTGCTCGGACACCTCAGCTCAGCTGGCCCTGTGCGGAAGCTCTGTGCCCGACACTGCAATTCAAGATGGCGGCAGAGTGGGCCGTGTGCAGACACACTGCAGCCGGCACTACAACCCGGAGCAGCGCAGAGCAGCTGTACCCACCCTGCAAGATCTCTGCCCCATCACTGCTGACAAGATCCGCCTGTGCAGCCCTGCCCAGGGCCTCTCGGGAAGGGTTTGGACTCTAGAGGCACTAGTTGCCACCTCTCCATTCTTTGATGGCAGAGCACAGCGTTCCTTTACTTCTGAACCCAGCTCAGCCTCATTCTGTTGGTTCCAATGACACAAGGCAGGAGGAGGACCCTTTTGGGGACCTGAGATAGGAGGGTCAGTAATAATAGAAGGAACTGTAGCTATCTGATTTTCTCCCCTCATTCTTCTCACAAATCCTTGCCCATCAACCTCACTGCTCTTGTCACTACTGCCTCCTGTTTCTCAACATTCACTAAAAAAGCTCATTCCTTCCTTCATCTACACTTCCAGCTAAGTTTCCATTTCCCTTCTTTTTTCAAAAGCCTACGCCTGACCTACTGATAGTCATCCAGGCTCACCCACTGCAGGTGAGACAAGATGATGCTGTCAGGCCTCTCCACTCAACCGTGTGAGCCCTTCCCTGCTTCGCTTAATTGCTCCCGTCTCAGCTCAGTTTCTGCCTCTTGGCTCCGTTTTCCATGAACAGTCCTTGTTTAGTCTCTGGACTCAGTCTGGTATTTGGTGTCTGGTCTCTCAAGTTCTTATCTAATTGCTCTCCATTAAGAACATGGTGTGTTATCACCACCGTAAAAACAAAATCTTTGGGATCAGACAAAATCCAAGACACTCACACTCATATGATCTTGGGTGTATCCTTTGATTTCCCTGAGTCTTGGTTATATCATCCATAAAACTGGATGCAGGCTTCTGAAGGGTAAACTAATCCTTATAAAATGTTTACTTAATGCCTGGCATATAGCAAACACTCTCTAAATGTCGTCTATGATCAGTATTATTACTGTTGCTGTTATTTGTTTAACCTACTGGCTTGTCTCCCCTCCCACCAAAACCACAAGTACCTAGTGTAGCCATACATTCCAGTTCCCCTATTCTCCAACCTCTCTCCAAACACCTGTGTGTATACCATCATTTTTCACTATATCTATCCCAGTTAGAATCTTCAATGAATCCCATAGTTTCCTCCTTTACGGTTCCTGACAAGAGTTGTGATGCTTGATGTAGGTGGACATCCCTACAAAGGTCAGTTCTGATCATTTAGTTGCAATGATGGACCACAGATAGGAAGTAAGCCCAAGAATTCCATGCTTCCCCACAAGTAAGCCACCCAAACAGGTTACAACCTTCTACCATAAAAACCAGATGTGGCCAAATTTATCCCATTCAGCAAGGAAAGACTGAAGAAGGGACTATTGTGGAGCCCAAGGGACACCCTGACAGCTCACACAGGCTCTGCATACAATCAACACCAAGCCAAAACTAGTATTTGCAGCCTTAGTTTCATGAACTATCTCCCACTTCACATGTTCTGTACCTCACTCATTGATACATTTCCAGTGAGCCTGGCCATGCTTTTGCTCATCCTTCCATGTCCTTGCTGTTGCCTTATTCCTTTGATTCAGTGTATTTCTCTCCTTGGCTTTGGTTGTCCTTCCAGCTATTTTTGGTCTTTGCTTTGGGTTTAATGAAATTACAAACTACCCTAACTAACTCCTTCATATTTATACCCCCTGATTTAACTTGTCCATGAGTCCTTCTTCCAATATACAGCTATCACTCACCCCCAACTTTGACCTGTGTTAGCCCCATAGATGAGACCATAAAAAGTAGCAATCTTTGATATAAATGACTTTTTGGATAATAGTTCATCAGTTATATTTTTGGATCTACAAGCAAAATATCTGGGACATGGTCACTTGCTCTATCATCTGGAAAATTGTCATCATCCTCCTTTTCCTGATGAGATTATATCAGCTTGGATATGGGGCTTCCCTGGTGGCTCAGTGAAAGTGAAGTGAAAGTCTCTCAGTCGTGTCTGACTCCTTGAGACCCCATGGACTACACAGTCCATGGAATTCTCCAGACCAGAATACTGGAGTGGGTAGCCTTTCACTTCTCCAGGAGATCTTCCCAACCCAGGGATCGAACCCAGGTCTCGCATTGCAGGTGGATTCTTTACAAGCTGAGCCACAGGGAAGCCCAAGAATACTGGAGTGGGTAGCCTATCCCTTCTCTAGGGGATCTTCCCAACCCAGGAATCAAACCAGAGTCTCCTGCATTGCAAGTGGATTCTTTACCAACTGAGCTATCAGGGAAACTCAGACAGATTGGTAAAGAATCCACCTGCAATGCAGAAGATCTGGGTTCGATCCTTGGATTGGGAAGATACCCTGGAGAAGGGAATGACAACCCACTCCAGTATTCTTGCCTGGAGAAACCCATGGACAGAGGAGCCTGGCAGGCTACAGTCCATGGGTAGCTAAGAGTCAGACACAGCTGAGTGACTAACACTTTTTTTTTTTTTTTTAATTACTTATGGCTGTGTAGGAGGTGGTAATTGACTTACCTTGGAATCAGGATCTTCCAGCTTCAGGGAATAGTGGCTAAGACCACCGTAATTAAGAGCCCAAACTCCAAAGTCAGATGACTCAGATTTAAATTCCACTCCTGCAACTTACTACTATATTTTGAGTCTTTTCTTTTTTCTTTTTTTTTGGTACTTGGGGTTTGATTATTTGGGTGCTATTTAAATAAACAAAGTAACAAGCATCTTGATCATATCAAGTTAGAAATATCAGAATGATTCACTAAATTTTAGATGTTGGTTCCTCTGCTTTCTCTGCCTCTGCTTTCCTCAGTTTCTCCCTTTTGCATTCATGAATTCCTTTGCATATTGATTCAACTAAATTATTTATCTATCATGTTGTTTGGCACTGTGCAGGGTCAGAGAGATACAAAGATAAGACATGGACTATACCTTTAAAGTTGGATAATATATATATATATATGTAGTTATCTTCCCAACCCAGGGACATATATATAAATGACAGAGGGACTTGCAAATAAATACAGGCATTAAAATGCTAAGAGTGATGAACTTCCCTGGTGGTTCAGTGCTTAAGAATCCACCTACCAATGCAGGGGACACAGATTCGACCCCTGGTCCAGAAAGATACCGCATACCACAAGGCAACTAAGCCTGTAAGCCACAACTACTAAAGCCTGCATGCCTTAGAGACTGTGCTATGCAATAATAGAAGCCAACACGGGAAACCCAGGCACCACAACTAGAAAGTAGCCCCCACTCGCTGCAACTAGAGAAAAGCCCACACAGCAACAAAGAATCAGCACAGCCAAAAATAAATTTAAAAAATTTAAAAAACCTCATTACCTATGAGCCCCCAATTTCCCTTAAAAAAAAAAAATGTTACAGGTGCTAAGATAGAGAATGTTTCAAGGTACATTGGAGCATAATGGAGGGCACAAGTTACACCTGAGGGGACAAAGTAGAGGACGATATCAAGAAGTAAAGGAAGTCTTTGTGGAAAAGGTTGATGCCCAGGTCAAATCTTGAAGCTGTCCTGCTTTTCACTTGCAGCCTCAGACCAATTCAAACCCTGAGGAAATCTGATTAAGACAGTCTCTACAAAAAAGCTCAGAAATGTCACCCCATGTCCTGGATTCCAGGGGCCTAGTTCCAATGGGTGGGGCTCCCACATTGCCTCCCTGGTCTCCTTGTTGGCCTCAGTTAAGGAACTTGAAGTCATCAGGAGTAACCTCCAAGTCCACAGTCATAGCTCTGTTGTATCTCTCCCAATACCCCATAAAAGGCTCAGTTCTTAGTATTAAGTTGCAGTCTTTATCAATGTGGTATCCAAATCTTTCCCGAACACTTAAGCCCTTTTTAAGGAAGCAGAGCCCTTGTGGCTTGTCTTTGCCAGACTCTTCTCTGGGATCTGGGTCTTGTTTTGTATCCCACTTGGAGTTCTGCCATCCTCCCTGATGGCCAACTATCTACTCGATCTGTTTGAATTCCCGGCCCCACACTGGGACCCCCACCTAACTGGAAAACTTAGCCCCAGGTATATCTCGATTGAGACTAACTTTCAGTAAAGACTCTTTATTTGACAAATTCTAGTTAGTCTCCTCTGAGCCCTCTTCTTACCCTGATCTTACCCTTGGTGCCCATCCTGCCTTTGGCTGCCCAGACCAGTTTTTGCAAGAATTCTGCTAAGTAAGTTTAGTGTTTCCCACCCTTGATGTCTGATCACCCTTGACATCTGATCAAGTTCCTCATCCTCCACTTTCGATGTATAAGTGGAGGTCCTTGGTCCAAAGTCCTTGGTCTGCCCTTTGCAAGAATCATGCTAGGTCAATTTAGTACAAATTCTCCTACCTTTGGTGGCTCCTTGTAGGAATTTTCTATCCCATCCACTGATACCATTCCCTTGGCTACAAATCCCTACTTGAATTTGCTGTATTTGGAGTTGAGCTTGATTTCTCTCCCCAGTTGCAATAGATTGGACACCTATTACAAGTAGTCGTGATTAAAGTCTTTCTTACCATTTTAACACTGTCAGAATAATTTTTGTAACACTTGTCATGACTTTCGGACAATAACCATAGATAGCCCATGGCCCAGCTGTCCTTCTGGTCTACTGCAGGAATCAGGCCTCATTCCAGCTCCTTCTCACCAGCCCCAGGCTGACACATGTGTAACAATACAGCTCATGTGGGGAATTCCCTGGTGGTCCTGTGGTTAGGACTCCACAGTCAGGATGCCATGCTCTCATTGCTGAGGGCCCAGATTCAATCCCCAGTCGGGGAACTAAGATCTACAAGCTATGCAGCAAAAAAAATATACAACTCAGGTAGACTCACCTGTAAATATGGATCTGGGGAATGGGGGCCAATTCTATTCCAACCAACATTCCCTAATTCATTCAGTCAACTGGATAATCAAAACATATGAATAAATTTAAGTGGTTTCTAAACATAAATATATTTTCAAAGACCTTCCTTATTTGTATTACAGACATTAACAAAATACATACACTCAAGGCATAAAATATCTGTCTGGTGCTCTTTTGCATAAAAAAAAAAATCATAGTGGATGCAGATCTCTGATGCTTCAGTGGTGCCATAAACAAATTCACTGGCCTGTTTTTGGACAAAGAATTATCTGAAATTTTACCTCTTGGGTTCCAAGAATGTTTTTGTTGTTAGTAGAGAGACTCTATTGTAAAAGCCTCCTCATCTAGACCTCTGGTGATTTTTCATGTTTTATTCATCTCTTTCATTTGGCTTCAAGTGAGGTAAGGACTTGATGAAATTCAAAATTTACTGAATTTTGTCTTAATATCAGGTCCAGAATTTTCATCTTGAATATCTTCCTTCATTGAGCTTGTTACTGAAGCATTTTGAAGGAAATGGCGAGTTAGCCATTCATTGGTTCTCATGGCTTTGCAGTGGAGGCAGGGCCTTTCCCTGATTTGGTAACCTCCCATATTCCTTTGCCTCTGAGCTATTTTTCTCTTCTTAATACTGGCTGGTGATGGGTGGTGTTCACTTTCACTCTCCTTCCATGAGGAGGCTCCGGAGTTAGATTCTTCACTGTCACACTCAGTAGTATCACTGTCATGTTGGGTCAGATTCACTTGATTGAATCCAGAATAGCGCCTCGCTCGTCTTTGTTCAAGACAGGCATTGACCAAAGCCACTTCTGAGTCAGTTACAGGGGTAAGTTGGCTCTGCTTTGGTTTTTTCATCATTTGCAAAGAATCCCAGGCACCCTCTTTGTCTCGCCGCTTATTGGAAATATCTTTGCTTTCTAACAACAATGAGAGAAATCAACAAGTTAGGCACATTTTTGGTTACCATAACCTCATCTTACCTAAAAAGGAAGCCTACGGTGTGGCTCACTCTTTGCTGCCATTTGCCAAGCCACCACTTTTCCCCACTCATTTGCAAGTGTTGGCAGCTGACTTCATTTTCCAGTGCCATACCAAAAGGATCAAAACCAAAAGGATCAAATAGATGCTTGACATACTACTTTTGAAGTTTCATGGACCCTTGAAATAATATCAACAGAAAGGTCTCCAAACTTTTCTGAGGAGGACCCTTTTAACCTTTTCCTTGATTTTTAAAAAAAAATATTTATTTTTATTTACTTATTTGGCTGCACAGGGTCTTAGTTGTGGCATGTGGGATCTAGTTCCCCAACCAGGGATCAAACCCAGGACCCCAGCAATGAAAGACCAGAGTCCTAGACACTGGACCACCAGGCAAGTCCCTGCCTTGATGTTTTAAAGATTTAAGTGTATGTATGAATGTGATTTGGGTAGCAGAAAATGAAAAAGGATTTTCTCTGTATACACTGGTGTAGTGGAGTTGGCTTATATCAGCCAGCTCACAAGAAATGATAAACTTTCCGGAACTTTGCAAGACGGCTGTTAAATGTAGCCATTAGCAAAAATTAAATTATACATGCTTACCACTAAATCAATTTGCTACAAATAAATGTAATAAATACTCAAAACTCATCACTTCCTTAATTATTTTACTACATTTCATTATGAGGTTTGCTCTTAAAGCTACTATTTATGTCTGTTCTTTCTGGATATTAAAAATACTATGTAATGATGTACTGTTATACATCTCTTCCTAATTCCCATGTTCAGTGACATTATGTTGGTAACCTGAAAGTAGTTTTGATGGGATAAAAATCAACAAGCACTAAGAATCAGGTCTTCATTTACGGTTCTGTAGATTGTCTGGACAGACTTCCCAGGTGGCAGTGGCGGTAAAGAACCCGCCTACCAATGCAGGCGATATAAGAGACCTAGGTTCCATCCCTGGATTGGGAAGATCCCTTGGAGGAGGAAATGGCAACCCACTCTGGTATTCTTGCCTAGAGAATTCAATAGATAGAGGAGCCTAGTGGGCTACAGTCCATGGGGTCATAAAGAGTCAGATATGACTGAAGCAACTTAGCACACAGCCCAAAGTAGTGGAGAACAAGTTACTGATGCAGATAACATTTAAAGGTATCATGCCTATAGCCGCTATAATGTGAATAGCACCCAAAAATGAGGAAATATTCTTCCAGAGTATTCTAAAACTATTATCCAGCTCAGCAAAGAAGTCATTCACATCATTAACAACCAAGTTAAGTTCCAACATACCTCTTTCTGTTTCTTTTGTCCTATTCCTTAACTTAAAGGAAAGTAACAGTCATATTGGAACTAAACCCATTTATCTATTGTAACTATAGGTTGGCTAAGGCTGAAAGTGACCAAAATCAAAGAAGTACTTTGTGAGAATCAGTGGTCTATATGGAATTTACCATAAAGAATATTATATATTTTATTATTGTAAATTATCTGATATACATACTTTATACTAGTAAAATTTTAAATGATATATACTACACACATTTTTGGAGAGCCGGTTGTTAAAGACTCATCAGCACACCACTGCTTGTACGTGCTTAGTCACTCCAGTCATGTCCAACTCTCTGCGACCCCATGGACCATGGCCTGCCAGGCTCTTCTGTCCATGGGCTTCTCCAGGCAAGAATTCTGGAGTGGGTTGCCATTTCCTTCTCCAGTGAGAAAATATGAAGTGAGTGAAGTGAAGTCACTCGGTCATGTCCAACTCTTCACAACCCCATGGACTGTAGCCTACCAGGCTCCTCTGTCCATGGGATTTTCCAGGAGTACTGGAATGGGCTGCCATTTCCTTCACCACCACTGCATATAAGTTATTCAAAAAGATGTCATGTATAGCTCATAGTCTTGCAGAAACACTAGCAATAATTATGTGTGAAAGGCAAGCTGTGTGATGGGAGAATGCTGAGAAATGAAAAGACAGCTTGAGCTCTACCTACCAGTAATGTAGAGCCTCTAGCAGCTCTGCTGAAGTAGCTAAGCTGTCCTTCTGCACCAAAGCAAAGTGCTCATCCATGGGCCACCAGAGGTATGGGGAGGCTCTATAATGCTCTTGACTGTTTATCTCTGTTGTCTGCTTTCCACACCCAACACATATATATATATATTTTTTTTGGTCATAGTCCAATATCAAATAAGTACTGGCTCTTACCTTTGCTTGGTGAAGTACTTGTCCCATTGTCTTCATCCTTTTTCTTCTCAGACATCTATTTAAGAAATACAGATTAGAAATACAGATTAGTAATAGTGATCTCAGTTGGTTGTTCTTCACTCATATTTACTTTGATAGTGTCTATTTTAAGCAGTCAGTGCGGTCCAATAAATACTTACTGAGTTCCTATTATAGTGATCCCACTTCTGCAGACCATTAAGAAGACCATGCTTTGACAAAAGGATCTACCAAAATGTTTTGAACAGCAAAATGGAAAAAAAGATTGAGAGAAAATAAGACTGACGACAACCTATAAGTTATAAAGTTTTCCTGAACTCACTGACATTATAGAGAAATACTGTTTAAATGTCATTTAAAAATGACTCAGACCGTAAAGAATCTGCCTGCAATGTGGGAGACTTGGGTTCAGTATCTGGATTGGGAAGATCCCCTGGAGAAGGGAATGGCTACCCACTCCAGTATTCTTGCCTAGAGAATTCCATGGACAGAGGAGCCTGGAAGGCTACAGTCTATGGGGTTGTAAACAGTCAGACACAACTGAGCAACTAACACAAAACATAATCTTAAAAAGATGATAGTACTAGGATTAGTTTTAAATTACTTTTAAAAGGACATCTTATCAGGCCACATTATGATAATTCTTTAAGATCTTTATATGAATTCATATACTTACTATCTCCTAAATCCTTCAGACACATTCCTCCAAAATGCGACCATAATATATTACTTGTGAACTTGGCAATCAGAAGAAATTGATTTCTTTGAATAATTCCAATTTCAAATATTCTGCCCCAATACTCCATAAATATATTTGTCCCATTTTTCAGATCAATATTCCACTTTTTGATTCTAAAAATTGTTTTGCAAAAAAATACACATACAAAGCAACTCTTTCAGAATATATCAAGTAGTTTAGAAATACTCATAACACTTGACACATAATAATTTTGGGAATCTATCACTGAGAAATAAACTAGAAAAGAAAGTTTTGTGTACAGACATATTCTCCCAATGTAATTAGGATAATATAAATACAAAATTCAAAAGTAGACAATAATCATGATATATCATATATAGTTATAAAAATTATTATAATAAGGCTATGTCATAACATGAGGAAATAAATGTTATAATATTAATTTAAAAATCAAGATGCAAATTTGTATATGCAGTATCATCACAACTTAGCTAAAAATATGAAAAGAAGAAATACTAAGGAATGTTAGCACAAGAGTTAGCAATGTTTCACAAGAGTTAGCAACAGTGGCTTTGAGGGTTGTAACTAATTTTTTTCCATCTAATCCTTCAAACTGTTTACAATTAGGGGGAAAATGAATTTATGTAGAAAGCCAAACTACCTTTGGATTGAAAAGTACCATACTTGGGTATTTATAACCGCAGTCTGAATGATCTTTGAGATCATTCTTTTCTTAATACTCCATCTTCACAAGGCTTAGCAAGTTTCTCTAATGAGGTACCTCTTTGTTTTTTGGGTTACTGAAATAATTTTCTGAGAATTTTGAATGGAATCCTCTTTAAGGATACCTTTTGAAGAATGTTTTTGGGTGGCCTTATTTTAAATGTAAAATGTTTAGAGATGATTATGAAGATATTAGAAGTTTATGAACTTTAAAAAGTTAGGTTTATATTCTTTTCATGGAAAGCTTCCATATTTGATTTGACGTCAAATCAAAATACAATCACAAAATCAAAAGAAAGATTTTACATTAAGCTAAGTGGAATCATATGAACTATGGTTACCAAAAGTATTTTATTAAGTGTCTCTGGGTGTGATTCAGTTGAGTGAAAACAGAAGAGCCTGCCCCAAAGGGGAGGGTAGGACGGTGAGGAGCTCTGGGCTATGGCTCTGCCTTTCTGCCACTGGGATTTTACCAAGCCACTTAACCCCTTCTAAGCTCCACTTCCACATATGCAAAAAGAGGAGCTTGGACTGGGACTGGTACTGTTTGGAAAAATACCAACTAACTGTCTGAATAAACACTAAACATATAAACTAAATATAGCATATATAGTCTATGAAAGCAAAAAATGTGTCTTAAAAATGGCAAATCCAGAGGAGATCAGTGTGCTTTATGTTGGAGGATAATTATCACCACATTTCCATCACTCTTTTACCATTACTTCAAGGTTTGTAAATAAAGGTTCATAATTGAGCAGAGAAAATTAAGTTCAAAGTGAAGGAAAAATTTCATCCTTTTTGACTAGCTCGCATGTGGTTCTCAGATTTCAAATCTGGGACCCTTTAGAAGAAGCAGTTGAATGGATTATAGCTGCCATAAGGGTATAAAGTGAAAGACAAAACCTCTCAGATAATTAAGGTTTTAATCAGCACTTCAGTTCAGTTCAGTTCAATCACTCAGTCGTATCCGACTCTTTGCGACCCCATGGACTTTAATCAGCACTGAATAGATATAATTCAACATTTCAACTATGCTATGAAACAAACAAATGATATGGCAGGAAACCTGGGTCTGTTCTGTCATAACCACTCATGACATTGGACAAGTCACTTAATCTCTTTGGGCTTTATCAATGGGAAAAAAAAAACAAAGGAAAGATACTGATATCTTCCTTGCCTAAAAAGAAGAGGCTAAACCATATGCTCTTTTGAGATCCTTGAAGCTCATTGCTCTATGACTCCGGAAAGCTGGTACAAGTATGGGAGCAGAGAAATAGCTTAGACCTCTCAAATGGTCTTCATGATGAAATTGTCAAGAATCATTTTCAATTTTTTATTAATTTTCTAAAGTAGCTTTTCTTGCCAGTCTAGACAAGTTCAATGTACTTAGCTAGGGAGTCTAGGACCTGTATAAGTTATCAGTATTCTAAATATTCTTTTTTTTTTTATTCTAAATATTCTTTTGGCAAAATATCTACCTTAAGCATATAGACTTTAGATATAAAATGAAAAATTATATCCTACCCAGACAGAAGCCCGAGAGAAGAACATCAGGGCCAGTATAATGATGAAATACCAAAGTAGGAAGTTCCCTATTGCCCCACAAGAGTCATCCTTCCGGCATTCATAATCTTGATTTGGAATGGTAAAACTTATAGGAATGGCAGGAGGATCCACCTCCCAAAATAAAGAAAAAAGATCTCCCATGATGACTTCTTGCTTTGAAAATAAAACATGCTCATAGGGATGAAGATGACTGGGAAGTACTTGAGGTGTATGACAACTTCCTTGGCAACCTATTATGACATATACACTTCATTAATTGTGACAGGAACTGACAAACGTTTCTTGGATTGCTAAATTTTTGGAAGATCTGTGTAAGTCACATCTATGAAAGTTTAAGGTAATTCCCCATACCTCAATATGGTGCATTCTGCCTTAATCTTTTTGTGTGTGTGTCTTGAAACTTGTATACATGGTATTTTCTCTACGTAAATCTAAGTCTCTAAGGTATCCATTCATTTTTCAGTCTCTTTGATATATATCATACCATTGTAATTTAACATAGATAGTTCTAATGTGTTGTAGACTGAACTGTGGTCCCCAAAAAGCCTATGTTGAAACTTCAAGCCCCGATTTGACTATAATTGTAGATAGAGCCTAAAAAGAGGTAATTAAGGTTAAATGAAGTCATAAGGATGGGGGCCCTAGTCCAATATCACTGGTGTTCTTATGAGAAAAGGAAGAGACATCAAGAATGTGCAAGCACAGGAGGAAAAAAAGACAAGACTATGTGAGAACACAGAAGAGGGCCATCTGCAAGCCAAAGGACACAGGTTCAGGAGAAATCAATCCTGCTAGCACCTTGATCTTAGATTTCCAACCCCTACAACTGTGAAAAAAATAAATTCCTGTTGTTTAAACTATGCAGTCTGTGGTGTTTTCCTATGGCAACTCTGGAAAACTAATACATAATGCCAACAATGTATCTAAATTAGGTAGTAGTAGTGTTCCTTTCTAAGTCTTGAATAAATGCACAGTAATTCACAGATTACATTGAGGGAAAACATAGATGTATCTGTTGTGAGTTACATAAAACATGTACAATTTCTTTCAGCATGTGTTGGGGAGGAAACTGGTATTCTAATTTTGTGTGTGTGTTAGTTGCTCAGTCATGTTCGACTCTTCGCAATCCCATGGAGCCCACCAGGCTCCTCTGTCCCTGGGATTCTCTGGGCAAGAATACTGGAGTGGGTTGCCATTTCCTTCTCCATTCTAATTTTGTACATTTGAACAATTTTCAAGTTAGTTCATCCCTAAATCTAAAACTAGAGCAAACCATGGTTGCTGCTAAGGCAATCTAAAAATTATAAAAATTCCACTTTAAAAAAATCGCTTAGATCTTTAAGAGCATAGCATACCTACAGATTTTCATTAACATGCAATACCACAAGGAAACTTCATTTTCTAATGTTGGACCTTAGAAGCATATTAGGAAAATTTCTGGCCATTGGGACGTGCTGTGACAATCCACTAGCTTATCAGGACACAGTGTGATGTTTCTATTAGAGGCACCCTTCTCTGCATCCCCACAAGTAAGTCTCCAGACCTTGTGCATCCTGGACCTTGACTGTTTCAGGCCCGCGTCATCTCCTCCAGGAAGCTCGCGGGGATCTCGGGCTGGGCCCGCCACGCTTCCTCGGGGCTCACTGCACTCCACCTCACCTACCTTTCTAGTGCACCTTCCCGCCTCCCCATCCCACCTCAATCCCCTCTCTGAGCTACTCCAGGCAGAAACCAGAGAAAGTTTTACTTTCACATCATCCCGCGAGCGGTTCAGCGGCACATTGTAGGTATCTATATTTGTTAAATAAAAGCAACATGAACTCCCTGATGAACCTTTTCCTCAGGATTAGAAGTTCTTCCCAAAGAATATGCAGGAAAAGTAAAGACTGTTTCTTTTTAAAACCTCAAAACCACTAACAACTTTAACAAAACACAATTTGGTTTTTCTTGTTACTGCTGCAACCTCATTACACGGATATTTAAAAATTTACATGGGGCCAGGACACTTAATTTTTTTTAACACAGAGGTGTGAAAAATGCTTTCTCATTGCTGACGGTGTCTGGACACATTACCAAGCACTCTGTATCCTACAATTACCCACACTGCTTAATAAAATCTGCTCAAAAATATGAGTCCATAAACGCCCTAAGGAAGCTAAAATGATATTAATATATAGAAAATCAGCTTGTTATAGTTATTACTTTTTACTGTGGGTTCAGAACCTGGTCTGAATTTTTGCTGCTCAGCTTTCTCCCCGCACCAGAGTGGGAGCCACAGATCCGGAGGCTGTTTCCTTGGTAACGCTCCTAGCCTCCTTCCCCCGCCCCGCCTCCTCTTCCCGCGAGAAGAGACAGTCCCGTCCTTCCGGTAACTGTAGACGCACGAGCTGGTCGATTTCGCTGTGGAGCTTGGTTTCGCGCATGTGCAGTGGAGAGTGGCGCGAACCCGCCGCTTCCGGCCGAAGAACACGGTGCGTTTTCGGGGTCATCTTTGTGCTTCCTGGACAAGGAGTCCGCGCGGGCCTTAGGAGTTTAGCGCCTGCGGACCTGGCGAGGGTTCAGCCAAAGGGGAATGTGGCCAGACCACCCACTGCCCGTAGTGGAAGGGAGGAAGGAAACCATAGGAGTTGCTAAAGTTTGTACTGGGACAGCCAGGGAGGGAAGCTTTCTGCACTGAGGAATATTGACTCCGGGTCAGGGTGGCGGGAAGGGCACTGGTCTGTACTTAATGGGATACGACTCCATAGAGCAGGAACAGGCCTTAACACTTGAATGCAAGAGATTGGGCCTAGCGAAACAGAGGAAGTATAGATCCCAGTGTGGACCAAAACTGCTCACTGTCCCCACTCACCCTTACTCCCTTCACACCGCGAATACTCGCCCTTCTAAAACTTAAATCCTTATACTTTTATTAGCAACACAAAACGGAGATGGCGTGGTTGCAGAGTTGGTAAAGATCGTAGGCAGTTAATGATTTCTGCACAAACATGTAGCAGGAGAATAATGACATATTTTATTTGGAATATTTTCTCACCAAACTTGGTATATTGGCTTTCTTATAGCCCTGGCCTGGTCCTTGTTACATATTCCAAAAACACAATATAACGTAATTGTACAACACTAACCCTTGAATTGCAAAGTAAGACAGTTTTCTTTATTGGAAATGTTAAAGTACTCTCTGAAGGGACCACCCAGTTCTCTGTTGATTACACTGTGGTGCCAGTGAAGCTGTCATTTAGGGTTCCTTTTTCATATACTAATATTAAAGGGTAAAAACAATTTGGAAAAACATTTGAAAGATGAGGAAAAGTATGTGCAGTTTTAAGTTACCCACTGAGCGACTGAACAACAATAATAGACAAGTTTGATTTCTTAAATGGAGCAGTAGTTCCTTTTGATTAATTCCTATGCTTTTTGATTTTGAACAGATGCAAGGGGAGCCAAACCCAAGTGCTTCTCTTATTGACAGAACCATCAAGATGAGAAGAGAAACAGAAGCTAGGAAGGTGGTTTTAGCCTGGGGACTCCTAAATGTGTCTATGGCTGGAATGATATATACTGAAATGTAAGTTAATTAGCCCAAAAAAATGCGAAAAAATTAAAAATTTAAGAGGCCAACAGTTGGTTCCACAGGTTTTGTGTTTTGATTTTCGGTGTGTGTGTGTCTTAATATTAAAAAACCTTTCTGATTTTTTTTCAGGACTGGAAAATTGATTAGTTCTTATTATAATGTGACATATTGGCCCCTCTGGTATATAGGTAAGTAATTTTCACTGTGATTTAGAGTTACTCCCAATGAAAAACTGCACTCAAGTTAAATTCAACTTAGTATTCATCCCTTCATTCAACACATATTTGAATGCCTGCTATGTTCCCAAAACTGGGAATACACCAGGAAATCTGTACCCTCATGGAAGGAATACTCTAGTAGAAGAGACAATCAAATTAATAAACAGTACAATTCCAGATAATCATGAGTTCTGTGAAGAAAAATAAACTTTGGAGCTGGTAATATTTGTTATTCTCCCAGAATTACCTTTCCTTACTTCTCTACCTTTTCACCTTTCAAGACCAACCAGATTTTTCTCCCATTGATACCTTCCTCAGTTTCCTCATTTCTTCCTCTCTCTGCTCTTCAGTAATCTTTGTGCCCATTAAAATAAATTCCAAAGTCTAATACACACATTAAAGTCTGATAGGGAAGTGATGGGGCAAGTGGAAGAGCAAGAGTTTTGAAATCTGTATACCTGAGTTAGAATCATGGCTTCAGCAACTAGCTGTGTGCTATTGCAAAAGTCACCTGACTTCTTTACAACTGTTGGCAGAGCTTTAAAATGAAGGTGAAAGTGTTTATTCTAAAAGGTTGTAAGGATTAATGATAATATTTTGAAACTCACTGGTAAATGCCCTACACATAATAGACATTCATTAAATGTCAACTGTTATGAGGAATAAGAATACAGTTTTTAATTTTGTTGATGTTAATTTGCTGAAGTATGCATGGTTTTGTTTCCCCCATTTAAATGTTCCACTCCACTTTTAAAAAATAAATTGTTCTCTTCCAGAGCTTGCCCTTGCATCTCTCTTCAGTCTAAATGCCTTATTTGATTTTTGGAGGTATTTCAAATACACTGTGGCACCAACAAGTCTGGTTGTTAGCCCTGGACAGCAAACACTTTTAGGGTTGAAAACAGCTGGTAAGTGTTTTATACCTTTTGCAAAGGTGAGGGGAAAGTTTGCCAGTAAATCTCTCAATTTAATTTTCTCATAAACTCAGCTAGAAGGGACTTCTACGCCACCTGGTTCAACTGTATTAAACAGTTTTACAATAAATTGTCTTAAGATCAGTGATTATCATTCCTATTTATATAAATTAAATAACATTCATAGCCTCATGGAAGTTTGTTCCATTGTTTAATTACAGTTACAATTAAATGACTAATTTTTGCTGCATTAAAGCCAGTTTCTTATTTTGAAGTCGATGGAAAATGGCACACAACCACAACCACTTGTGTCCTTTGATAATACTTTATGTAAATTAACAACCAAGTCACACTTGCTGTTTCCCTGACCAAAAAAGATTCAGTTCATTTGTTTTCATAGAAATTTTATTTACCATATGTGTGCTCAGTTGCTCAGTCGTGATGGATTCTTTGCAACTCTTTGAAACTCACTGGTCAAACTTTTGATCTATGGACTGTGGCCCTGGGGGCTCCTCTGTCCGTGGAGTGGGTTGCCTTTTCCTCCCCCAGGGGATCTTCCCTACCCAGGGGTCGAACTCTTTGTCTGTTGTGTCTCCTGCATTGGCAGGCAGTATACTTACATTCAATTATTTGTTTGTTCCTTCTAGTTGTACAGACTACTCCTCCACGTGATCTGGCAGCAGCCCAAATCCCCCCCTCTCCACCTTCTCCTTCAATTCAGGGTCAGAGTGTGTTAAGTTATAGCCCATCTCGCTCACCCAGTACCAGCCCCAAGTTCACCACCAGCTGTATCACTGGATACAGCCCTCAGCTGCAAGGTCTGTCATCAGGTGGCAGTGGATCTTACAGCCCCGGAGTGACCTACTCCCCCATCAGTGGTTATAACAAGGTAGGACTCTTATCTCCTACTATTTTACTTACTGTTTCTCTTACTACTACTACTACTATTCTGATGACTATTTTAGCAGTGGGAGGTTTGAATTGAAAATCACCTGGTGAGTCAAAACTCCTTTTTTTTTAATCAATGAAGAAACCCAGAACCAGTGGGTAACTGACTTGCCCAAATTTGCCTATTTAAGAGCCAAAAATAGGGCTTCCCTGGTGGCTCAGTGGTGAAGAATCCGCCAGCCAGTACAGGAGACATGGGTCTGATCCCTAGTCTGGGAAGATTGCCATACAGCTAAACCTGTGCCCTGCAGTTACTGAGCCTGCCCTCCAGACGTGGGAGCCACAACTGCTGTGCCCACGTGCAGAAACTGCTTAAGCCCCTGCGCCCAGAGCCCATGCTCTGCAGTAAGAGAAACAACCGCAATGAGAAACCCACACAGTAGAGGGAAGCCCCCACTCTCCACAGCTAGAGAAAAACCTGCACGCACAGCAGTGAAGACCCAGCACAGCCAAAAATTTAAAAAAAGAGCCAAGAATAGAATCCAGATTTCCGGACACCAGTTAGAAGTTCTTTATATCACATCTTAAAAGAATCCTCAAAAAAAAAAAAGATTTAGCTTTTGCAAAAGACAATGTACTGAGGGTCACCATCTAGGATTTTTCTGCAGACTCTTTATTTATTTATTTTGTTTAATTTTATTTTGGGGCATACAGCATGGCATGTGGGATGTTGGTTCCCTAATGTCTCTTGTTAAATGAGGAGTGTCTGGAAATGAAAACAAGACCTGTGTGCAAGTCTTTGTATGGACTTAAATTTTCAGCTTTTTGGGGTAAATGCGAGGCGAGGGAGCAGGATGTTTGCTATTGTGTGGTTTAGTTTTGTATGAAAGTGCCCAACTGTCTTCCAAAGTGACTACTGTTTTGCATTCTTACCAGCGATGAATCCAAGTTCCTGTTACTCTACATCCTTGCCAGCGTTTGATGATGTCAGTGCTCTGGATTTTGACCATTCTAGTTGGTGTGTTACTTTTTGAAAGTTCAAAAACCAAGACAAAGAAATAGCAATTAAAGAGAAATAAAATCAAGTTCTTTTATTTTGTGCAGCTGGCAAGCTATAGTCCCTCTCCGCCTTCTCCGTATCCTACCACTGTTGGTCCAGTGGAGAGCAGTGGATTGAGATCTCGCTACCGTTCCTCACCCACCGTCTACAACTCCCCTACTGACAAAGAAGATTACATGACGGACCTGCGAACCTTGGATACTTTTCTTAGAAGTGAAGAAGAAAAACAGCATAGAGTTAAGCTGGGTATGTATATATTTTATTTTGAGCTAATATACATATTTGGGGTGTCGTGTTATCTTTCATCTATTATTTTTCTTTGATCCCATGCATAATCGTTTTAAGTCTTTTTACTAATACACCTTGTGTAGCTTAGCAGAGGAATTTGTTTTTGTACTTTGTGCTGTTAGCATCAAGTTCACCTAAATTTAAGATGTAAAATAGAGCTGAGCTAACAGAAATCTTAAACCTTTGATTTACGGTTAAAAGCTTTTTCATACAGCGTAATTTATAATTTGTTTAGAAGTTGAGGTTATAAATTGTTTTTGAAGCGGTGTGTGGAAGGGCGTGGTGAAGTGAGGGTTGTCTCCTGGGGTAGTTCTTGCGAAGGTCGATGTGGGAGGGAGAATGGAGGGAGCGTGGATTTGCACCAGACGTGCTGCTCTTCTTCAGAACATTTTTTAACTTGTCTCTCGTTTACCTTGGGAAACCATGTTAGCAAATCTTAATCTCTTTGGGGTGGATTTGATTATTACAAAGTCAATTATTTGAAACCAAATTAGGTTATCAAGCCGAGAGATGATTTTTCCCCCTCAAGAACTTTCACAGAAAGTGCCTTTGGTGCTAAAGCACAGCCACAATGAGGAAGCCGGTTATTGGACCATGGCTCTTTGTGTCACTCGAACTCTCTCTATTGATTTTTAATTTAATTTTGCCTGAAAGTGCCACAGATGTCAAAGAAACAAATCAATATTACCTTGTTATTTGTCGATACATGCTTTTTCTTCTTTTTAAATTTGGAATTATTTCAAGGAAACTGAAAATTATAGAGTAAAATACAAAGAACCCTGTGTACCCTCTACATTGCCTTTGTCACAGCCAGATATTTTCTGGCTTCCATTTTTATTTCTTCTTTGACCTATACAAGTTATTTAGAAATACTGTTTGGAAGTATTATTGGTGATTGGTGTTGCTTTGAATTTCCAAATATGGGAAATGAAAGGCTTCATTATCTATTTTTTTCCCTCCCCTAAGTTAATTGTACGGTGACTAGAGATTTTGATCTGTACCCTATTACTTTTTTTTTATAGTTTTTGAAACTTGTACTTAGGCCTGCTATTTATGACCACTTTTTGTGAGTGGATCTTAGTGTGTTGAAAAGAATGCATAGTCTATAAATATTGGGCTTCATGTTTGTTCATTGAGTCAAGCTTCATAATGATATTCTTAAATTCTTTATTAGCTTTTTTCTGCTTAATTTGTTACTAAGAAAGTGTGCTAAATGCACCCACTGATTGTGTCCCAATGAATATCTCCCTGTAACTGTCAAATTTGCTAAATATTTATGAGATTATGTTATGTGCATATAAATTCAGAATATACTTCTAGTCAGTTTTATCTTTATCTCTTAGGCTTTTTACCTTTGAGTCTGTTGTGTCTGACATTAACAGCTATACTAATTTTCTTTTGGGTATTATTTGCCTGTGTATCTATGTCCATCTGTATACTTTTAAGCCTTCTGTGCCCATAGGTTTTAGGTTATTAAGTATTTTGTATGAATTAATCTGTATTAATATTTTGTGGAAAACTACTTTGAAACTATAAATATCCTTTTCCTTATCAAATATTCACTGAATAGCTTTAACACCCTTTCAAGATTCTTTTCAAAGTTAATTATTACTGGCTGTCATGGTATTTCTCTAATTTTTTCATTCCTTTATTTATCCCTTTTATGTTTTTTATAAACTTTTTGTGTGCGTGTGGTTAAATTTACGTAACAGTTACCATTTTAAACATTTTAAGTGTATCATTTAGTATTATGTACATTCAGTTTGTTGTGCAACCACTTCTTAAATATATGTATTTGTTAGTATTCTGTAAGGTAGAGCTTCTTTCCCTCCAGTTAGGTTATTTATTTTGATGCTTAGATTGTCTCAGATTTGGCTAGTGTGATTGTCTAGCTTCTGTGTTCTTCTGGTATCATTCTTTGAACACTCCTCCCCCCTCCCCCAACCCTACCCCCAGCCCACCTCCCATAAGCTATTCCAGGCTCTTCTTTCTCTAGTAACTAGCTCTGGAGTTAGTCTGTTTTTCCAGGGGTCATGTTTGCTTTTAGTGGAGAAAGATATTTCGTAATTAATGTCTGTGCACTGGATATGTCATGGTTAATCTTAAGTCCACTGAGCAGACAGCTAGGAAACAGATATGGAAACACACACATACACACACTTGTATATTTCTCCATCCATCCATGAAAGTGAAAGTGAAGTCTCTCAGTTGTGTCCAATTCCTTGTGACCCTACAGACTGTAGCCACCAGGCTCCTCCGTCCATGGGATTTTCCAGGCAAGAATATTGGAGTGGGTTGACATTTCCTTCTCCAGGAGATCTTCCCCACCCAGGGATCGAACCCAGCTCTCCCACATTGCAAGCAGACTCTTTATTGTCTGAGCCGTCAGGGAATCCATCTATATGTATTAAAAACCATGAGTTCTGTGGTACCTCCAATTCCAGTCCCACTATACAGGGTTTGTCTTAGCCTCCTCTGTTTACATATTTATAACTCATTATTGGAGAATAATGAGAAAATGGGCACTCACATATACTCTCTGTTTGTTGTTCAGTCACTAAGTCATGTCCGACTCTTTGTGACCCCATGGACTGTGACCCCATGGACAGAGGAGCACACCAGTCTCCTCTGTCTTCCACTGTCTCTTAGAGCTTGCTCAAATTCATGTCCATTGAGTCAGTGATGCTGTCTAATCATCTCATCCTCTGTCGTAACCTTCTCCTTTTGCCTTCTGTCTTTCCCAGCATCAGTCTTTTCCATTGAGATAATTCTTTGCATCAGTTGGCCAAGGTATTAAAGCCTCAGCTTCAGCATCAGTCCTTCCACTGAGTATTCAGGGTTGATTTCCTTCAGGATTGACTGGTTTGACTTCCTTGCAGTCTAGGGGCCTCTCCGGAGTCCTGTCCAAGACCACAGTCCAAAAGCATCTATTCTTCGGCGCTCAGCCTGCTTTATCATCGAACTCTCACATCCATACCTGGAAAAACCACAGCTTTGACTTATACACACCTTTGTTGTCAAAGTGATATCTCTGCCTTTTAATACACTGTCTAGGTTTGTCATAGCTTTCCTTGCAAGGAGCATCTTTTAATTTCATGGCTGCAGCCACTGTCTGCAGTGATTTTAGAGCCCGAGAAAGTAAAGTCTGTCACTGCTTCCACTTTCTCCCCTTCTGTTTGCCATGAAGTGATGGAACCAGATGCCATGATCTTCGTTTTTTGAATGTTGAGTTTTCAGCCAACATTTTCACTCTCGTCTTTCACCCTCATCAAGAGATTCTTTAGTTCCTCTTTGTTTTCTGCCATTAGAGTGGTGTCATCTGCATTTATGAGGTTGTTGATATTTCTCCTGGCAATCTTGATTGCAGCTTCTGCTTCATCCAGCCCATCATTTCACATGATGTACTCTGCATAGAAGTTAAATAAGCAGGGTGACAATATACAGCCTTGCCATATTCCTTTTGCAATTTGGAACCAATCCGTTGTTCCATATCGGGTTCTAACTGTTGCTTCTTGACCTGTACACAGGTTTCTCAGAAGGTAGTTCACATGCATCTCCTAAGAACAGGGACATTTTCCTTTCTGACTACCATATGATTTTCATATTTAAGTTACTACTATTCTTCATATTTACATTTCCTCCAGTGGATCCAATAATGACCTTGGTAGCTCTTTTCTTTTATTGGTGGAAGATCCAGTCAGGGACCATATATTTCGTTTAATTGTCATGCTTCCTTAGTCTTTTTTCATCTGGACCATTTATGAGTGTTTGTTCTCTTTTTTGTCTTTTATGACATTTATATTTTGAAGATACAAGGCCGGTTTGGTAGATTTGTATTTGTGTGATCGTTTTCTCATTGTTAGATTAATTTTAAATATTTTTTGGCAAGAATAAAACTTAGCTGGTGGTTCCTTTCAGTGCATCACATCAGAGGATAGATGATATCAATTGTCCCGCTATTGACAAAGTTAAATTGGATCTCCTGGTCATAGTGATGACACAGTTTGTTCATAGTACCTTTTCCCTTCTGTAATTTATAAACAATCTATAGTATGATGCTTTTGAGACTTATGACTATCCTGTTCCCTTAAGCAGTCTTTCACTCCAGCAGTTTTAGCATCCATTGATGATCCAGTGAGTTACTACAGTAGTAGTTGCAAAATGGAGACTTTCTAGTACTTCCATTTCTTCAGTGTACGTTTAGTAGTTTGGCATTCTGCTATAAAGAAGAGCATTCTGTTCTCCTCACCCCACAGTTTGTTTTATCCAGTTTGGACCGATGGTTCTATCTTTTTAATTTAAACTTTAAACTGCTGTTTAACTCTGAGTTTTTTAATCTTTTTTTTTTTTTTTTTCTGGTTTCAACATTTTATTTGCTTCTCTTTGGTATATGCCTGATTTATTTTAGAGTATCTTGCTTTGTTCTTATGTTTTCCATTCTTTTTCTTAGTCACTTTAAGCATACTTTAAAATTCCTGTCCAATAGCTCCATTATCTAAAGTTTAGATATGTATTCTTGGAGATTACATACTAACATTTTTTTCTTGTTGACGCATTTGCTTGGAGACATGTTTCTTTGTGTTATACGCATTTTTCATTTTTGGTAAGCTCATCTTCGGTAGAGTTTCATCTGTGCTTTTTCTGTCCTTGGCAGGCTGGGTGGAAGCCTTTTGTTTCCTCCTAGCAGTTTCATATTTGCCTCTATCGGTGATTGAGGAATATCATTGATCCTGAATTAATTTAAGTAATTTCTGGGCTTGAAAGTTCTTGGACCTTACAGGGAGTGTAAATGGGCACTGTAAACACACATGAAGGCGGATCTGTAATTTTTAAATCTCTGGGGATTTCTTTTTAAAAACAACCTAAGAGAGACAGGCTTCCTTGTTACCTCCTGGTGTCAGTGAACAGATATTCTCTTCCTTATCCACTGAGAATGCGGCCCCTTGAGGTCCTCGGCTGTGTGCGAGGTGCAGGGCATAGAGGTAGGAAGGAGGTCTCAGTCTAGCCCAATACCTCTCCTGGACCTGTATGCACATTTCCAGTTCCCAGGCACTGAAATCCACTCTGATAGGTGTCCCAAAGCCTACAAAATTCTCCAGAGCAACCGCAGCATCACTTCACACACAGGCCACTGGCCACTCTGGTTTTCAATTCCCTCTTCATTTTTAGCGGCTATTCCGTTACATATTTGCAAGCTCCATTATTCATTTAAATTATATATTTTATTATTCTTATGTCTTCGGGGTTGTCCAGCTATGGATTTTGTGCTATTTTGGTGGTGATGGTCATTACAGAGAGGCCCTATTTGTGTCACTTCTTGCTATATATTTTCCTTGTACTTTAGCTCATGTACAACAGATATAAAAATGTATTTCTGTCATCTGCATAGAACTTTTGTCATCTAAAGCCAGTCTTCTTCAAAATTTTCTTTAAGTTCAGGTTTGCCCTCAGAAAGCATGATTATCATTTTTAAAGTTAACAGTCAAAAATAATTAGTCAAAATAGGGTAAGCTGTTTGCTCTTATCATGACCCCATGTCTCTTCCTTTTTAATTCCCTATTTATTTAGCCGTTGTACTTGTTTAAAACTTTTCTTGACATTAATTCATTCCTTTAAGTCATTGTTGCCAGAAGTTCTGCTTGGAAATATCTCACCAAGTGTGATATTTCTTTATTATGCATAGTTACTATTTTTATGCCAGTGTGGAGCATACTTTCACCAGTGCTACCAGCACAAGACTGGCTCACCTCCAAGGTTTCGATGCTGTGACTTGAAATACTGCCACATGGCCCTTTCATGATTTCTCATCCTCTATGCCTCTAAACCTCAAAAGAAAACCAGTTTTATTATTTTACAATCATGCCTTTCAAAAATACTGCTAAGATTAAAAAAAGTAGTCTCTATTTGTGATTTTTCTGTGAGGGTATGAAGTATCAATTGATATTTTGACATCAGTTAGACTTCGAAAAAAATAAATTCTTCCTAAGTATCAGTGGACGTGAGTTTGACCGAGCTCCGGGAGATGGTAAGGGACAGGAAACCCGGGGTGCTGCAGTCCATGGGGTCACAAAGAGTCCGACACGACTGAGTCAGACACTGAGTCAGACACGACTGAGTGACTGAACAACAACAACAAAGTATCATATAGTTGTCCTTGAAAATTTGCTTTTTATTAAGGAATTGTGCTAGATGCTGGGCTTCCCAGGTGGCGCAGTGGTAAAGAACCTGCCTGCTAATGCAGAAGACATGGGTTCAATCCCTGGGTTGGGAAGATTCCCCTGGAGTAGGAAATGGCAACCCACTCTAGTACTCTTGCCTGGAAAATTCCATGGACAGAGGAGCCTGGTGGGCTATAGTCCATGGGCTTGTAAAGAGTCAGACACAATTGAGCACACATGTGCTAGATACTAGGGAGAAAATTACTCCCTGCCCTCAAGGAGCTCAAATTTTGTTTGGGAAAGGAGACAAACCTTAAAGTGTGGTAAGTACTGTGGTAACGTCCCCTGTAGTATTAAGTCCCTAAATGTGACTGTTTACGTTTCCTAAAAGTAAAATGATAAACTTAAAAGTGTAATCAGCAGATGGTCTCTTTTGATACAACACAAGCATTACTACAGACTATAAATAGACCACAGTGTAATGCTGGGAAGAGTGAGTTTAGCTGCTAGCCAAAAGACTAGTATATTAATAGGAGGCTGTAGTTAGCCCATTCAGAAAGAGCTTCTAAAAATTCAAGCAAGAACTTAGCCTATTTATTTCCTGATGAAATTTGTCTTTTGTTTCTCTCTGAATCATTGGAAAGTCTTAGAGAATGAAACAAGCTTAATTTTACAACAAAAATAAGCAGACACTTTCAACCACTTAGAAATCTTATGGCTGTTAAAGTGATACTGTTCAGAAAAAGTTCTTTTTAATGTTTAGCACCAGCACTCCATTTCTCTAAAGAAAAGATAATGTTTGGAGGAGAGAAGGCTTTGTCTTGGGTTGCCATTGCATAGGTTCCTAGCTACCCAGAGCTCATATACCAGCCCCTGATATCAAAATTACTACAACACACTGTGATACTCCTTACATTCATCATTGTAGGAAGCCCAGATTCTACTTCGCCTTCCACCAGTCCTACTTTCTGGAACTACAGTCGTTCTATGGGGGATTATGCACAAACTTTGAAGAAGTTTCAGTATCAGCTTGCCTGTAGATCTCAGGCGCCATGTGCTAACAAAGATGAAGCCGATCTCAGCTCTAAACAAGCTGCAGAGGAGGTAAATGGAAAATGAAAATGACTTGATGTTTGTAATTTACAGGTTGTTCGAAAGTCTTCTTTTCTACTTCTGGAAATTGTTTTCTGTGACATCCACTTTTACTGGCTAGAAATGTAAATTTGGCACATATTATACACTAGAAAGGGGCCTTCCTGGTGGCTCAGATGGTAAAGAGTCTGCCTGCAGTGTGGGAGACCTGGGTTCAATCCCTGGATCACAGGATCCTCTGGAGAAGGAAATGGCAAACCACTACAGTCCATGGGGACTCAAAGAGTCGGACACAACTGAGCGACTTCACTGTTACTTTCTCAAACACTAGAAAGACCCCTAGGTAACTTGTGTACTGAAAATTGAATTATATTCTACATTTTACTCTTTATGACACAGAGTTAACATTAGTGTCCTACCTAAAACATTTTCTGGCACTCATTCATAAAAAGATATCTCAGGTATTTATTTGTACTTAACATATACAAGATTCTTGCTCTTAAAATACATTTGGATTAGAACATTTGACTAGAATATACATTTGATATAGAACATTTTGTAGTTTCATCAATTTAGTAGCAAACAAGGGTTTGAATTTTCTTCTTAAAAGGAAAGAATGTTCTTTAAACATACAGATGTAAGGAATTTTAAATGTATGTGCATGAGTAGCAACTACTACATGTTAATCAGGTCATGAAGTTTTTTGATCATGAAGTTTTTTGCAAAGTATTCTAAATATTTCTGAGGGTGGGGAAAGGAATGACTGATAACCTGGCAAGACTTTTTCTCAGTGAGTGTTCATTCTAAACATTTTTTTTAATAGGTTTGGGCAAGAGTAACTATGAATAGACAACTTCTTGATCATATGGATTCATGGACAGCTAAGTTCAGAAATGTGAGTTTTGGTATTACTCTGTGGACGATATTAGTGCCTCTTCATATACAAAGTCAGTTATTAGAATATCAATTGGAGATGTTAATTATTAGACTATCAGAATTAAATATTACTAAAAGTGCACTATGGGTGACACACATAAGGATAAACATGGCGTTTACCATATGGTATCTGCATTCTTGGGACTTTTTCCCCTTCAGTACTTAGCAAATCACTGTATCTTGAGAGGGTAAAGGAAGAGTGTATTTAGTTGTTAAGATCTTCCCTTTCCCAACGTCTCAATTTTGCTTTTCAGAGAGCTTTCCTATCAGAGCCTGTTGTGTGTCTAGACATGTGAGGGAAGCAAAAATGAGGTCATTATTCTCTGAAAACTTCAGTGTTAAAGAACATAACATATACTTGAAGCTACTTCAGAGTGTATCCTTTTCTTCAATTTTTCATGAGAAGAGCCTTCTAATCTTTGGTCTGGAGGTTGGCAAAAGCCAGCTCTCCCACATACAGAGTGAGTGAGTTCCCTGATTTCAACCCTTCCTCATTCTATTGCTCTCTGTAGTACCCACATGTCCCCGGTCTAGGGGGTAAATTGGCCCCTCCTTCACTGCAGGAAGCTCCACTTAGACTCTGTAGAAGCTTCTTCCACTGTTTCATCCTCCACCATTTACTCACTGACTCCCCATCTTCTGGAAATATTATATATTGAAGTCATTTGTACTCGTTTTTTGTTCTTTGGCTGTAATTTACATAGGGTATCAAGAGCGGGAATGGTAAAAATAGTAGGCTACTTTATTGAACCAGAAGCCTGGTTGGCTTTTTTGATTAAAAATTCCAGAGCCAGCCCTAGAACTACTCAGTAAGGCCTTCTAGGAGTGAGGCCTCGATCTCTATCCTGCACCTCAGACAATTTTGTTGCAGCCTAATTGTGGCTGGCAAGTAGGATACGTTTAGTAAATGTTGGAAGAATGAACAAGCAAAATGATGTCTAGAACTGTAGTTCCTTTTATTTCCATTACAAGCTTATCTAAAAATGCTATTATATTTAAAATACAAAGTCTTGGTCAGGAGTATTATCTTGGAAGAAATGCAAACACAATCCTTTATCTGAATTCCTTAGGCTACAATGTTCTGAAATTTAGGGGTTTTTTTGTAGTTTCTTTTGAAAAGCAGTGTATACATATACCTTATATTTTATAGTAAACTAGCAGGGTCTTTTTAGTACTCAGTGATCAACCACTTTATTGTTTCTGCAGCAAAACATATGAGCAATCATGCTGAGTAAGATAAAGTCTAAAAATAGTTCCACAGGAATTCAATTCAGGTCTTGCCAATATATCAAATTTTCTTGCTAACTAAATTATAAAAACACATCATTTTCAGAGGTTTTTTAATTCAAAAATTTTATTAAGAATTGTATAACTTGTATTTGATCTGAAACTTTTTTTCATCCTTCTGCTTTATGGTTAAACAGAAATGTGGAAGCAGAAAGGGTAGTTGAAGTTGGTGTTGAACACACACCCAAAACCCATAACACACAAACCAGCTTGGGTGTGTATTCTTTGGACAGTCTTTTCACATACCAGGATGAGTTTGAGATCAGCCGTGCAAAATGGCGTTTGAAATTCCTAGTCCTAAACTGAATAGTATAATATTCACAAACTAGTTTTAAGTGTAATAATATCAGTTTTCCACATGGTTAAGGAATTGAGGGAGCCTGCTGAGAGGTAATCAGTTATGCTAGTTTTAAAAACTATTATACTAATCACAAACCAGTAAAAAATGCTACATGCATAAATATGTAACTAATTACCCTAAAAGTATAAACTAAAGATGATCCTTTTAGCTAAGTATTAATATAAAATCATAGAAGAATTTAAGAAAAACTTCACAGGTAACTGTAAATTTTATATCTTCTTCAAAAAACAGGCAAACAGGCATATCTAATTTAAGAATATAACTTCATTAACTTACATTCTGTTGGCATATTTACTTAACTCTGTAGACTTCGAGTGCTGTTACTTCCATTCTGTTTCACTATGTACTCTATTAATATTCAAGTACAAGACAGTAAAAAAAAACTTTCATGAAAATAATCTTTTGAGAAATGCTTTAATATTATGTGTGTAAAATCATTCATCTCATTTCTCCCTAGTGGATCAATGAGACAATATTAGTGCCGCTTGTACAAGAGATTGAGTCTGTCAGCACGCAGATGAGGCGAATGGGTTGTCCAGAGCTGCAAATAGGAGGTATGTGAGAACAGAGCCCAGCATTTGAGTTCCTTCAGTGAATCTGCCAAGTGGAAAATTTCTTCTTGTAATGGGTTATTTAACAGCATCCTTTGTTACCTTTCTTTTTTTTTTTTAAACATTTTCCTGATGGCCAATAATACTGAACATCTATCCATGTGCTGGGCCATTTGTATATTTTCTTAGGAAAAACACCTTTTCACATCTTTTACCCATTTTTTTTCCCCTTTACCCATTTTTAAATTGAGTTGTCTTTATTATTGAGTTGTAGGTGTTCTTTGTATATTCAAGATACAAGTCGCTTATTAGATATTAATTACAAAATTGTACAAAGAATAAAAAATGTATAACAATGCTAATTTAAAATCCCCCATTTTCAGTTTATCTGCTAAAAATAAAACTGTTAAGGTTTAGTGTAATATAATTTGCCTAAAGTATATATACTGTAACTTACTTAGTGCTAAGTCGTTAAGTTTCAAAAATATAAGGAGTATTTTAGTCAACCAGATCTTTCTAGAGAACGGATTTCTCTTTGAAGTATGTAAAAGCTTTGAATTGCATATTAACACTTTCCACTTACTTTGGGTATCTTTTCATCAGTCTTTATTCTCTGGGTTAAGTATAGAATTGTACATTGCTAAAGTACTGGCATCATCGACTCAGCGGACTTGAGTTTTAGCAAACTCTGGGAGATAGTGAAGGACAGGAAAGCTTGATGACATGGTGCAGTCAAGGGGTCACAGAGTCAGACACAACTGAGCGACTGAACAACAAAACACCTATTTACTGAGTACCCAGATTTTTTTGTTTAGTTACTTATTTGGCTGTGCTGGGTCTTACTTAGTTGCAGCATGTGTGATCTAGTTCCCTGACCGGGGATCAAACCTGGGCCCCCTGCATTGCGGAAGTCCCCACATGTTTTATATATAATGTACACAACATTCACATTAACCTTGAAAGCTAGCTTTTAGTGCCTATTTTATGGAACAGGCTGCTGAGACTCAGAGAGGTAAAGTAACTAGCCCAGTGTCACAGAGCATTGATTTGAGACCAAAGCTCTCTGACTCCAAAGTTAGAAGGGTTACTTTCTAGGTCTTTGTAGTATTATTTGAACTTACAGTTATCTTTTTTGGGATTTTTTTTATAAGCTATAAAAGTAAGTATCTTTCACATTTTACCAGTGTGATATGCTTTTTGGAAAAGAACAGCATTGTTTTATCACTGCAAAAACAACATGTGTATGTTCACTGTAGAAAATTTGGAAAGTGGGCTTTCCGGGTGGTAAAGAATCCACCTGCCAGTGTAGGTTCAATCCCTGGTTTGGGAACATCCCCTGGAGAAGGAAATGGCAACCCACTCCGGTATTCTTGCCTGGGAAATCCCATGGACAGAGGAGTCTGGTGGGCTACAGTCCATGGGGTCACAAAAGAGTTGGACACGACTTAGCAACTAAACAACAACATAGAAATACACAAAGAATATTACCTGTGATTGTACTTCAGGAGATAACCACAATCAGTCAGTTGTTTTCTTGTTTTGTTTTTTACTTTAATCATGAAAACTGTTCAGTTTTAGTTTTCGTAGAAAGATCTTTCAAGAGGGAGGGGACATATGTATACCTATGGCTGATTTCATGTTTTTATTTGGCAGAAAGCAACAAAATTCTGTAAAGCAATTGTCCGTAAATTAAAAAAAAAAAAAAAACATGGAAAATCAGTGAGTTTTAGTCACAGTCGTGTATTCTTTTTTGGAGAAAGATACTATGATACTGTATGTATCAGTTGTATGTTATATCATAATTTAAGAACATTACAATGTGAAAAGTATGTATTTGGGAGTTGAGCAAATAATACATATGTGTATATATTTTTAATTGAATTGAAGTCATACCTCCTTTTTTCCCTCCACTTTTTCTTTTTGTTAAGTATTTATTCTCCAGTACTATTTTTTTTTCCAGTACTGTTTTTATGGCTAGTTTATATTTCTTTTTTTTTAATGTAATATATTGTATTTAACTGATCTTTTGTCATTTAAAGATTTTTCCCCTTAATGTTACTAATAGTGCTGTGAGTAAATGTCCTTTTACCTAAATATTTGTGTACATTTATAATTACTTCTTTAGGATAATTTCTGAGAGGTGAAGTTGTAAGTTCAATAGGTATAAATATATTAAGCCTTTGTACATAATCCTTCAAAAAGCTTAAACCAATTTATATTCTAGCAATAATGTCACCTATAAGAAAGCCTCTTTTCTCAACATTGTATAGTAAGGTTGGACATTTTGAAACTTTCTGTTGGTTTATTAATTTCTTTGGATAGTAGTCTTTCATGAAATGAGAGAAATCACTGTCATAAAGTGTTCACTTGTCAGTGGCATAATAGACATCTTTTAACTCAATCTGATTTTGAAAGCTATTGTGTATCTTTTTATTAATATATATACCCTGCAAGAATCTCCTGTGTATTAGTTGTTTATATAGCTGCCACCTTGCCAGAAATGGTCAAGTAAATTGTAGGTAAAGTAGATGATGCAGGTTGTTAAGATAAACTGTCATTGCTTTTATTTATTCCTTCAACGTCTATTCAGGGAAGAGCATTTGAAGTTTTTTTGAAGGTCCACATGAAGAATAACCTGTGTGTCCTGTGTGTTTTAATTTTAACAGAGGCTAGTATTACTAGCTTGAAACAGGCTGCTTTAGTCAAAGCTCCACTCATTCCAACTCTGAATACAATCGTGCAATATCTAGACCTCACTCCAAATCAGGAATACTTGTTTGAAAGGATCAAAGGTAATTATTGATTTGAAGAGGGAAAAAAATGAGAACTGTTTCACTACTTTGAAATTTTATAAATAAAGGTAACATGGGAAAGAAATTTTTTTTCATTATTAAGTATCACTAAGTATGATCTTACTTTATAAATACACATTATGGCTTCATTAAGACTAATACTTGGACAACTTTGGGGTTTTATATTTCATATGCTTAAAAATGGTCAAAATAATGTAGTTATCCTTGAATACAGTAATAATTTTGTCCTATATAGGGAAACTTAAATATGAACTAAATGGGCTTACATGAATATTTCATTCATTTTCTATTCTTAAACCACCAAGAATGGATGCCACAATGACATTCTTTTATTTGCTGATCTTATTTCTTTCAGTTTTTGTAAGTCATGTGTAATATGTTGCTTCTTTATATTTCTGTTATAGTCTGATTGTTTGAGGAAAATAATCCTGGTTATTTTCCTGGGTTGGGAAGATCCCCTGGAGAAGAGAATGGCAACCCACTCCAGTATTCTCCAGTAAAATCCCGTAGACAGAGGAGCCTGGCAGGCTGCAGTCTGTGAAGTCTCAAAGAGTCAGACATGACTGAGTACATGTGCGTGTATATACACGTACACAATCTTCTCAAGAGACTAACTTGAGAATCAGGATATTTAGCCTCCCTTATACCCCCACATACTCTGTTTATGCCTCCCTACATTTATTTGGATACTCTGTAAAATGGTCTCATCACTAAAACAAGTTTTAGAGATATTATTTCACTTTTTAGATTTATCATAAATCTTAATTTGCAAGCGTTATGTTGCCCCTTCTGTATTCTAGGTTTAGACTAGGGTTCAGGAATAAACATTTATCATGACTTTTTTTTTTTAGTATTATTGCTTTATAATGTTGTGTTAGTTTCCCCCATACATGTATACATAATATCCTCCCCTCCCTCGGGAGCCTCTCTCCCACCACTGCCCCCAAGTCCCAGCCCTCTGGGTCATCCCAGAGCACCGAGCTGAGCTCCCCACGCTGTGCCTCAGCTTCCCACCAGCTAGCTGTCTTACACATGGTAGTGTATGTCAGTGCTGCTCTCTCAATTCATCCCACCCTCTCCTTCGCCCCAGAAATGTTTTGTATAAGGAGAATTAAAACATATTTAAAACTAGACACAGGAGTCTGCTCAGCCTTCTTATACCTAGCACCCAGTTCTAGCAGCCATCAGTCCCTGTGCAGCCCTTACCCTTTCCATATTCCCATCTATATCCTCCCTTCCTGCATTATTTGAGGCCAGTTCTATATGTCATCATCAGATTATATGCAAGGATCTTGATATGTATCTGTAGAAGAAGATAAGGCCTTTTAAAAAGAGAACCACAGTGATCACACCTCATATTTTTATCTTATGAAGTATATAGCTTATATACATAGCCAGGCGGCGCAGTGATGAAGAATCCGCCTGCCAGTGTAGGGAGACCCAGGTTTGATCCCTGGTTTGGGAAGATCCCCTGGAGGAGGAAATGGCAACCCACTGTAGTGTTGCCTGGAAAATCCCATAGATGAAAAAGTCTGACAGGCTACAGTCCATGGGGTTGCAAAGAGTTGGGCACAACTGAGTGACTAACTCTTCACTTTGCCTCATACTAACAGGATATTTATACATCAAAAAAAAGATGTATGTGTGCACATATATACAGAGTGTGTGTGTGTATGTATATATGTCAAGTATACAAAAATGTTTAAAAAACACAGTGAACATTTATATGGGACTTCTAGGTTGAACAATTACCATCCTTTTACCATATTTGATTCTCTCTATATATACATACACATGCATTTTACATATACACACACATATTTTTTTGCTCTAACATTGTGGACATCATTACTTCTCAGCACATGAGTTCCTAAAAGTAAGAACATTCTACATAACCATAATACAATTATCAGACCTTAAGAATGAATATTTCTGTATCTGATAATCCAGTTTATATTCAGATTTCCCATTTGTCCAGAGACTGTTATATACCCCTTTTTTTCCTAACTGGAATAGTTTATGTTCACACATTACATTGTGTTGCTTTCTCTTTTTTTGGTCTCTTTGTCTAAAACAGTTCTGCCAACTTTTTTTCCCCCGTGTGACATTGCCTTTTTAAGAATCCAGAACAGTAATCATGTCTTACATTGGATTTATCTTATTCTTTCTTCATGGTGCTATTTAAATTAATTTTTTACATTGTGTATTTCTTTGTTTTAATGTTTTGATTGGGTTTTTAAGAAGACATGCTTTCCTTGTTGTAACCCCTTAGCCTGTTTCTCCTTCTTTCTTATACATTCTTAGCCTTTTTAATTTCACCTCTGTTGCTACAGAACTTTCTCAGGGAGGCTGTATGAGCTCATTTCGATGGAATAGAGGTGGAGACTTTAAAGGTCGAAAGTGGGATACAGACCTGCCCACTGATTCTGCTGTAAGTCCTCAGTTTTATTTTGTTTTCTCAGTTTGACATTTTTGTTATGGGTTTATTTTTCCATTATAAAATAAGCATTAAAAGAACTTACAAGGAATTCCCTGGTGGTCCAGTGGTTAGGACTCACTGCTTTCACTGCTGTAAGCCCAGGTTCAATCCCTGGTCAGGGAACTAAGATCTGCAAGCTGCATGCCGTGGCTGAAAAAGGGAAAAAAAAAAAATTGAAAAAAATGTTTTTAAATAAAAAAACTTTAGAAATTAAGTAGAAATAAAAAATTAAAATTGTACTGGCATCTTAACCCAACCACTGTTAATATTTTGGTGTATTTTCTTGTTTTTTCCTTACTTAGATTGTGCTATTTTTAATGTTTTTATGATAGATGTAATCGTAAAATTTGTGTCCTGCTTTTTTTCACTTTTCAGTGTGTTTAAGTATTTGCATTATTACTCACTGTCATTTAACTGACCTAAAAGTTTTGGAAATATGTAGTGGCAGGGGGGATTTTTGTTTTTCTATCTTAAATACTGTCGGGAGTAACATAATGTATGTTTCTTTTTAATTTGGGGTTATGACTTTAAGAAAGATTCCTAGAATTAGATTTATGAGATCAAAGACTATAAAGTTTTCAGCATTTAAATGTTTCTCAAAATTATGTTTGTTTTTTTTAAATGACTCTTGCATGTGAAAATGAAGTTTTAAATGCTGATACTCAAGAGTTGAATATATGTGTATTTTATCTTGATTTTGCTGTTAATTAACTATATGAGGGTGAATAATCCACTTAACACAAAAGTAGGAATGTCTTTTATCTTTTCATTTTATAGATTTCATCTTACAAATATAACCACTTGAAAGCATTTTTGCTAATTCTTTCTCTGGGGAAAAATTTAAAATTTGCAATCATTATAAACAGATGTTTGAAAAGTACTACACATAGGTTTTCATGCTGACTTTGAAAAATTATTTCTTTGTCTTCAGATCATCATGCATGTATTTTGCACCTACCTTGATTCCAGATTACCTCCACATCCTAAATATCCTGATGGAAAAACATTTACTTCTCAGCACTTTGTTCAGACACCAAATAAACCAGGTATAAACAACCTCTCCTAAAAGAATGAGTTGAGCTTTTCACATGAAATAATATAGTGGGGGCTTTTCGTTCGTTTTTTAATGTAGCCTATTTTCCTTTACAGATGTGACAAATGAGAATGTTTTCTGCATTTATCAGAGTGCTATCAACCCTCCCCATTATGAGCTAATCTACCAGCGTCATGTCTACAATCTTCCAAAGGTACTTCTAAATATAGCAGTTGTTATTACTAATGTCATGGATGACTTGCTTTGATATTTCTTTTAAAATTAGATTCTCTTTATGAAATAGGTAAACTTCTTAAGTTAGGGGGAAAGTGCTATTTTTATATCCCATTTTTTTTTTAAATTCTGAAAGTAATATATACTTAATTTGGAAAAGTATGAAGAAAAGGAAGAAAAATTCATTCCATTACTTAGAGGAAGCCGTTACTATTTGGTGGGGTTTTTTTTGTTCTTTTTTTTTTTTAATTTCATTTTGGTCTTTCTTTGCACTTTTTTATGGGTTGAAATCATATTTGTATAGTGTTATATCCTTTAAAAAATTAACATTATAACATAATTTTCCATGACTTTAAAAGTCTTCATAAAAACACTTTTTAATGACTATTTTAAAACTTCATAATAAAGATATAATTTATGCAACCAGTCACTCCCCACAGTTGGATATTTTGGATGTTTCTAATCCTTCATTGTCATAAATACCTTTATGCATATGACTGTCTGTATTTTGGGTAATTTTTTAGCTCAAAGTCCAAAAGTGGAATTCTAGGTAATAGAATATTTTCAAGGCTGTTAAAATATATTATCAAATTCTTATATGAAAAATTTTATTGTACCAGTTTACACTCCAGGCATTTTACTCTTAACTATAAACATCAGTTCTGTTGATGACCTTTGTGGTTATTTTGTTACCAGCATCTTTACTAAAGAAATTTTATGTAGACTAAATCATAAATTGTATCCTTCATTCTGTCAGATACCCAGGAGAGGATATTTCATTTTTTTTTTAAGTTTAATGTTTCAGCTTTGTAAGTGTAAATAATTTAGGCCATTTAAAGAAACACTGTCTTTAAAAATCATATATCCTAAAGATATTTTAGTCAAAATACTTAAATCAGAGTGGACAGGTATAAGGTAATCAATAAACTGAAAATCTAAATCAGGAGCTATTAATAGTTTGATTTTAGTGCTAGCAAAATGCTGCCTTGTCCCTTGTAGATAAAATAAATTTACATTTAATATATTACTTATACTGTTATATATCATAATGTATTTTATTTTATTTATTTTTTTAATATTTATTTATTTGGGTGAGTTGGGTCTTTGTTGCAGCATGTGGGATCTAGTCCCCTGACCAGGGATGAAACCTGGGTCTCCTGCACTTGGAGTGCAGAGTCTTAGCCACTGGACCACCAGGGAAGTCCCCATAATGTATTTTAAAGTGTGATTAAAGGTTTTTTAATCTCAACACTTTTGTTTAAGCTGTTAATTTTGGGGATAGTGTTTTGTGTGTAGGATATAGGGGTACTGACTTCAGAGTATCTCGCATCCAGTCCTTAAATGCTGCTCCCCTTGTGTGAACTTCCCAGTATGTTTATTTCTGCTTATCTTTCAGGTCTCAACTTAAAAATATCTCTTCTCAGGGAGGCATTGCTTCACTGCTCTGGTTTTTATGTATTTGTTCCCATGGCACCCTGCACCTCCTCCTCTCTCAGAACATTCATCACATGTTAGTTCTGAGTTTCCTGTCTGCCTTTCCTTCTGCTAGACTTTAAGCTCCTTGATTACATGGATCCTCTCTGATTTATTCACCACAGAAGTCCCACTTATAGCACAAAAGTAGGCACTTCATTTAATGAATGAATGAAAGCCTGAATTACATGGAATTCTGAATTAGTAGAATATAAATTGATAGGATCCGCACTTACCTCTCAGACTGAATTTTTATTTTGGTTTGGTTTAAATCTTGCTGGGTCTTTTCCTTTGTTCCAGGGCCGAAATAATATGTTTCATACATTGTTGATGTTCCTCTACATTATAAAAACCAAAGAGTCAGGAATGCTTGGGTAGGTATTTGACAAGTACTTATTTTATACAGTTTTTCTTATGTTCGGATTCTGCAGAAGGCAGCATCATATACTGAAAAGATTTGTGGACTAAACAATACAAGACATGGCTTCTAGTATTGGCTCAGCACTTACACTAACCAGTTCTGCCATCTTGAGCAAGTCCATTAATTCTTGGAACCTCCATTTCCCTATGAATAAAAAGGCAATTCAACCACATTATTGGCTTTTACAGTGGTGTCCCCCAGAGGGACAATTCGGATATATCCAGCTCTCGCCACTTTAAAATTAAAAAAACAAACAAACCAGCTGGAGTCCTGTTTGTTCAGGCTATCCCATTTCAGACACAGAGCCTTCTGCAAAATATTTACACTTCCAAAGAGACTGACTCAGCACCCGTTCCATAATACTGTTAATTGGAATGGAAAAAAGGTCAGTTGAAACTATTTACTTTGTGTCTTCTAAATATTGAGTAATGAAGCTCACATACTGTTACAGTAAACTCAAAATTGCTGTCTTGTCATTTTGGTGATTTGAAATTTCAGTGCTTTAAAACAGTATGTGTAGTAAATGGACCCCAGCTAATGCTGGGTAAATCTGGTAATGCATGGGCTAGAAGTCTGAGAATCTGGGTTCTCAGTGCATCTCTGCCTGCACTAAGTAACCTGAGCCTAAAAAAATGAAAAGGGAAGAGCTGAATAGAAAGCATCAGTCTGTTCAGCTCTGATCTGCATGTTTCTGTTCAGTTCTATTTACGTGTCCTATTTAATGCAGGTTCTAGAACGGCACTGTCCGACACAGCAGCCACCAGCCACATGTGTGTGGCATTGAGTGTTTGAAACATGACTAGTCTAGGTTGAGATGGGCTGTCAATGTAAAAGATCCCCTGGAGGAGGAGATGGCAACCCACTCCAGTATTCTTACCTGGGAAATTTCATGGACAGAGGAGCCTGGAGGGCAACAGTCCACAGGGTTGCAAAGAGTCAGACATGACTGAGCATGTAGACATGCACTACAGTGTGAAATACGTAGACTAGAATTTAAAGACCTAGTATCAAATAATAAAGTAAAATATCTCGTTAATAATTTTGTATATTGATTGCATGTTGAAATAATATGTTGGATATACTGAGTTAAATGAAATATATTATTAAAATTATTTTCACTTGTTTCTTTTTACTGTTTAGTTTTTAAGGTTATATATTATATTCTGTTGGACAGCACTGCACTGGAGAAAGACAAACTCCTGTCTTTAATTAAACATATTAGATGCAAAGATTTTGGGGACATAAACTGAGATTTATAAACAGCTTTCTAAGAAATTTATCAGCTTCCTGTAGCATGTATTTTTTTAATGTAAGAAAGATTAAATTAGAAACTCGTTTTTGTCAGGCATCTCTGCTACCATGGTTCTTTTTTATTTTTTAATTACAAAAATAACGCATGCTCAATGTAGAAACATTTAAATAATACAGCAGTGTATAAACTAGAAAGTGAAAACTCCCCTCTGATCAGCTTGCTCTCAGTGCCACTCCTTCAAGGTATCCACTGGGTTATCAGTTTGAGGTGTATGTTTTTCCAGTTACTTTATGGGGAAAGTTGATTTTGTTTTTATTTTTCATTTTGTTTAAAAAATATATTGTACCCAAACATATTACCTTGTGAGCTGCCTTTTAATCTTATGGTATAGCTTGGATATTTTTCTGTGTTAATAAATAGACTTTTTTTCCTAAATTTTCTAGCAGCATTTGGTTATAGATATACATATATTAGAAAGATGGAATGTGCTGTGGTTTTGTAAATTTTCATTTAAAAATGTTTCTGGAAGGCTATTTTTTGAAGTGGGGAATTAATTTAGCAGTATTTTAAATAGTGAATTTTTTATTTTAATTGAAAATTTATCTTTTCCTCTAAAAATCTAAATCAATAATTGATACAAGCTTATGTTGAGTGCCATATGTAGTTTGTCAAATACATACAAATGTAAAATCTTTAAAAGTACTTAGTGGGGCAGTGATTTACTCAGAGGCCCAAAAGAATTGATACAGTTCTTAAAGTGCTTATCTTCTCTGACTGAGCCCCTTATATGTGGAAACATAAGTGAAACATTTTAGACTAAAACTAATCTGTTTTATTTATTTGGAATTTTTTTTAATCCAGGGGAAAAAAACTGAAACTACTAGCTTTTAAAATATGATTGATCTTTTTAATACATTGTAGGACAACCAAATGTTAAAAACTGCCCTCCTGCATCATAAAGGAAATAAACAAGTGGCTCAAATATAGTCCACTTGGAATCATGCCCATAATACAGCAGATTGATACAAATACATTATCAATTCAGTGCCACATATTTGTGCAGTTACTGGAATGAGATGAATGTTTTACTCCCAAGAAGGAAAAAAATCTAGACAGAATTGACTGCACAGTAAAGTGTCCTGATTAGCAAAAGACACCATAAATGAAGTTTGAAACTAAGTGACAAACTGAGACAAGGCATAATAATTGTAATGCTTAGAGCAAAGCTAAGTTAATATCCATCATATATAAAGAGCACGTAAATTAGAAAAGAAAAATACAGAAAATGGTCAGACATGAACAAAAGACTTTTTCATAGAAGAGTGTTGTGCAGATGGTTGATAAACATGAAAAGAGGCTTAGTCTCATTTACAAGCAAGCCAAAATTAAAATTTGTTTTTTCCCTATCATACTGAAATTTCTCATTTGCCATGTTGTTGAGGATATGGAGAAATGAGAAAACACAGTTGATGAAATTTTGAAGGGCATTTTTGGTACATTTAAAAAAATTTTTTATCAAAATTAATACATACTCATAATTTTAAAAGTTACAGTGTGCTAAAATTTCATGACAGAAATAAGGCATTCCCAGTATTCCCCAAGCCCACCTCCCAAAAGCAACTGCTTAAAACTCTTCTAGCTCCAGATAGTAGAGCTGTGTAGTGCTCCTTTGACTGTCATCCTGTTAGATGAGACATTGTTCTCTTGCGGCCCTCTTCTCCTTCCCTCTTACTTTGAATATTATTTTTGTATTATGCTCTGGAGTAGATTTTTCTTTATATTATGTGCAGTAAGGCTTAATTTAAGCTATATTAGTAATACCCATATTTACTGAAGTATCCCAAATAATTAGAAAACTCCTAATTGAAATCAAATATGTAAAGTTCTCTAAGAGGCCTAGCACCTCTAAATCTCCATTTTAAAAAATTTAATTGACACTTTTACTTACTTGCTAAAATTGTCCTGTTAACTCCATCTGTTGTAATAGTTCTTGAGTTCCACTGAAAAATTAATTTTCAACACTCCATAAACTGTTCTAAATTTGGGTTTTAAGCACAGGTAAGAAAGTAATTACTGTTACTAGAATTCACCTGATAAACCATGTATAACATAACTGATTGCAGAAAAGCACTGAATGTCAATTAAACTTGTATTCCTTGTAAAGACTCCTGTTATTTGGGGGGGAAAAAAGACCTTAAATGCTTGGCAATCAATTTCACTAATTTTTTTTTTCTTCTTTTTTTAGGAGAGTTAATCTTGGCCTATCTGGTGTGAATATTTTGTGGATTTTTGGAGAGTAGTGGATAATTTAATTCCAAATATTTGGACTTTTATTTGACTGAATCAGAAGTTGAATCTAAGCATCTGAGTCCCTGCTCCTTCTGATATAAGATACTATGTGCATGTTACAGACTCTTTAGATGTACACAAAAAATAGCTAGTGTGAAACATATTCTACACCAAGAAAATTACCTTCAATTTGTTATCATTTCAGAAAAAACCACAACCCTTCAGATTTTTGTTGAGCAAAAACAGTGCAGTTACCCCTTAATTAATTCGAGTCCTTCTTCCTTGTAACCATCAAATAAGAATCATTCACCTGATTGTTCCCCACAAAATTGTTTTTTCAGTTGAGTTACTTAGTATAAATAATTAAAAAGAAACAAGCAAATTGCTCATTTTTCAAAAATGTCTGTATTTCCCCAGTGTTTGGCAAATCAGCCCAAGGCCCAGATTTAAAGAAATGAGATAAACTTCTAAATAATGTTAATTCATGTGTATTTTTAAAATACTACTGAAAGAGATTTGATGGTATTAATGTTTAAAAAGTCAGCTGTCTATGAAGTTCACAGTTTTTGAACATGGTTTGAAAAATGCCACATGGTCTCGGTGATGCCCTCGCCCTTTCCACTCCAGTCTTGCCTTACCTCTCTCCTTCCGTGCCCCAGCCAGACTGGCCCTCTCAGTGGCCCCCACACACTCCCACTGCTTGAGACATTCCTGCCCCACTCTTGGTCTTTCTGACCCTCCTCAGTACCCTTATAAGTTCTGCCTAAATGTTACTTTCCCAAGGGATTATCCCTCCCCATCCCCTTTCCATTCCCACCACCACCACCACCCAAGTCCCCCAGGCCCTCTGTTCTCTCTCCCGGTACCTTTCAACTTAGCTTCTTATCACCAAGAAGTGGTTTGAAATCACACTTGCACGTGCATCTTTTTATGTCTCTTTACACCTGAGCTGTTCAATTCCAGCAGCCACATAAGGCTGTTAAGCACTTGAAACACACCTTGTCTGAATTGTAATGTGCTGTGAGTGTAAAATTACATCAAAGACTTGATATGAATAAAAGACCATAAACTAAATAGAAAAATAAAAAGTCAACTTGGGTTAAATTTAGCTGATAGAATTAAACTATTTAGGTCTTAGTCAAGAGGCTGAAGACATCAAGAAAACAATTGCCTTGGTTTTAATAACTCAGTTTCACTGTTCCCTAATATTGAGTTCCGTTCTTTAAGATCATATGCTATCTTATCTGTTTAAATTTCTTAGATGTGTTCAAAATATCTGGAGAGTAGGAAATTACCAAGTTTGTAAGTTTTCCTTGACTCTCCATCTATTTTTTTAAATGTATAAGTAGTATATCTAAGGCTAGCTAGCATCTGTATATGTTTTCTGGGTTGACATATTATTAGAGACTGCTTTACCTGGAAAACCAGTATCTTCTCAAAAACTCCCATGCCGGTGTTATATATGCTGCTGCTTTTGTATAATTTGTAAATCTTTTTCCTGCTTTTAAAAAGTCAGAAGGAAAAAAGTCAGTCCAAAAAGAGGAGGTTTCTGTCTTATAACTGCTTTTGATATGTGCTAAGTTTGTTTGTTAGGATAAAATACCAATTAAACATGTTAAATATAAGAACATGTTACAGTCTAAGCCTACCATTTCAAAACTTCGTGTATCTACTTCACAATTATAAAAAATAAAAGATAATGTGTCATTTCTTATATTAAAGTTTATGTGTCAAAAATGCAATATATAGTAAGTATTTCACATAAAGTCTAATGGTACACGTTAAAAAAGGAAAGATTTTGTTTGCCTACTAAGGGTGGTATGGGTTACTATACTCTGGGTAGCTTTCATATTTTAATTTGTCTTCACAAATGTCTCGGCCAACATATACTTATTATAGCTTTTATTAAAAATACTTTAATGAATTAGTTTGAATTCATACTTCAAGAAGATACTGCATTGCAAATGTTAATTTTTTTGGTACTTCTGAGTAAATAATATTTTCTCTAATGTTATTTATAGTATATTTCTCACAAATTTTTCTTCACTTGACTCATCCTTATGGGGTCAAATACACTTAATCTTCTAGATTATGTTCACTGTATCATTCTTTCTTCTTTATGAATATCAGCCTTTTCTTCAGCCAGATTTGTTTTAGAAGCATGTTTAGGTGTTTATAATTTAGTTCCTACTGTGACATAATACTGTGTTGCTTGGCTTTCTCAAACAGATACACACTTAAAGCTGATATTTCAATGGTGAAGACAAGCAGCATATATATAGTTGGCACTTCTAAACTCAGCTTTGTAATATATATATAAATCCTTTGAATGAGGGCATTCCTTAAAGGTCAGGCTTTGGTTCTCTGTCTCACTGTTTATGCTTTTCCTTAAAGGTCTCATTCATTCTATGACTTACTCTGCACTTGATTCCCAAGTTCATCACCAACCATAACTGTCTCTCCTGAGCTCTAGTGTTAAATTTCCTGTGACCTGTCAGACATTTCCACTTGGATATCCTGCACATTCTTCATGTGTGGCACTGAATTCATATGTACTGAAACAGCTCCCTCTTCTCATATCCCTTTCTCTGTTCATTGTCCTACTAGTCGCCCACACTCAAAAACTCTGCTTTCATCTTGATTCCTTGAGCTCCCTGGGTCCCCAGTCCAATCAGGCAGCAATCTCATCCATTCTTTCTTAACAATGTCTCTTGCAGCTGTCCCTTTCCATCTCTGCTGCCACTATGCTCATTTATATCCTTATCAACTCACATAGGACTACTACAACAGCCTAATTAATCTCACAGCTTCCTAATTGTTGCCATGCTTCCAGATTTTCCAATTCATCCTGCATGTCCTCCTCAAATTCATTTTCCTAAAACACCTGTTTGATCAGTTTTGTTCTGGTAAATTCCTTGGCCTGACATTTAAAGCCCTCCACAGTGTGGCCCCAGGCTAGCCTTATCCACCTGGATCCTTGGCTTTAGCCAATGTAGGCTGCTCCTTGCTGAGCTCTCTGCACATGTACCTCCTGCTCTTCTGATCTCTGGGGATGTCCCCTCCCCCTCTGCCCTTCCCTTGAGACTTTGCTTTAATTAAACCTACTTTTTGGGGGAGTTGATCCTGACCGCTGCAGCTGGCATTAATTTCTCCTCCAAAGTGATTAGGTCTTTCCCCCTTTTTTGGCACTCAGCAGCTATATGAGTGAATCCAGAAGTGACTTTTAGTCTTGGTGGGTTCTCGTAGCTTGTCTCATCCAGTGTTCCACTGGTCTGAGCCGTGCTGCTGTTCAGGCCGAGTTTGACGATGGCTAAAGCAATACTTCAGCCACCTCATGCAAAGAGTTGACTCACTGGAAAAGACCCTGATGCTGGGAAGGAAGGGGGCAGGAGGAGAAGGACGACAGAGGATGAGATGGCTGGATGGCATCACCGACTCGATGGAAATGAGTTCGAGTAAAGTCCGGGAGTTGGTGATGGACAGGGAGGCCTGGCGTGCTGCAATTCATGGGGTCGCAAAGAGTCGACACAACTGAGCGACTGAACTGAACTGAAAGCTACCTTTTGGGAAAGGCTTGAGTTCTTTTCAAAGGATATCTTTTGAGCAGCAAGGAGCACTGGCTTTCCTTTTGCAGCCAGACTGTAGCTTGCTAGGCTCTACTGTCCATGGAATTCTCCAGGCAAGAATACTGGAGTGGGTTGTCATTTTCTTTTCCAAGGGATCTTCCTGGATCAAACCCAGGGTCTCCTGAATTACAGGTGGACTCTTGCCATTTCATCCACCAAGGAAGCCTGTAACACTAAGAAGGAGGAAACATTTCTCAGGCCTGAAGAGCTGTAGAGGGGACACTGCCTAAAAAGTGTAGGCGTTAGGAAAACACACAGCCAATTCCGTGTACTCTTGGGGAATCTTCCTTAATGATCTGGTGTGAGGCCGTTGCACTTAACAGCAGCACACTGGCCCAGATGCTACAGGGTCCACTGTGAGGAGCTGGGAGAGGTCAGCGGCCCAGCCATCTGCCCAGGTGTCTTCAGCCACAGCACTCCCCAGGTTATAGATAGGGCCAAGCAGCAGAGGGCTGGGATCTCCAGCAACAAGCCTTTTGGGAAGGATCTGGGAGGGGGCGGGGGGAACAGGTGGTTGTCTGGCCGCTTGGAGTGAGCGCAGTTTGCACAATCAGCACCTGTGCTTCTTAGGCCCCAGTGACATTGCCGCGTCTCACTGTGTATGCCAGTGGCTTTCTGCTGAGACTGCAGGATTGTTAGGCATTAGCTCTGAGCCACGTCTCTAATTTGATCCCTGAATGGTCATCAGTAATTCCATTTCCACACCGAATGAACTGCACTGGCCCGGGGAATAGGTTATGGATTCTATGGAGGGTGGCACCTCAGTCAGCCTTAGGAAGAAGAGTCCAATACGGCAGGATAGGTATAGAGAACAACCTCATGTGTGCCCAGAATCCTGTTTACCCAGGACAGCAGTGACCCCAGAGATATTCCACAGCAAAGTCAACATGCAAACAATCTCAGGCACTGCTAAGGATGAAAGGTAAAGTTATAACTAAATCCTTTCATGCCCCCAAAGCAAATTGAATATTCCACAGTCCATCTGGCTAGAAGAGCCACTGGCTTGAACCAGCTGAGACTTGGGAGGACTGAACTCTGTCACTGTTGGGGCAGGGCAGTTAACCTTTTACACTGATTTCTGGGCATAAGAAAGATATTCATACCGAGTGATCACTGAGAAGCTGAATGAAAATAATCAGTGTACTTTAGGGTAAGGGAAAAAACGGACTTTAAAAGTCTTTCAGGGGATTTCCCTGGTGGTCCAGTGGCTGAGACTCTGTGCTCCCAATGCAGGGAGTCCGAGTTCAATGCCTGGTCAGGGCACTAGATCCCACATACTGCAATGAAGATCGAAGATCCTGCATTCCTCAACTAAGACCTGACATGGCCAAATAAGTACTTTTTTTTTTAATGAAAAAGTCTTCAGAATAACATTAATATAAAACTAGGAAATGGCTGTTTTGGCATTGTAAAGCAACCCTATCATTCCTGGACTGTGCTGAGATGTATATAGATCTTCATACCTTGACACACTCACACCCAACCCTACTGTCCTACCCCAGCTGTATCTGCCTCCTGCTCCCTATTTGCTTCCCCGACCCCAGACCTGGCCATTCCCCAATCAGAGACAGTAATGCCCTTGTATCTTGAAGACTGGGCTTTCTGGTCTACCAAGAAAAAACACTGTCTCCCTCCTTTACCATTTCTAAACTAGAAGGAAAAAATAACAACCCTGAATCAGACTCTGCTTTCATGAACTGCATCCCACAGGAAGAAAGTCAGAAGGTGGTGATCTGCTCTGTTGGGGGCAAAATTTGTTTTTTCAGAAGCCAAAGCCAGGCATGATTCTTCCTCAAATACATGGTGTGTAGACTGGAACCAGGAGCTCTGTGATAGTTTTGGCCAGGAATACAGGCATTAACTGGCTGAGCTGCAACTCCAAAGAAAGACCCCTTTTGTTCCTAATGGGGAGGGTATCATCCACTGGACACCCTGAGGGGCAGAGGAGTAGTCCCGTTAACTTGTCAAAGTGAGACTTGGCAGAAGGGAGTCTGTACTAAAGCCATCAGTCCCCAAACCTGGTGGTTTGAAAAGGTGTTTTACAGCTTCCATCTCAAGTTAGTTAACCAACATTAAAAATAAATTCAGTACAATGCTCTGCTTCCAGTTAAGTGCTCTGCATGAATTCTTTAAAGTTTTTTTATGCCATCTTGAGAATTCCTGGAGTTCACTGCCTTAAAGTGGTGGTTAGACTCCACTTAGACCAAGTGCCTTGGCTAGAACCTGGAGGCAAAGTCCACATCCTAACATACAGTGTCTCTTCAATAAAACACTAGGTGTTTTTCTGTGTAGCCAGAGAAATGATTTTTCATTTAAACTACTGTATCTAAGTTGCTACTTTTTCCTAACTCATTGTTGTTCAGTCACTCAGTCGTGTCTGACTCTCTGCGACCCCAGGGACTCCAGCACACCTGGCTTCCCAGTCTATCACCATCTCCCGGAGTTCGCTCAAACTCACGTCCACTGAGTCAGTGATGCCATCCAACCATCTCATTCCCTTCTCCTGCCTTCAATCTTTCCCAGCATCAGGGTCTTTTCTAATGAGCATCAGGTGGCCAAAGTACTGGAGCTTTGGCTTCATCATCAGTCCTTCCAGTGAATATTCAGGGTTGATTTCCTTTAGGATTGATTGGTTTGATCTCTGTGCTGTCCAAGGGACTCTCAAGAGTTTTCTCCAGCACCACAGTTCAAAAGCATCAATTCTTTGGTGCTTATATTCGCCAAAGAGCTCATTTCCAGCTCTCATATCCATACATGACTACTGGAAAAATCATAACTTTGACTATACAGACATTTGTAGGCAAAGTAATGTCTCTGCTTTTTCATACACTGTCTAGGTCTGTCACTGCTTTTCTTCCAAGGAGCAAACATCTTTTAATTTCATGACTGCAATCACCGTCCACAGTGATTTTGGAGCCCAAGAAAATAGTCTGTCAGTTTCCATTGTTTCCCCATCTATTTGCCATGAAGTGATGGGATCGGATGACATGATCTTAGTTTTTTGAATGTTGAGTTTTAATCCAGTTTTTTTCACTCTCCTCTATTTCCCACCTCACAACTCTTATTTTCCCACACATCCTACCTCTCCACTCAACCAACCCCAGGCTGACTTGCCCTCTTGACCCTGACCTGGCACCTGTAATAGTGGGGCTATGCTAGAACAAGTACCCAAGGAAAACTGCAAGTCTCTTGATTGGACAGAACTCCTATGAATGATAAGCTTCTGTTAGACTGTGACTTCCTTATCGTTCTTGAGGGCAGGTGCATGTCAGGTGTTCAGTAAATATTTGTTGAATTAATAATTGGGTTAAGTAGACAGAATTCACTTGAAAAGCAATCATTTATTTTTTTGACTGGAATTTTTTATAAGTGTGCTTTCTATGCTAAAGACCATCATTGGGAAAGCAGGCAGAAGGCCCACACGTGGCCTCTACATGTGACCTGGGCTTCCTCATAACATAGTGGCTGAATTCCAAGGGCAAGTATCCTGAGAAAAAAGGGAGCAGGTAGAGGCAGAGCATATTACTTTTTACAACCTGGGCTTGAAAGTTCTGTGTTTCTTCCACTGCGTTCTGTTGATCAACATAGGTACAACTGAACAGTTTCAAAGGGAGAGGACATACAGAGAGCTCTCTGGCTGGAGAGTGGAAATGTGGCAGAGAAGAGAGGAAGCAAGAAGCTGGCAACTGGCAGTGGATCTAAACTTGTAGAAGGAAAGGCAGAGGGCCTGCTCTACATTTTCATGCATTCCTTTGTGCTGGGCTCTATGAAAATTGATTCAGTAGTAAAGAGGAGGCATGGCGGTGGGAGAAATACCATCTAGATATGTATCTGCTGGTAGTTTCTCACTAGAAAGCAAAATTGGTGGCATCGTGCAGGCCCTTACAGCTGGAGCCGTATTAGGAGCAGCTGTAAGGGCTGGGAACACTCCGATCCATTATCAGAGTGGATACCATTAGCCCATTCCCTGACACACCGCATAGTTTCCTCTAAGCTTGTGTGTAATTGGACTAGAGCATGTGTTCTCTGAGCCACTTCTCTAGAATCTGCTTTCTCTAATGAGGAAACAAAGATAGCTTCAGTCTACTACACAGTCAGACTCTGTGGACAGGACAATGCATACCCTAGTTATGTATACTTCTAACAAATGTACAAATGGATAAACATTTACCAAGTGCCTGCTAAGAACTAAGAATAAAAATGCAGTGATGTATCCCCTCAAGGAGCTTACAGATGAGAAACAGAGATGAGATTTGCAGACTTTGAGGTCAATGCCCACAAAGAGGCCACATACCAGGGCTCATGAGGTTGTGGTGAACCTGCAAATTACTACAAATCTTTCAGAACACAACATGGGACTAACTGTGTGTTTCAGCCACTTCTGCTGCATAACAAATTGTCCCCAAACAATAATCATTGGTATCTCTCTCTGTGGATCAGGAATTCAGATAGGGTACAATGGGGATGGCTTCTCTCTTCTCCACAGTGTGTGGGGCTGGATGACTGAATCATCTGAAGGCTGTTCACTCCCACGTTCAGTGGTTGATTCTGGGTATTGACTGGGGACATCATTGGGAGTGCGGGCACAAGGCCCACATGTGGACTCTACATGTGGCTTGGGCTTCCTTATAACATAGTGGCTGAATTCCAAGAGCAAGTGTCTTAAGAAAGAGGGGGAGATAGAGACAAAGCCTATTACCTTTTATAACCTGGGCTTGAAAGTTCCATGTTTCTTCCACTGTATTCTGTTGATGAGATGGTTGGATGGCATCACCAATGTGATAAACATGAGTTTGAGTAGGCTCCAGGAGCTGGTGATGGACAGGGAAGCCTGGCATGCTGCAGTCCATGGGGTCGCAAAGAGTCTGACACGACTGAACAACTGAATTGAATTGATTCTGTTAATCAACACAGGTATAAAAAAATGAACAGTTCAAAGGGTGAGAACATAGATTCCACCTCTCAATGGAGCAATATCCCACATCATAGCATGTGGGATGGGACATATATCGGTGTGACCATTTTTGAAAAATACAGTCTGCCACAATGTGCAAGGGCTTCCCAGATAGCTCAAACGGTAAAGAATCTGCCTGCAATGCAGGAGACCTGGGTCAGGAAGATCCCCTGGAGAAGGGAATGGCAACCCACTCTAGTATTCTTGCCTGGAAAATCCCAAGGATAGAGGAGCCTGGCGGGCTATAGTCCATGGGGTCGCAAAGAGTTGGACATGACTGAGCAACTAATACTTTCACTTCACAATGTGCGAAGCCCCCCAAAATGTTAATTTTATATTAAAATATTTTATATAAGATGTTAATGCTCTTTTAGCACTCTTTGGCTGGGAAAATATTCAACAGAAAAAAAGTTATGTCTAAGGATGTTCACTGTGTGCATTTGTTTATCCATCCATCCAACAAATGCTGATTGAAGCAGTTAGCTAGGTGCTAGGAATAGAAGCCTTAAGATTTCTTTTTACTTTGAAATAGCTTTCTAGTCTATTAATAGCTCGACTATAACAAAACCCATCAAATGTCAGTGATAGATGGTCTTATAAATTATAGTACGTCGACTCCGTAAGACACTTGGAGGTGGTAGTTTAGTCACTAAATTGTGTCCAACTTTTGTAACCGCATGGACTGTAGCCCACCAGGCTCCTCTGAAGCTGGAGCAGTTACAGGCATGGAGACCTGTGAGGAGGCTGCTGCAGTAATCCAGGGCCTGGATGCCAGGGGTGGCAGAAAAGACTGGAGAGCATTTGTAGAAGAAAAATGGTCACAACTTGGTAACCTGGTGCACACAATGCCAACATTTCAGTTTAGGTTGTTATGATATGAAGATAGTAGCACTAACAGAAACAGAGGAAGAGGAACTGGTTTGGAGCAGAAGAGAAATTTTAAACATGTTGAGTTTGAGATGCTATTGGGACATCGAGAAGGAGATGACAACCGATAGTTGGAAATACAAGTCTGAATCTCAAGAGACTTCCACTTTTGCCAGAACAATTTGACTATATCCCTTTCCCCCAAATGTTCTTACCCCAGCTATCTGTAACAGCTCCTCCCTGTCTTCACTAAGCCCTCTCCTCAAAAATCACCTCCTCAGACCCTTTCATGTTACCTTTGAAATGACATCCCTGGCACTTACCATCCTCATACCCCACCTGCTCAGTTCTTCATTGCATATACCTGAGATTTTACTTATTATCTGCTCCCTCCATTCGCACCCCCTTAGAGATGGAATGCCAGTCTCATCTTCCTGTTTGAGGAACTATACACTAAAGGGCATCTATGTATCAATTAGGCTTCCCAGGTGGCACAGTGGTAACAGTAAAGAATCTGCCTGCCAATGAAGGAGATGCAAGTTGGATCCCTGGGTCAGGAAGATCCCCTGGAGTAGGAAATGGCAACCCACTCCGTCTTGTCTGGGAAACCCCATGGACAGAGGAGTCTGGCGGGCTACAGTCCATGGAGTTGAAAAGATTTAGACATGACTGAGCAACTGAGCACACACATTTATCAATTCGCTCCTAAATAAATTTCTACTGTGAAATGATAACAACTAATAGCATGTGTTTTTTCTTCAGATCCTAGTCTAAAAGTTTCAAACTTATCTGTGATGTTACAGAAGAACACATACCAATGGGGTGGTGGCACACACATCCCACTGAACAGCACTTAATCACATGGACAGGACTTCCTTGGTGGCCCAGTGGTTGGGACTCTGTGTTTCCAATACAAGGGGCACAGGTTTAATCTCTCGTTGGGAAACTAAGATCCCATATGCTGCATGGCATGGCCAAAAAAAAAAAAAGTCACACAAACATAACTAACTGCAAAAGAAACTGGGGAAAGTTTTTGGTTTTTTTTTTTTGTTCTGCATGACCAGCTAATAATCCTAGCACTTCAGAAGAAGCAGATAATGGGTATCAGGCAACAGCAGTAGTCTTTCCCTGCAGGAGATGTCTGAATCAATCTCCAGAGCCCTGGCTGCACCTAACTCCAAGAACAGTAACTGTGGATACAGAACTCCTGGTCCCCTTGAACAATTTAACTCTCATCAAGTGCTTCCTTAATTGCCTCACCCTCTCTGCCTTCCCCAGGGAACTGAAAATGAGGAAATGTCCAACATTTCTGTATTCCAGATGCCACAATACTATAAAACAAAAAACACTTCAGACTTGTCCATAGTTCTCCTTGACCAACATTCTAAGTATTTGTAGCCAGCATTAGCATCACAATTGCAGGATCCATTGTAAAATAAAAATGTGGGGCCCTTGTACAAAACTTATCAAGACTTTTAAGACAGCCACAACAGAGCATTAAACCCAACACAGGGCCGTTCAAAGTGTGGGGTTCTGTATGACTACCCAGGTCACAGGCCTGTGAAGTCATTTAGTCTTTAAAAAAAGAAAGGAGTTGTTATATATCATGAAACCCACAGGCAAGTAATGTTGGCTTTTCAGCCTGCTTCAACTTTTAGGGGAGCTTTTTTTTTTTTCTTTGTCATGGCTCTGAAAACATAGAAATGGCCTTGGGAATCAAACAGTTGGACTGTTTGATTTTACAGAAGCCCAGAGAGGATCTTGGGGCTTCCCTTATAGCTCAGTTGGTAAAGAATCTGCCTGCCACGCAGGAGACCTGGGTTCAATCCCTGGGTTGGGAAGATCCCCTGGAGAAGGGAAAGGCTACCCACTCCAGTGATCTGGCCTGGAGAATTCAATAGACTGTCCATAGAGTTGCAAAGAGTCTGACTTTTCACTACTTTCACTTTCAGAGAGGATCTGTGAGTGTCTGGGATGTGGTTGGGTGCTGGTACCAGAGCCACTCTAGCAGTCTGACCCCTACACTGTGCCCCGTGGGCGCCCTGACTGCACTGCAGGAAGGGTCATTTTTCCCATCAGGCAGGCTCTGCGGTGTCAGGTCAGAGGCACCCTGGACAGTCTTGGGACTTCCCATTGCTTTCTTGGGCTAGACTCCTCTTCCAGGCTCTGGTCAAAGCAGAGAAAAAACAACCAGAAAGTCACCTTGTTCTTGATTCCCTTTAGGGGAGGTACTGCTGGTCATGGAAAGGCTGAGTGGCTGGCCTGAGAAGGAAGAGCTTGGCGACTGCGTTCCCACGCTCCCTCCTCAGATACCTCCTGGTGGTGGTTCTGTGCCCCTCTAAGTGGGCAGAGAGGTTACAGGAGGGCTGCCTGACACAGCAGAGGGTTCACCCTGACAGACACTGGCCGGGGTGAGGTATGGGCACACAGACAGTCATCCTGGTGGAGGCTGGAGCAGGAGACAGCAAGCTGGGGAGGGCAGCGTGGGGGCTGCGCAGAGCAGAAGCAGGGGCAAGGACAGATGAATGCGTCACGGAGAGCAGGCGCGCGAGTTGTCAGATGGGCACGCTTTTCTCCAGGGGAAGGAAGGCTGTGCGAGACGCGAGAGAGGAGAGCGGAGTGATTAGCAAAGCAGGGACTGAGTCACGCATCCAGTCTCCAGAGCAGCGTGTGCAGGCTGGGGGCTCTCCCGGGTGCAGACGTGGTGGCAGGCAGCCCAGCAGGCTCCCGCAGAGGTGCCAGGCTTCCTGCGGGCCTAGCGAGGTGGGGCCTGGAGCCTGGGGTCTGAGCTGGCTCCGGGCTGGGATCCAGAGTCCACAGGCATCTCTGCCTCTGGGCCTCCTCACTGGCCTCAGACACCCTCCTAGTGAGCAGGCCTGATGTCCCTCCCCCGCGCCCCCTTCCCCCCCACACTCTGAGGACTTAGGGTTTCTGAAGAGCTCGAGGGAGGCAGAAGTCCCCCCAGGCTCCCTCCCAGCGCCACTCTGGCCCGAAGGACAGAACCTGCACCCCGTGGGTGAAGGAGAGAGTGTCCAGGTCTAACGAACCCTGAGGTGCTGGCAGTCACGGTCACACCACCACAGGCAGTCCCTGCCTCCCCATGACTCCTAGGCCTGTGTCCACTAGGTTTCTGGCACCCTGGGGAGTTGTGGTAAAGAAACCCTACAATTGCTCTTCCCCGGAGGCTGGAGAGCTGTGAGTGGCTCCCCATGCCACCAGGTCCCTCATCGCATGGGTTCCCTGGTCCCCACAGCCCCGGAAGATGAACGTCCTGTGGCCCTGTTTCTAGAATTCTCTTTTCAGAGCCGATGGCCCCTCCCCGCTGGGCTCTGCTTCTCTGGGGTTCATCAAAGTTGGGGAGAGCAAAGGGCCGAGGCCGGGGGTGACAGGGAGCCCACGGGGAGGGGCTGTTCAGAAACGCAGGGCCGAGCGTACCTCTGAAGCCGCAGGACGCCCAGCTCTGCCCGGGGGCCCTGGAGCGCTTCTGTCCCCGAACTCTGCCCTCCAGGGGGAGGGAGGAAGGTCTGCAGGGGCCTCTCCCCACTCCTGGGCCCTGGAGTTATTCTAGCATCAGCTCCACCCTGATCCAGGAGGTCACCCGGCTGCCACGCGCCAGATGTTAGCCTGCCCACAGCCGTGCCAATGTCTCCTCGAGGACCAGGGAGTTCTTCACACCCTGGCCTGGTCACTGATGCTCGCCCCTCTGCTGCCAGAAGCTTCTCTGCCCTTGCTGAGGAGAGTTGGGGGTGGGGCGGGCGCCAGGAGGAGGAGGCCACACGTCTCTGGCCCCCGCAGGTGAGGGCCGGCCAGGCCTGCCGGCCTCTGTCTGGGGCTTGGCCCCGCACGCGGCCCTGCGTGTCCCCTCCCTCCTCCTGCGTCCCTCGCGGAGGCATGGACCGTTCTGAGGCTGGGGCTTCTGAAACTGCTTTCACCTTCCGCTCACGTTCCCCGCCTCCATTTTCTCTGTCTGCAAAATGAGATCAATACATCTCGGCTCTGAGGTAAGAGGCCCTCCCAAGGCATTGCTTGGGAGGGAACAACAGGCCCGCCGCTCCAGGCAGTGACGCGCTTTCTTTCCAAAGACAGAGCGAGCGGCCTCGTGCTGCTGCCTCCTGCGTCACCGCGTGGGCGGCCAACTCCCCAACGTCGCCTAGAGGCCAGGACAGGGGTGAATGGCTGGGGGGGGGGGCGGGGCGGGCTGTCTGTCTCCCTGGTATATTTGGTGTGTGTGTGTGCATGTGTGTCGGTCCTTGCTATATTTGAGGTGTGTGTGTGCGCCCCCGGTGTATTTGGGGTGTGTGTCCCTGGTATATTTGGGGTGGTGTGTCCCTGGTATATTTGGGGTGTGTGTGTGCATGTGCGTGCCCTAGTATATGTGGTGTGTGTGTGCTGTGTATTTTGTGTGGTATATGTGGAGAGGTGTGTGTGGTGTGGTATGTGGCTTGGATTAGAGGCTGGGACAGGGGTGAATGGTCCTAGTATATCTAGGGCCCTAGTATATCTGGGATTTGCAGGGGGGTATGTATTTCATGTGGTGTGTGTGGAGAGGTGTGTGTGGTGTGGTATATAGCTTTTCTGTGGTGTGGCATGTGTGTCTAATGTGGGACTGTGTACACAGCTGGTACTAAACTGTTTATGAAATAAAAAGAGGGCAGAGAGACTCTTAAGAGGCCGTGGGGGTCCTCTTCCCTGAGGCTGTCCCCTCAGCCCCTTGGTCTGCACCCCCACACCCTCTTCATTAGATGAATGTTGGAGAGGAGGCAACTCCTGACAGACCTAGAGCAGATGTGGGTGCAGCTGGGGCAGGGCAGCAGGTGGCTGTCCTTAGCCAGCATGTCCTGGGTTGAGAGCCGGGTTCAGTGCACCCACTGCTGGTGGGCTGCCTGGAGCTCTTCTGCAGGGAGTAGGACCTGAAGCTGCACCCCACCATTAGACCCCAGGCAGCAGGATTTGGGGGAGCGTGCAGCACAGCCTCAGTGCCTCTCTCCAGGATTATATGCCAGGCAACCCTCCGGGGGAGCAGGAGGAATTCGAGGTTTTCAGGGTAAAATGTCTTAACAGGCTCTTAGCCTCCCTCTCCCCAGTCTGTTGTTGTTCAGTCACTTAGTTGTGTCTGATTCTGTGACCCCATGGACTACAGCACGTCAGGTTTCCCTGTCCTTCACCATCTCCCCAAGCTTGCTCAAACTCTTGTCCATTGAGTCAGTGATTGATGCCATCCAACCATCTCATCCTCTGTTGTCCCCTCTCCTCCTGCCTTCAATCCTTCCCAGCATCAGGGTCTTTTCCAATGAGTCAGCTCTTTGCACCAGGTGGTCAAAGTATTGGAACTTCAGTTTCAGCTGGAGATTAACTCATGTTATAGCAAAAGCATTTAGGTTTTGCATTCAGAGCTCCAACTCCCCTGCTTACCAGCTAAGTGGCCTTGGGCAGGTTTCTTAACCGAGTCAGATTTTAACTGAAGCCTGTGAAGCCCAAAGTCATACAGAACTACTATGAGCGCTTTGTGGAAAATAGAGACTGACAACACTCCCTGCAGGGAGGAGCTGTGAAAGTCATTCACGGCTCACCAAGCCCTATGGACAACGAACTCCAGGGCACCTAGCCAACAGCGTCTCCATCCTCTGTTCTGTCCGAGTCCTCTCCCAATCCTGATCTCATGAAAAGGAAACCAGAAAGGCTCTATTACTTGGCTTCTATCTGACATCTTGAAATTTAAGGACTTTAATCAGTAGAACTTTAAGGAGTTAAATAGTTACAGTAACAAGAAAGCTGCCAGCTGGCCCTTCCAATGACCTTGCCAGAGTGTGAGGGAAATGGATGGCACCATCTGGGTTTGACTTCCCTCCTGGGGAAAAGTGAGTGACTGCAACACTTTAGGATCAAAGTTTACCCAAAGATAAGCTGTGGTCCCAAACAGCTTATATCTAAAGTATCATCTGCTTCCTGCATCCCACTGCCCCCACCCCACCCCAGCCCTCCTCTATGCCCTGTTCCAGGTCCACAATTCCAACATGGTGTCTTTGGGAAGGGCTGACAGCACCACAAGAGGGCTCCCAGGGAAGAAATGTGGAAAAGTCTTAAAAAGCAGGGAGTCGATAACACTGGTTGAAAAGACAAGAAAAGGGGTGAATTCTTCCCTCAAGTCCAAGTCCAGGATTTCCCAGGCCTCTTCTGGAGGCCATCCTGCTGTCATTGGGGGAACTTACAGCTAAATCTGTGAAGGAAAGATAGAGCAGTCTTCCCAGCGGTGACCATCGAGGCAGGATCGGGAAGGAGTGTTGGTGGTTCATGCTGACTTTCCCTTTTTTTGAGGAACCACTGACAGGAAGCCTGAATTTTGAGACTGGAAGGCCGCCCAAAAACTCCCATGCCCCCACCCCTGGCCCCAGCAATGGCTGACGAACCTGATGCCCCACCTTATCCCTGGGAATAAGAGACTAAGGGAGCAGGAAGAAGGCAGGATTGAAACTCAGGCTGAGGCTTAGGCTGCTCTTGGAAGTGCTACTGTGAGGAAGGGGCTGGGCTCTTCTCTCCCCAAAGGGATGTATATGATGCGGCAGTTTGGGGGACATCTCCCCACTGAAGGACATACTGCAGCCTTGCGCTGCTTGGCCAGCTTCGCCCTCTCACCTCGCTGCCCCTCAGACTCCTTTCTTCAGCCCTGGAAGCTTTGCCCCCTTTGACTGGTAGGACACCACAAACTGGAGGTTGTCAGCGTCTCGGCCACTCGTGCCCTTTCTGAAGGAACTGACTGTCAGTCATCCTCCCAGGGAGCAGCTTGAGCTACAGAGGTTGGGGTGGCCTGACCGCGGTGGGAAGAAGTGGTGGTGAGGAAGAGCTTGCCTCCTGAAACACGAGAAGCAAACCCCGGAGAGAGAGCCTCATGAGGTCAGCCAGGGCTTGAGGTGGGAATGGGGCTAGGGGGACGGCAGCTGGGTGGATGGTGCAGCTCCCGAGGCTGGGACCAGAGCTCCTCCCAGGCTGTAAAGTATGGCATCGACCACCCAGGAAGAATCTAATCAGATGCCTGCTGACACTGGCACTTTACAGGTCACTTTTTTTTTTTTCTTCTTGGGCTAGGGTCTCACAACCTTTGGAGGGCAGTTTTTCTCATTTCAGAGAGGAGGAAAGCAAGGTCCAGAAGATCACATTCCAAATAGAATCGTGAGACTCAAAGTCACGTTTGGTTTAAAGCTCATGTAACTAATCCCCCAGGGCCTGGCCAGCTGGGTCCAGGTGCACCCAGGGCGTCAGAACCCACTCAGCTGCTGGCTTGTCCCTCCACAGGCGGAAATCACATGACCCAAGGCTCAGCGCCACCCATGCCAGTAAAAAGACACTGAGTCTTCTTTTTTAATCCTTTAAGATAAAGTATAGAGAATACTCTTATGCTTACTACTCGAATTTGTCTTATACCTACTACTCAGCCCTGAGTTGGTGTTGAAAAAAAATTTTTTTAAGAAAAAACATAATGATAAACTGTAGTATATCCAGATAGAGGAGTATTATTCAGCACTTAAATGAGCCATCAAACTATGAAAAGACATGGAGGAAACCTAGTGAAAGAAGCCAATCTGAAAAGGCTACATACTGAAAAGGCTACATTACCCCAACTATGACATTCTGGAAAAAGCAAAACCATGTAGACAGTGAAAATATCAGTGGTTGCCAGGGGATGAGGGGAGGGGAGGTGAATTGGTAATACACAAAAGATTTTTAGGGCAGTGACATTATTCAGTATGATACTGTGATGGTAGATACATGTAACATGTATCACTCTCTTTTTTTTAAATATGAAATGCTTCACAAATTTGCATGTCATCCTTGAGCAGGGGCCATGCTAATATTCTCAGCATCATTCCAATTTTAGTATATGTGCTGCTGAAGCAAGCACTGTAATATGTATCTTTAATTTTAAAAAGTATTAATAAAATACGTAGAATGTGCAAGAGTAAACCCTAAGGAAAACTGGATTATGCCTGCTTATGATGTGTCATCCTTTGCAACAAACATACCCCTCTGGTGGTTGACGTTAATAGTGGAAGAAGCTGTGGCTGTGTAGCGGCAGGGAGTACATGGAAAATCTCTGTACCTTTCTCTGTTTTGCTGTAAACCTTAAACTGCTCCAAAAAAAAGATAATCTTGTAAAAAACAAAAAGTACAGAAACATTAAGAACAATAACACCTAAGTCTCTACACAAAGCCTCTACAGTGCCCCCATGGAAGTAGTTCTGTAGGTCAGTCATAACAAGATACCTCAAACCTGCTGACTTCAACAGAAATTGTCCCATAGCTCTGGAGGCTACCCGTTCTGGATCAAGATTTGACGGGATTCATACCTCTCTCCTAGCTGTGGTGTTCCTTAGATTGCAGATGTATCACCTGTTTCTGCCTTCCCATTCACATGCTGTCCTGTGTGTCTGTGTGTGTGTGTGTGTGTGTGCAAATTTCCCCTTTTTCTAAACACGCCAGTCATGTTGGATTAGGTAGGACCCATCTTAATGATTTTATTTTAATTTATCTCGTAAAGACCCTATCACTGAATAAGGTCACTTTCTGAGGTACTACAAGTTAGGACTCAACATATCTTTTTTGGGGGGGACACAGTGCAACCCATAATGCCTGCTGAGGACACAGCCTTGCTCCAACATGTGGCAGCTGGTTGAGTGCTCTGTTGCCATGGAGCCATTCAGACAGTGTTTATAACCAGCCCCGGCCAAGCAGATTTTATTCCATCTTGGAGTCTCACAGGTAATTTCACAAGCAGACTGCCACTCATACCTGCTCTCCCATCAGAGCAGCCTGTCAACTGGCAGCGTGGTTACACGTATTTTTCAGGTGTCCCTGGACAGGTCTACACGTGGCAGGTCAGCCTGCATTCAACAAGCACAGACAAGTCTCCACCAGAGGGTCTCAGGGAACCTAGGCACTCTCAGAGCTTTTCTCTTTCCCATCTGTCTCTGTTGCAAAGAAGCCATGCCAGACATTCCACTAGTGAGAATTTTCTCAAGATCTGTTGCCCAAAACACACTTACTGTCTGACACAGTCATTTTTATATCTTTTAGAGTCCCTTTTCGCACTGCTGACTCCAAGAAAACTAATTAATTATTTTAGACACCACTATTAAGTTGACACAGTGATTAATCGGATCATCCTTTTTATGAAATTACCTCTGAAATGCTAACTTCTCATCTTCTGAAACTCACTGTGTAAATTACTCTGAAGATTACATTGTTCTGGCTTTCAGCTCTGTAAATCTTTTTTTTTTTTTTTCCCCTGGCCCCCTAGCTCTGTAAATCTTAATAGCAGTTTTTTGTTTTTTGCCGAAAGCAATAAAAGCTGTCCCGAATTTATCAGGTCAATCAGGAAAGAGGCGGGCAGCAGGAAATTGAAGGTGACTCACGCCGCAAGTGGGAGTTTGACTGATAGATTGTTAGAACCTTCTGTTGCTGGTTACCGTCAGGGGACTTGGCGTCAGTGAGTCAGTGAGCAGTACACAGGCAGCCTCATGAACCAGAGGGACATGTGGAACCCACAGGTGCAGGTGTCAGGGCTCCAGCTGGAGTGAAGAACTACTGTTCTAAGAGTGGCCCTCCCCCAACTCTCCACCCCCTCTATCGCCTTTCTTGCATTTTCTCAGTGCATCCTGAGTCTCTTGGTGTCCCATTTGGGCTCAAAGCCCACAGAGAACTGCCTCATGGCTTTCCACGCGGAGCAGTGCCCCAAACTCCTAGGCCTGGGGAGGGAGCAGGGAGCACAGCTTAGCTACTGCCCTCCACTTTACTCCACCCAGTGGGCAGGCTTCTGGACTCCAGGCTCCATCAACGCTGCCCCACAGAAGGAATTTTAAAGCCTGCAGAGGCTCTCAAGCCTGGTAGAAATAGCAGTGTCAATCTTCATTTTTTTTTTTTTCTAGCTAGTTTTCCTTCTTTTTAGTAGTAAATCCTGAGCATCCCATGTGTGCCTTACCAGGAGAGTGTTAGAGGTCACTTTGCCAGTCCCTTTTCAGGCTGCATGCAAAACACCTTTTACTTGTTTTGAGAACAGCTGAAAGACAAAACACACTGAACCTGTATCAGGCTTCCCACTTCTTTGCTAGTGGCAAAGAATCTGCCTGCCAATGCAAGAGACACAAGAGATGCAGGTTTGATCCCTGAGTTGAGAAGAATCCCCTGGAGAAGGGAATGGCAACCCACTCCCATATTCTTGCCTGGAGAATCCTATGGACAGAGAAGCTTGGTGGGCTACAGTCCATGGGGTCTCAAAGAGTTGGAAACGACTGAGCACATTGAACCTGTGGCCTCATTTACCCATGCATCAGCCCACCCATCCGTCCATCCATCCATCCGTGTATATTGAGCAACCTACTGCATGTAAGGCTCTGTTCTAGGCTCTTGGGGAAAACAGAACAAGAACATGGCAGAGATGATTCCTACCCTCATGACACCTTTAATAGAGAAGTTGGACAATAAATAAGATAAATACTAAGTGAGATGGTGTTCCATGCTTTCGGAAGAGGATAGGGACTACTAATGTGGGTGGCAGTCTACAATTTTAAATAGAAGAGTCAGGGAAGGCTGAGTTGCCTCACTAACGTCACCCTAGCCCTGGCTCTGCCTCATGGAGAAGATGACATTTGAATAAAGAACTGAAGGAGGTGAGAGGCTGAGCCAAGTGAAAACTGGAAGGAAGAACCTTCCAGGCAGAGAGAACCTTCCAGGCAGAGGGAACCTTCCAGTGCCAAGGCCCTGACACAGAAGCACGCTTGACTGGTCGAGGAAAAGAGACGAGGTGTGGTGGCTAGAAGAGGGTGGCAGGAGTTAGAAGTCAGAGAAGTTTGGAATCCACGGGCCATGGAAACATCTGAGTAAACTTGACACTCGGGTCTTTAAAGGAAGAAAGCATCTTTTTGTCTTGTTCCGGTGCTCCCCTGGGGTTCTGGCCTGCCCTGAAGGTGTCTACCCGCAGGCAGACCAGAGCCCAGAGCCCTGGCTAACAGAAGGGTGTGGGCTGGAGAGCATGCGGAGAGGGGGAAGCATTTCCTGGGCTCTGAAGCCCCACTGCCAGGATTCTCCACGTGCCTGAGGAAACTGAGGTTTGAGGGCCTCTCCCAGCGGCTCCCCCTGTAGTGTCACTACGGCAAGCTTCGTCTCTGAGCAGGTTCCTTCTGCTTCACTGGGGCAGGAAGTTTACCACTTACAAGCTCCCTCTGTCGGGATTTTTCTCCCATGCCTATGCACACAGGTGAGAGATAAGAAAGAAAGGCTTTCAGCTGCTGGGCCGACTCCTCCGATGGAAGGCGAAACCTTGAAACCAGACGCGGTTAATGATGCCCTCATGTTGCTCCTAAGGGCGGAACACAGTGTGAAGGAGGGCTCCCGTCAGCAGCTGGAGCGAGGCACGGTGAAAGGCAGTTCCTGTCCTCTGGAGGTCTGAGGGGTGAGGGGGCACTCCTCTGTGACACCCCCACACCCGAAGTCCTGTGTGGAAGTTAGCCTGTCATTTCATTACCCTCACCCCTTCAACAAAAGGACGACTTTTCCAGTCATGACGCCACATTGAGGTGTCAAGCCTTCCCGGGGAGGGACAGGAAGAGCCCAGGAAAGCTTCTGAGGGGAGCATGGCAGGGGACGCAGTGTTCCCCCTAGCTCTCCCGCGCAGGCTGTTCTTTTCAGACAAACCCTGTCTTTGGCCCTGCGGCTCTGGATCGCATGTGACCGCCCCTCCGCTAAGCTGCCCCACGAAAGGATCTTTCCGGAAAGGGATAGAGAAGTGTGAGTCCAGGGAGGCTGCGAGAGCTCTGGCAGCTGTTTTCTGCTCCCCTGGGTGTGAGGATGCGTGACAGCGCCATAGCTGTGTGTGTCCCCTGCCCTCTGGCTTATCTGCCTGTTCCCCCCCCCCCCCACCACGGGCCCAACTCCTGCCTCTTCTCCTCCTCTCCTCCAGGCCCACGCCACGTTCCAGAACAATCTCCCCCACCCCAACCGGGTGCGTGGTGGTGCCGGCCTTCCTCCCCGTGGCTTTTCTAGCGAGCCTTTTCTTCCCCGAGAAGTCACGCTCACAAACCCGAGAGCGCCATTATCGACGGCCCTCAGGGTTGCCATGGAAACAGAGCATTCCTCTCTCCTCCCCTTCTCTCTGTTTACCTTGGTAAGGGACTGCGGCAAAAACCAGCCTGCGGCGGAAAGGGAGGGAGGGCGGAGGGACGGGGAGAGGGAGGAGAGAAAGCCAGCCTGCTCTAAACCAGATCATTCCGGTTCAGAGTGGTCCCCACCCCCGCTCCTCCCGCCCCTTTCCAATCCTGGGAGCCGCTCGGCTAGGCCTGGTGGGCTGCAGTGGGAAACTCTGGGCCTTCCGGTAGCGTTAGTGGAGAGGGTCCGAGGGTCCTCTCGCCGGCCTCTGATCAGAGCTAGACAGGTGTTCACGACACAGGGGCGCCCTGCTGAGGGTGGGGAGGGAGGAGAGCTGAAATCCAGCCCTGACCGGTGTGCCCTGGCCGGCCGGAAGCATCCTCACCCTGCCTGGACCACTGCCAGGTCCTCCCAGCAGAGTCCTGCTTCCCCTCGCACCCTCCCTGGGGCAGCCAGAAGCATCCTTCTGTGTTCTCCCTGGCTGAAAAGCGTCTCACTTGCTCTTAAATAAAAGCCAGACTATTTGCCCAGCTCTTCTTGATCTGCCTCACCTGCCTCTCCTTTCTCGCATTCCGCACCTCTGCTTCCGGGTTCCCCTTGCTCCTTCCTTCTAGAAGACTCCAGGAGTTGGGTTTTGTCCATGTTCGTTATAACATCTGAAATGCTCTGGTCCGTTATAGTAACATTCGTCCTCACTGGCGCTTTCTAGCTTCCTCCACATTCAATGGGTTCCTAGGTTTTATCTAACTTTTCTATGTGAAACGTAAAATAGTTCGTATTTACATCAGCCCCATCCCACCCACCCAGATGGAAGCTCCCTGAAGACAGGGCCATATTCCCTGCTGCATGGCGCACCAGGAGGCGATTGCCTCCTCTAGGGGAGCTCCGTTGGCTTCATTTCTGCTGGCGGGGAAGAGGGGGAAATTGGCGGGGAGCCACCCAGACAGTTCTTCAGGATGCCTGAGTTCAGCACCAGGCCCCCTTTATTTATTTCTTTGGCCGCAGCATTGGGTTGCAGCATCTTAATTCCCCAATTTGGGACTGAATCCGTACCCCCTGTATTGGAAGCTCGGAGTCTTAACCGTTGGACCACCAGGGAAGTCCCCACCAGGCCATCTTGCTGCTGACAGAGAAACACTGCGCAGTGTGTGTGCAGCGGGCATCCCCAACCCTGCCCAATGGGGAAAAAGCCAGGGTGGCAGGGCGGCTGGAATCTCAGTCCTGGAGTGGAGGGGCATGTGGGGTATCCTGCGTCCTGAGGTGTAACTCAGAGCCAGAGCTTCACCGCCCCAAACGGCCCACCCCCAGGAGGTGGGGGTGGAGGGGTGTGGTTCTCCAGATGCCCTACCACTAGGATTTTCTTGGTCATGACCTGCTGTCTGCAGCCAGGCCCTGCCTGGTGAATGACAGTTCTTACAGAAAACCTCTCGGAAATGTAGGCAGGGCGCCCTTTTTTCTGGGCTTTGCAGGTCTGGGTAATTCTCGTGGCAAATCACATAAGTTGGCTTGTCTTGGTTTCACAGCCTATGAAAGGGGGTAAGACTTCTCCATCCTTTTAATCATCCAGTCATTTACAAGCAGACTTGGCCAGAAGGGACCCAGAATTACAGTATCTTGAAGAACTAAATAGAGCTGCACAGGGTTCTGCATTATAAAGGAAAAAAAAAAAAACAAAAAACCCACCAAGAACACACGCTTAAGGAAACAGCAGCTCCCTCTGCAGCCCATCTTATCTCCCAAACTCTAACAGTTGTTAGCTCCTTTGTTTTTTTCCTCCATTTCTTCTTTTTAAAATTTTATTTATTTAGGTTGTGCTGGGTCTTGGTTGCTGCGCAGGCTTTTCTCTAGGTGTGGGGCACAGGGCTTCTCACTACAGTGGCTTTCTTCTGTGGAGCATGAACTCTAGAGTTCAAGGGCTTCAGCAGTTGTGGCTCCCCAGCTCTAGAGCACAGGCTTAGGAGTTGTGGTACATGGGCTTCGCGGCATGTAGGATCTTCCCGTGGGATCAAACCTGTGTCTCCTGCATTGGCAGGCATAGTCTTTACCACTGAGCCACTAGGGAAGCCCCTGTTTCTTCTTTACATTTCTAATCAATACGCTTTCCTGGTTATTTTAGGTATTCTATGTATTTCCTTCCTGACATGGAAAATGAGGATTTCTCTCTTCCAATACTCTCTCTACTATCTCATCTTCCTCTATTTAGTTTCTTTACTGGGTTATCTTTACAATTTTAATAAGTAAAGGTACTTCACCTTTATTTCTTATTCCATCATCTCTAGAGAGCAACCTAATAATGATTATGTGCCAAACATCGTTCTGAGCACTTTACACATATGTTTAAGCCACACAATAATATCAAGAGATGGGTTATAGTTAGTAGCCCCATCTTAGGGAAAAGAAAACTAGGACTATTTTACTATTATCACTAGTGGTTTACCAAGAGGGAGAGGAGATAAACATGGGTGGCCAATCTGTCATCCGTGCACTCATTTCTAACAGGGCAAGTTTTCGGAAGCATTCATTTTGGCCTTTGCTCTAGTTCCTTGTTGGGCAAATAAGTGTGACGGTGACAAGTAAGGTACAGAGGTCTCCTGGCCATCTCAGCCAGCACCAGGCAGTTAGCTCAGCTGTGGGACAGGGATTCCCAAATGTCATTGATAAGCTAAAATGCAATCAACTAAGGAGTTTGTTAAAGTAACTCACCTACAAAAACAATCTTTGGGATTTGGACCTAAGAATCTTTGTTTTTAACAGTCATGCCTCATGCGTAGAAACCAGTGATTTTTCCCTTGAATCATACAGATAGTCGTGACTCTGTACGTAAAGATTCACATTTTCCCTCTGAATTCTCTGTAGCTTCTCCAACCCTTCAGAAGTCTTGGTACATCCATATAAACTTGTCTAGCAATGGTCTGGGGAATATATGGGACGAGACAGTAAAAGGGGGTATGACTTGCGCCGCAGTCACTCCCTTGCTGATGTCCTGGAGGGAGCCAAGTTGTGTTGAGGGGACTACGTGTGTCCAGGAGTTCCAGAACGGGAGCAGAGAGAAGGCACACACAGTGCCTGTGGGCATGAAAGGTGGAAGACACACAGATAATACAGAGAAAAGCTGTCCCTGTGGGTGGTAACAGAGAAGGCAATGGCTACCCCACTCCAGTACTCTTGCCTGGAAAATCCCATGGACGGAGGAGCCTGGTAGGCTGCAGACCATGGGGTCGCTAAGAGTTGGACACGACTGAGCGACTTCACTTTCATTTTTCACTTTCATGCATTGGAGAAGGAAATGGCAACCCACTCCAGTGTTCTTGCCTGGAGAATCCCAGGGACTGGGGAGCCTGGTGGGCTGCTGTCTATGGGGTCGCACAGAGTCGAACACAACTGAAGCGACTTAGCAGTAGCAGTGGGTGGTAAAGGATGTGGTGGTGGCAGGTGGGACTGATGCTTAGGTCATACAGGTGAGCTCACATTACCATCAGACAATCACATTACCATCAGACAATCAAGGTGGCCTTGAACCAAATAGATCTGGATAAGATTTATTGATCAGATTGTTTTAGAAAACCAACAGCAAAACACTGACAAGATACATAAATACAGATTGGACATTTTAGGGTAAATTCACTATATTTCCTACCTGCTTGTAGGAAACCAGGTAAGGTGGAAAAGCTGTCCTGATCATATGGCATGCACACCAGACTGCAAAAGGACTTCCACACTAGTTAACAGGACTGTGGCAAATAGCTTTAAAGTAAGGCAAGCATCGTGTGTGGCCTAAGCATACCCTGTACCAAGAGCCAAGCCCAGGCTCGTCCTCAGAGACTGAGTGAGGGTTCCCTTTCGTGCCCACGTCCTTCCACTGAAAGCCTCACTGGCAGGTGCAGTTAGAGGGAGATGCCTGGCGCTGTCCCTGCTCAGACTCTGTGTACAAGGAAGTGGCTTTAGAGAAAGTCAGTGTGTTTCTGATGCCTCCTTTGTATTCTAAATGTGCAACTAGTAAAACAGCAATTACTACAGCTTGGTGACTGCGCTCTGACTCACCCTGTACAGTGACTAAGCAGGTCCTTCTCAAAACTTTTAAAAAGTGAAGAAGAAAAAAAGATAAAAACATTAAAATTATACTAAAAAGATAGTACCACTTTTTGAAGCACAACGCAAAACTTTTTTTCTTAACACCAGATGAGGGAAGAAGTCATTTTCCACCGAATCTAATGACCTTAGAAGGGAAACACCACTGCTGGGCATGACCTGGTGGCGACACACAGAGGACATGGAACTCTACGAAACCTACCTCAGGCCCTGCCAAGGCCCTGGAGCCCCACGGCATTTGGGGAACTTAAGCAATTGAAACCAATGGTGACTGGTTTTGGAAGCTTATGATCTTAGGACCATAAACCCTCATCCATCCTGGAGCTCAATGCTAGAACAATGAAGAAGAAGGAAAATGGTTTATTGTGCTACATCAGAGGGCTGGCAGGTAGACAATTCAGTAACCTATACCACCTTCTAAACATCTGTAAGACACATAAAAACATACTGGTTTTAGAGAATTAAGACCAACATAGTCTTAAAGGATAATTTAACCTTTCCTACAAGCCAAGCAGTATGGCTGGTAAAGGTATCTCCTAAGGAAAACGAAGGTTCCTTCAAGAACAGTGGAAAAGCAAATGTTTGCAAAGAGAGCCAAAGAAATGTATTCAAATGATGGGATTTCTTGTGCATCATACACAGCTCTTTCTTCTTATATGTGCTAAGAGTTCTTTGGTGGTTACAGGAGAGACAGCCTAGAACTCAGGGCAGGAGACTATGCCAAAGCAGGAGAGCAAAGAGTGATATCTAAACTCAGCGTTAACAGCTGTCATCTTGTTGACCAATTACAGCTAATTGAGCTGCTTTTATGTTCGCTGGTTTCTAGCCCCTCCCGGATTCCTGCTTTTCCATTTCTAGCTACGCATTAGCCCCACTCCACTGAAAATGAGGTACTTGTGGGAAAAGGGTAGGGAGAAGGAAGAACTATAAATGAATCAATTTTTTGATAGGAAAGTTGAAACACTGATTATCTATGGATTTCAATTATCTGTGCTTTAATCTGGTTACTCTGAGTAACCAAAGGTCACTGTTAATATACCTTTTGTTTAGAAATGTTAATGTTTATTATTATATTTTAAAATTAGCTATGTATTGGACATGAATAGTTTAGGGCAAATTTTTATATCATGTTCCAGGGCCCTGAAAAAAGAAGATTCTACCAGTAGAAAGGGTTTCAGTTTGACCCCTGAAGAACAGTTAAAATTTCAATCTATTCTATATTGGTTTATAGATTTTCCAGAATATGGAAAATACTTTATTACATGAAGAAAGTCATCATTTTCTTCATGTAATAAAGTATTACATTCACAGATAAATTAGTATATACATGGGAGAACTGATAGTATTAAATATTAGGTTTTAATTCTCCATTTAAAAAACTTCTTATAGGTAGACTTCCTTGTTGCTGGGCAAAGAAATGTAAAAAGATATGCAAACATGAGATTGAGTACAAAGATGACTGGGGAAAAGTCTTAGTGGTAATAAGCCCAAGAAACAATAAATCTCTAACAGTTGCAGTAAGGAGACACTGGACTTGAAATCCAGGTTTACCAAGAGTTGCCCTAAGTCAGCCAATCACATCTCAAATTTCTGGTATAATTTTAACTCTAAAGTAGTGAACTGGCTTCCCCAAGACAGATACAAAAAAGTAGTCTACCTGCTTTACAGTCACACCTTATATATAATCTGTATATATCCATATGTGTTTCTATATATTGCACTTAAACTTATAGGACTGCAGTAAGATGTCTGGGAGTACCTCAAAGAGGCAGAGAAGCAGCAGGCATAAACTTTCCTAAATCAAGTAACAGTGTCAGGCATTCAGAGTGCTGGTTATGGACATACTAAATGCCTGGTGACCCCCTATATAAAACTCTAGTCATCTACATTTAAGTCATCATACACACAGTCTCATTTGGCATCCAGAACATGTGCACCTGTGTGGTTCTATAGCACTCAAAGCTGATCGTACTACATCATTTTCACTAGTGTTATATTAAAAGAAGACACTTTAGACCAAGGGTATGTACTTTTATGAAAATGTCACACACAAGGTCTTGGATGTCAGGCCTCCAAAGTCCACATCAAAGGAGACTGCCTTCCGAAGGCTTTAAAAAGGAGGCTAGCAAGTGTGGATTGAACCAGTCTCTCTTTTAGCTCTCAGGTGTCGCAGAAGTAGAGACCTGCTTATATCCCAAGACTATGGAAGGATAAGCACAGAGGCTGAGCATTCAGTCTTTGGTCCCTATGAATCCATGACAAAGATCCTTCTGCCACCATGAGTAGTGTGACTTAATTATGGATAGTCCCCCCCCACCCCCCAAAACATCCAGAGACTAGACTGGAGTCTTTCAGTGAAGCTTTGTTTTGAACTAACAGAGTTGCTCAGACTGACTTGGTCTGGAGAGAGCTCCTCACAGGAACAAGCCTAGCAGTGGGTGGTAAGAGGTTAAAAGGCCAGACTGATCATGGCAATGTGGGGGTGAGGCTTCCAGAGGAATTGCTCCTTTCCTCGTCTCCCCTACCCCCTCACCCCCGCAAAGGACCCAAACTCACATGAAAGATGATAAGACCCTTCAGAACACAGGCTCCATGAACTCAATCCCACATGGTTGGGAGATTATAATAAGGCCAGGATGTTAGGAGTCCAAGTCCAGAGGCCACATTTTTCTCTTTCTCAGAACCGAACACTAGATAGTAACTTTTCAGCTACAACTCAAAGGTAATTTTAAATCCACACATGAGCCTAAGAGATTCCCTTCTGAGATGAAGGAAAAACAAGAATAATCTTAAAAGCTAAGTGAAAAAGAGGCACTTAAAGGAAAAATATGTCCCCAGTCTCCTGTCTGAGTCTCCTGTTGTGATGTAACCAACGGGATGATCAGCACTGTGCCCTCCTGCACACCTTTAGCACCTTTCATACACATAAGGACCTCCAACTGCTCGTGTCTCAGTAGGTCACTGATGGCAAAGCAAGTGAAAATTTAAGTCATTTCTGTTTTAAAATTAAAATACAATATAAAACAAACCAGAACTAAAACTTCACACCAAAGAAGTGAATGATTCTCAGTTTCTTTTCTTCTGCATGCTAGTTTTCAAAATGATACTTAGTTCTTCAGGAAGAATGACCCGTGGCTTTCCCCCAAGACCTTTTATCCAATTACTAGGCAATTACAGCACCATGCACATTAAAGCAGACAGAAAACGAGGCAGAAAACTAAGAAAAAAATCAAGGGCCAATTTGCTTTCTAGAGATAAAACCCACTGCCTGAGAATACGGTAGGTGCATGGCCTAGAGTGAGAAAAGAAACGTTCTAAAAGGAAACAGCCAGTATGACAGTCAAAGCTCATAGCCCAAGAGCAGAAGCCCTTCCTGCCCTGCTCTTCTCTGGCCTCTCGTGAACCTTATGTACCACGGTATGAACGCCACACATGTTTAGGGTCTGCAGTTCCCCATGATGGAGTCAAAAAGATACTTGAAACCATTAACAGGCATAGGAGAATTTAAAAACTGCCCAGAATGAAGAACTTTGACCACCATAAATTTCTTGATTTGAAATGTTCTCGTGCCATAATTTCTAAGAGCAACAACAGACAGCACAACCACCACACACGGTGAAGTCTTTAGACACGTCAACTCTCACTGCTGGCACCAGAAGGATGAGAACAGAAATCACTGACTGAGAGTTGCTGAGCTGCTCAACTTTCCTCTAAAGTAAGTTCAAGGGCAGGTTTGGGTATCTAGGCCGCAAGACACCAGCCACTGCTGCCATCACATCCAACTACTCAATTAGATGTACCTTTGAAAACAGCAAGTTAAACACTGAGCTTTCCCTATAATCTGCAGGATTCTCAAGGTTAGCCTTCTTGTTCTATCCCCAGTGCTGCTTCTCGTTGTTGCTGGATTTACTTTTTTTTATTTTTGTTTTTACTGATGATGTTGCTTTAATTTACAGAGCAATGCCTAACATGGTCATATGGTGAGAGTTCCTTTAACATTTTCTTTATCTTATCTTGATTCATAATGTTATGAAGGTAACTTTCAGACTCTCCCTCAACTTCCATCAGGGAAGAGGGAGTATGTGAGTATGTGTGTGTACTGGGGCAGAAGGGAGAGAAGCAAAGAAAAAAGCACAAGGGAAAGTGAGATTCCATAAACTTAAAACAATTTACAGAAAGGCATCTGATGTATTTTCTGAATAAGGCCTTGATCAGGGTAACCAATTCTCTCTGTAGCACATTCTACACTGCCCATAAATAAAGGAGTCTCTTTAAATTAACATTTCCAGTATCAATGAACAGTCCAGTAATCCTCATTTCAAGCGCTCGATGAGTCCCTGTGTGAGTCCAAGGTGCAGAAGCTGTGTTCGGGAGAGGTTTGCTAGGTTGGGGAAGGCCGCAAGCAGCTTCTCCCACGCCAGTTCCAGCAGGCTAGGAACCACCAGCCAGATCTTAAACAATGACCCAGTCCGTTTATTTTCGTGGATGTTCACCACTCCTCCATGAATGTACATGCAACCAGCCTATGAACAAATGGCAATCAATAGAGGATAAATAACAGATACTTAAGCTGAAGATTCAGCAAAAAAAATTCATAGTAGGCTGAACTGAATGAAGTGAAATAAAAAATTTCTCACTGATCCCAACATAGTGCAGAGATCAAGAAAGATTTATATAATGAATGAGTTACTAAGGGAAAAACTAGAGATTACTTTTACTTCAACAACTTTGACATCGTTAAACTAAGATTATATTAAGTACCCATCGTGCCAAAGATAAGAATACAGAGATTAAAATAAAGCTCTTAGCATTCAAGAAGCTAGTAGAATCTTCAATAACACAGCATTTTGGGGGTAAAATTATTCTGCCCTCCCAGGAAACATCTTTGATATCACTGTCAAGGCCTGAATACCACATGCAGCATTTCTTTTACATTTTATGCGGCTCTTTTAAGCTTGTACATGATGGATTTTCTCCTTTTTTCTCAGAGGAAGAGCTAGTTTTGGAAGAAAGGTTTTAAAAACACATTCTTAATCCAAGCTTTGCTAATATCAGACATCTTTTTTCTTGCTCTATCCCTAAAAGTATTTCCTTATCATCTGCAACTACATAAAGAAGATAAGAAAACAAAAACTTACTGGTGTAACAGCTGCACAGTGAAAATAAACTGGCTCTGGCATGGTAGCTGGGAGCTTAACCCATTGAAAAGTCTGCAGATTCAGCTTCCAGATATCTCCCAGGATCACTTCTCCATTATAGCCCCCGCAAATAAACACATCTATCAGTGGAAGAGAAAACCAAAATCACGCAAAGGGAAAGAGCCACGGTGCCAGCATGTCCTGTCGTAGCTCTCATGGCTAGCTGACATGGGGCCAGTCCAGCTCCCACACCATAGGGGACTTCAGCTGGCGGGCTGCTCACACTGCTGCCTTGTCCCTCACCAAACTCTGAACGCGGTGTTTGGATTTTCTCTAGGGCTAAGGATACAAGCCTCTGAGGAGGCTTCATGTCCAGGTTCTTAAATTCAAACACCTTCAAGTGCCAGGCATAGGAAGTGAATGAGCAAGAAGGTTCAGGGAAAATAGATAAACCAGCTATAGGAGTGCACGTGCTCTAACGGGGAAGATGGTGATGCAGCTCCAGCTGATGGAGCTACACAGGACATAAGGTCAGCGATGGCCAGACCTTCCAAGTTTATAAAAGAAGCTGGAAATCCAGATTTTTTTGAAAAATGAAACTTTTTGATTTTTAAGTATTGACCACTAATTCAATAACTGTAATACACACATGAGCCAAACAAAACACAACTGTAGGCCACCAGTTTGCAAACCCTTCTTTTAAATAATGTCCCTAAAAGGATAGACATTTATCTGCCCATAGAGACAAACATTCTCTACGTAGACAATTAGCCTGCAATGTTCAGTTTGGGGGCACAAAGGTTTTTCCAAGCTTTCTTCAGCCCAAAGAGAACAGTCTGAAACCCAAGTTGATCTGTGCTAGTTATTAATGTCAGGAAAAAACCTTTCCAAAATCAAAGTTGTTTTTTTTTTTTAATCGCTGTTATTGTTCTGTTTGTTTTTGTAAAGTCAGTTATAACCAAGTATACAACATGTAACAAAGGCTATGTGAAACTTTAAATGCTCAGAACTATAGCTGAGTTCAGCTTGTATGGTACCTGGATTCAAAGAACCAAATGAACCCTTGTCTTAACTCAGGTCTAGATCAAGTTTAAGCCAATACCTAATTAAACTATAAAATACACTAGAAACATTTTTGGCTAGGATTCAAAAAAAAGTATGGTTCCATTTTTAGAGAGGCAAGGCTGAACAATGCCACTATCTATAAATCTTGCCCAAAGAGCAAAGCATAATAAAAAGCACCTCTGTACTAGAGATGGCAGCATAATCCTAGTAAAATCTGAACTAAGCTGCTAAAAGGATATAGGCTATCAAACTCGTTTATACACACCTTCTTCCTCTCCAAAACTTTAAGGCAGTATATCCAACTATAAAATAAACTGTAAATTAAAAGACAGGAAGGTTGTCCAAAGAGGAGTCATTTATCACACTTAGATAAAGTAGCTGCAGCTGCTTTCTGAAGCCTGTTACAATGCCTGTGTTGTAATACAGCCAAAGAATGAGCTAAGAGTTCTATTTGGCATCAGACGGAGAACAGAATAAACTTTATGAAATAACACTCTAAAGGAGTTATTACAATGTTAATACAATGTCTACCAAGGTCTCTATTGTATGTCAGGATTATTAGTGTTACCCATAATAACCATAGACATCTGTTAAGGTACAGTGCTGAAAGATTAGGTGGTATAGTAAAAGCTTACTTATCGCTTATTTTTGAGTTCTCTGATAAGAAGGAACCCAAGCACATTAGTTTACTTTATGAAAATTCCTGAGAGAAGCATAACTTTATGGATTTCCCTTTAAGTATAAACTACAAGAAATAGACTCTCCCCAAAGGTATGCTATGACTCTTTTAGGGTTATCATTAAGAAATAAGATATTCTCAGAATATACAATTACAAAAATGGAACCAGCATGCTATTTGAAATCCTTACCATTTTTTATTTGAACACAACTGTGACATCTCCGGGCTGCAGGAAAACCTGCCAAACACATAAACATGGAAATTCAATTATTCATAAGATACAGCAAAAGACAAACTATGAGTAAGTTATTTAAAACAATCCCTTTGTTGCATTAAGCAAACACTGACTAGTCCTTCCAACCCTCCCTTATTTCACACTCAAATAAAGCCATCAGAAGTTCCATCACAATGATATAATGTTAAGATCTCAGCAAAATAAAGTGAGGTGGCAGTGGGCAAAGGTTATTAGTGGATCTCCCAAGCCCTTTTACCCACAAAGAGACAGGTACATCTTGATTTAAGTGCCTACTTCTTATCCTACCCAGATTTCCCTCTGCCACAGAATTCAGCAATCCCCATTAAAAGTCTTTGCTCAGCTGCTGAGGAAGAATAATTGGGCTAAGGAATACAAGAAATTTCTCTCTTTCTTTTTCCTAGTTCCCCAACCAGGGATCAAACTCGTTGTCCCCTGCAGTGAAAACAGGAGTCTTAACCACTGAACCTCCAGGGAAGTCCTATAAGTAATCTCTAATACCAGTTCAACAGATATTTTTCTTGTCATATAATGCAATAAAATAACTTTTTCACTTTCAGAACCAACTGAAAAGTACATTTATTAAAGATAAATGAATCAATATTTTAAATTTACCTATTTTTTCATGGGGTTTTGTTGCAATTTCCTCCCATGCATTCGTTTCAAGGTTGTATGCATGAATCTTGGAGACAGAAAATAAGAAGACACACAAATAACTTTAGTTAGCCCGAAAACTGGATTTTCACAACAGCCTGTACAAACATATTCCTGGTTGAAAATGCTCCTTTTCCTTTGCTATTCTCTGATTGTTCCTAATTCTAATATAAAGCAAAACATTAAATAAAGCAGTTGAAAATTAAGCATATACATAATTTTATTATTTTTAAGTCATAGAAAAAAATGAGGGGAAAAGTTGGAATTCTGCTGCTTCCACATTTCTGTGATAAACATGTATCATTTTTATAACAGAAAAAAGCAACTGTTTTTAAGTAAATATGAGAATGCAGTTTTGACAAAACTTGGAAAGGACCATTAAGATTCCAAAGCAGACCAGGAGCTCTGAGGCCTATAGACTTCCTCTGGGACACGTGGATTTAGAAATGCCACAGGGATGGATGAACAGAAGCCCTTCAGAGCTCAGCTTTCTAAGGTTAGTGATGTGTCGTCCTAAACATGCCTGTTCTTTTTAGATACACAGCACTGACAATGAGAACAATGTGACATCCTGAGAATTCTGGTTCCAATTCTAATTAGCTGCCCCATTTGAGCTACTGTATCTTTCTTTTAATATCTTTTCTCATCGAGCACAAAGGGATAAGTCTAATAAAGGATCTTCAGTGTGTGGTTACACAACTGTCAACGGGAAAGCATTAGGGGCACAGAGTTTAACCCTATATTATAAAGAGCATCCAACACAAAATAGGTCTTCATAAAGAACCTGCTTGAAAATTAAAATGTCTACCATAACAGAGCTGTTACTCATTATGCTCAGCGTAACAATGCCTTTCCTCTGGCCCTCTTCCTCTCTCTCTCCTTTTTAATGTACCTTGTTTAAGGAATAAGCTGTCCAAGAAGTACCACCTCCCAAGATGTAAATCCTCTGCCCATCATGTGCAATTTCATGTCTGTACCTGAAAATATACAACAAATACATTTATAATTAAGGGGGAAATGACCTACGTAAGAGTTGGCTGGAAGACTTTTACTGCATCGTTATTTATAATAATAAATTATTGGAAATGACTCAAATGTCAAATAATAATAAATTGGTTAAATAAGCTATACAATATAAAAAATGGATTAGTATGCAACCAATGAGAATGTAGATACAGAGAATGTTAATATATTGAAAACTTCTTTTCATGTCACTGACTGAAAAAAATCAGATAAGAGCAGATAGGTTATAATCCTACTAAAAATTTAGATATACAAATAATGCACAGAAAAATGACTATAAGGATACATGTAAAATGTTAACCTTGGTTATCCCTGAGTTTAGATTTTATTTTTTATTTTCTTCATTTTGCTTATATGTATCTTCTAGATTTTCTATAATCTTTTTTTTTTTTTTAATTTTTTATTAGTTGGAGGCTAATTACTTCACAACATTTCAGTGGGTTTTGTCATACATTGATATGAATCAGCCATAGATTTACACGTATTCCCCATCCCGATCCCCCCTCCCACCTAGATTTTCTATAATCTTTTTGTGGTAACTGTATAAGGGGGGAAAATATTACAGTTTTAGAAAGTGATCTGCCTACATTTAATCAGAAAGTCTAGACTATGGGTTTTCAAATTAACACACTTATTTAACAGATACAAAGATTATCAGGAAAAATCATGCTACATAAAGCTGTGAATATAATATGAAACACCTACCAGAACTTTTATCCAAGTAGTTTAGCTAAAAGCTGAAACAATTTATAATATATCCATAAAATTACTCAAAGAAGGCAACTATGTGAAAATATTTTGAAAACTTAATCTAGTTTCTCCTCTTCCTGAAGGCCTTGGCGCTGAAAAAATATTATATATCAAAATTATTCCCTGTACCAAGCCATCTCCCAAGTCCTCCTGTGGTAGTTCTGCAATAATCAGAGCACTAAGATACTACAATAGAGATAAATCTTCCTTAGCACCCATATGCCATTTTTAAAAAGCCAACAAAGAATAGTCTAACAGTAAATTAAAAATTGTTTACTGTCTTTGCTTTTAAACTAGGGGGGGTGGGGAAAACACCTCTTTAAGTTTTCTGGTGAGTTTAATTCTAAGAAGAGGCAACTGCTGTTAGGAAAGAAAAATGAAAGATAGTTCATGTAGGACTGCTACTAAAAGGTAACTATAGAGAAACATGTGATGTCTGAGTGTTTAATAGAGCACTTAAAATACACAATCTTCCCTCCCTTTCTTCCATCCATCCAACCACCCATTCAATCAACATTCACTGAGTACCACATGAGCAAGGCACTGTGTCCTTCCTGGGGATAGGTTGTTAAGCAAGGGAGCCAAAGAATCCTAATAGGCAAGTTAAGAAGGGAAATCAAGAAGTAACTAGAAAGTAACTGCTGTGCAGGTAATATGAAATCTAGTTACAATTGTTACCACTGTTTTTTTCTTTTTTCACTGTTTTTTTCTAAAGGGCTGCTGCTGCTGAGTCGCTTCAGTTGTGTCCGACTCTGTGCAACCCCATAGACAGCAGCCCACCAGGTTCCCCCGTCCCTGGGATTCTCTAGGCAAGAACACTGGAGTGGGTTGCCATTTCTTTCTCCAATGCATGAAAGTGAAAAGTGAAAGTGAAGTCGCTCAGACATGTCCAACTCTTAGGGACCCCATGGACTGCAGCCCACCAGGCTCCTCCATCCATGGGATTTTCCAGGCAAGTGTACTTTCTTAATGCAGGAAAACTGAAGCATAAAAGGAAGTAACGTGAAAAAAATGCTATAGTTCAGAGGGAAATAATAGTTCCTCACCAGAAAACCCTTCTTTAATGCTGAACAGGGATCTAATAGCCAGTCAGCTATTTCAACCAGGGCAAAGGGCTTCTTCAAACCATACTGCCAATATTCTAAAAAAAAAAGTAAAATCTTAGCAAGAAAGAATATGCTTTAATCCTAGAATCTCACCTCTCTTCTGGTAGATCACAGGATAGGTTGTTTGGTTTCAGTTGTGTCCACTCTCTGGTATTGAGATCTAATTTGTGCAGGTCTGTGCTGTAAATATAGCCAGTTGTCCCTCCAAATACATAAAGGGAGCCATTGATGATAGCCATAGCCTGGATAATGAGGAGATGTGAACAAGACTGCCTCGTTAACACGTGATTAAAGAATGTAAACTTATTAGATACCCCAAAATCAAGTTTTATGAAGTTTTCTTGTACTTTTTAATCCTTCTAAGAATCAGACCCTTAAAGGATTAAAGATTTTAGAGAACACAGAGATTGTTTTTAGAAAAATAAGTTTTGCTCAACTGGAAAGCAAGTTCTGTCTAGATGGGCAAAGGGCTCCTTAGAGGTCTTAGCCAACCAAAGAATTTACAGATCATGGACATAAGCATTTCCACTGAAAGCTGCTTCACTTTCTAAGCAGTCTAGAGAAAAATGTCTTTACGAAGAAGGAGCAGATATGAAAATAAGACCCCAGAATCCCTTAAGTAAGAAAGTTCTCAAAACTTGACATTTTCCACAAGACTCTTCTCAATGTAAGTTTGGCTTTTGCTATAGTCATTTCTTAGAGTTTAAACCTGTGGTGGGATACAGTCCTTCAGTATGTGCTTCTACACACAGTCCAGAAGCTACATATCAGTATCAATGCCAGCTAGTTGAGAAAGAAGCCATTGCTTTGGCTGTTTTAAGCTTAGCCCATTATTCTCAAAGGGTCTCTGATGTATGATGAGTTGCTTCCTACCTTTTCGTACAAAACTTTCCAAACCTAAAGTCTGAAGTACTAGAACCTAAAGTGAAAGTGAAAGTGAAGTCGCTCAGTTGTGCCCAACTCTTTGCGACCCCGTGGACTGTAGCCCACCAGGCTCCTCCGTCCATGGGATTCTCCAGGCAAGAATACTGGAGTGGGTTGCCATTTCCTTCTCCAGGGGATCTTCCCGACCCAGGGATCGAACCTGGGTCTCCCGCATTGCACGCAGACACTTTAACCTCTGAGCCACCAACTGGAAGCTAATTTCTGTGTAATCTGTGTTTTAGCCAAGATCTGTATAAAAGTCTCTTAACCAAGTGCAGGGATCATCTACTCTAAACTTAGGTCAGAAAGCTCTTCAAAGCATCATATCATTCTAAAGACGATAGAACTTGGACCATATATATAGCCCAATCTCTCACTGAAGGTAAGTGAGGTCCTGATATTTAAGGAAACTTCCATATAGGTCTAGATCATTGATCCTAAAAGTTGGAGTAGGAAAAAAAAAAGGAGGGAGGAAAAGAACGGAAAGAAGAAGGCAAGCAACCAGATTTACAATTTCACACTGGAACTGAAAAATCGAATAGTAACAATGGATTTATTTTCCATTTAAAAAATTGGTGGTAAAATAAATATTCTGACGTTGTTCCTGGAACTAAAGAATCTGAACAAATTCATCCACCATGACTGGCCATAGATTGGTACCTGTCCATATATACGACTGGGTTTCTTCCCCCGACAGCTGAGCAAAGCCCATCTCTTATATTTCACGTTGCAGACGTGGACATCATTGCCATTGCTCTCACCAAATGGGATGCCAGTACCTCCAAACACTAACAGGTTGTTTCCATGCAGCACAACTGGGAAAGAAGAAGCATGAATTTCATTTTCGTACTGGCTACTTGCATGGTACTCCCACATTAACCCAGGATATCAGAGAAACTAAAAAATGTCTGCTTTAATGCTTTCAGAAAATAGCTCAAACCACTGACATATAACTACTGTAAGTTCTACAGAAAAAGATCTAATTCACACTACATCACATGGCTCACTCTTTGATACGTGACATGTATTCAATGCACATTTTTGGAATTCATGAAACACGGTATATAACAATACAGAATGATATGAACTACAATCCACCACTGCTGCTTAACACAGTTCAAGTACACAGTAGAGCAGAAGAAAATGAAGGCTCATCTTTGCCTTAGCAAAGACCCAGTGGGACTCAGGATGAAGGGATAAAAGGATCATTCTGTTTTTTTCTAGGGAATGATCGCTACATGTTAAATTATAGTTTCTGTCATCTTAATCCTACACCTGATAAAAAGAACATGAATATCCTGCTGGCAACTTTCTGTTCCTGTCATCAAACACACTTGTATATTCTTTCTCTTATGGCAAATATTCTGAAAATACAGCTACTGTATCACTTCAATGATTTTTTTTTAACCAATTCTTCAATTGATAGTGTTAGAGTCAACAGCAGGAGCTCTAGAGACAGTGAAAGCTGGGTTTTAAGTCTTATGTGACCTCAGGAAAGTTATTTAATCTCTTTAAATTAATTTTTCCAACAACCCTATGAGGTAGGAACTATTATTCTCTTCTTCATTTTTATAGATGATGAAATAGAAAGTGGTGAAAGGTTTAAATAACTTGTTGAAGGTTTTCTAAAAAGGACCTTGTCGAGCTAGGGTTCAATCCCAGGCAGTCTGGCTCCAGAGCCTGCACTCACAGCCACTGTCCTCAGGGCCTCTCTGAAGCCTCCGTCTCCTCATCTGTACATGGCAAGAATTCCAGTGCTGGCGCCATAGAGATGCATGTGAGATACCACGTGTGTGAAGCACTTTGCTCAACAGCTGTAAACGCCATTTGTTGATCTTCTACTACATTTTGCCAGGCTTATATATGATACTTTATGTTGTACCCTCTGAGATATTAATTCCATTTTATGGGTAAGGAACTAGAAGTGAAAAATCATTAGGCAAGTACGTGACATACAGCTAAATTCAAACTCAGGATGATCCAACTCACAATTGATTCTGAATACAATGCTATATAGTATTATCATAGTGAGAGTCTACCCATTAACAGGGCTTAATCATATTACTATTATGATTTAGTATTCTTAAAAATCATTAACAAGAAAAACACCTAACATTGAACCAGACCTCTGAGATGTTTCATAAAGCCCAAAGTTCAGAACTGCTTGCACTCACGTGACATAGATGCCAATTCTCGGGGCATGTAGCCATCTGTGCCCATCTGGTGCCATACTCCTGTAGCAAAATGATACCTCCAAAGCTCCCTGAAGAGAGGATAGTCTTCATTATCTGGCCCTCCTGATTCATCATAATCTGGGTTATAACCTCCAAACACATACAGATTGGTATTATCTGCCACACAACGATGTCCACTTCGTGCTGGTGGAGGTCTGTGGCCTAGGAGAGAAGAGGACAGTTTTCCACAGGTGGCCCAGCAGATTAAAAGTACACACAAAATTTGGTAACAAGCATTTTATCTTTAAAAGGTAATCAGGGAAAATTTATGATGTGGATGCACTTTTTTTAAACTAGGTTATTTTATATGTTCACACATACTACTTAGGACTTTAAGGAGCTAGTCTCCACTTCTATTTCATAGAACTATTTTCAAATTTTGATAACTGTAAAAGGATTTTTCCCAAGGGAAGCAAAACAGCATCATAAACTTGAGAAAATGGCTGGTGACGGAATTTTCAAGAAGAGGAGGAGGAAGGGTTTAAAAATCCAAAAGCTAAAAGGACGAATTTTCTATTTTCTTAGAGGAGGAAAAACACAGGCCAACTAAATTAAACTGAAAGTATTAGAGAACTACATAAATATAATCACAAATGTGAATGAGTCATGTATAAATAAAAATACACATACATAAAACCTGTGACTTTTCTACAATATATAATTATATACTTAAAAAGAAAACTGGCTTTCAAAGAGTTATAGTGAAGTTTAGAATTTAAACACCACTCCAGGCATTATGGTAGTTAACAAAGAATATCCCTATACTTATCTTAAAGAGCATCTTTCATCCTATTAAGAACTTTATTAAGAAAAGCTATTTCAGGGAATTCCCTGGTGGTCCAGTGGTTAGGATTCAGTACTTTCACTGCTGGGGCCCCAGGTTTCATCCCTCATTGGGAAACTAAGATCCCACAAACAATACAATTAAAAAAAAAAAAAAGCTGTTTCTACAATCTGTATTTGCAAGCTCTCTTAAGTTTAAATTGTCAGCTAGTTCACTAGAAGTTACTTCGATTATTTTAGAGTAAAAAACCCCCAGATTTATATTATTTCTACTATCCTTACAATTTTTGTACCAGTCTACACAAATCCTTACAAAGCTATAGAACCAAAGATGATTAAATATACACTGGATGGAGTAAGGTACTAGGTTGTCTGTTATCCTAAAGACTTATCTACTTTCATGTATTACGAACGGATACTAGTATAACATTAGTATTTATGACAATGCTGGACACCTAATAAACACTGTTATATAAACATTACCAGCCTAATACAGGCCTCACATATATTTTTTTAAAATCAAAATCCTACTTCCTACGGTATGCTTTGAAACAAGAACTGAAATGAAACTGCACAGACCTAGAAAAACTAAAAGCCAAATGAACAAACCATGGCCATCGAATCACTCAAGTCCAACCTGTAGGTCCTGAGAAGTTCTCAAACAGCATTTCAGAGCCTTCCCTGCTCCTTCACACTCCTGCCTGTTTAAGTCTGTCTCTTTGCTTGGAAAGCCGAGTCCTTCCCTTAGCCCTTGACCTGGTCTACCTAGCCTTCAATGCGGAGAAGGCAACGGCACCCCACTCCAGTCCTCTTGCCCGGAAACTCCCATGGACGGAGGAGCCTGGTAGGTTGCAGTCCATGGGGTCGCTAAGAGTCAGACACGACTGAGCGACTTCACTTTCACTTTTCACTTTCATGCATTGGAGAAGGAAATGGCAACCCACTCCAGTGTTCTTGCCTGGAGAATCCCAGGGATGGAGGAGCCTGGTGGGCTGCCATCTGTGGGGTCGCACAGAGTCGGGCACGACTGAAGCGACTTAGCAGCAGCAGCCTTCAATGTCTGGTGTGGCAAGACCTCAGAGCTCAGTCCATATAGCTGTCTCATCAATAAAACTCTATGGCAAAAACAAAAACTCTATGGCCCTGGGAGTTCCCTGGTGGCCTAGTGGTTAAGATCCTGGGCTTTCACTGCCACGGCCCAGCTTCAATCCCTGGTCAGGAAACTGAGATCCTGCAAGCTGTGTGGCACGGCCAAAAAAAGAAAACTTGTGGCCCTTACTGCCACACCACTCAAATTATTAGGACAGACGTGGACAATTAATAAGATGACTACACGATAACTAGATAAGTACATAATAAATATAATATTACACAAACTATAATCAGTTTGGAGTTTACTCATGAGCTATGATTTATCTCAAGTGAAGAGCTAAATTTCTATTTCTAAAAATCTTGAAGCAGAAAATGTGGTGTGGAAGGAAGAGCAATAACTTCTATAAATATCTAGATTTGAATCCAGGTTCTAACTGCTTCCTTGAACAAGTCACTGACCCTCACTGAGTCTCAGCTTGCTTTGTATGAAGGAATAATATTTCTGTACTTCACAGATTTATTATACTTGCTATTTTGTTAAACTATGTTTATTGGTTAATATATGCATCTTCCTAGGAGGCAATAAACTATTTGAGGGAAACAGAATGTATTTGTATTTACCTTTCTATTACCAGGCCTAAGGAACACAGGAACTACTGAACAAATTTACAAATTTTAATTTTTCTCTATTCATTTCATTAATATTTTTCTTCTCCAAATAAAGGGCAAAAATCACATATAGCAATTATTTCTGTATCACCACAACATCTAAAGCAGAGATGTATAACAGACACTAGAAGTTTCATTGATATTAACTTCAGGTCAAAGTTAACAGTAGCGGGAATGATCAAAACAGTATACAGCTCTCACTGGACTTTGATACTGTACTTAGAATGAGATACAATTTTGGGGACAGGAATTGGATTATGCAATGGTCTTCTTAAAACATAAATGCATCTAAGAATTAGCAAGACAAATTTAATGAAAAAAAACCTCAACAGTTGCTATGGTCAACAGACAGGAACTCTAAGATTCTCCATAGTGTCATTTGCTTTATTACCTGGAACCAACAGAAATTTTTGAAACTGCTTTTGAGCAGATATGAAAAGACATATAGTATATTCCAGGATTTTCTCTAAATGACTGCACAGCAGAGAAGTCATTCCATTTTATGTTTACTGCCAACTATTTTTGAGACAAATATAACTTATATGATTAAAGGTTGAGAAGTCAATGAAAAGATGACTTTATATTTATCCATTTATTAGTAGCCAAAAATATTACTGGGCGCCTGCTATATGGCAGGTACTGTACTAGGTGCTAAGGATACAATGATAAGATCATTCCTTTCTGTCCTCTGGGGCTGAGAGTTATCCCTGTGCTGTCCAACACAGTGGCCGCTAGCCACATATGACTACCAAGCATCTGAAATGAGGCTGGTCCAAACTGAGTTAAGCTTTAATTGTAAAATGCTCCCTGGATTTAACAGACTTAGTATCCAAAAATGAATGTAAAGTTACTAATTTTTATATCTGAATATAGGTTGAAGTGATATTTTTGATCTCCTGATCAAATAAAAATTAAGATTAATGTCACCTGTTTTTTACTTTTTTCATAAGGCTACTAGAAAATTTAAAATTTTGTGGCTTACATAATATTTCTATCAAGAGCACTGGTCTAGTTCAATTGCTGGCTTCTGTAAATAATGCCATTATCTATGCAAATAAAACTGCTGAGTTAAGAGCATCTGATCAATGTTTGATAAATATTAAACATCCCATCAAGAAGTCCTAGGGCTGGGAGTAAAGAGTTAACTATTCTTTCTCTCTAGTCAGTAACTAAAGATTTCTTTGGGTCTGGGGTCAAAGGAATATACACTTAAAGTTGTCACAGATGCAACAGGGTTATAACTGAGCTATACTGCTTTTCAAGAAGACTGAAACAATGTATACACCCAGCAATAGTGTATAGAAGTGCCTATTTCTTCATGCCCTCTTCAACCTTTTTAGTTTGTGCCAATGTGATGGGTATCAAACCAATTTGCATTTCCCTGATTATCACATGTTTATCAGCCCATTTGTACTTCTTTGGGGAACTGCCTGATCATATATCCTTTGTCCACTTTCTTATCTACTGTATTGTCTTCTCACAGATTTGTAGAAATTATTTATTTGTTCTATTTCTTTCTTCCAGCCTACTCTGGTCTTTTAATTTTATTTATGGTATCTTTTAACATATGGAAGTTTTTGTACAACTGAATCTCTCAATCTTTTAAGGCTCCTTTGCAACAACAGCAACAAAAGGCTCATTTGCTTTACATCTTACATTATAAGATTCCTTGTGCCCTTGTGCTCTTGTTCAGTCATATCTGACTCTTTACGACCCCATGGACTGTAGCCCACCAGGCTCCTCTGTCCGTGGAATTTTCCAGGCAAGAGTACTGGAGTGGGTTGCCATTTCCTACTCCAGGGATCTTCCTGAGCCAGGGATTAAACCTGCGTCTCTTGCACTGGCAGGCAGGATTCTTTTACTACTGTGCCACCTGGAAAGCATAATTATATTGTAAGATTACTATTTTCATTTATTTCTAATAATTTTTTAGTTTTGGTTTTTCATATTCAGAACCTGAATACATTCAAAACATATTTTTGTATATTTTATGAGGTAGGGCACTAATATTTCTCACAAAATGGATAGGCTATTGTCCCTGAACCCCTTATGGAAAGCTATCCCTCCAACACTGAACTGAAAAGCTGTCTTTGAAGCTAGAGTAGTGTATGCATGCTAAGTCACTTCAGTCGTGTCCATCTGTACCATTACCCTTTTGGTCTTTACTGTATACCACACTGACAAGTTCTAGAGTAGAATTAGGAAAATCTCAATATCCAGGTCTAATCACCATGGACACAAAATCTTTTGCTCTTTAAGAATGCATACAATCTACACAAAGACACCACACACTCTTAAATGCAAAAGCTTGCAAACAGAATATAACATTTTAGCTGAATAAGCCTATCACTTACAAGATGAAGCCACCTCTTGATGTGCTATGAAACATTTGTGGTAAGGTCACTATTAAAAAAAAAATTAGGACCTTTACTTCTAAAAGCACTAACCAGTTATAAATACCATAGAGCTTAAAGGATGAATTCAGTTTAATTTAACTGGCTGCTGTTGTTCAGTCGCTCAGTTGTGTCCAACTGTCTGCAACCCCATGGACTGCAGCACGCCAGGCTTCCCTGTCCTTCACCATCTCCCAGAGCTTGCTCAAACTCATGTCCATTGAGTCCCTGATGACATCCAACCAATTTAACTGGTTACTTCTTTCCAAATATAAAGCCTACCATTACCTCTACCTGAGAAGACAGGTCTTCTGTTGTACACTTGGAAGCCTGGACTGTGCCAGCTGGCTCCCACCTCTGACTGGCAGGCAGGCCTTTTTACTACTCGTAGAGTCCAAGTTGCTCAGGCAAAGGCCATCCATTAACACACAATATTCTTGGTTATGTAAGTGTCTCTTACTGCAGGGCTTCCATACCCTGTGTAAGACTTTATTAAGATCTGGCTTCTAAGAGCAGAGTAATCTTCAGTGTAATTTGGCGGCAATAAAAGAAACTTGGTCTGACAGACACTGGTGCTGCCATGAGTTCAAGTGCTGAGCAAAGCGTGCTTGTGATAGCTGTCACTACATATTGGCCTGGGTTTCTCAGCTCTGTTCAGTCTTGCTATTTATTAATACCTGTACCATTACTACACTGTTTTAATTATGACAGCTCTGAAGTATCTTAACATCTAATGGGACAAATTCCCCGCTGTTACTCTTTTTCAAAACTTCTCAGCTACTTTTCTCCATGTCCTCTTGCATTGGGTTTTAGAATCTGTATGTTAAAATCTATGAGGCCCCTTGGGCAGATACCATCTTATCCAGGTGATCAAAGTTCACATCACCAGTAATGGTATAAATCAACACCACATGCAATGAAATGAACACAATATTACTTCAGTTGGTATTCCAGCTCAAAATGTATAAGCTGAATGTAATCATGAAAAAAACATGAGAGAAAGCCAAACTGAAGGACATACTACAATATGACTAGTCTGTACTGTTCAAGAATATCAATATTAAGGCTAAAGATATATGAGAACTGAATGCAACACGTGATCAGGGGTTTTATTTTACTATAAAGGACATTTTTGGAAGAACTAGCAAAATCCAAAATGAGGTCTGTAAATCTGATAATAGTGTTAATTCAGCCCATTATTTATAGTGTTAATTTCTCAATTTTAATACTTGTTCTGCAATTACACAAGAGAGTATCTGTGTTCCAGGAACAGACACCAAAATATTTAGGGGTAAAGGAGCATTGAGTCTGCAGCTTAATCTCAAATGATTCAAACAGAAAAACAGTATGTATATGCATATGTATTATAGATAGAGAAGGGAGAAAGGGGAGAAGAAAAAGAAAAGAGGGAGCAGGATAAAGCAAATGTGATCAAATGTTAACACCTGCGGGATCCAGGTAAAGAATACAGGAAAATTTTATCATTTTTGTAACTGCTCTGTAAGTCTGAAATTACGTAAAAATAAAAGCTCAATTTTAAGGAAGTCTCTTGAAGATTTTGAGATGACCCATAAAGGAATATTATCTCTAGCCATTTATCCTCATCTTTTTGTATCATCAGTATGCTTTCAGTTTTCTTATTTTTTATTCCTAAGTAAAATTTTCTGTACAACTGTTAATAGACATCTTTTATTTTTTAATTCAGTTCAGTTGTTCAGTCACGTCTGACTCTTTGCAACCCCAATAACTGCAGCACACCAGGCTTCTCTGTCCATCACCAACTCTGGGAGCTTGCTCAAACTCATGTCCGTTGAGTCGGTGATACCATCCAATCATCTCATCCTCTGTCGTCCCCTTCTCCTCCTGCTTCAATCTTGCCCAGCATCAGGGTCTTTTCCAATGAGTTCTTCACATCAGGTGGCCAAAGTATTAGAGCTTCAGCTTCAGCATCAGTCCTTCCAATGAGTATTCAGGACTGATTGCCTTTAGGATTGACTGGTTTGATTTTTTAATTGGTTGTTAATATATGGTCTGTAGCCCACCAGGCTCCTTGTCCATGGGATGTCCCAGGCAAGAATACTGGAGTGGGTTGCCGTTTCCTTCTCCAGGGGATCTTCCCAACCCAGGGATGGAACCCAGGTCTCCCACATTGCAGGCAGATTCTTTACCGTCTGAGCCACCAGGAAAGCACTCAGGCAATTGTTAATATACAGGAAAGTAATTCATCTTTAAAGTTTAAATTTTATCTAATTTTCTAAATTCTAGTATTAGCTATCATTAGTTAATTATCTTGAATTTTATAGTAGATAATCATCCTGTTATTAATGGCAATTTGCAGCTCTTTCTTTCTAATATACATACCTTTTTTCCCCCTCCATCTTTTATTGTATTGGCTGAAACCTTCAGAACAAGGTTGAATGGTGGAGATGACAATGGCCATTTCTGTCTCAGTTTTCACTTTTTCAGTGAGGATATTGGTAATGTTTCACCATTATATATGAAATTTGCAATTGGTTTCTTATAGATAGTCCATCAGTAAAACAAACTTACTTTTATTCCTGGATGTCTACATTTCTTAACCAGGAATGAGTATGATTTAAAATAGTCTTTATTAAAATGTATATACAGAAAAGGGCAGATATCATAAGAGTATAGTTTGATGGATTTTAATAAAATGAACACATTGAGTATCAAATTTTATTAAATGTTTTTTGATAACAATCAAATTGTTTCTTTTAACCTTTTAAAGTACTACATTCCACAGATAAACCCAATTTGATCTTGATTTTCTTTATATTACCCCTGCCATCTTATATACATATATATATACACAGTTCTTAAATATTTGTCATGCTTTCTTATTGTTTCATTTTCCCACTTACCTAATCTTACTGAAATAATCAAGGTTTCTTTTTTTCCTCAGGAGATCTACATACTGTTACCCCCTAATATTCTTTTAAAACCCATAAATTTGTATTTGTCTAACAATACTAAGAATAAACGAGGCCTGGAAAGAAACTTGGCTATTAACAGTGGTTACTTCTGGGAAGGGGAATAAGGTGAGGAGTAAAGATGTGAAATGGCATCTTGCTTCTTTAAGTTCTTTTATTGTGAAATATAAGACATGTATAGACATGTCATAAGACATGTCAAATATAAGACATACATAATTACAAATGTATAGTTTAACAAATTTATCAGAAAGGTAACATGGAACCATCATCTAGGTCCAAAAATAGAATATTGCCAGCACATAGATGCCCCCTTACCTGCCCCTTTTGATTACAACTCTCTCCATCCCATTGGCTTCACTTTTAGAGAAAACCTATTTCCTAATATTTTATAGCAATCATAAAACTTGCTTTAACAGCTTGATTATACCTAAGTACGCATCTCTAAACAGTCCTGTTTATTTTGGCCTAGTTTTAAAGTGTATTTGTATAGAATAATATAGTATGTTTTCTTCCTGGGATCTTTCATTCACTATTGTGTTTCTGAGATTCATCCATGTTGTTGGGCTTAGAGGTGGTCTGTTCATTTCCACTGCCAAATAGTGTCTGTCTTTGTATGAATACATACCACAATTTACCCAGTCTATGTTGCGTGAATGGACATTTGGCTTGTTCAAATCAGCAGTTCTTAATGTTGCTATAAACACTTTTGTACGTGTTTTCAGGTGTATAGAGACCTATATTTGTTGGCTATAAAAGTAGAAATGGAATTTCTGAAATCACAAGCTATGAAAATCTTTACTAGATAAGGCCTGTTTACAAATTATTTATTATTAATGTCTTCAGTCCTTTTAATTTAGCAATTCTTGTAGACCTAGCTCACCATGGTTTTAATATGCATTTATCTCATTACTAATGAGGTGGAGCACCTTTTCTTGTTTACTGGCCAACTGGATTAATCCTTTTGAGAAGTGCCTGCTCAAGTCTTTTATACATTCTTGTACTGAGATGTCTTTTTCTGATTGATTTGTACAAATTTGTTATATATGCTTGAGATAAGGACATTCATTTTTCACCCTATATATTTCCATATTATTTTAATTTTAATAAGTATATATTATACCTATAAATTCTAAAACAATAAATTATAAGATCTTCAGCACAGTTTTACTTTCTCCCTAGTTTATTATTTAAATCATCTGAAATGTTGGAGAGTATTTCATATATATATATACACACATACATACATATACATATGTATTTTTTATTATTATTCTGTGTGTTTAGAAATCTTTTGTTATCAATTATACCAGGCTTCACAGTCCCTGTATTTCAATGTAACTCTAAAAGTTTTACTGTGTTTTTCACACATCACCACTTCTTGTGTCCAAATCTTCCTCTTTCTTGGATTTGTTTTCCATTTTACTGGGAATACCTCTTCAAGTATTTTTCTCAAAAAAGGTGGTTCACCTACTTTCGGAGTCCTTATTTATTTTGACCCCTATTTAAACATTCAAATATTAGTGAGGCTACGTACAGTTCTGTGTTCAAAATACTTTTCCCTCAGAACACTGAAGGCACTTATTTTCTAGAAAACCATGCTGCATCCAAAACCAGTCTGATTCTTAGTCTTGAGTCTTCCTATGTAGCCTGTTTTTCATCTTTGGAATCATAACTAGTTCAGTAATGTACGGATAGATGCTTTTTGCTTTTACATTTCTCTAGCTTGTTCCCTGGTGGGCTCTTTATACTTGAAAACTCAGTCTTTCTTCAGCATAGGGCAATATTCCTTATTTCTTTATATTTTCTCTTTCACTGTCTTTCCATATGTACCTCTATAAAATAGATACTGGATCACTTAGATCTATCCTAATAGCATAATTTTCCTCATGTACTTTCTCTTTTTGTCCTGTTGCTTTATGGTCTGTAAATTTCCCCTACTTTAATTTTGTAAAAATTGGTCTTAAGTCTGTGTGCTATTTGAGTCAGACACAACTGAGCGACTTCACTTTCACTTTTCACTTTAATGCTTTGGAGAAGGAAATGGCAACCCACTCCAGTGTTCTTGCCTGGAGAATCCCAGGGACGGGGGAGCCTGGTGGGCTGCCGTCTATGGGGCTGCACAGAGTCAGACACGACTGAAGCGACTTAGCAGCAGCAGCAGCTGTGTACTGTTTAACTAACTGCATTTTATTTCAGCAATCAAATTTCAGTTGGAACTAATTCTTTAACCACTCCTTTTTTTCTGCACAGCAGTTATCTTTTTATTTGTAAACCCAATTTTCTCTTGACTCTGAGGGAACCTGCTGTGATCAGAACTTCCTCAAGTTCCATTCTGCTTCCTCAGTATCTCTATTTCCATAGTCAGCTGTTTCATTTATTCAGCTTATTAATCTTTTTTCAAGTTTTGTTCTTGTTGTCCAGTCGCTCAGTAGTGTCTGACTCTTTGCGACCCAACCGAGCATCCCAGGTTCAGCAGCACTCCAGGTTCCTCTGCCCTCTACTATCTCCCAGAGTTTGCTCAAATTCATGTCCATTGAGTCAGTGATGCTATCTACCCATCTCATCCTCTGCCACCCCCTTCTCCTTTTGCCTTCTACATCTTTCTCAGCATCAGGGTCTTTTCCAATGAGTCTGCTCTTCAAGATAACAGGTTTCCTCCACAGTTGTATTACTCTGTCTCCAAACCTCCAAATGGGAGATATGTTTGACTGTGGGTCTCTGCAGGTATGTGGTATACTCACAGACAGGTTTCTCTTTAGAAGTGGAGGAAAAAACTCAGTTTTTCCAAAATAAGGAAGGCTGTATTTTGAGGGTACAGTCATTTAACATACCTCAGTCTTCAGTGGAGCTCACTTTCTTCTTCTCCCCACATTCCATCCACCTCATCCAATCTGCTGTGGAAATCCATTACCTAAAGCTCTGCTTTGCGTTCACACTCTCTCCAATCCCAGGTCCACTGTCTGCTCAATCCTCCCTCCAACAAAACCCCTACTTTGCTTGAAGAACTGTCCTCAGAGCAAAAGCCACTGCTCTTCCCTGCTGGCTCAGTGGTAAAGAACCTGCCTGCCAATGCAGGAGATGCAGGTTTGATCCCAGGGTGGGGAAGGTCCCCTGGAAAAGGAAATGGCAACCCACTCAAGTATTTTTTTCTTGGGAAATCCCATGGACAGAAGAACCTGGCAGGCTACAATCCATGGGGTGGCAAAGAGTTGGATATGGCTAAACAACAACAATAACAAAGCCATTGCCAGGGAGGGAAAGAAGAAGTAGAGGAAATAATAGTTTTGAAGGCAGTCTCTTAATTATTTGCCCTGATGTTCCATTTCCCCCCAACCTTCTCCTTCCTCCTACGCTTGCTGATTCCAGGCTGTGAGTTTCAGGAAAGAAGTTCCATTAAGAAATTCTCTTTCAGCATGCAGCAGGAGTACCTACTTGGGGTTGCATTTTATTCTGTTCTGGTTTCTCAATCATTATGATTCCAACTGTTTTCTATTACCCTGAAATTCCACCAATTTTCTGGTATTATAACAATAGCAAGAATGACAGCGGCTAACATTAAGTCAATACTGGCTGAACGTAAAAGCTCTTGAGTGCTTTGCACATGTTACCTCTCTTGATACTCACAGCAACCCTAGGAAGCTGGTATCATTATCATCATCCTAATTTTGCAGATGAGGAAATTGAGGTTAAAAAAAAAAAAAAAGAATAAGCAACTTGCCCAAAGTCACATAGTTGGTAAATGCCAGATCCTGGATTCAGACATGGGTAATCTGGCTTCAAAGCCTCCCTTTACTGTTTTTCAATACAATTATGATTCATTCTTTTTTGTATGTCTGTTTTATTATTTTCAGTAACATAGTATGGGAGAGGAAATGGGTATAATTGGACCATCATTTTGCAATGAAAACACATTGTCTTCACTACACTGGTATTGTTTTCACACTACTTTTTACATGGGCAGAAAATATCTTTTAGAAAAGATACAGGATCTAGTGAAGGAATCTAGTGACAGAAAATGAGTACCATGAAACTGTTTAATCAGAATCAAAAGAGGTAATGTGTATAAGTTCCAAAATGAGAGGCTTAAAAGTGGCAATTTCAAGAGTATAGATAACTTAAAAAAAAAAAAAAAAACTAAGGAAACACTAAACTGCATTTTCATATTCTCAGCAACTCATTAGTTTGCTGTCACTATCACCAGAAGGAAGTAAAAAATGTACTAAAATTTTAGTCCCATCCTATTCTCTTGACAGCAGCCTTAAAAGTAACAAATTCAACTCAAATACATACGATACACCTACCACATGCACTGTGCTACAAACTGGAGATAAAGAAATGAAAGGCACTGTTCCACTGTCCCTGCCCTTACAGAGCTTACAGTCTACGGCAGGCACAAAACAAGTAAACAAGTGACTATAATTCAGTGTGATAAGTACTGTGATACAGGCAGGTACACAGAGGGTGCCATCAAAACCAAGAGAGGCTTCCAAAGAGGTTTCCCTGAAATAACTCCTAGACTGAGTGTCCAAGGATATGCTATTATTGGTTTGGTAAGTTTAAACTGAATTTATTATCTTTTCCCTCAATCTGCCCTTCCATCCATCTAATACAACACCTGGTAAAGAGAAAATGGTCCACAGAGAAAGCTGAAGCTTTCTTGACTTTTCCCTCCTCCTCTTCAAGTGGTAATCAAGTCTCACCTAATTCCACTTCGTTACATTTTAAATCAATTACCTACTCTCTGGTCCTACTATATGTAACTACCTTAGTTGTAGTCTCCATCATTTCTCACCTTGCTAACTCTAACAACCTTGTAACTGGTCTTCCACTGAAATCTCTTTGCTAGTTAAATAAACTGATCCTAAAAACTCCCCGGGGACGGTGCCCAACTTGATCTGGGCCCTCTCCAGTGTCTATCCTCACTCTCTCCCACTCCGCTGAACTTCCTACTGTCCCGCGAAAGACCACACTCTGTTCTGCCTAACTGCCTTTACTCAAGCTGCTTGGTCCCCAACCTTGCCCTGTTAACACCTACTCAGACTACACAGTGTATCTCTTCTGAAAAGCCATTCTGATGACTTCCCTTCCTCTGTCCTTCCCACATGCTGAGTTAGGTACCTCTTCTTGCGCTCCCACACCATACTACCTCATCAGGACATTTACCACAAAGAATTACACATTCAAATTATTCTGTAATTATTTCTTTACCTGATTCTCTAGTATCTAAATTAGTGAGCTAGCATAGAGCCTGTTACCCAAGAGGCAGTCAAAAAATACTGAAAGAATGAAAGCATGAATGAACGAACAAGGTTAGTTAAGTCTGTGAAATCTGATGAGATAACAGAAGGAGATAATGGAGAGGACAGAACAGTTGGAGTAATACCCGTCTTTAGTGAGAAGGAAGAAAGAAGCTAGTACAGGAAACAGAATGAACAATCAAAGAGGTTGGAAGAAAACATCTCAGATTGTACGTCAAAGTATAACCCAAAAGGAGAGAAAAATTTAAGAAGGTGCAGGTGGTCAACAGATCAAACACTACAAACAGGTCAAAGGTGAGAACTAAGACAAGGCCACTGAGTTAGGGGTGGTCACTGGGGATCTTGATGTTGCTAATGCTGAGTTTAGTCCCACCTCACTCTTCTCAGCACAGTCAAAGTCCTTCTTCCTCAGCCATTTTTTGAGGCAATTTAGGGCTTACAAAAATAACGAAAGGTATGAAACTTACCTGTACTAATCTCTTTTTTCCATGATTAAAACATTGGAAAACAGAGAATATACAAAAGAAAATAAAATCCCACCAACCAGACAAAATGTTATTTCACTATTTCCTTTGTTTTTTTTATGTTTATAATTGTACAAAATTGATATCATATTGAGTTTTATATCCTAATTACACAATTGCTTAACTATACTTAAGTTTAGTCAGCCCAAGTTAGCTTTCTCATTATAAATCAATAAGCATTTTAATCTTTTAAATAGGAAAAAGAAAAATTATGTTATAGAATTAGATGTACTGCTTGGCCACGTGTTCACAATGGTTTTTTTTTTTTTTCTTTTTGTCACATAACACTAAAATTACCTCTTAGTTTCTATTAATAAAATTATTTTTGCTAGAAGGTAGCATACAGGAATTCCCTGGTGGTCCAGTGGTTATGACTAGGTGCCTCCACTTCCATGGCCCAGGTTCAATCCCTAGTTGGGGAACTAAAACCCCACAAGCCATGCAGTGCAGCCAAAAAATAAAAGAAAAAGCAAATTCTTAAAAAAGGTAGCATAGCACCCTCTGTATCTTATCTTGACCTATTTAGCTTTTATTTGTTCATGATCTGGAGGGGCTGCTAAAAATAGATTAGGCGCTAGATACAGAAACGTCTTTAGCTGCTGCAGGACTTTTTTCTAGACTTTTTTTTTTTTAATAATCTCTTCAGTCAAAATTAGATAAACTGGCTTTTAAATAAGGTCTAAATTATAATATTAAGAATGCTTGTCTGACAATTTGTTATATCTAGAACAAGAGTGTGAACCAGAATTTTCAACCCTTTTCTGAGATTTTCTTTTTTTCAGTAGGAGTATGTTTTATTGAAAAAAAAAAAAAAACAACAACAGAAAGAATGAAACCTAAAACTAAGATTACTAGGTCAAAGGATGTGAACATTTTTAAGGCTTTTGATACATACTGCCAAATTAAATCCAGAAAGGCGGTGTTAAATTTATACTTCCTTCAGTATATGAGCTTGGATTTCCCCATACCATTGCAACACTGAATACTCTTATTTTTAGTCTTTGCTGATCTAATAGGCAAAAAATCTTATTATTTCAGTTATGTTTATAACAATAGTGAAAATAAACATCTGTTCACATTTATTGAGCTTTTTATTATTTTTTTATTAATTGATTATTCATGTTCTTTTGCCTATTTTTCCAATGGGTATTTGTTTTTAAACTTTTGATTTGTAAGAGCTCTTTATATATTCATGATACTAACCATTTGTTACAAATATTTGCCCCTTTATTTTTTTATTAATGGTTTCTAACATATAAATTTATAGTCATATAAATTTTATTTCTTCCTTAAAATCATATTTAGAAAAGCATTTCCCATACCCTTATTTTATAAATTATTCAAAGTTCTTTTTAATATATTTACAGGGGAATAATACTGATATCAGTGAGATGATTTATTTCTACCATCTAATACATATGAAGTCATTCTAACTTCCTGAAACTTATAATTACAGTTCCAACAGTGCTCAATACGAAATACAGGTTTAAAATTAAAATTATAGACTTTCCTTAATCCAATTTTAGCTGTTCAGACAATTTTTAACAACCAGAGTTTTGAGTTTAGAAAATTCAAAGCTCCCTTTAACCCATACGAAGCACAGATCTCTTGCTAGTTATCACCCACCTCTCAAAAACCTGTTAGGGATCCTTATGATGGGACAGGACTGAATGAAGCGCCTCCTAACTGGGTCCCATCGTATTTTCTTCTTACCTGTTACCACAATTATCAGCAATAAGTCAGACACATACAACACATGGCAAATAATACATAGCAACTGTAGTTATAGACAGAAAAACAGGAAACAAAACAATACTTGAATACAGAAAGAAATGATGTAAAGTAGCATTTAACCCTGTTTTGGAAGTCAAAGCAAAATCAAATTAATATATAAGCAGTGATGAAGGTTTTCAATTCATCCCCAAAACAACATGAACAATTATGTGCACCATTTTTCAAAATTCTGGTTCAACAGAACATGCATTCAATAATCACCAATGCCATCTTGTGGCAAAAATTGACCAGGAGCTTTATAAACAGATCAGAAACGATGACATTTTTAAAAATGAGTGAATGTTAAAAAGCGAGCTCTTACTAAAACTAATTTGATATAACGTAGGCTCCTGTTCTCTTCTGGGTTTGGTAATTCTTTTATCAGTTTTATGGTTAACAGGATAAAGCAATGGGCACCATCCTTTAAATATGAAATAAGCTGATCTCACTAAATTAAAATTTTATGATAGCAAACAAATAAAACAAACATTTAACATTTGACAATTCCACTGTGGGGGGAGAAAAAGAAGGAAATTTTTCTGCCTTCACAGGAAGCAAATTAACTGCACATTAATCCCAATTAAAACTCGTTTTCTTATAATATAGAAGAAAAATGCAAAGTGTTAATGGGATAATTTTGTCTCTTCTCAAAGTTTTGATAGCTCCCAAAGACAGCTCTTATAGGCAATAAAAACAATTAACATTGGTATTGAATTTAAAGTTTACAAAGAGGTTCTATACATGTTATCTCATTTGATCCTCACAATAAGCCTGTATGGATTGAACAGTCATTTCATTAAGCACCTGCTCTGCTGTGAGCCCCAGGCTAGGCTCCACAGTAGCCAGAGGAGGATATGACTCCTAGCCCCAAGAACTCATGGTCTTCTGAGGAAGGCAGATGCCTAAACAAATAATTACACTTCAGTGAGGTAACTGCTATAACAGGGGCAATAAAAACACTTCAAGGAAGATATTATCATCTTAATTTATAAGGAAGCTAAAAAAAAAATTAAGTGACTTAATGCCAAAGCCAGGAGTCAAGTCTGGGCAGTCTGACTCATAATACATGCCTTCTTTCTACTACATCACACTTAACCTGTCTCAAATTCCTTAGAAAGCATATAGCTTTTTATTTTGGCAAATGGAAATATCTTAGATGTAGCACATGTACGTACAGATACACAGATTCTGTGTAATGAAATGGCATTACCTGTACATGTATACTTAATATTGTGGAGGAGACAGACGTGTGGGCAAAGGGAAGATTTATTTATTTTGCAAAGAGTTTATCTGTTAATCCTCTAAGTCTTTTAAATCAGTAGTTCCCAAATGTTGGCCTATAGGCCACTGCTGGGCTAAGGTACAGATTTACCAATACAACACAAAATAATAAAAATATGGACAAGGCAGTAAGTTTTTTAAATACTAAAATGTTCCATTTAAAGTCTATCCCTTTTTCAGAAATTAGAAACTTTTGTTATTAAATATTCTTTTGTGAGATGAAGGTGATAGAAAATGGTAGCTGATTTTGTTTTTTAATATTCTTTCTTGGAAAAATAGAAATTCTGCAAGCCTGTGTGTATCCCCAAATAGATACATATTTTTTAATTTATAGGTTTATGGCATCCAAAGATTGGAGAACCACAGCTTTAAGTCAATACAATACTTGTCGATCACTCATAAGTCCAACACTGTAAACCACACTATCAAAGGATACATAAGATGCATAAGAAAGTCCCCTTGCCCTCAAGCTTATATTCTAATTAGGGAGACAAGACAAACACATAAAACAATTAGATAGCAATACAAGACAAAATATAACAAGTGATTAGCTTAAAATTTGACATCTTTATGTATCAAAAGCATTGAAATGTACATACCCTTTGACCCAGCTATTCCACTTCTAGGAATTTATTCCTAAAGAAACAATCATGCATGCATGGAAAGATGTATGGACAAAGGTACTACGGTATTATTTATAATGGTAAAAAATCTGAAACACTTTCAGAGTCCAACCATACAAAGATGGTTAAGTAAGTATGCTAAGTAAACATACTTAAATATATTCACATTCTACGCACCACTAAAAGTACATAAGCGAGTACTTGCTAATATTCACATTCACAATATATTGCAAATGAAAGGTACAGGTACAAAATAGCAGTAGCGTATCATACCATATCAACAAAGAAAAAAGTATATATAGTCATGAAAATTTCAGGCAGGAGAGACATCAGATTTTAATTGTGGTTATCTTTGGGCAGTTATTAAGAGCAATTTTGTTTTGTTTTCTTAGTGCTGTCTCTAATTTCCAAGCTTTCTCACTGAGTAGGTATTACTTTTGGACTGAAAGAAAAACAATACCATATTACTAACTTTTTTGAAGCTATGATAAGAAAATACTATAAAGAAACATCAAAGTGTTAACAGTGGTTATGATTCAGGTTGAGGATTATCAGTCCTTTTATATTATCCCAAAATTCTAACACATACATTATTTTATAATGGAAAAATATAAAACAAATTTAGCTAACAGTGAGGAAGTAACACTGAAAATTACTGAACCAAAGTTGTAATCAAAAATTCTTTTTGATGTTTTTTCAGAGCTTTGTCATACATCTTTGGCCTGCTTCTCTGTCAGCAACCAACATAAGTCCGTCAAAGGCATAGGCTAATATTGACTCTACAGAGGGTTATTCGGGTGAAGTAGGCATTAACTTCAGAACCCTTGTTTTCTTCCTTTAGCCAAAGAGCAGATAAAAAGAGAAACCAGCAACATACCAAATATATCTTTCCAATTTCAAGTAAACATGTTCCTGAAGTTTTGTTCATTGAAACTTTAATTTTTATATATTTGAGTATCAATCTTCATTTGTGATTGCTTCTACTCTTCAAAACAAAAACCATAATTTTCCAATCATTTCATCAAGATTTTACTTTTGGCTAGCTTTTAAGTTTTTCCTGTTTATTTATTTCACTATAAATATGATGTAGTCCTCAATAATAAGATGGTAGGCTGAGCACACTGCAAGCAACTCCCCTCTCCCCAAAACCTCACAAATAACATAAAAGCCATTTTTAAAAATATATAATAAAAAAAGAGCAAGAAATGGTCTTAGTCAACCACTGAAAAATGAAAAGCTGATAGAATCAGCTTAAAGGAGGTTTACCACAGTCCTACACACCCAGAGTAGAAGGCTATTGCAAGTGACCTGAACAGCCCTCAGAGATAACTAAATAAGCCCAGAGGTGAAAGCAGAAAGAACAGAAATAATTTACAGAATTTCAGCATAACTGGTTAGGAGTGGTAACCAGATAAAAACAATGGCATCAAACTAGAAAGGTGTCACTCCCCAGGTAGGAACAATGAATATATAAACACTTAGATCAAAAAGACAGGACAGAGCTCTGGGTGGATATTAAATCCCAGGAAAAAGAGGGGACAGACACTAGATAACACTGGCAATTGGTACATTCTACCTCACTGTATTTTCCATCTCTACCCACAGTCAGTGAAGACTTGCTGCAGTAAACAGATGTAATATTCACACGAAGGCTAACAAGGACTCTCAAATAAAGATGAGTGAGCACAAAACCAAGACCCAAACATGAAAAAGTTATTAATGTGACAAAAAGAACTCACACCCAAAGAAAGAGAGCTAACAAATTAAATAGAGTAAGACCTTAGATTAGGTACAATTGCTATCCTGAGATATACCAGACAGTAATACATTTAAGAAGAAATAAACTGGAACTTTAGAAATTAAACTTTGATCATTTAACTAACAAAAAAACTAATTAAGGATGGGAAAAAAGAACAAATTAAATTACTAGTTTAAAAGATGGAGCCAAAGAAATTCACCTGAATACAGTACAGAAGGAAAAAGAGGTGGGAAGCATTTTAATAAGTTAAGATATAAAAGGGAATTGAGCAATTATTATAAAAATTCCACCTGCTTTTTTTGCAGAAACAGACAAGCTAATATGAAACTTCATATGAAACACAAGGAACTCAGAAAACCAAAACAATCTTGAAAAAGAACTGAACTGGAAGACTTATACTTCCTGGAGTCAAAGCTTACTGCAAAGACATAGTATTCAAAACTGTAGTACTGGCATAAGGATAGACATGTGTATTAATGGGACAGAACTGAAGAGTCTACAAGTACATCCATACACCTCTGGTCAATTGACTTTTAACAAAGGTGACAAGATTACTCAATGAGAAAAGCATAATCTTTTCAACAAATGGTCCTGGGACAACTAAATATACTTTTAAACTAGAATTCTGTATCAACTCAAACTCTCAGTCAGTTGTGAGAGTGAAATTAAGACATTCTTAAATTTTTTTTATTATTATTTTTTGGCTGCACTGCATGGCTCGTGGGATCTTAGTTCCCCAACCAGGGATCAAACCCATGACACATGCAGAGGAAACATGGAGGTTTAACCACTGGACCACCAGGGAAGTCCCTCCCAGGACATTTTTTGAGTGCACAAAGACACAAAATTTTTGCTTCTCTCAAGAGTTCTGGTGAAAGAATTACTCAAAGATATATATCTAGAATTTTCTAAAAAATTCAATAATCATCATCAAAGTAAAAGAAAAGAGTAAGCAGAGAATTGCTGACTTCCTAAATAAGTGTTTTAGTAAAACAAAAGCTTACTAACATTCAAAACTGTACTCTCAGGTGATACTGACAGAAATAATTGTAAGGGTAAAAAGAAGGGTTGGGAGAAGGGTAAGTTCATGAATGGTAAAAAAAAAAAAAAAAAAGATGCAGAGGATGACTAATATAGGTATTGATGGAAAATATAAACTTAAGTATTATGTAAAAACTTTAATATGGCTTCACTCCAAACATTTAAGGCAGACACAAATGCTTACAGAGAACAGAGAATCTCATTTATGAGACTAGTAGAACCCACATATCAAAGTCTGATAAAGGTATTAAAAATCATTACAGGTCAACATCCTTTGAAACACAGGCACAAAAATTCTAAACAAAATATTATCAAATCAAAATTACATAAAAAGGATAACACATCATGACTAAGTGAAATTTGTCCCCAAAATGTGAGACTGATAAAAAATTCAGAAATCAGTATAATTCACCACAAACACAGAATAAAGAGGAAAAACTATACAATCATCTTAATAAATGGAGAAAAAGCATTTGGTAAAATTCAACACCAAGAAACTGGGAGGAAAAAAATACCTTAAGCTTACACAAAAACCTGTCCACAAATGTTCACAGAAAGTTCATTCGCAAGAGCCAAAGCCTGAACAACTTTCCAATCAATCAGAATGGGGAGACAAACTGCGGTTCTATCTGTACCATGGCAGACTACTCAGTACCAATAAACTAACTACTGATGGGGGCGACAACTTGGATGGCTCTCAAGGGAATTATGCTGAATAAAAAAGCCAGTGTCAAAGGGTTACATGGAAAAGAAAAAAAAGGTTACATGATTCCACTTATATAACGTAACTGAAATGATGAAACTATATAGAGATGGAAGACAGACTAGTGGGTACCAGAGGTTTGCTGCGGGAGGTGGCTGTGCCTATACATGAGGGGTCCTTGTAAATGGATCTGTGCCGTATCTTGACTAGGTGGCCATGAAAATCTACACGTGACAAAATTACACAGCACTCAAAACACATGCATAGACACACACATGAATTAGTGCATATAAAACTAATGAAATCTGAGTAAAGTAAGTTGATGGTATCAATGTCAATTTCCAGGTTGTGTTACTATGGGATAGCAACAAGATATTATCATCTGGGAAACTGGATGAAGGGTATATGGATCTCTCTGAATTATTCCTTACAACTGCATGTAAATTTACAATATCTCAAGGTAAAAAGTATGAAAAATAAAATAAAAACCAGAACGAAGAAGAAAAACCCAACTATGTTGATATGGAGCAGACTGCATTCAAAATGACATATCAGAAACAAGAATGAATATTTTAACAATCAGAACTATTGACAGAGAACTCAATCTAAGAATTCTAGTTTAGATGATATGGTCCTACTACTTTATATAATTCAATATTTATAACAAATTTCAAATGAGAAGCAAATTAATACTGTATTCAGAATCACTGCACGCTTGTGCAGACTGCTTACTGCCTGAGAACTCCATGCCAAGTGGCTAAATGGGAGCTAAAATTCAGCCTGCACTCTACCCCTAATGCACCCACAGAACTATGTCTACCTGTGCCATGGCACACTTTGGGCCGACAGTGACCAACTTGTTAAGTAAATTACTTCCTTTTAAACATAAGAGAAATGACATTTACTGAGCATACACTCTATTCCCAGCATGTATATACATTCATTTTTAAACGTCTGCCTTTGCCTTTCAAAATAAGATCTGAACCTGTATCGGTTCTGCTGTGCTGCCTGGGTACAGAGTATTCCTTAGGAGACTTTGGTTCTGCCTCAAATCTTTTTTGAAACAAAGAGTGTATAAATTAATACAAACCAAAATATGAGTTACAGTGCTATACTGTACTGTGTTCTGGTTTAGTCACGCATTATGTATATGTATATATGTTTGTATGTGTGTGTGTGAAAACAACTGTATTCCTTAATAAAAATACTCTTCCAAGAACTCATTTAATCCTTACCACAACTCAGAGATAGATAAAAATTATGATCCCAAATTTACAGATGAGGAAATTAAGACACAGAGAGATTAAATAATTTGCCCAAGGTCACTTAGCTAAATAAGTAAGTAAAAACTCCAGGATTCAAACCCATGCAGTCAATAATGCTCATAACCGGAATTCAATTTAGCACCTGAAAAAAGTATGTATAATAGAGGCACTTGAATAAACACTTGTTAAATGAATGAATGAATATTGAGGGAGTAATTCTCAACCAAAAGTACACTCTCCCAACTCCCTAAAGAAGTTGCTCTCCTCTCCCAAGATTCTCCATTATACAGTCATCCCTCAATATCAACTGGGGATTGGTTCCAGGACCCCCCTGCAAATACCAAAATCCAAGGATGTTCAACTCCCTTATTCTATAAAATGGTTAAGGCTTACGTAGGCATACAACCTACTCATACATCTTCCTGTATACTTCAAATCCTCTCTAGATTGATAATACCTAATACAATGTAAATGCTATGTAAGTAGTTGTAAATACAGTGTAAATTATCTGTAAATAGTTGCTGGAGTGCAGCAGATTCAGTGTTTGCTATTTGGAACTTTCTATTTTCCCCAAATATTTCTGATCTGAGGTTGGCTGAATCCATGGATGTGGAACTCATGGATAGAGAAAGCTAACTGTATCATTACACTGCCACTTAATTATTAAGAATAAAACCATAGTAAGTCATTCCTAACTACTGGAATAACTTAATACTTCCCATCCCTTAGGTTTTTAGGAGTCAAAAATTGTGAGGAACAACTGTGCTGGCAACTTGAAGATCACTCTGATTCTTTTAGGGGCTTTCAAGTAGAGTGTGAGCAGCTGTTGACTACTTACTGGTTTCTACTGCACTTCCCAAATACATGCAAAGGAAATGTATCTTTACAGAACTAACAATATTGAGGCAAAAGCAGCTATTTGCCCCCCCAGACATCAGATGTTATATCTTCTGTTTTTTAACCACACTCGTTATTTATTTTAAATATTCCATTTTCACATGTATCTGCTTATAAGCCAACTCTATAAATAAGTGGTAAATGAACGAAAATCACTGGTTCTCGCCTTTTTGTTGCCGCCATTTCCATTGGTCATTAAAACATACTCATTTCCCTTGCATGCTTCATTTCTGTTTTCTTTCACTTTAGTCTCTTTGCTCCCCTGACATTACTCCTCTAACACGTGTAGCAAAAGGTAGGCCTGTCATAGATTTCTTTTATTCTATAAAAATAAAGTAATCACAGCACACTGAGAGACATCTTCAAATCTTAAGCTATTCTTTTGTCATTTCAGTTTATATTATCAGTTATTCAAGTACTACTTTACTGGAAAAAAAAAGTGGGCTTGTTGGGTGAGTAGTTTTGTCTTCGGAGGAGGGAGGGAGCAAGGAGGAGCTGTAACTAAACTGTTCCAAAAGGTAGCCGTGAAACCAATGTTCATTAATGATACTATCCTTCCTTAGAAATAGTAAAAATGAAAGAGGCTAAAATTTTTACAGATTAAAAATTAATCAAAAAGTACTGTAATTCATAAACTTGTGTTAGATTGAAATACTGTATCTGGATCTAACAAACAAAAATTCTAGGAACACTTCTAATTTAAAATAACATCATCACAGGCTGCCAAGACTTTGAAATAAAGTTTTAAATAAAAACCCCACCCTTTTGGACCAGTTTAATCTTTTGACAGGAAGGATATAAGCACATCACAAACTATATGTATACTAGACAGTCTCCAAAGTTCTAAAAATTCTACCATTTTCAAGAGAATCAGAAGGGCTTTAATCTTAGAACTTACCCAGTGCAATGGTTCCTGAGATGCTGGACTAGATGGCTCATTGCAAGCTTATTAAAAAATATAAAAACAAAAAGCAGATTACCAGGTCCATTCCAGTAGGTCTGGTACATTAACTCTGGTAGGGAATTGGGTTCCACTGAGACTAATAAAAATTATGGCTCTCTTCCCAGAAAAATGCACATATATGTTCACAATTTTACGTATGATATAATCCTCTGAAGACTATCCACAGACTCGTGAATTTATAGACCCCAAGTTAAAAAATTAAAAAGAATTTAGACCCAGAAAGTTAAAATTGTTTTCAAAGGGTAGTTAAATGAAGAAGGAATGGATTTACTCCATATTCTACCAGAAGATACAACTGAAAAGACTTTAGACCCAGAATATTATAACTGTCTTCAAAGGGTAGTATTCTACCAGAAAACACAACTGGGAGAAACTCAAAGTTGCAGCTGAATTTAAGGCAAATCTTTGTAACAATTAGAGACAACAAATAATGTGACAGCTCTCTCTGCAAATAGGCAACCCAATAAATGAAGAGATCAAAATAAGCAGATCTCTTTAAATAGAGATTAAAAAAAAAATTAGAGCTATTGTGGAAAGGATTTCCACACTGGGTAAAAGATAAGCAAGATGACTTCCAAGGTCTTTTTCAATTTTAATATTTTATGATTCTAAGAAGTTTTAGAGGAGGGGAAAAGGGAAAAATTAAAAGTAATTTTAAAACTTTTTTTTTTACTCCTTATAGGTTGTTTTCTATGTTTAAGATTTAAAAAAGAGTCTGCATTTGTGCTCTAAGTTATCTGTGTCACAGATGTATAGAACAGACTTTTGGACTCTATGGGAGAAGGCGAGGGTGGGATGATCTGAGAGAACAGCATTGAAACGTGTATATTATCAAGTGTGAAACAGATCGCCAGCCCAGGTTGGATGCATGAGACAAGTGCTCAGGGCTGGTGCACTGGGATGACCCAGAGAGATGGGATGCGGAGGGAGGTGGGAGAGGGGTTCAGGATGGGGAACACATGTAAATCCATGGCTGATTCATGTCAATGTATGGCAAAAACCACTACAATATTGTAAAGTGATTAGCCTCCAACTAATAAAAATAAATGAAAAATAAATTAATAAATTTATAAGTCTATTAAAAAAATAAGTTATCTGTGTCAATGTGACCTTTTTTTCTATTGAAGTATAGTTGATTTACAATGTCATGTTGATGTGTGCCTGTCTAGAAATGTAAACTATAGCAAAAGAATCCGTATTAAGCATAGCGAATATTTTTCTACAACCCTAAAAAATAATGTGATCAGTTTCTTTGCTAACAACTACATATCTGAATCCTAATTATACTGAAATGAAAATTTACAGTAATAATTCACCCAAGAGCTAGACTACACTGTTTGGTCTTCACTTGCTCCTGGATTTCTTGTACTCTGTAACTTGAATTTCCAGAGAATAACTTCTTTCCCCAAAAACATCCCTGAGAGAGAGAGAAAAAAAAAAAAAGACTATGTACTCTATGAGTATAGATGTAAGGAGACTAAATATGAAAAACTGATTTTTAAATCAATACATTTTGACAAAGCCTGCTGATCTAAAATTTTGCAACCTCCCTCCTTTAAGGAACACTGAAGATGGGTAGCTCCTTAGAGACACAGAGTCCATGCTATTTCTGCAAGTGAAACTGAGGCACTCCTAAGGAGAAGGAAATCCAGAAATTCCAACAGTCAAACAATTGTATCCAGAAATGCCATTTATATTTTTGCTATTCATTGTTCCTTGATTAAAACTAGAAAAGTGATGAGTTTTGAAAGTGAAGACACAACTGTTTTATACGAATTAACTTTGCTTTCTCTCAAGTCACCATTTTCTATTGGTAAATGCAGTGTCTTCCAAGAAAAGATTTAGACTCACCCAATGGCAATGAGAGCTTGTGGTGGACTAAATCTGGGCAAAAGCAACAAAATATTCATTAAATAATTAATTTTTAATATTGGATTTTTTTAAAAAACTCTTAAAATTTGATATTTAGAAACTATCCTGAAAAACTGATAATAATCCTGTTAGGTAATAAGCAGAGAGCCAATATCTTAAATGCAAAACTAAACAAAATGCCAGATATGAATATGGCCAAAGTACACATGATTTCTAGTAAAATATTTGCATGAAGCGTTATATTCAGAAATAGCTATTCTTTACTTAGAAACAAAAATTACAAAAAGTAACACTTCACAAGAACACTTGAGCTGAAGTATTCTTTCTAAAAATGCACAGATAAATTTTGGACTTAAAATCAAAACTGAATAGAAAAGATTTTGTTACAGCTTTGAGAAGTTATTTTTCTCCCTGAATGCTTTCCTCACTGTTTTCCTTTGTATATGCATAGTATTTAAAGCTAAAGACATTACCTCTTTCTAAGGTACCCAATTCACATTCAGTTCAGTTCAGTCACTCAGTCGTATCCAACTCTTTGCGACCCCATGGACTGCAGCACACCAGGCTTCCTGTCCATCACCAATTCTTGGAGCTTGCTCAAACTCATGTCCACTGAGTTAGTTGGTGATGTCATCCAACCATCTCATTCTCTGTCATCCCCTTCTCCTCCTGCCTTCAGTCTTCCCCAGCATCAGGGTCTTCTCCAAAGAGTTAGTTCTTCGCATTAGGTGGCCAAAGTATTGGAGTTTCAGCTTCAGCATCAGTCCTTCCAATGAATATTCAGGACTGATATCCTTTAGGATGGACTGGTTTGATCTACTTGCAGTTCAAGGGACTCTCAAGAGTCTTCTCCAACACAATTCAAAAGCATCAATTCATCAGTGCTTAGCTTTCTTTATAGTCCAACTCTCACATCCATACATGACTACTGGAAAAAACCAGAGCTTTGACTAGACAGACAGCAAAGTAATGTCTCTGCTTTTTAATATGCTGTCTAGGTTGGTCATAGCTGTTCTTCCAAGGAGCAAGTGTCTTTTAATTTCATGGCTGCATTCACAATCTGCAGTGATTCTGGAGCCCAAAAAAGTAAGTCTGTCACTGTTTCCATTGTTTCCCCAACTATTTGCTATGAAGTGATGGGACCGGATGCCATGATCTTCATTTTCTGAATGCTGAGTTTTAAGCCAGCTTTTTCACTCTTCTCTTTCACTTGAATTAGAGGCTCTTTAGTTCTTCTTCCCTTTCTGCCATAAGGGTGGTGTCATCTGCATATCTGAGGTTATTGATAATTCTCCCAGCAATCTTGATTCCAGCTTGTGCTTCATCCAGCCCGGTATTTCGCATGATGTATTCTGCATATAAGTTAAATAAGCAGGGTGACAATATACAGCCTTGACGTACTCCTTTCCCGATTTGGAACCAGTCTGTTGTTCCATGTCCAGTTCTAACTGTTGCTTCTTGATCTGCATACAGATTTCTCAGGAGGCAAGTAAGGTGGTCTGGTTATTCCCATCTCTTGAAGAATTTTCCACAGTTTGTTGTGATCCACACAGTCAAAGGCTTTGGAAGTAGTCAATAAAGCAGAAGTAGTGTTTTTCTGGAATCCTCTTGGTTTCTCGATGATCCAATGGATGTTAGCAATTTGATCTCTGGTGTCCCTGCCTTTTCTAAGTCCAGCTTGAACATCTGCAAGTTCATGGTTTACATACTGTTGAAGCCTGGCTTGGAGAATTTGGGCATTACTTTTCTAGCATGGGAGATGAGTGCAGCTGTACGTAGTTTGAACATTCTTTGGCATTTACCTTTCTTTGGGATTGGAATGAAAACTGATCTTTTCCAGTCCTATGGCCACTGCTGAGTTTTCCAAATTTGCTGGCACATTGAGTGCAGCACTCTCACAGCATCCTCTTTTAGGATTTGAAATAGCTCAACTGGAATTCTATCACCTCCACTAGCTTTGTTCGTAGTGATGCTTCCTAAGGCCCACTTGACTTCACATTCCAGGATGTCTGGCTCTAGGTGGGTGATCACACCATCATGGTTATCTGGGTCATGAAGATCTTTTTTGTATAGTTCTTCTGTGTATTCTTGCCACCTCTTCTTAATATCTTCTACTTCTGTGAGGTCCATACCATTCCTGTCCTTTATTGTGCCCACCTTTGCATGAAATGTTCCCTTGGTATCTCTAATTTTCTTGGAGAGATCTCTAGTCTTTCCCATTCTATTGTTTTCCTCTATTTCTTTGCATTGATCACTGAGGAAGGCTTTCTTATCTCTCCTTGCTATTCTTTGGAACTCTGGTATATCTTTCCTTTTCTCCTTTGCCTTTAGCTTCTCTTTTTTTCACAGCTATTTGTAAGACCTCCTCAGACAACCATTTTGCCTTTTTGCATTTCTTTTTCTTGGGGATGGTCTTGGTCACTGCCTCCTGTACAATGTCATTAACCTCTGTCCATAGTTCTTCAGGCACTCTGTCTATCAGATCTAATCTCTTGAGTCTGTCACTTGCACTGTATAATCATAAGGGATTTGATTTAGGTCATACCTGGATGGTCTAATGGTTTTCCCTACTTTCTTCAATTTAAGTCTGAATTTGGCAATAAGGAGTTCATGATCTGAGCCACAGTCAGGTCCCGGTCTTGTTTTTGCTGACTGTATAGAGCTTCTCCATCTTTGGCTGCAAAGAACATAATCAATCTGATTTCGGTATTGACCATCTGGTGATGTCCATGTGTAGAGTCTTTTCTTGTGTTGTTGGAAGAGGGTGTCTGCTAGGACCAGTGCATTCTCTTGGCAAAACTCCGTTAGCCTTCGCCCTGCTTCATTTTGTATTACAAGGCCAAATTTGCCTGTTATTCCCAGTATCTCTTGACTTCCTACTTTTGCATTCCAGTCCCCTATGATGAAAACGACATCTTTTTTGGGTGTTAGTTCTAGAAGGTCTTGTAGGTCTTCATAGAACCGTTCAACTTCAGCTTCTTCAGCATTACTGGTTGGGGCACAGACTTGGATTACTGTGATATTGAATGGTTTGCCTTGGAAATGAACAGAGATCACACTGTCATTTTTGAGACTGCACCCAAGTACTGCATTTTGGACTTTTGTTGACTATGAGGGCTATTCCATTTCTTCTAAGGGATTCTTGCCCACAATAGTAGATATAAAGGTCATCTGAGTTAAATTCATCCATTCCAGTCCATTTTAGTTCACTGATTCCTAAAATGTCGATGTTTACTCTTGCCATCTCCTGTTTGACCACTTCTAATTTACCCTGATTCCAGGTTTGTATGCAATATTGTTCTTTCCAGCGTCAGACTTTACTTCCATCACCAGTCATGTCCACAACTGGGTGTTGTTTTTGCTTTAGCTCCGTCTCTTCATTCTTTCTGGAGTTATTTCTCCATTTTTCTCCAGTAGCATATTGGGCACCTACCAACCTGGGGAGTTTATCTTTCAGTGTCATATTTTTTGCCTTTTCATACTGTTTATGGGGTTCTCAAGGCAAGAATACTGAAGTGGTTTGCCATTCCCTTCTTCAGTGGACCACATTTTGTCAGAACTCTCCACCGTGACTCGTCTGTCTTGGGTGGCCCTACACAGCATGGCTCATTGTTTCATTGAGTTAGACAAGGCCATGGTCCATGTGAACAGTTCGATTAGTTTTCTGTGATTGTGGTTTTCATTCTGTCTGCCCTCTGATAGATAAGGATAAGAAGCTTATGGAAGCTTCCTGTTAGAAGAGACTGATTGTGGGGGAAAGTGGGTCTTGTTCTGATGGGTGGGTCCATTCTCAGTAAATGTTTAATCCAATTTTCTGTTGATGGGCAGGGCTGTGTTCCCTAAATGTTGTTTGACCTGAGACCAAACTATGATGGAGATAATGAAGATAATGGTGACCTCCTTCAAAAGGTCCCATGCATGCACTGCCGCACTCAACCCTGCAGCAGGCCTCCAACGCTGCAGCAGGCCACCACAGATCCACGTCTCCACTGGAGACTCCTGGACACTTACAGGAAAGTCTGGGTCAGTCTCTTGTGGGGTCACTACTCCTTTCTCCTGGGTCCTGGTGCACACAAGGTTCTGTTTGTGCCCTCCAAGAGTCTGTTTCCCCAGTCCTCTGCAAGTTCTGGCGGCTCCATGGTGGGGTTAATGGCAACCTCATCCAAGAGGGCTTATGCCACACCCAGGTCTGCTGCACCCAGAGCCCCTGCCCCTGTGGCAGGCCACTGTTGACCCATACCTCCATAGGAGACACTCAAACACTCACAGGCAGGTCTGGCTCAGTCTCTGTGGGGTCTCCTGTGTGCACCAGGTTTTGTTAGAGCCCTCTGAAAGTCTCTGGTGGGTATGGGGTTTGGTTCTAAACACAGTTTCACCCCTCCTACCGTCTTGCTGGGGCTTCTCCTTTGTCCTTTTCAATTCACATTAGAAAATTCACATTTCTGCATCAAGTCTGTGAACTTCCATGTGTTTGAAGGAATTTATTTTATGTGACACCAAGATGTTTGCAGCTAAGCTTTGGTTTGATCAATTACACATCTGATTCAAATTAACTGGGTTGATAGTTTGCTGATGAAACCATATGGCAAGGGATACTGAGTAAAAAGGGAAACAACTTTTCTAAAAAAGCACCATTCAACTCCAATGACTGTTTACCTCATCATTTTTTTTTTTTTTGGATTAATTACTTCTAATTTCATTGTCTAGTCTTTAGACAACTCAATGATCACACCTTAGATAAAGCTTGGAGCACACTGACTGACAGTATAGCACATATAAAAAGGAAGAGCATGAAATTGAGCTGAATTCTAAACGCAGCAGGAAGCTACTAAGGATTTTTATCTGGGAAGCAATAATCATAGTTATGCTTTGGGGAGATTAATCTTGTTTCAGTATATAGAATGAAATAGGAAAGGAAGACTGAGAGTGACAAAGACATTACAGGTTTCCCTGTTATCCTAAAGTAGCGTGTTCCCAATGAAACCTTTCCTAAGCAAAATGGTGGTATGTGAAGAAGCAATTACCTCAATTACCTTTGTGCTAACTGATGTACAAAATAAATCCTGATAAAGCCCACATGCTCACAGACACAGTGCAAAGCTATGGTGGCTTGATGCTGAGATGATGAGTGTAGTTTCCAGGGAAGGAGCCTGGCAGGGCCACTCACGCTGCTTGGGGTGTGTGCTGCCTCTGTACCAGCTCACTGCAAAACAAATGTTGAACCCATTTTTTTGCTTTATCATAAAAATGACAATCCTCTTCCAATTTCTTTCAGTTAGTGAAAAGAGACACTAACACGGGACTTTCTTAAAAGAGGTGTAAAGTAAACTTGGAAAAGTGGGGAATACCTGTATTTGTTTTGTCTATTTGTTTTCTTAGTTGCTAAGTCATGTCCAACTCTTTAGTGACCCCAGAGACTGTAGCCTACCAGGCTCCTCTGTCCATGATATTTCCCAGGCAAGAATACTGGAGTGGGTTGCCATTTTCTTCTCCAGAAGATCTTCTCAACACATATACTGAACCTGCGTCTCCTGCTTGGCAGATAGATTCTTTACCACTGAGCCACTGGGGAAGCCTTTACCTGTATTAATAAAGTCAAATTTGAGGCAATGAACGCCTGAATTATGGCACTACTGGGAAAGACAGGCAACAGAGATGAGGACAGCACAGTAGTTAAAAGCATGGACACTGGAACCACATTGCCTGTATCCAAATCATAAGGGTTCTGTCCCTTGTGAATTATATGGCCTTAGAAACAGTGTTACCCTCTGGGCCTTAGTTTCTTTCTCTATGAAAAGGGAACAATAACAGTACCTACTCCTCATTAGGTTATGAGTAAATGTTTATAAAAATTCTTAGCTAATAATAGTTACTATATGCAGATAAAACAAAAGGGCTTAAATACTAGCTGGATGGGAAAGTTGAGTAAGGTAAAGAGATAACTATCATGTGAGTTTTAAAATTCTATAACTTGAAGAAAACTTAATAAACACAGATACTGAAGGCAAGTCAGCAATATTTACCACCATGCATTACACAATCTTTTTAAAGAGTAAAAGACCAGAAAAAATATAAATATCTATCAATTGTGTGGCTGGCACTTTGCTGTATACTTTGAAACTAACACAACATCGAAAATCAACTATACTCCAATAAACATTTTTTTAAAAAACTGTGTAGCTGGTAAATTACTATACAGCCATACAATGCAATACTTTCAGCCATGAAGAAGAATCAGATCAATCTAAATATGCTAATATAGAACAATTCCAACAATATATTTTTAGTAAAAATAAAAAGACAGGTGCAGAAAGAATACTCCATGTATTCTTTATGTATTTACTCTAATTTGTTCAAAAATAAAGATAACATATCTATATGTGTAGTGAAAGTGAAAGTCACTCAGCTATGTCCAACTCTTTGCGACCTCATGGACTATACACTGCACGGAATTCTCCAGGCCAGAATACTGGAGTGGGTGGCCTTTCCCTTCTCCAGGGGATCTTCCCAACCCAGGGATCGAACCCAGGTCTCCCACATTGCAGGCGGATTCTTTACCAGCTGAGCTACAAGGGAAGCCCAAGAATACTACAGTGGGGAGCCTACCCCTTGCCCAGCGGATCTTCCCGACCCAGGAATGGAACCAGGGTCTCCTGATTGCAGGCAGATTCTTTATCAACTGAGCTATCAGGGAAATCCCATACCTATATGTATACATATGCAAATTTTAATTCTGGAAAGATACACTAAAAACTAACAGATGTGATACCTCTGGGGAGAAACTGGAGAATTAGTGATCTAAAGAGAAGAGAGATTTGGTCTCCCTTGTATACTATTTTATCAGGCTTAAAGAGTGATTTTCAGTTTAAACAAAAATAAGTAAAAAAAAAATGACAGGCGGGTAAGGTTGAGTTCAATAATAAGAAATCATATTTACATATGTAAGTGAGCATAACTTTTTTATGTGTTCTACAAGTTTGCCCAGTATAGATACTGGTAACAGTCTAATGACCTGGGTGTTCAAAAACACTAAAGACTGTTAAAAAAAAAAAATCTTAAAAATAGCTCAAGGACAATATACAAACTGAACCTTAAAACGCATGTTGTTGTTTGGTCGCTAACTCATGTCTGACTCCCTGCGACTCATGGACTGCAGCATGCCAGGCTTCCCTATCCTTCACTATCTCCCAGAGTTTGCTCAAATTCATGTCCACTGAATAGGTAATGTCATCCAATCATCTCATCCTCTGTTGCCCCCTTCTCCTCCTGCCTTCAATCTTTCCCAGCATCAGGGTCTTTTCTAACGAGTCGGCTCTTCACATCATGAGGCCAAAGTGTTGGAGCTTCAGCATCAGTCCTTCCAATGATATTCAGGACTGATTTCCTTTAGGAATGACTGGTTTGATCTCCTTGCTGTCCAAGGGACTCTCAAGGGTCTTATCCAGCACCACAATTTGAAAGCTAATTCTTTAGTGCTCAGCCTTCTTTACGGTCCAGCTCTCACATCTGTATACGACTACTAGAAAAACCACCGCTCTGGGTGTACAAATCTTTGTTAGCAAAGTGATGTCTCTAGCACTGTCTAGGTTTGTCATAGCTTTTCTTCAAAGGAACAAGCGTCTTTAATTTCAAGGCTGCAGTCACTGTCCAGTGATTTTGGAGCCCAAGTAAATAAAATCTGTCACTGTTTCCATTGTTTTCCCATCTATTTGCCATGAAGTGATGTGACCAGATGTCATGATCTTAATTTTTTGAATGTTGAGTTTTAAGCCAGCTTTTTTATTCTCCTGTTTCACCTTCATCAAGAGACTCTTTAGTTTCTCTTCACTGTCTGCCACTGAAGTAGTATCACTTGCATATCTGAGGTTATTGATATTTCTCCTGGCAATCTTGATTCCAGCTTGTGCTTCATCCAGCCTGGCATTTTGCATGATATACTCTGCAAATAAGTTAAATTTGCAGGGTGACAATATACAGCCTTGACGTTCCAATTCTGAACAAGCCCATTGTTCCATGTCCGGTTCTAACTGTTGCTTCTTGACCTGCGTACAGGTTTCTCAGAAGAAAGGTAAGGTGGTCTGGTATTTCCATCTCTTTTAGAATTTTCCACGGTGACTGTAAGTACCATCTGCAAGCTAATAATTCCAAAATTTATATCCTGAGCCTCTACCTCTCCCTTGATTTGATTTATATATGGGGATTGTCTACCTTATATCCTCTACTTAGATGTCAAATAGGCATGTCAAGCTTAACACAGCCAAAAGAGAACTCTTGACTGACTTCCACAATCCTTGTCTCAGTCTGCTCCGTCACATTTAATGACACCATCATCCATCCAGTTGCTTAAGACAAAAACTTTGGAGTCATCCTGATTTTTCTCTTTCCTTCATATCTCACAATAAATCCTGTTCATACTATTTTCAAAATATATCTCATACTTAATTATTCTCACAACTTATACCACTATACCCTGCACCAAGGCACCACCATCTTTTTAGGAGACTATTGCAGTATTTTTCTAAATAGCCTTTATGCTTCACTTTTACCATTTCCCACAATCCATTCTCCACCTGGCAGTTACAGGAAGCTTTAAAAAATGTAAATCACACAGAAACAAAAAAATGTAAATCACATCCCATACTACCCTGCTTAAAACTGTCCAATAGTTCCCCCGCTTAGAATAAAGAAATGTCACAAATTCCGTTTTAGACACGCTGAACTTGAGGGGTAAATGCCATGTAAGTGGAGACATGAAGAAAGCAAGTATTTGGCTCTCAAGAGCAATTTAGGAAGAATTACAAAGTGGCCTGACTTCTTCATGTATAACTGAAAAATGAAAACCGTGGATTTGGAAAAAAAAATACCTAAAATAATTTGAAAAAAGAAGGGCAGAGGCATGGGACCAAGACTTGAGAACTCCAATTCCTTAAAGGCCTGGTAGAAGAAGGATCAACAAACAAGACTTAGTATGAGAAGCCAGACACAAAAAGAAAACCAGAGCTGATGCCAGAGAAGCAGAGGAAAAAGGATGTTTCAAAATGAAGAGAGATCAGGTAAGGTGGAAACTGAAAAACATCACTTGATTGGACAACACATAAGTCACCTGTGACTTTAACAAGAGCTACTTCAAAGAAAAGAGGAGATGTGGCAATGAAGACCTCAACTCTAGTCAATATTTTCACAAACTTGGCTCTGAAGAAAAGGGGAAGACCAGAAAGATCTTCAGTCTAACGCTCTCCCAACTGAGCTATTTCGGAGAGGCTAGAAGACCAGAAAGATAAAACTTGAGCAAGCTCAAATGCTAAAGGGATGACTTGATCAAAAGAAAGGGTCTGAACAGATAAGTGATAAAAATGTAAATATTCTGAAAAGTCTGAAAAGGCAGGAAGGGGTGGAATTGAGGAAAAGACAGAAGGATACAACAACCACTGATAAGATCAGACATAAAACTGTACTTGGAAAAGCCATGCAAAAACTGTATGTGCTAAATACCTAGGTTAAAAAGTTTATTTAGCCTTATGTAATGTAAAATAACCTAAACTCAACTCTTCTGCCTGAGTAACTATAGATATTGACAATTACTAATTCATTCAATAAATATTTATGAAAAGTCAGCTATAAATGGGGCAGTGTTCTAGTCCTGTGGAAGGTGACAGAGAATAAGACATTATTTTTCCGTTTAAGAAGCCCATAGTTACATAGGGAGCTCAGTCCCCGGTGCTTTGTGACAACGTAGAGGGGTGGGATGAGGAGGGGGTGGCAAGGAGGCTCAGGAGGGAGGAGATATATGTATGTTTACTAACAGCTGATGCACATTGTAAGGTAGAAGCTAACACAATATTGCAAAGCAACTGTCTTCCAATTAAAAAAAAAAAGCCCATAGGTAAGTTCGAAAACAAATCCTTGCAAAGCAATTCAATATAAGTACTGTGATCCTTTGTATATACAAAAGAAGGTGATGGCACAAAGAAGAGGCACAACAGCATGGACTCTGAAGTCTGAGAGACGGTCTGAATCCTAATTCTGACATTTATTAGCTATATGCACTTCGTGCAAGTTCTGCAGCTTCTCTGTAAGCCTCAGTTCTTCATCACAGAAGGGGATGAGAAAGCTAATTACCTCACAAAGTTATGAGGATTAAATGAATTAATATTTGTAAAACACCCTGAACAGAGGCAAACACACAGTAACTACCCAGTATTATTAATCTATTTGTATTAAAAGAGAGGACAGAAAAAAAGCTGTGTAACGTACACTTGGGTGGGTCTTAGGAAGGATTTAGGAAATGGCAGACTAAGAAAGAAATGGTTATGTGTAGAATCATGACACAGTGTGGTACTGCAGGAAACTGCAACTTAAAAAAATCTTACCCTCCCAACCTAGCTTCTTCTAAGAACTTAAAGCAACTAACTGCAAATAGTTCTATAGCTGAAATATAAAATGAAAGACATAAGTGGTGAGGCTGTAGTCGTGGAAAAGGTCAGAAAAATTAGAGTAAAGAGGAAAAATTGGCAAGACTTTGTGACCAACTGTACAAGGGGTGAGCAAAAGAAAGGAATCTAATGTGATTCTCAGATTTCTGGCTTCATTCACTAAATTGATGAGGTAGCCATTAAATTAGTCAGAATAAGGGACACTGGAGCAAGAACAGGTTTGGCAGGAAAGATAATGAAATTGTTTTCAGACAAGCTGAATTTAAGGCACTCATTCATTAGTCATTGGAGTGGCACTGTCTAGTAGCCACCGGCAAACAGGCCAGGAAAAGAGGTCTGATCTATGTTGTCAGGATATTAATGACATCACCCAGAGGAAAATATAAGAATGAGGTGGGAAACAAACAGATATACTCTTGGATATCAGTATTAAGCACCAGATAAAGAAAAACTAATGAGAAATTCAAGCAATAAAAAGGGTAACTAAGAGCTCTTTAGGAATACAGATTGTGTCTAGTTATATATTCCCAGGCTTTAGCAAAGGGGCTAGTTGAAATCAAAATCTAGAGAAACTGGGTAGGATGAAGACTAAGAGATATCTAATGAATTTGGCAGTTAAGAAGTTATTACCTTAGCCAAGAAGACTTGAGTAGAACAATGGAGGCAGAAGTGCAATAGACTGAAGAGGAAAAAAAGAAATTAAACAATTGAGTCTATTCTTCCAAAACCTTGGCTGTGAAGAAAAAAGAAAATAGTGCATCAGCTAGAAAAAAATCTAAACAGTTATTCGTATGATAAATTGAGGAGAAACAGAGTCTACTTGGTAAAATAAGAGAAAACATTTAAATACAGAACAGGTTTAAGAGAATCCCAAGCTGCCACTAGTAGTATGTAATGATTTATACAATATTAAATATAACACAATTCACTGATAAAGGACTAAAAAAGCAAAATATCAAAATGCTGACACAAGTATCAAATGGAATTACTATAGATGATTTTCTTCTTGTTTCAAGTTTTTAATATTTTCCAAATTTTAATGAGCTGTATTCCTTTTTTAAAAATTGAAGTATAGCTGGTATACAGTATTATATATTTTACAGATGTACAATATAGTGATCTACAATTTTAAAGATATTTCATTTAGTTATTATAAAACATTTGTTATATTCCATAGGTTGTATAATATATCCTTGCAGCTTATTTTCTACCTAATATTTCGTACCTCTTAATCTCCTATCCCTATATTGCCCCTCCCCCCTCCTTTACCCTACAGGTAACTACTAGCTTGTTCTCTATATCTGTGAGCTTGCTTCTTTTTTTTTGCTCTATTCACTAGATTGTTATGTTTTTTATATTCCACATTTAAGTAATATCATACAGCATTTGTCTTTCTCTGACTTATTTCACCTAGCAAAGTGCCTACCAAGTCCACCCATGTTACTGCAAATAGCCAAATCTCATTCTTTTTTATGACTGAGTAGTATTCCACTGTATATATACACCACATCATCTTTATTTATTAATCTGTTGATGGACACTTAAGCTGTTTCCATATACTGGCTTTTATAAATAATGCCACTATGAGAGTTTGTATTCCTTTCACAGTGGTGGTAGGAAGTGGAAGACAATAAGCTTTACCAAAATTAAAGCTGCCTCAGGGGCAGAAAAGACAAGTAATTCTAACTTGAAGAAGACAAGATAATAGAGACAAAATATCAGCAGGCAGAGAACAGAAAAGAAATGGAAGGAAAAAAATAAAACCAATGCAGAAATGAAATCTTCATTGTAACTAACACAAAGGAGTACAAACACTGCTGAAAATATAGTAAAGCATTTCTTGCTTGAGAAAGGCAAGTGAGGTATTAACATAAACAAACTCTGGAAACCATACAGCATTGCTGAAAGAATTAAAGAAAATCCAAATAAATGGAAAAATATCCCATGTGCAGGGATTAGAAGACAACGTTAAAAGATGGTGATATCTTCACACTGATGTACAGATGGCAATCCCCATAAGAACCCCAGCTGAGTTCTTCCTACAAATTGACAAATCTGTCAAATTTGTCAAATTTATATGGAATTGCAGGGACCCAAAATAGCCAAAACAAACCTGAAAAAGAATAAAATAGGAGAATTCACATTTTCTGATTTCAAAACTATGTCCAAAGCAACAGTAACTGAGGCACTATGGCACTGGCACATGGACAGACATATAGATTAATGGAACAGAATTAAAAGCCCATAAATAAGCCTATACATGTTTAAGGTTGACTGGTTTTCAACAAGAATGCCAAGACTATTCAATGGGGGAAAGCACAGTCTTTTCAACAGGACAGTCAATTAAGATAACCTTTACCACATGCATAAATATTAGAGCAAAACTATAAAATTCTTAGAAAAAACACAGGTCTTCATGATCCTGGATTTGGTAAAAGATTCTTAGATAGACAACAAAACAAAAGCAAAAAAATAAAATAACAACAGTAAGATAAACCAGTCTTCACCAAAATTTAAAACTTTTATGCTTCAAAGGGCACAATTAAGAAACTGATAAGACAACCACAGAACGGGAAAAATATTTGCAAATCATATATTTGACAAAGGACTTGAAATACATTAAAAAAAAATGTAAAGAGAGCTAAAATGTATAAAGAGTTCTTACCATTCAATAATAAAGACAAATAATCCAATTAAAAATTGAGCAAAGGATCTAATAGCCATTTCTTCAAAGAAGACATACAATTAGCCAACAAGTACATGAAAAGATGAACAATGTCAATCATACCTTAAAAGAAAAAAAACTAGAAAGAAGGAGGAAAGAAAAGAGAAAAACAAGGAAAGATGCTTGACATCATTAGTCATGAGGGAAATGCAAGTCAAAAAGTACAATGAGATGCTACTTCATACCCACTAGGATGACTGAAATCAAAAAATCAGATAACAACAAGAGTTGGCAAGGATGTGGAAAAACTGGAACCCTCTTAGGCTGCTGGTAGGAATGTAAAATTCCACCCACTTTGGAAAACAGTTTGACAGTTTCTGAAATGATTAAATGTCAAGCATAGTTACTAACTGACCCAACAATTCTATACCTAGATACGTGTGTGTTTACATGTGTGTGTAAAGTTGCTCAGTCATGTCCAGCTCTTTGTGACCTCATAGATGTAGCCTGCCAGGCTCCTCTCTCTATGGGATTTCCCAGGCAAGGATACATTTCCTTTTCCATGGGATCATCCTGACACAGGGATCGAACCCTCGTCTCATGTCTCCTCTATTGGCAGGCAGGTTCTTTACCATTGCACCACCAGGGAAATCCTACTTAGGCACGTACCTAAAAGAAATGAAAACATATGTCCACACAGAGATCGATACACAAATGTTTATTTACAACAGCCAAAAAGTGAAAAACAATCTATATATCCATTAATGGGTAAACAAAATGTGGTCTATCCATATAGTGGAATATTATTTAGCCAGAAAAAGGAATGAAGTACTGATATCTGCAGCAAATTAATAAACTTAAAAAATAGTATGGAAATGAAAGATGGCAGTCAAAAAGACTATGATTCCATTCACAGGAGGAAGTCCATAGCAGGAAAATATAGAGAGAAAGCAAGCAGATTATGGTTACTTAAGAGCTAGGGTAGAGGGTGAGGGAGAAGAGGAGCAGGAAGATAAGGGAGGGACAACTTAACGGACATAGGGCTTCTTCTTGAGGGGATGAAAATGTTCTAAAATTGACTGTGGTAATAATTCCACAAGCCTGAATATACTAAAAATCACTGAATTGTACACTTTAAATAGTGAACTGTACAGTATGTGAATTAAATCTCAATAACGCTACTAAAGCCATATAAATGGATATGTTAAAGTTGAAAAGGATTAACTACTCCTGTGCTAAAGAAAATAAGTCAAAAATTGAACTACAAAAATATTCAGAAAATAAATACAAGAAACCTATAACTTACAAGACACAACTCAAGTACTGTTCAGAAGAAAACTCAAAATTTAACACCCAGGTGGTGCAGTGGTAAAGAATCCGCTTGCCAATGCAGGAGATGCAGGTTCAATCCCTGGGTCGGGGAGATTCCCCTGGAGAAGGAAATGGCAACCAACTCCAGTATTCTTGCCTGGGAAATCCTGGATTCTCTGTGGACAGAGAATCCTGGTGGGCTACAGTCTCTGGGGTTACAAACAGTCAGATATAACTAAGCACGAATACAAACATACACAAACACAAGAATGAAAAGAACATTAAGGATTCCACACAAGAAGACAGGAAAACAGCCACAAAATAAACCTAACAAACGCTAAAGGAAGGATTTAAAACAGTGAAAGAAAAATATAAATAAGAAAAAAGAAAATAACAGAACTAATTTTTTAAAAAATCCAAGACCTGGTTGTAAACAACAACAACAAAAAGGCAAGGCCTCACATATACTAAATAAGAAGTGATAATGAGTAAAGTGACAGTGTAGTCACAGACACAGGAAATTTTTTTTTAATCACAAAAGAGTACCTTGCTCATGTTACACAAATAGTTTTGAAAACGTGGGCGAATCAGATTATTTTGTAGGATAATACAAATTGGCAAAGCTTCCTCACAAAGATATAAATGATAAGCAAATTAATCATAGAAGTAAAGAGGTTAACTGTCAAACAGCTAGTCTCCTCCCAAAATACTCAAGGTCCAATAATCTCACAGGCAATTCAACCAAGCATTTAACTCGAATGCCATTTAACCAGAGAGGAGAAAAAAGCATAGAAAAATAAAAGTTTGAAATTATTTTTATGAAAGTGGCATAATCCAACAAAGATAAAATACATAAAAGAAAACTACAAAGCAATTTAGCTTAAGAGGAATGATGCAAAATTTCTAAATAAAGTTTAGCAAATAGAACCCAAGAGCACATATAAAATAATACACAATAACAAAGTGAATTGATTTAGAAAAGCAAGGATGGTCCAGTGAGAGTAAATCTATTAGTACAACTCACCAAAATAGTAAACAAAGGAAAAAAAATCACATAATTCCCCACAGAGGCTTAAATTTTAACTTCCATATTTTAAAAAATCTTTATAAAATGGTAAGAGCTGACTAACATAGTATGTACACTTTAACTTAAAGTCAGGCCTAATATTAATAGGAAAGCACTAAAAAACTCACATTTAAGTCAGGAATAAGACAAAAATCCACTACTATTATACTGTTTAATATTTTTGGAAAGTACTAACTAAACTGATTTGCCAAAAAAAAAGAAATAAGTATAAAAACCGGAAAAGAGAAGATAAAGTTATCTTTATTTGCTAACGATATTGTGTGCAGTCACTCAGTCATGTCTGACTCTGTGTGACCCGGTGGACAGTAGCCCACCAAGTTTCTCTGCCCATGGAATTTTCCAGGCAAGAATACTGGAGTGGGTTGCCATTTCCTCTTCCCGGGGATCTTCCCAACCTAGCGATCTAACCCACGCCTCCTAGTCTCCTGCATTGGCAGGTGGATTCTTTACCACTGAGCCACCTGGGAAGCCCAATGATATTATTTAACTGCAAAACCTTAGAAAAACAACTGGGAAACCATAACAGATAGTACTGAGATTCCAAAGGTGGCCAAGAACAAAATTAATTCTCAGAAATGAATAGCATTACCATGTTCAAAGAGCAAGATAAAAGATATAACAGCAATAGAAGCCCCATTTACAATAGCAACAAAAAAAGGTAAAATACCAGGAATACATATAAAAGAAATGATAAAAGGTCTACATGAAAAAAACTAAATTGCTGTCGAGGGATACAAAAAAAAATTGAAAAACAAGAAATGAATGTACACCCTCTTCCTGAACAGGAGACTGAACCTTAAAAAGAAGTCAATGATCTCTAAATCAATCTTCAAATATAATGCAGTATCAATAAAAATACCAAAAGATGGGGGGAGGGAGTTCAATAAACTAATTCTAAGTTTTACAGAACAAACAAAGAGTATCCAGGAAAACTCCAAGAAGTAGAATGAAAGAGGATTATAATCAAAGAATGATATTACTAGGTATAAATAGGTAATCTGATCAATGAAACAGAATAAAAGTCTAGTAAAAATACCAAATTATATATAAAAACTAAGCACACCGATAGGCAATACTTCAATACTGTGATAACTGGGTAGCCACCTAGAAGAAAAGTGAAGTTAAATCCTCCCTAAATACTTTACCTAACTAAATTTTGTATCAATAAGTGCATTTAACTTAAAAATAAATTATAAAATTACCAAGAAAAAAAACACAAGAATTTTAATTTTAATTAGCAATATCAATAAGATTGAAATAGGAAAGCCCTTTCTTATGATCAAAAAAACCTAAAATAAAAAAAGATTAATAATTAAACTATACAAATATTTTAATTTCTGCTGAAAAAATATATTGTAAACAAAGTCAAAAGCTAAATGAAACTGTGACAAGTACCTGCAACACAAAACTGAGACAAAGAACTAATTTCTGTAAAACAGCTCCTACAAACAATATTAAACATTCCAACAGAGAAATAAAAAATATAACCAGGTGAATAGGAAATATAAGCAGATGTTATAAATAAAGGAAACAAATATGGCTGTATGTTTTTTATAGCTATTGAAAAGATGAAGAAAAATATACCTTTTAAATTGGCAATGTAAAAAAAGTTTAATAACCCACTCTGTTACCAAAGCTATGGGAAGCCAGAGCTCCAACATCAATGAACACAATCTGGCACAACCTCTATGAAAGGCAACTGACAATACCTATCAAAATTTAAATAGCACATATCCTTTGACCCAGCAATTGTACTTCTAGGAGTTTATTCTAAAGACAGAGTCACTAATGTGCAAAATTATATACATACAAAAATATTAACTGTATTATCCTTTGTATTAGTAAGACTGTAAACCTTTTAAATGCCCATCCAAACAAAGAAATGCTACCATTTTTCTCCCCTCCAACACACACATACACTTTTCTGGAAAAGATACACACGAAATCAGTTGCTTCAAGGGAAAGAAGCCAATTACGGGTCAAAGGAAGAAGGAAAAGTTGCCTTTTACCATTTGTACCTTATATCATAAACATATATCACAAGAAAAATTCTCAGTTAATATTTTCAGTATTATTTTTACACAGCTTTACCAATTGTTATGTTTTTCCTCCTTTTTCTTTGTCAGTTTTCCAGTCCCCATGTTAGCAACATTGTTTAGCTGTTTCCCTAGGTAACACATGGCATTCACTCAAATTTACACACTTAAGGCACAATGATAACATGGGCTCCACTGTCCCCATGAGCTCCATGCCCGAGCTCTACGGCTGCGAGAGCACTGTCCCTGTTCTCTGCTGCGCACGGACAGATTATGAGTGGGGAGAAACCCAGGTCTAAGAAGCTATGAATTTCTTGGCCTATGGGGCAAATGCATAATCACTACTGTATTTTAGGAGACAGAAAAAAGGTGAGAAGCTGCTCAAACAAGGTTTCACAAAACATTATTTGTGCTGCCACCACGGATGCAAAGTCTAGTCCACTATCTTTATGTTCAAGAAACTGATTGTATCCATTTGTCCAGAGTCAATGGGGCAAAAGGCAACTGAACCACACTGATCAATCACTTTCACAAGAATTTAATTGTTTACACATAATGCCAATGTATTAATTTAGAATTTAAAAATACATGTGTGTCTGTATATTAATATATGTATATATTTGATGTCTTGTGTGTGTAAATATATGTAAAGAGTAGCAAATCATGCATATCAAAGAATTACATACAAATGGAAACACATGCGGCTACTAGTGTGTATAAAGAGAACAAATAAAAGGTCAGAGATGACTTCTCTGAAAAAACAATGTGATCAAGCTGAGATCCAATGGGAGAGAAGCTTAAAAAAAGAGAGAGAGAACAGAATGAGGATTAACAGAGTTGCTAGATGACGGAATAGCAAGTACAACTGTCCTGTGGCAGAAGGGAGCATGATCTAAAGAGGTGGGAAAAGATCAAAGAACAAGACAACATGATGTAGGGTTATCTGGAGAGCTAGAGAGGGGCCAGACCACTCAGTGGCTTTTAGGCCATGTTGAGGATTTTTGCCTTATTTTAAGAGCAATGAAAAGCAAGTAAGGGGTTGTAAGCTGAGATGAAAACAAATTTGTGCATGCAGAAGATGAGTGTGCTATACAAACTGGAGGGCAAGAGTACAAGCAGGAAGACTGCTTAGAAAGCTAGTGTAGGAGACCTAAGGCAGGGATGACGGCTGCATCGTCTGGCACAAATAAAATAAATGGGACTTGGTGACTGATTACAACAGAAATGCAAGGAAGAGGAAACCGTTAAGGAGGACGCCCAAGTTTCAGGCTTGCATAACTGCAGGGATAAAGATGCTATTGGTGAAAGAAAGAACACCCCAAGACCAGATAGTTTTGTTTTTGGTTCACTGGTGGCTGGAGGAGGGTGTATTGTGTGCATGCTCAGTCGAGTATGATTCTTTGACCCTATGGAATTGGAGCCCGCCAAGTTCCTTTGTCCATGGCATTTTTCAGGCAAGAACACTGGAGTGGGTTGCTATTTCCTCCTGGGGGATCTTCCTGACCCAGGGATTGAACCCGCATTTCCTGCATTGGCAGGTAGATTCTTTACCTCTGAGCCACCAGAGCTCCCTGGGTAGAAGGTAGCTATGCAAAAAAGTAAGAAGGGTTGCTCACTGCTTGGTACCTGAAAATCTTGGTAGAGCAGGAGGAAAAATGTTAAATGGGATTAGAAATCAAAGGTGGGAGAAAGTTACCTACAAAGATGTATTATTATTATTATTTTTGAATCTTCAGGGTCAGCCATAAAAAACCCTAGATATTTCTACCCCTTTCACTTAAAATCTTGTCGAATGTCTCAAAATAAAACCTTTCAATCAAGGGGAGAGGCAAGGCTTAAAATGAAATGCTTGGGGAAAAAAAAAAAGAATTGGTGTGAAAGAATTTCAAAGTATATATTGAAATATCAGATGTTTCCAATTCTGAGAGTCAAGAGAAGACTGAGGCTTTCTACTTGGGGAAGAAAGAATGAAATGCCACTCAAGGGGGAAAGAAAGCAGAAAAAAGAGCTGATGGCCCCATTGCATGAATTTTCACAGTTTAAACACGTTTATCTTTACCTCTGGACAAATGGCTGTTACTGGTCTTGTGTGCAGAGAATGCAGAAATAGCTCCACACCGAAGCCCCTTTTCAGAAACCAAGGCTTCCACTGCCATCAAGTGGTGGCAGTCAGGAAGTGCACCAACCAGTTTCTTGGAGCCTGGGAATGCCAATATGAAGACTATGGTATAATTAATCTAAGCTCAAAGATTTAAGATTGCAGTCATAGAGGACAAACTAGTTGCAGTCTTTGGTAAGAGCTTTATCTGCTAACCTGTCAATACACAAAAATGAAAGTTTTTGCTATTACTTTGGGGTAAAAAAGATTTCTCCTTTTTCCTTTTTGACGTTAAAGAGTACATATTTAGCAATTTTAGAATACCCAGACTGATACGATCATCTCAAACCCAATTCCTGGTGTATTATATATTTGAGTAAAACTGCTTCACAGTTAATTTTAATGGTGCATATAAACGGATTAATGTGCATTTCTAGCATAAATCAATAACCTTATCACAAACATAAGAAAGTGTCGCACTTAATATGCAAAATTCCCTTTCTCTTCAAATTAATCAAATAATTTTTTTTACTACTTAGTACAAGGCATGGTAGTAAACACATTTCAAACACCCTCATTCTCAAAACTCATCAGCTAAACAAATATAAAATCACTGATAAAATCAACGTCAATCTTATTCACAAAAAACATGGTGAATGATTAACACACATTTTTGATAGTTCTCTTCATGGTAAAAATAAGCTTGCTCAACACAATATTTGACATTCTGGGCAGTACACTTTCATTCTCTATACTGAATATTCACCTACAAATGTAGCTCTTTAAAATTTTTTGCACACACACATCGATTTGATTTGTCTTACAAGGCATCGGAACACAGGGATAGTAAATTTAGACAAAAACGTTAAATAATCACACTGGGTACATTTTCCAGTTTTCAATAAGCTGTTTTCATATGGGGTGTGTGTGTTTAGTCGCTAAGTAGGGTCCGGCTCTTTCGGGACCCCCTGGACTGTAGCCTGCCAGGCTCCTCAGTCCATGGGATTTCATATGGTAGACAGCATAATTTTGTCACTAACGATATTCTTGATCTTCATTTTTTCCCGTTAAAATCCATACACGCTATCCATTCTATGTATATTCCAAAATATTAATAATTCAACTAGTTTTCCCTAATTCTCTTGGTTCTGTTTCCTACCCACCTCCCACCCACCCCCTTCTTCCTCCTTTCTTGTTTCAGAATGCCTAACTCTTACACACTTGAGGTGGTTTTTACAAAAATCACTCCTTGGAATGCTCTTCCCTCTTTCTCTCTTTAAAAATAATTTCCCACAGCTAGGCGACAATGTCTTTCTTTTACAAGATCAAACTGCGGAAGAGGACGAGACTGGGAACCGAGTAAGCGAAACATTTGGGAATGTCAATGAGACGACGGCCTCTCCTTTGAAAAGAAAACACAACAACTTTCAGCACAGAGCTTTCAACAGATCAAAAATACTTTTTTTTTTTCCGCCGGGCTCCTGTTCCCTCCCTGACCTCAAAGACACCTTTCCTTTTCTCTAAGCCCCCCATCGTTCTGCTGTGCGTGGGGCCTGCCTTTGCTCCTCCCAAGGAAAAGAAAGGCAGGGAGAAAAGAAAAGGGAGCAGTCACCTTCCCACCCCGCCTGCGAGCTGTCAGGACCGTGCTCCACCACTCACCTGGCAGGTGCGGCCGCCCGGAGAGTTGCACGAAGCGGTTGAGCTGACCAGTCCCCCGACCCCCGTTGCCCCCACTGCCCCCGCCGGCCCCGCTACCTCCGCCGCCACCGCCGGCTGCGCCTCCTCCCCTCCGGCGGTTCCTGTCCCAGCCCTGGGCGGCCGACATGACCGGCTAACGACTGCCGCAGCCTGGTCGCGGCAGCCCGTGGCCCGGCGGCACTAGCGGAGCCTCCTTCCTGGGCTCCTCAAGAGACCCGGGAGACCGGGGAAGGGGGAGCGCCCAGTCTCACCAGCGGCCAATGACTGAGTAACTTGGTGACAGATAGCCAATGGCCAGTCGTCTTCTTGGTAAGTGGAGGGAGGCGGGGAGAGACGTGGTAACCATAGCTATGGCTTAAGAAAAAAAAAAAAAAGAAAGAAGTTGGGGGGGGTGGAGAAAGGCAGAAGCAGTCACTCATCACTCGCATCCACCGCGCTAAGCAAACCCGCGGCGCGGTGACTCCTGAAGGGTCAGGCGGGCCAATCGAAGGCCGAGTGAGAGAGGTCACGCCTGCAGAAAGAGTCCCGACGATAGCCGGGAATCCAGGCGTGTTCAGGATTCAGGAACTCTTCCCCCATAAACACTGAAAGCAGAAACAGGACGCTGACACAGTACACATATTTTGAGGCAATACAGTGTTCTGCAAAGAGCTGTCTCGGACGGGGGAAAAAAACAGAGACAGAGTCAAAGCTTAAATGTAACAATGAGATTTCATTTGTCCTTTCAGTCCACTGGCGAATTCCTCCCTAATTTAATATAAGCCACGTCCCACGCAAACGAACAATTTTAAACCTGGTTATCAAATGTGGGAAGATGTTCGAGCTCACCAATAACTGTAGAAATACAAATTGAGATCCCAATGAGAAACCATTTCAAGCTTATTACGTTAGATTCCTTAAATAACATCCAGTCGAGAATTAGAGTGCCAAGAAAAAGGTTCTTTCGTAGATGACTGACGGCACTGTAAATGTTTTTGTTCAGTCAAACTCCTTTTTGCTAGTAGAAAATTCGAACCAGCCGGAAGACAGGAACAGGTACAGAGGATGAAGATCAAAGAAAAATGTAGATGCAGAGATCAGGAACTCTACTGTTCCAAAATTAAATGGAAAATTTGGCTTTGAACTTAACTGGGCACAGTGCAAAGTAGGAAAGTAGATTGTTCACTGATGTTTATGAATGGTAAGAGAAAACCATATTAATTCCTGAAGAGAAACAAAACTTTTCAAGATTTTTAGATCAGGTGACTTTTTTTTTTTTTTTTTGCATGATGCTTCGTACAGGAAAACCTTATGTGATGCGGAGAAAAAAGAAAATCTGCTGGAGCTGAGGATGTGTATCCTCTTGGGGCATGTTTGGAGTTTCACTGTCCCCGCCTCCTTTTGTTATTTTCAGGCCCTGTGGGCAGATAATTTTTCCCATGAAGCATTAGAAAGCACTACTTAGGAAAATGTTTGACATCTGGCGGGTGGGGGTGGGGTCGGGGGGTAGTCTATGGCTCTAAAATATTAAAATTAATAAAATGTTAATATTTATAAAGAATCCGTACCATTGAGTAACCAAATAGTAGACGAAGAAAAATTTCTTTTTATAGAGGAGTATTCCAAGTAATAAATGATGAGTGATAAGTGATGAGTGATAATCACCATTTTGTAACCTCTAATGAATTGAGAGATCAAGTCATTGAGCATCAACTACATTATCACAAAAAGTTGAGACATATGCCTCTAGAATGGAAACATGACTGTACTCTTGTAGAAAAAAAATTGAACCGGAATCCCATCAGACATCTATATCTAACTACCAATTTATAAGAAATATGGAGGCCAGAGAAACATTTAAAAAATACTATAGAGATGCAAAAATCAAAAGCTAGACTATGAATATTCTACAGGATAAAAAAGCAAATTTCTTCCACAAAAATTACGAAGGAAAAAGACTTGGAGATTTCCCTGGTAATCCGTGGTTAAGAATCTGCCTGCCAATGCACGCGACCTGGTTCAGTCCCTACTCTGTTAAATTCCACATGTCTCCGGGCAACTAAGCCCAACTGCCCTACCAAACCCACACCCTGCAACTGCTGTAGCCTGGCACCCTAGAGCCAGTCCTTGCACCACAACTAGAGAGTAGCTCTCGCATAGCAGCAAAGACCCAGTGCAGCCAAAAATTAAATACATAAAATTTTTAAAAGAAAGAAAGAAAAAGAGATTTGGAGAAAAAAAATCTATAGACTAAAAAGAGATTTGTGATTGTTGTATAACTCTGTAATATATTAAAAATCACTGACTGGTATTGGCTGCACAACTTTGTGAATATATTAAAAACCACTGAACTGTACACTTGAAAAGAGTGAGTTTTCTGGTACATGAATTGTATCTCATTAAAAAAAGTTTTAATAATCCAAGAAGGGAGACGTGGATGGGGAGCTGGCCCATCTTTATATATATTAAAATTCTTCATAATAAAAAGGAAAAAAAGAATCTTCAAAAATAAGATGATATTAACCAATCAACTGAAAACCATCTCATATAGTTACATAAATAATCAATTTAAAATTCCAGTAACAAAATGAAAATTTTATTCTGAACTAAATTTAAAATTATGAAATTATTTTTAAAGTCTTTTAAAATGGTTCGGGTTAATTTTTTAATGTAGAATGTGGATACACTGATGAATATAGACATGATTTGGAGAGGGGCCTTCAAAATAAGTGCACGAAAATAACATGTACCTGCTCAAGTGATGTACTATGAAGTACACAATATCACTTAGGAAGTAATCATGCCAAAAACATTAACTTGAATTAATGAAGGGTCTTCCCTGGTGGCTCAGATGGTAAGGCATCTGCCTACAATGTGGGAGACCCAGGTTCGATCCCTGGGTCGGGAAGATCCTCTGGAGAAGGAAGTGACAACCCACTCCAGTGCTCTTGCCTGGAAAATCCCGTGGACAGAGGAGCCTGGTAGTCTATGGGGTCCATGGGGTCGCAAAGAGTTGGACACGACTGAGTGACTAAACTTTCAAACTTTAAGTGCTACTATCCAGCTTATAGGAACTTTCAAGGGTCAAAGTAACAAGTTAAATGACATGTGAAATGATCTAATAAATCCAAGGAGACAATCTCCATAATATCTAGACTGATCTTTTCCATAAGTCAATGTCATGAAAAACAACATTAAAAAAATGAGAGGATGGTAACCCCTTGTGACATAATAGTCCTACGCAATGATAATTAATGGCTGCTAATATAATAAAAAGAAACAAGACATTATATTGGTGAGTATTTGTACCAAAAAAAAAAAAAAACTGAATAAAATCAAAAGTTTTAACTCTAACTACCTGGTGACTCGGACGGTAAAGAATCTGACTGTGATCCAGGAGACCTCAGTTGGACCCTGGTTACGAAGATCCCCTGGAGGAGGGCACACCAACCCACTCCAGTATTCTTGCCTGGGAAATATCCCATGGACAGGGGAGACTGCCAGGCTACAGTCCATGGAGTCGTAAAAGAGTCAGACACAGCTTAGCAATTAAACAACAACAACAAAGAGACATATCAACCAAATGCAGTGTTTGAGCCTCATTTGCATTTTTATTAGAATAAGCCAACTATTTTTAATAGGAAAATATGCTTGGACATTTGATTATACTCAGGAATCATAGTTAATTTTATTTTTAGGTACTGTAGTTTTTCTTTTTTTTAAGAACTCAACTTTTGTAGAAGCAGACTGAAATATGTACAGGTAAAATGCTATGATATCTAGGATTTGCTTCAAAATAACCCAGGAAGTGGGGCATGGAGAAGAGGATGCAAATGAAGATTAAACAAGAATGTCCATGAGTTGATGCTTAGTGTTGCTAGGTGATGGGTATTTGGAGTTCGTCCCACCATTTTCTCTTGTTTTTTGGTATATTTGAATTTTTCCCTTGTGACATGGTTTAAAAAAAATAGTTCTTCAAAGAACAATTCCAGATTAAAGGAAATTTACACCAAAATGTATGTGGTCCTCTTGAACAAATCAACCTTAAAAAATTGGTGGGGAGACAGCTAGAAAAATTAGAATTTGGAAAGATTATTAGAGGCTCAGTTCAATACAGTTGTGTATGACCCTTTGCGACCCCATGGACTGCAGCACACCAGGCCTCCCTGTCCATCACCAGCTCCTGGAGTTTACTCAAACTGACATCCATTGAGTCAGTGATGCCATCCAACCATCTCATCCTCTGTCATCCCCTTCTCCTCCCACCTTCAATCTTTCCCAGCATCAGGGTCTTTTCAAATGAGTCAGTTCTTCCCATCAAGTGACCAAAGTATTGGAGTTTCAGCTTCAGCATCAGTTCTTCGAATGAATATTCCGGACTGATTTCCTTTAGGATGGACTGGTTTGATCTCCTTGCAGTCCAAGGGACTCTCAAGAGTCTTCTCCAGCACTACAGTTCAAAAGCATCAGTTCTTCAGTGGTCAGCTTTCTTTATAGTCCAACTCTCACATCCATATACATGACTACCGAGAAAACCATAGCTTTGACTAGACAGACCTTTGTTGGCAAAGTAATATCTCTGCTTTTTAATATGCTGTCTAGGTTTGTCATAGCTTTTCTTCCAAGGATCAAGTGTCTTTTAATTTCATGGCTGCAGTAACCATCTGCAGTGATTTTGGAGCCCCCCAAAATAAAGTCTCTCACTGTTTCCATTGTTTCCCTATCTATTTGCCTTGAAGTGATGGGACCAGATGCCATGATTTTAGTTTTCTGAATATTGAGTTTTAAGCCAACTTTTTCACTCTCCTCTTTTACTTTCATCAAGAGGCTCTTTAGTTTTTCTTCGCTTTCTGCCATAAGGGTGGTGTCATATGCATCCTAACTCCTCAGTGAGTATGGATTGCTGTTTTATTTTACAGTAAATATGTGGTTATTTTATAGACAGAGAAATTGAGGCATTGGGAACCTAAGTGGCTAGATAAATAAGTTATGGACACTGCTGGGAAACGTCAGCTAATGTTTATCGAGTCTGTGTGGAGCACAGTGCTCTCATAAGCCCTGTGCGGTGTATTTTGCTTCCGGCTTTCCCCCTTAGTGCCTAAGGAAAGGGTGCCATGAAATTATTGGCTCTATTTTATTTATCTGTCCTCATGGAAACTGTTGTTTTGTGGCTGTACATTTTACTTTTACATTTGCATTTTCTTAATACTTTTTACTTTAGCTAGGCAAGACCTAATTAAAAGCATTTGCCATATTTCCAGGCTCCAGGCTTTTCCAGTTTTTCCAAAAAAAAAAAAATGTGAACATTACCATGTATCAGGTACTGTGCTAAGGGCCAAGGTCGGAAAGGTGAATTAAGACACAGTTCTTGTTTCCAAGAAGCTCTATTCTAGTTGATCCTTTCTAGTACCATACACATGTAATATACTTTTTGTTCGCTTGATTTTAAAATGAAGAACTGTTTATTGTGGAACTTTTCAGAGCTTTACTAGAAAGGGTTTGTTGTGAATTTCCAGAGGCAAATAGCATATGCAGCCTTTTCTAAGTTGATGGAAACGATAAATCCATTACTTAAGAAGTATATTTTAGAGTAGGTATTCTTTAGGACACATCTTAAAGAACTAATGACATGGCCATTTTTCACCTCCGGTTGCCAGACAGTACTAGAAGTGAGCAAGGGCAGGCAATCCAGCTTTCCCTGAACAACTGTTGGGGATGTAATTGAGTTCCTCCTTAAAGCTGTTTTTTCCCCCCAATTGAGTAGCAGCCTGTGAAAGAGAAGCAAACTGCCTCCCCACTGCTTACACTTAGACTCAGTCTGCAGAAGGTATTTTTGTCCTTGAGACTGACTCTTAAAAGATTAGCAGACCCCTCATTTAGAGCCTGGAGAGGGCAATGGTACCCCACTCCAGTACTCTTGCTTGCAAAATCCCATGGACGGAGGAGCCTGGTGGGCTGCAGTCCATGGGGTTGTTAAGAGTCCGACAAGACTGAGCCACTTCATTTCACTTTTCACTTTCATGCATTGGAGAAAGGGCAACCCACTCCAGTGCTCTTGCCTGGAGAATCACAGGGACGGGGGAGCCTGGTGAGCTGCCATCTATGGGGTCGCACAGAGTTGGACACAACTGAAGCAACTTAGCAGCAGCAGCATCTGCATATCTGAGGTTATTGATATTTCTTCTGGCAATCTTGATACCAGCTTGTGCTTCCTCCAGCCCAGCATTTCTCATGATGTACTCTGCATATAAGTTAAATAAGTAGGGTGACAATATACAGCCTTGACGTACTCCTTTACTGATTTGGAACCAGTCTGTTGTTCCATGTCCAGTTCTAACTGTTGCTTCCTGACCTGTGTACAGATTTCTCAAGAGGCAGGTCAGGTGGTCTGGTATCTCTGTCTCTCGAAGAATTTTTCACAGTTTGTTGTGATCCACACAGTTAAAGGCTTTGGCATAGTCAGTAAAGCCGAAGTAGATGTTTCTCCGGAACTCTCTTGCTTTTTCAATGATCCAACTGATGTTGGCAATTTGATCTCTGGTTCCTCTGCCTTTTCTAAAACCAGTTTGAACATCTGGAAGTTCACGGTTCACCTACTGTTGAAGCCTGGCTTGGAGAATTTTAAGCATTACTTTGATAGCATGTGAGATGAGTGCAATTGTGCGATAGTTTGAACATTCTTTGGCATTTGCCTTTCTTTGAGATTGGAATGAAAACTGACCTTTTCCAGTCTTGTGGCCACTGCTGAGTTTTCCAAATTTGCTGGCATATTGAGTGCAGCACTTTCACAGCATCATCTTTCAGGATTTGAAATAGCTCAACTGGAATTCCATCACCTCCACTAGCTTTGTTCATAGTGATGCTTCCTAAGGCCCATTTTGACTGCACATTCCAGGATGTCTGGCTCTAGGTGGGTGATCACACCATCGTGATTATCTGGGTCATGAAGACCTTTTTTGTATAGTTCTTCTGTGTATTCTTGCCACCTCTTCTTAATATCTTCTGCTTCTGTGAGGTCCATACCATTTCTGTCCTTTATTGTGCCCATCTTTGCACGAAATGTTCCCTTGGTGTCTCTAATTTTCTTGAAGAGATCTCTAGTCTTTCCCATTCTCTTGTTTTCCTCTGTTTCTTTGCATTGATCACTGACGAAGGCTTTCTTATCTCTCCTTGCTATTCTTTGGAACTCTGCATTCAAATGGGTGTATCTTTCCTTTTCTCCTTTGCCTTTTGCTTCTCTTCTTTTCATAGCTATTTGTAAGGCCTCCTCAGACAACCATTTGGCCTTTTTGCATTGGGATATTAGGGTATTAACTGTTACATTTGGTAGGTGTGATAATGATATCAAGATGCTGTAAGAAAATTCCTTTATTTTTTAGACATGTGTAGTAAAATATTTAAGGTTGGACTATCAGTATGCAAGATCAAACCAGTCAATCCTAAAGGAAATCAACCATGAATGTTTATCAGAAGGACTGATGCTAAAGCTGAAGCTCCCACATTTTATCCACCTGATGCAAAAAGCCAACTCATTAAAAAAAAAACAACCCTGATGCTGGCAAAGACTGTGGGCAGGAAGAGAAGGTGGGGACAGAGGGTGAAATGGTTGGATGACATCAAGGACTCAATGAACATGAGTATGAGCAAACTCCAGGAGATGGTGAAGGACAAGGAAGTCTGGCATGCTGTAGTCCATGGGGTCGCAAAGAGTCAGACATGACTCAGGCAAAAAACAACAACATCATTACATCACTATGACTTCAGGCAGCAGGACCATCTCTGCTCACCTGAGGATTGCCCATGATCATAACATGCAGGTAGAACTTGCAACAGATTCTATATCAGAAAACAAGTCAGTTGGAATTAGCAAGAAATCTACATTGAGAATACTTTCCAAGAAATTTTGTTTTATAAATGTTAAATACATTCAGTGATTCAAACAAATTTCCAGAATTATTTTCCAGCAGAGATTCTGTAACTACAACATTTGATATAGTGAGGAAGCAAAGGACTGGGTAAGTAGTGTCAAGTACTTACTATATATGAAATCTAGTTTTATGTATCATATTGATGTTTTAAACTCAACACTGCACTGGGAAACCCAGTGACTGTCAACACTGACTGCATTTTGGACTAACCTTAGACCATTTTGGAAAATACTGATATTCAGGTTCCATTCAGACCAATTAGATCAGAATCTCTGTAGCACAAACATTGGCCATATTTTTTTAAATTTCATTTTATTTTGGTTACTTATTTTATTTTTTATTGGAATATAGTTCCCTTACAATGTTGTGTTAGTTTCTACCGTACAGCAAAGTGAATCAGCTATACATATACATAACTCCTCTTTTTTGTATTTTCTTCCCATGTAGGTCTCCCTGTGCTATGCAGTAGGGAGACTGCATAGTTAGTTATCTATTAGTTATCTATTTTATACATAGTATCAACTGTGTATGTGTGTCAGTCCCAACCTCCTAATTCATCCTACCGTCTCCTCCCTTGTTATCCATAAATTTGTTCTCTACAGCTGTATCTCTATTTTTGCTTTGTAAATGGCCGTGTTTTTAAAGTTCCCAGAACTATACTAATCTACAGCCAGAGTTGAGGAAACAAATGCAATCCTTTGAACCCCAGTTTTATTACATGCCCAATGAGAGTAATATCTTCTGTTTTAGCAATATCTTAGTGTTATTGTGAGAAATCAATGAAATAGCATATGTGAAAGTACATGGAAAAGTATAATGTTTCACCTGAATGTAAAGTCATATTACCATGTTAACAATCAAGGTACAGCAATCCTTTAAAAATGTTTACTTCTTGGATTGTTGGTTATCATCATAGATGAACTATAACCCAGGATCATATAAATTCTTTGGTGAGTAGTCAAAGGTGACTAACCACCTGTCTGTACTATGCACTGTGTGCTCGGTCATGTCCGACTCTTTTGTGGCCCCACGAACTGTAGCCCGCCAGGCTCCTCTGTCCATGGGATTTCCCAGGCAAGAATACTGGAGTGGATTGCCATTTCCTCCTCCAGGGGACCTTCCAGACCCAAGGATCAAACCTGCATCTCCTGCAGTGGCAGGTGGATTCTTTACCACTGTGCCACCTGGGCTCAAATGGGGCATTGATACTAAGAAGCCCAAAGTAATGAGTCTTAGTTTACTTAATTATGAAAAATTATAAGCATTAACACATATAAGCTGGAATAGGAAATGGCAACCCACTTCAGTATTCTTGCCTGGGAAATTCCATGGACAGAGAAGCCTGGCAGGCTACAGTCCATGGGGTCACGATGGGTCAGACACAACTGAGTGACAGAGCATGCACGCACACATACAAGGATTACACACACATACATCATACATATACAGATGTCATAGAAACACAAAGTACAAATTATAGCTAAGACTGCCCAATGGAAAGAAAGAAGAGGGTTTCCATTTGTTGGCCACTTTTGTGAACTAGGTACTTTTGTGTATTATCACTATGGTATTTTTTGAGACATTAAGTCATGAAATCATAGTGGGTTATGACCAGTAACTTCTTTTTTTTTAATTAATTAATTAATTTATTTTTTCCATTTATCTTCACTAGTTGGAGGCTAATCACCCCACAACATTCCAGTGGGTTTTGCCATACACTGACACGAATCAGCCATGGAGTTACATGTATTCCCGATCCCGATCCCCCCTCCCACCTCCTTCTCCACCCAATTCCCCTGGGTCTTCCCAGTGCACCAGGCCCGAGCACTGTCCCATGCATCCAACCTGGGCTGGTGATCTGCCCCACCATAGATCATATACATGTTTTGATACTGTTCCCCCAAAACATCCCACCCTCGCCCTCTCCCACAGAGTCCAAAAGTCTGTTCTGTACATCTGTGTCTCTTTTTCTGTTTTGCATACAGGGTTATCATTACCTTCTTTCTAAATTCCATATATATGTGTTAGTATGCTGTAATGTTCTTTATCTTTCTGGCTTACTTCACTCTGTATAATGGGCTCCAGTTTCATCCATCTCATTAGAACTGATTCAAATGAATTCTTTTTGATGGCTGAGTAATATTCCATGGTGTATATGTACCACAGCTTCCTTATTCATTCGTCTGCTGATGGGCATCTAGGTTGCTTCCATGTCCTGGCTATTGTAAACAGTGCTGTGATTGGGGTGCACATGTCTCTTTCAGATCTGGTTTCCTCGGTGTGTATGCCCAGAAGTGGTATTGCTGGGTCATATGGCAGTTCTATTTTCAGTTTTTTAAGAAATCTCCACACTGTTCTCCATAGTGGCTGTACTAGTTTGCATTCCCACCAACAGTGTAAGAGGGTTCCCTTTTCTCCACACCCTCTCCAGTATTTATTGCTTATAGATTTTTGGATAGCAGCCATCCTGACTGGCATGTAATGGTACCTCATTGTGGTTTTGATTTGCATTTCTCTGATAATGAGTGATGTTGAGCATCTTCTCATGTGTTTGTTAGCCATCTGTATGTCTTCTTTGGAGAAATGTCTGTTTAGTTCTTTGGCCCATTTTTGATTGGGTCGATTATTTTTCTGGGATTGAGCTTCATGAGTTGCTTGTATATTTTTGCGATTAATTCTTTGTCTGTTTCTTCATTTGCTATTATTTTCTCCCAATCTGAGGGCTGTCTTTTCACCTTGCTTATAGTTTCCTGTTGTGCCAAAAAGCTTTTAAGTTTCATTAGGTCCCATTTGTTTAGTTTTGCTTTTATTTCCAATATTCTGGGAGGTGGGTCATAGAGGATCCTGCTGTGATTTATGTCAGAGAGTGTTTTGCCTATGTTCTCCTCTAGGAGTTTTATAGTTTCTGGTCTTACATTTAGATCTTTAATCCATTTTGAGTTTATTTTTGTGTATGGTGTTAGAAAGTGTTCTAGTTTCATTCTTTTACAAGTGGTTGACCAGTTTTCCCAGCACCACTTGTTAAAGAGGTTGTCTTTTTCCATTGTATATTCTTGCCTCCTTTGTCAAAGATAAGGTGTCCATAGGTTCGTGGATTTATCTCTGGGCTTTCTATTCTGTTCCATTGATCTATATTTCTGTCTTTGTGCCAGTACCATACTGTCTTGATGACTGTGGCTTTGTAGTAGAGCCTGAAGTCAGGCAGGTTGATTCCTCCAGTTCCATTCTTCTTTCTCAAGATTACTTTGGCTATTCGAGTTTTTTGTATTTCCATACAAATGTGAAATTATTTGTTCTAGTTCTGTGAAAAATACCGTTGGTAGCTTGATAGGGATTGCATTGAATCTATAGATTGCTTTGGGTAGAATAGCCATTTTGACAATATTGATTCTTCCAATCCATGAACACGGTATGTTTCTCCATCTGTTTGTGTCCTCTTTGATTTCTTTCATCAGTGTTTTATAGTTTTCTATGTATAGGTCTTTTGTTTCTTTAGGTAGATATACTCCTAAGTATTTTATTCTTTTTGTTGCAATGGTGAATGGTATTGTTTCCTTAATTTCTCTTTCTGTTTTCTCATTGTTAGTGTATAGGAATGCAAGGATTTCTGTGTGTTAATTTTATATCCTGCAACTTTACTATATTCATTGATTAGCTCTAGTAATTTTCTGGTAGAGTCTTTAGGGTTTTTATGTAGAGGATCATGTCATCTGCAAACAGTGAGAGTTTCACTTCTTCTTTTCCTATCTGGATTCCTTTTACTTCTTTTTCTGCTCTGATTGCTGTGGCCAAAACTTCCAACACTATGTTGAATAGTAGTGGTGAGAGTGGGCACCCTTGTCTTGTTCCTGATTTCAGGGGAAAGGCTTTCAATTTTTCACCATTGAGGGTAATGCTTGCTGTGGATTTGTCATATATAGCTTTTATTATGTTGAGGTATGTTCCTTCTATTCCTGCTTTCTGGAGAGTTTTTAATCATAAATGGGTATTGAATTTTGTCAAAGGCTTTCTCTGCATCTATTGAGATAATCATATGGTTTTTATCTTTCAATTTGTTAATGTGGTGTATTACATTGATTGATTTGTGGATATTAAAGAATCCTTGCATTCCTTGGATAAAGCCCACTTGGTCATGGTGTATTATTTTTTTAATATGTTGCTGGATTCTGTTTGCTAGAATTTTGTTAAGGATTTTTGCATCTATGTTCATCAGTGATATTGGCCTGTAGTTTTCTTTTTTTGTGGCATCTTTGTCTGGTTTTGCAATTAGGGTGATGTTGGCCTCATAGAATGAATTTGGAAGTTTAGCTTCTTCTGCAATTTTCTGGAAGAGTTTGAGTAAGATAGGTGTTAGCTCTTCTCTAAATTTTTGGTAGAATTCAGCTGTGAAGCCATCTGGTCCCAGGCTTTTGTTTGCTGGAAGATTTCTGATTACAGTTTCAGTTTCCTTGCTTGTGATGGGTCTGTTAAGATCTTTTATTTATTCCTGGTTCAGTTTTGGAAAGTTATACTTTTCTAAGAATTTGTCCATTTCTTCCAAGTTGTCCATTTTATCGGCATAGAGCTGCTGGTAGTAGTCTCTTATGATCCTTTGTATTTCAGTGTTGTCTGTTGTGATCTCTCCATTTTCACTTCTAATTTTGTTAATTTGGTTCTTCTCTCTTTGTTTCTTAATGAGTCTTGCTAATGGTTTGTCAATTTTGTTTATTTTTTCAAAAAACTAGCTTTTAGCTTTGTTGATTTTTACTATGGTCTCTTTAGTTTCTTTTGCATTTATTTCTGCCCTAATTTTTAAGATTTCTTTCCTTCTACTAACCCTGGGGTTCTTCATTTCTTCCTTCTCTAATTGCTTTAGGTGTAGAGTTAGGTTATTTATTTGACTTTTTTCTTGTTTCTTGAGGTAAGCCTGTAATGCTATGAACCTTCCCCTTAGCACTGTTTTACAGTGTCCCATAGGTTTTGGGTTGTTGTGTTTTCATTTTCATTCATTTCTATGCATATTTTGATTTCTTTTTTGATTTCTTCTATGATTTGTTGGTTATTCAAAAGTGTGTTATTTAGCCTCCATGTGTTGGAATTTTTAACAATTTTTTTCCTGTAATTGAGATCTAATCTTACTGCACTGTGGTCAGAAAAGATGACTGGAATGATTTCAATTTTTTTGAATTTTCCAAGACTAGATTTATGGCCCAGGATGTGATCTATTCTGGAGAAGGTTCCGTGTGCACTTGAGAAAAAGGTGAAGTTGATTGTTTTGGGGTGAAATGTCCTATAGATATCAATTAGGTCTAGCTGGTCCATTGTGTCATTTAAAGTTTGTGTTTCCTTGTTAATTTTCTGTTTAGTTGATCTATCCATAGTTGTGAGTGGGGTATTAAAGTCTCCCACTATTATTGTTTTACTATTAATTTCCTCTTTCATACTCGTTAGTGTTTGCCATACATATTGTGGTGCTCCTATGTTGGGTGCATATATATTTATAATTGTTATATCTTCTTCTTGGATTGATCCTTTGATCATTATGTAGTGTCCTTCTTTGTCTCTTTTCACATCCTTTATTTGAAAGTCTATTTTATCTGATATGAGTATTGCGACTCCTGCTTTCTTTTGGTCTCCGTTTGCATGAAATATTTTTTTCCAGCCCTTCACTTTTAGTCTGTATGTGTCTCTTGTTTTGAGGTGGGTCTCTTGTAGACAGCATATATAGGGGTCTTGTTTTTGTATCCATTCAGCCAATCTTTGTCTTTTGGTTGGGGCATTCAACCCATTTACATTTAGGGTAATTATTGATAGGTGTGGTCCCGTTGCCATTTACTTTGTTGTTTTGGGTTCACGTTTATACAACCTTTCTGTGTTTCCTGTCTAGAGAAGATCCTTTAGCATTTGTTGAAGAGCTGGTTTGGTGGTGCTGAATTCTCTCAACTTTTGCTTGTCTGTAAAGTTTTTGAATTCTCCTTCATATCTGAATGAGATCCTTGCTGGGTACAGTAATCTAGGTTGTAGGTTATTCTCTTTCGTTACTTTAAGTATGTCCTGCCATTCCCTTCTGGCCTGGAGGGTTTCAATTGATAGATCAGCTGTTATCCTTATGGGAATCCCTTTGTGTGTTATTTGTTGTTTCTCCCTTGCTGCTTTTAATATTTGTTCTTTGTGTTTGATCTTTGTTAATTTGATTAATATGTGTCTTGGGGTGTTTCGCCTTGGGTTTATCCTGTTTGGGACTCTCTGGGTTTCTTGGACTTGGGTGGCTATTTCCTTCCCCATTTTAGGGAAGTTTTCAGCTATTATCTCCTCGAGTATTTTCTCATGGCCTTTCTTTTTGTCTTCTTCTTCTGGAACTCCTATGATTCGAATGTTGGGGCATTTCACAGTGTCCCAGAGGTCCCTGAGGTTGTCCTCATTTCTTTTGATCCTTTTTTCTTTTTTCCTCTCTGCTTCATTTATTTCCACTATTTTATCTTCTACCTCACTTATCCTATCTTCTGTCTCCATTATTCTACTCTTGGTTCCCTCCAGAGTGTTTTTGATTTCATTTATTGCATTATTCATTTTTAATTGACTCTTTTTTATTTCTTCTAGGTCTTTATTAAACATTTCTTGCATCTTCTCAATCTTTGTCTCCAGGCTATTTATCTGTAACTCCATTTTGTTTTCAAGATTTTGGATCATTTTTATTATCATTATTCTAAATTCTTTTTCAGGTAGATTCCCTATCTCCTCCTCTTTTGTTTGACTTGGTGGGCATTTTTCATGCTCCTTTACCTGTTGGGTATTTCTCTGCCTTTTCATCTTGTTTAGATTGCTGTGTCTGGAGTGGGTTTTCTGTATTCTGGAGGTCTGTGGTTCCTTTTTATTGTGGAGGTTTCACCCAGTGGGTGGGGTTGGACGATTGGCTTGTCAAGGTTTCCTGGTTAGGGAAGCTTGCATCGGTGTTCTGGTGGGTGGAACTAGATTTCTTCTCTCTGGAGTGCAGTGGAGTGCCCAGTAATGTTTTGAAATGGGTCTATGTGTTAGGTTTGACTTTGGGCAGTCTGTATGTTGACGCTAAGGGCTATGTTTCTGCATTGCTAGAGAATTTGCGTGGTATGTCTTGCTCTGAAACTTACTGGCTCTTGGGTGGTGGTTGGTTTCAGTGTAGGTATGGAGGCTTTTGGACGGTCTCTTATTACTTAATGTTCTGTGTAGTCAGGAGTTTTCTGGTGTTCTCAGGTTTTGGGCTTAAGTCTCCTGCCTCTGGATTTCAGTTTTATTCTTCCAGTAGTCTCAAGACTTCTCCAACTATACAGCACTGATAATAAAACTTCTAGGTTAATGGTGAAAAGATTCTCCCCTGTGAGGGACACCCAGAGAGGTTCACAGAGTTACATGAAAAAGAGGAGAGGGAGGAGGGAGATAGAGATGAGCAGGAGGAGAAAAAGGGGGACTCAATAGGAGAGAGACAGATCTACACAGTTGTCTGTTCCCAGAGTGTTCTCCGTAGCCCAGACACCCACAAAGTTTCACAGAATTGGATTGGGAAGAGAAGGGGAAAGGAGGAAATAGAGGTGTTCTGAGGTAGAAAACGGAGAGTCAAAATTGGGAGAGAGTAATCAACACACTCCTGAATAAAAATGGGAACTGAATATTGGATTCTTAAATGTCTAAAATTTATATCACATACTGAAAAACAAAGATTAAAAATCTAGAGTAGAGGTTAGACTCTTAAAAATACAATATTAAAAAACAAAAACAAAAAATTTTAGAAATATATATGAAGTTTGGTTTAAAAATAGGGCTTCTCTCTTTTTTTTTTTTGCAAGGTTATAGTGAAATGAAAATGAAAATTAAGGAGTAGTAGAGGAGTAATAGAGGACTTTAAAAGGAAATAAGAGAAAAAGAAAAAAAAGAAAAGAAAAAAAAAACAAGAGAAAAAAATTTTTTTCCTAATTAAAAAATCATAAAAATCTATGAAAATGAAAGTTAAGGAGTAATGGGGAAGTAATAGGGAATTTTAAAAGAAAATAAAAGAGAAAAAAGAAAAATATATCTAGGAATTTCTCTGGAGCTGTTGCGATCAGTGTGGGTTCGGCTCAGTTTCAGACAGCTCCTCGTTCCAGCTTACACTTCTCGATATCTACAGGCCCCTTCCGGTGTAGTCGGTGTTTTCTACAGGGATTTTAATCTGTTGCACCGGTCCCTTCTGAAGCAGTTCCCTTTGTTTATTTGGCTTCTGTTTGCCGGTCTCGTCAGTGCCTAATTTCCGCCCTGACACAGGCGGGCAGAGGTGGTCTCTTGTTCAGGTCGCTAGTTCGTCGCGCTGCGGGGAGGGACTGGTGCTGCTTTCCCCATCTATGCTGCTCAGGCTCCTGGCTGCTCTATATGGAGCGTGCCATGCGCTGCCCGCAGTTCCAGCCCTCGGGTGTTCCACAAAAGCGCGGACTCGGCTGCGCCTGCGTTTTGTGCCTTCCCCGGCCCGAGCAGCTCAGGCAGCCAGGAGCTTGATGGGTGCACTCTCCCAGGGTGCCGTACACCTTCTCCCTTCCGCCGCCCCAGTCTCAGTTTCCGCCCGCGCCAGTCGGGTGGGTGCGCCTTCTCCCCTCTGCGTCCTCAGCCCCAGTCCCCTCCGGCGCCGGTCGGTGCGTGCGCCCTGTAACTAGCCGCGACCCTCCCGGCGGATGTCAACCATCCAGAATCTCAGGAGGTCTTTGGTTAGAAACTGGAGGCCTGTTTGCAGTGCAGTAGGGGATGCAGTCCTTGGGGCCGAGCCTGCCCCTCTCCCCTCCCCCCTGCCTCCTGCCTCCAGCGGCGCTAGGCCGGTCCGCAGCAGTCTAGCTCCTCTGGACTTGCTCAGTCCCTTTGTTCTGTGAACGGCCGGCAGTGTGTTCGGGCCGGTTAATTTTCTCTCTCTCTTTTGCTGTCCCACAGTTTAAGTTGGTAACTCACAAAAGCTCCCTCTGATTGTCCTCAGGGCACTCAGGCCCAGTCCTTACCCTAAGCAATGCCGCCCGCTCCTCTCCGTTCCGCACCCATTTGCTGGTGGCAGATGCGGGCATCTGGGGTACTTTTCTGCTGGGAGTTGCTCTTAGGCACGTAATCTGTGGGTTTTATTTCTTTTTCCCCTCCCAGTTAGGTGGCCCTCTGAGATTTAAAAACTTCCCCCAGACCCGCCAGTGCGAGGGTTTCCTGGTATTTGGAAACTTCCTCTATTAAGACTCCCTTCCCGGGACGGATCTCCATCCCTAGCTCTTTTGTCTCTCTTTTAATCTTTTATATTTTGTCCTACCTCCTTTCAAAGACAATGGGCTGCTTTTCTGGGCGCCTGATGACCTCAACTAGCGATCAGAAGTTGTTTTGTGAAGTTTGCTCTGCGTTCAATTGTTCTTTCAATGAATTTGTAGGGGAGAAAGTGGTCTCCCCGTCCTATTCCTCTGCCATCTTGGCTCCTCCTCCAACTTCTTTTTTCTACAACTATAATTCTAGTTATGATATGTCACCATTCAAAGATATTACAGTGATTGACTATTCCCCACACTGTACATTTCATACTCATGACTCATGACCAGAATGTCTTACATGAAATACAGTGGAAAAAGAAGAATAAAAATATGAATAGAAGAAAAGGACCCAGGAGATCTTAAAACACCTTGTCGAGGGACTTCCCTTGCTCCTTGGAAGAAAAACTATGACAAACTTAGACAGCATATTAAAAAGCAGAGACATTACTTTGCCAACAAAGGTCCATATAGTCAAAGCTATGGTTTTCCCAGTAGTCATGTATGGATGTGAGAGTTGGACCATAAGGAAGGCTGAGCACCGAAGAGTTGATGCTTTTGAACTGTGGTGTTGGAGAAAACTCTTGAGAGTCCCTTGGACTGCAAGGAGATCCAACCAGTCAATCCTAAGGGAAATCAATCCTGAATATTCATTGGAAGGACTGATGCTGAAGCTGAAGCTCCGATACTTTGGCCACCTGATGTGAAGAGCTGACTCATTTGAAAAGACCCTGATGATGAGAAAGATTGAAGGCAGGAGGAGAAGGGGATGACAGAGGATGAGATAGTTGGATGGCATCACTGACTCAATGGACATGAGTTTGAGCAAGCTCTGGGAGATGCTGAAGGACAGGGAATTCTGGCGTGCTGCAGTCCATGGGGTCACAAAGAGTCAGACACGACTGAGCAACTGAACAACAAAGGGACTTTCCAGGTAGTCCAGAGGTTAAGACTCTGCACAGTCAATGCAAAGGCCACAGGTTTGATCTCTGGTGCAGGAACTGAGATCCCACATGCTGTGCGGAGAGGTCGAAGAAAACACCTTGTGTATAAGTATTCTTGTTTGAAGAGCTTGTTGGGGAAGAACAGGTAGACTCTAGAGCTCTTACCCTCCCCTCTCATGATTCTCAGGCAAGTATTTGATCAACATTATAGGTGGCAACTAATATGTTTAGCGAAGTTTTAGGTTCTCAGAAGCCCTGTTTCAGAAATCAATCTGCAAATTGTGAAGGCAACTCTTTGTCCCTCTCCTACACCCAGTTAAAACAAGACAAGGAAACAAAATGAATTTCAAAGCTCTTATGTTTCTTTGTGTAGCTCTGTGGGTAAAAGCCTGAATTTGCTGTTGAGGTTTGGGAAAACTACCCTGGGCTTTGCAAAGGTAAAACCAAGATTTCTTTCTGGACTGGGGAAGGAGTTAAACAATTCTACTTGAGATGACATTGGAAAGGTAAGCCTCATCCAGGAGCTTAGATTGAATCCTAATGGAGCGGGAAGCCACTGAAGGCTTTAAGCAGAGAGTTGACATGATCAGATTTACGTTTTCAAAGATCACTCCAGTGAATTGGGTTGAGGATTTATCTTGGAGACTGTCCACCCCCACAGGTGCATCTGCCTATAGGCAGCAGACTCAGGGAAAAGACCTCTACTCCCAAATATCCCCAAGATCTATCAGCTCACATTATGCAAGTTTGTGAGCAACATAAGTAAAGATCGGAATTCTTGTTTAGGCTATGATTTAAATGCAATAGTGTTCTAACGCTGAGCCTCAAGGTCTTATAACCTTGAATTATGAAGACAGTATTCTTGTAGTGGTGTTCTGTAACTGAAAGCTGAACAGAATTAAACTTCGTTATTTAATACATTAGGTTTTTTACTTGCCATCAGGAAAATGACATAATGTAATGCTCTGCTGTGCTTAGTCACTCAGTCGTGTCCAACTCTGTGCAACCCCATTGACTGTAGCCCACCAGGCTCCTCTGTCCATGGGGATTCTCCAGGCAAGAATACAGGAGTTGGTTGCATGCCCTCTTCCAGGGGATCTTTCCAACCCAGGGATCAAACCCAGGTTTCCCGCATTGCAGATGGATTCTTTACCATCTGAGCCAACAGGGAAGCACAATGTAATGCAGTAATATCTTACTTTAATTGTTGCAGGCTAATGAGGACAAAGGACTAGATCTGATAGACAGAGTGCCTGATGAACTATGGATGGAGGTTTGTGACATTGTACAGGAGACAGGAATCAAGACCATCCCCAAGAAAAAGAAATGCAAAAAGGCAAAATGGTTGTCTGAAGAGGCCTTACAAATAGCTGTGAAAAGAAGAGAAGCTAAAGGCAAAGGAGAAAAGGAAAGATACACCCATTTGAATGCAGGGTTCCAAAGAATAGCAAGGAGACATAAGAAAGCCTTCCTCAGTGATCAATGCAAAGAAATAGAGGAAAACAAGAGAATGGGAAAGACTAGAGATCTCTTCAAGAAAATTAGAGACACCAAGGAACATTTCATGCAAAGATGGCACAATAAAGGACAGAAATGGTATGACCTCACAGAAGTAGAAGATATTAAAGAGAGGTGGCAAGAATACACAGAAGAACTATACAAAAAAGGTCTTCATGACCCAGATAATCACGATGGTGTGATCACCCACCTAGAGCCAGACATCCTGGAATGTGCAGTCAAATGGGCCTTAGGAAGCATCACTATGAACAAAGCTAGTGGAGGTGATGGAATTCCAGTTGAGCTATTTCAAATCCTGAAAAGATGATGCTGTGAAAGTGCTGCACTCAATATGCCAGCAAATTTGGAAAACTCAGCAGTGGCCACAGGACTGGAAAAGGTCAGTTTTCATTCCAATCCCAAAGAAAGGCAATGCCAAAGAATGCTCAAACTACCACACAATGCATGCATCTCACATGCTATCAAAGTAATGCTTAAAATTCTCCAAGCCAGGCTTAAGCAATACATGAACTGTGAACTTCCAGATGTTCAAGCTGGTTTTAAAAAGGCAGAGGAACCAGAGATAAAATTGCCAACATCGTGGATCATAAAAAGCAAGAGAGTTCCAGAAAAACATCTATTTCTGCTTTATTGACTATGCCAAAGCATTTGACTATGTGATCACAATAAACTGTGGAAAATTCTGAAAGAGATGGGAATACCAGACAGCTGACCTGCCTCTTGAGAAACCTGTATGCAGTCAGGAAGCAACAGTTAGAACTGGACATGGAACAACAGACTGGTTCCAAATAGGAAAAGGAGTACGTCAAGGCTGTATATTGTCACCCTGCTTATTTAACTTATATGCAGAGTACATCATGAGAAACGCTGGGCTGGATGAAGCACAAGCTGGAATCAAGATTGCCAGGAGAAATATCAATAACCTCAGATACACAGATGACACCACCCTTACGGCAGAAAGTGAAGAAGAACTAAACAGCCTCTTGATGAAAGTGAAAGAGGAGAGTGAAAAAGCTGGCTTAAAGCTCAACATTCAGAAAATGGATTTCATGGCATCCAGTCCCATCACTTCATGGCAAATAGATGGGGAAACAATAAAAACAGTGACAGACTTAATTTTCGGGGCCTCCAAAATCACTGCAGATGGTGACTGCAGGCATGAAATTAAAAGACGCTTACTCCTTGGGAGGAAATTTATGACCAAACTAGAAAGCATATTAAAAAGCAGAGACATTACTTTGTCAACAAAGGTCCATCTAGTCAAGGCTATGGTTTTTCCAGTAGTCATGTATGGATGTGAGAGTTGGACTATAAAGAAAGCTGAGCACAAAAGAATTGATGCTTTTGAACTGTGGTGTTGGAGAAGACTCTTGAGAGTCCCTTGGACTGCAAGGAGATCCAACCAGTCCATCCTAAAGGAGATCAGTCCTGGGTGTTCATTGGAAGGACTGATGTTGAAGCTGAAACTCCAATACTTTGGCCCCCTGATGTGAAGAGCTGACTCATTTGAAAAGATCCTGATGCTGGGAAAGATTGAGGGCAGGAGGAGAAGGGGACGACAGAGGATGAGATGGTTGGATTGCATCACCGACTCGATGGACATGGGTTTGGGTGGACTCTGGGAGCTGGTGATGGACAGGGTAGCCTGGTGTGCTGCAGTTCATGGGGTCGCATAGAGTCAGACACAACTGAGTGACTGAACTGAACTGAACTGAATGAGGACAAGGGCTGACATATAACATGTAAATGTGCACTCTTAACAAATGAAGGCCATCGGACATCACAGCCCAAAAGCAAGTCAAGTCCAATAAAAAGTATAAGATTATTAAAAAAAAAAAACTGAATAAGAGTCAATCATTGTTAATTATGCAAATGAGTCATTTGAGTGTTTACTTCCTTCAACAACCTAATAGAAAGTTCTGGGCTAAAACTAGACATTTTTTTCTAACATCTGCAATATTGAACTTGAAGTCCAGATATTATTTCCTGTTCCCAGTTCCAGAATAATTGCCTTATATTCTCATTTAATGCAGATTTAAAAAACATTAACTCAACTACAAGGGAACAAGACAGTTTTATGAAGATGTGAACTGACATCTCATTAAATTGACCTTAGAGGAATGCTGTCTGGCACAGATTTCTGAAGTATTGAGTCAGATGATCCTGAACAAGTAAACAAAGCATTGACATTATTAATATCATTTTGTATTTTTGATGTGACAGGCTTGTATAAACAAGCACTCTGCATGTGTTAATATCAGTGAAACTAAATTACACAAGCAAATTAAATAGAGAACCTACACTGGGACATATTTTTCTACTTTTCTCCAATGTTGGTGATTGTAGTTCAGCAAAGCAACATCATTCATCAGAGTCATGTCATTAATGTGAACTGTTTTGAGTTTATGGTTATTTAATTTACATGTTTATTCTGATTTTATGTTTTACAAGTACTATAAGCATAAGGAACTTTAAATAATTTATGTGTTTAAGTAATATTCTGATAAAAATAACTTGGTAACAAGTTGAGGAGGGGACTTTTTCTCTGTTTGAAACAAGAAGAACAAAAAACATGGAATGAACATTACTCAATTTTAAGAAATACTGTTCTACCAAATTCTCTTTCTCAAGTTAAATTAGGTTTGTTACCTGAAGTCAATAAAATCCTAATTAATACACTATTTCTAGAGTTGCAAGAAATAGATGCAAACCATAAAGTAAACAACAAATGTGAGATATTTACTACACAAGGTAGATTAAGAAATGTTTTTTAGTTGGCCAGCTAAGAAAGGCAAATATTGTTCTTTACAGCATCAGAATTTACTTTCATTACCAGCCACATCCACAACTGGGTGGTGTTTATGCTTTGGCTCCATCTCTTCATTCTTTCTGGAGTTATTTCTCCACTCTTCCCCAGTAGCATATTGGGAACCTACCAACCTGGGGAGTTCATCTTTCAGTGTCATATCTTTTTGCCTTTTCATACTGTTCATGGGGTTCTCAAGGCAAGAATACTGAAATGGTTTGCCATTCCCTTTTCCAGCGAACCACATTTTCTCAGAACTCTCCACCATGACCCGTTCATCTTAGGTGGCCCTACACAGCATGGCTCATTGTTTCATTGAGTTAGACAAGGCTGTGGTCCATGTGAACAGTTCGATTAGTTTTTTTCTGTGATTGTGGTTTTCATTCTGTCTGCCCTCTGATGGATAAGGATAAGAGGCTTATGGAAACTTTCTGATGGGAGAGACTGACTGGGGGCGAAACTGGGTCTTGTTCTGATGGGTGGGGCCATCCTCAGTAAATGTTTAATCCAATTTTCTTTTGATAGACAGGGCTGTGTTCCTAAACTGTTGTTTGACATGAGACCAAACTATGGTGGAGGTGATGAAGATTACGGCAACCTCCTTCAAAAGGTCCCATGCATGCACTGCCACACTCAGTGCCTCCAACCCTGCAGCAGGCCACCACCGACCCACGCCTCCACCGGCGACTCCTGGACACTTGCAGGCAAGTCTGGGTCAGTCTCTTGTGGAGTCACTGCTCCTTTCTCCTGGGTCCTGGTGCATACAAGGTTTTGTCTGTGCCCTCCAAGAGTCTGTTTCTGCAGTCCTGTGTAAGTTTTGTAATCAAATCCCACTGGCTGCCGAAGTCAAATTCCCTAAGGGTTCTGTGTAAGTTTTGTAATCAAATCCCACTGGCTGCCGAAGTCAAATTCCCTAAGGGTTCTCAATCCCTTTTCCAGATCCCCAGCTTGGGAAATCTGTTGTGGGTCCTAGAACTTTCTTAACAGTGTGAGAATTTCTTTGGTGTAATTGTTCTGCAGTTTGTGGGTCCTCTGCTCAGCAGCTCTATGGTGAGGTTAATGACGACCTCCTCCAAGATGGCTTATGTCACAGGCAGTGTCCAGATCACCTGCACTCAGAGCTGCTGCCCTGAGGCAGGCTACTGCTGATCTGTACCGCCACAGGAGACACTCAAACACAGTTCTGGCTCCGTCTCTGTGGGGTCTCTGGGACCTGGTGCACACAAGGTTTTGTTTGAACCCTCTGAGTGTCTCTGGAGAGTATGAATTTTGATTCTGAACATGATTTTGCCCCTCCTACCATCTTGCTGGGGTTTGCCCTTTAACATGGGGTATCTTTTTTTGGTGGGATCCTACATTCTCCTGTTGATGGTTGTTCAGCAGGAAGTTGGAATTTTGGAGTTCTCACAGGAGAAGATGAGCACACGTCCTTTTACTCCACCATCTTAGTTTCTGGAACAACATTGCATAGGAACCTGGGATGTTAGGTCCATGAAACAAGGTAAATTGGATGCGGTCAAACAGGAGATGGCAAGAGTGAATACTGACATTTTAGGAATCAGTGAACTAAAATGGACTGGAATGGATGAATTTAACTCAGATAACCATTATATCTACTACTGTGGGCAAGAATCCCTTAGAAGAAATGGAGTAGCCATCATAGCCAACAAAAGAGTCCGAAATGCAGTACTTGGATGCAATCTCAAAAACGACAGAATGATCGCTGCTCATTTCCAAGGAAAGCTATTCAATATCCAAGTCTATGCCAGTAATCCAAGTCTATGCCCCAACCAGTAATGCTGAAGAAGCTGAGGTTGAACGGTTCTATGAAGACTTACAAGACCTAGAACTAACACCTAAAAAAGATGTCTTTTTCATCATTGAGGAATGCAAAAATAGGAAATCAAGAGACACTGGGATTAATAGGCAATTGGCTTTGGAGTACAAAGTTAAGCAGGGTAAAGACTAACAGAGTTTTGCCAAGAGAATGTACTGGTCATAGCAAACACCCTCTTCCAACAACACAAGAGAAGACTCTACACATGGTCATCACCAGAAACCATCACCATGGTTAATACTGAAATCAGATTGATTATGTTCTTTGTAGCCAAAGATGGAGAAGCTCTATACAGTTAGCAAAAACAAGACTGGGAGCTGAACGTGGCTCAGATAATGAACTCCTTATTGAGAAATTCAGACTTAAATTGAAGAAAGTAGGGAAAACCACTAGACCATTCAGGTATTACCTAAATCAAATCCCTTACGATTATACAGTGGAAGTGACAAATAGATTGAAGGGATTGCATCTGATAGTGCCTGAGGAACTATGGACAGAGGTTCATGACATTATACAGAAGGCAGTGATCAGACCTTCCCCAAGAAAAAGAAATGCAAAAAGGCCAAATGGTTGTCTGAAGATGCCTTACAAATAGTTGTGAAAAGAAGAGACATGAAAGGCAAAGGAGTAAAGGAAAGATACACCCATTTGAATGCAGAGTTCCAAAGAATAGCAAGGAGACATAAGAAAGCCTTCCTCAGTGATCAATGCAAAGAAATAGAGGAAAACAAGAGAATGGGAAAGACTAGAGATCTCTTCAAGAAAATTAGAGATATAAATGTTCCAAGGGAACATTTCGTGCAAAGATGGGCACAATAAAGGACAGAAATGGTATGGACCTCACAGAAGTAGAAGATATTAAGAAGAGGTGGCAAGAATACACAGAAGAACTATACAAAAAAGGTCTTCATGACCCAGATAACCACGATGGTGTGATCACCCACCCAGAGCCAGACATCCTGGAATGTGAAGTCAAATGGGCCTTAGGAAGCATCACTATGAACAAAGCTAGTGGAGGTGATGGAATTCCAGTTGAGCTATTTCAAATCCTGAAAGATGATGCTGTGAAAGTGCTGCACTCAGTATGCCAGCAAATTTGGAAAACTCAGCAGTGGCCACAAGACTGGAAAAGGTCAGTTTTCATTCCAATCCCAAAGAAAGGCAATGCCAAAGAATGTTCATACTACCACACAATTGCATGCATCTCACATGCTATCAAAGTAATGCTTAAAATTCTCCAAGCCAGGCTTAAGCAGTAGGTGAACCGTGAACTTCCAGATGTTCAAGCTGGTTTAGAAAAGGCAGAGGAACTAGAGACCAAATTGCCAACATCCGGTGGATCATTGAAAAAGCAAGAGAGTTCCAGGAAAACATTTATTTCTGCTTTATTGACTATGCCAAAGCCTTTAACTATGTGATCACAACAAACTGTGGAAAATTCTTCAAAGAAATGGAAATACCAGATCATCTGACCTGCCTCTTGAAAAATCTGTATGCATGTCAGGAAGCAACAGTTAGAACTGGACATGGAAAAACAGACTGGTTCCAAATCAAGAAAGGAGTACGTCAAGGCTGTATATTGTCACCCTACTTATTTAACTTATATGCTGAGTACATCATGAGAAACGCTGGGTTGGATGAAGCACAAGCTGGAATCAAGATTGCCAGGAGAAATATCAATAACCTCAGATACACAGAAAGTGAAGAACTAAAGAGCCTCTTGATGAAAGTGAAAGAGAAGAATGAAAAAGCTGGCTTAAAACTCAATATTCAAAAAATGAATTTCATGGCATCCAGTCCCATCACTTCATGGCAAATAGATGGGGAAACAATAGAAACAGTGACAGACTTTATTTTCAGGGCCTCCAAAATCACAGCAGATGGTGACTGCAGCCATGAAGTTAAAAGACACTTGCTCCTTGGAAGAAAAGCTATGACAAATCTAGACAGCATATTAAAAAGCAGAGACATTACTTTGCCAATGAAGGTCTGTCTAGTCAAAGCTATGGTTTTCTCAGTAGTCATGTATAGATGTGAGTTGGACTATAAAGAAAGCTGAGCACTGAAGAATTGATGCTTTTGAACTGTGGTGTTGGAGAAGACTCTTGAGAGTCCCTTGGACTGCAAGGAGATCCAATCAATCCATCCTAAAGGAAATCAGTCCTGAATGTTCATTGGAAGGACTGATGCTTAAGCTGAAAACTCCAATACTTTGGCCACCTGATGTGAAGTACTGACTCCTTGGAAAAGACCCTGATGCTGGGAAAGATTGAAGGCGGGAGGAGAAGTGGACGACAGAGATGAGATGGTTGGATGGCATCACCGACTCGATGGACACGAGTATGAGCAAGCTCTGGGCATTGTTGATAGACAGGGAGGCCTGGCGTGCTGCAGTCCATGGGGTCGCAAAGGTGGGACATGACTGAGCGACTGAACTGAAGAGAGGCAAAATAAGGTAATAAATATAAGAAGTTGTAAATACTCCTAAGATAGCTACATTGCCCAAGACCTATATGGATAACTATACTGTGTCTTTAAATTAAACTTAATTTTTAAAATAATGAAAATAAACTTATTGTATAATCTTCAATAAATTGAAGACATTAAAAAAAAAAAATGAAACTCTCCCCTTCACCCTCCACTCAATCCTACTCCCTACTCCAAAAGACTGTTAACAGCTCAATGTCTAGCCTTCCAGGTTTTTTCCTATGTATTGACATATGTGCACATGTGGACCCTGGCATCTATTCTATTTTAGCTCCTTACATAAATGGGACCTTACAGAATGTCTTCTGCCTGGCTTTTGTTCTTTTTATACAATAAGTCTTGGATACATTGGATACATTTGTATTCTTTAACAGGTCATTACTTTTTTTAAACCTGCAGCCATTCTTCTGTCCCCTTTGGTGGAAGAAAAAACAGCCAAGGCCTTCAAGCCCCAAATTAGCACACTGTCTTTTGGAATGTAAGTTTACAAACACAGCAAAAACAAACAAGAAGGTGTTAAGGAAATCCAAGGATTCCAAACAAATTCAAGCAAAGTTAGAGTTTCAGGGCCTGAAAAATCTTTTTCTTTAAAAAAAAAAAAAAAAAGTTAGGGATTGGGAGGGGAAATTTCTCCAAATGAGAAATATAGCTTGTCAAGGTATCAAAGGATCTGGGAACACCCTTGTTGACTGCATTGCACAGTAGGTTGAAAAGCCCCACTGACTTTCATTTCCCTGAAAGACTTATTCACAGGACAATATTCTGGTTTCTCCATGCAAATTTCACTTACATCAGGGGTTTTGAACCTCTTTCAATCTGGTGATGTCTGTGGATACTTTTTCAGAATAATATTTTTAATGCATAAAACAAAATTTTTGACCAAAGAAACCAATTATACTAAAATGTAGCTATCAAAATATTAAAAGAATTAAATTTGTGATATAGCAGTTCATGTACCTCCCAATCAACACATTAAATAACAAGGTCAAATGGGACTCTAATAGCTACTATAATTTAATATAGAGCATAAACAATACTTCAAAATGTTTGCAGTAAGTGTAATGGGATACAAAAATATCTGGATTTCTACTGGTGACAAAGTCACAGTACAGTTAATACCACTGTAGTTTGTTGCTTACATTTATAATTGGTAGATGGGACCAGATCACTTCATGGCAAAAAGATAGGGGAAAAGTGGAAATGGTGGCAGATTTTACTTTTTTGAGCTCCAAAATCACTGCGGGTGGTGACTGCAGCCACAAAATTAAAAGATGCTTCCTCCTTGGAAGAAAAGCTATGACAAACCTAGACAGCACATTAAAAAGCAAAGACATCACTTTGCTGACAGAGGTCAGTATAGTCAAAGCTATAATTTTTCCAGTAGTCAAATATAGATATGAGACTTGGACCATAAAGAGGGCTAAGCGCTGAAGAATTGATGCTTTCGAACTGCAGTGCTAGAAAAGACTCTTGAGAGCCCCTTGGTCTGCAAGGAAATCAAACCAGTCTATCCTTAAGGAAATCAACCCTGAATATTCATTGGAAGGACTGATGCTGAAGCTGAAGAAGCTCCAACACATTGGCCACGTGATGCGAAGAGCCGACTCATTAGAAAAGACCCTGATGCTGGGAAGATTGAAGGCAGGGGGAGAAGGGGACGACAGAGGATGAGATGGTTGGATGGCATCACCGACTCAATGGATGTGAGTTTGAGCAAACTTCGGGAGACAGTAAAGGATAGGAAAGCCTGGTGTGCTGCAGTCCATGGGGTCACAAAGAGTGAGATTTGACTTAGTGACTGGAAAACAACAACAACAACATAATTGATGTAAATGCTAACTTTCAGTTAGAAGAGTTTTAAAATAATGGTATCTTTACCCTATCTATATTAGTTTTTTTGGTATATTAATTTGATAGGCTCCATAACAAAATAACACATACTAGAGGACTTAAAACACAGAAGTTTATTTTTTCTCACAGTTCTGGAGGCTAGAAGCCTGGGACTTCTCTGGCAGTCCAGTGGTAAAGATTCCGCACTTCCACTGCATGGGGCACAGGTTCAACCCCTAGAGGGAGAACTAAGATCAAGCATTTCCAAGCAGTGCCGGGAAGGGAGGCTGGTGGAGAGTAACAAAAAACTGAAGCAGTGGAGGCTAGAAATCTGATATCAAGCTATCAACAGGATCAGTTCCTTCTGGAGGCTCTGGAGGAGTATCTGTTCTGAGCCTCTCTCCTAGATTCTGGTGGGGTTGCTGGCAATCCCTTGCATTCCTTGGCTTGCAGCTGCACCACTCTAGGCTCTGCCTTCATCACCACATGATGCTCTTTCTGTGCATCTCTGTGTCCAAATTGCCCTCTTTTTATAAGGACATCCATAAGGACAGCCATATAGGATTGAGGGCACACCCAAATCTAGTATGATATCATCTTTACTAAGTCCGTCTGCAAAAATTCCATTTCCAAATAAGGTCACATTCAGAAGTTACAGGTGGACATAAAATTTGGGGGGACACTATTCAACCCAGTATACCATCCAAGTTCACAGACTCCCTAGCTTAAATGGAATCAATACTATGTTTGCAAGAGAGAAATGATGGAAAATTCTAATGATTATCATGTTGGAGAGTGAAATTATGGAATTTTTTCTTCTTATCTCTACTTTCAGAATGTTCTAAAATATGACTATATTACTTTAAGAATAAAAAGTTAATAAAGAATGATGGTATTGATTCTAAGCATTGGCAACGTTTTAGATAATAATTTCTCTTGAATTCAACCTTGGATAATTTCCACAACATAAAGACAAAGGGATTTGGACAGGCAAGAGGAGTTAAGACTGTGAAGTTTCAGATTAACCTGAAAAATTTCTTTCAAAGAAAAAATATAGTCATGTTTAATTCTTCTAATATAAGAGAAACATTACCAAAGTCTCCTAGACTTAGGCATCCTTGGATAAAAACAAACTACAATTGCCACGTAACAATGAGATTAAAAACACTAGTAAAAAAATAAAATAAAATAAAAAATAAAAACACTAGTCAACATACCTTGTTAGAAAGAGGTAGGGAACCATGCATTTATGGGCAATGAACTTTTGACAAGTGTCAAGTGCATTCAAAGGGGAAATAATAATCTCTTCAACAAATGGTGCTGCAATAACTGGATTTCCACAGGCAAAGGAATCAAGCTAGACCCCTAACTCACACCATATACAAAAATTAATCCTCAGTGGATCAATGACCTACATATGAGTGCTAAAACCATAAAACTATTAGAAGAAAACAGAGGTGAATCTTCATTCTCGGATATGACAGCAAAACATGAGAAACAAAAGAAAAAATAGTTAAATAGGATTTCATCAAAACTTAAAAATGTTTATGCGTCAAAGGACATTATCAGAAAAGTGAAGAGACAACCTACAGAATAGGAGAAAATAGTTGATATTTGCAAATCATAATAACGGTTTAATATCAAGAATACATAAAGAACTCTTAAAACTCAACAACAAAAAGAAAACCCAATTTTAAAAATGGGCAAAGGATTTGAATAGACATTTCTCCAAAGGAGATACACAAATGGCCAATAAGAATGTGAAAAGATGCTAAACATCACTAGTTGTAAGGGAAATGCAGATCAAAACCACCTGAGATACCACTCCACATTCCCAAGGATAGCTAAAATCAGAAAGACAGACAAGAATAAATGTCAGGGAGGATTCAGGGAAATTAGAACACTCATACATTGCTAATGGGATTATAAAATGGTACTGCGACTCATATTTTTCAGAGTTAAACATATGACCCCAAAATTTCACTCCTTGATTTCTATTTAAGAGAACTGAAAACATCTACACAAAAACTTGTACATATTCATAGCAGCATTATTCTCAATAGCTCCAAAGTGTAAACAAACCCAAATGTCTATCAACAGATAAAAACAAAATATGACATATCCTTACAATGCAATATTATTCAGCCATAAAGAAGAATGAAGTACTAATACATGATACAACATAGACGAACCTTGAAAACATCATGCACACAAAAAGCCACATATTGTATGACTTCATTTGTATGAAAAGTCCGGAACAGGCAAACTCATAGTGACTAAAACATCAGTGATTGCCAAGGGCTGGGGGAAGGGAGGAATGGAAAGTAACTGCTGTTGGGTATGGATAGGGATGGATAGGGTTTCTTTTTGGAGTGATGAAATGTTCTGGAATCAGATAATGATGATGGTTGCACAATCACATGAATACACTAAAAACTGCTGACATGTACACTTTATTAAAGGGGGAATCTTTTTATTTTAGTTATATATCAATAAAAAGTAGCACATAAGAAATTGCCACCTGATTTGAAGAGCCAACTCATTGGGAAAGACTGAGGGCAGGAGGAGAAAGACAGAGAAGCCTGGCATGCTGCAGTCCATGGGGTCTCAAAGAATCAGACAAAACGTCAAAAAGAGTCGGTCTTAGTAATTGAACAACAACATAAGACATCAAAATGTTTGATAAATGTGTGCCCACTTAAAAGCCTATTATGTATCATGTTTTATAGAAACTAAATTTTCACTAAAAATATAAATTCTGCTGTTTGGTGCATTTTTCTACTTCGTGAAAGAATGATATGAGCAAACATAGTATGTGTGACGTATTCTTAAGAGGAGAGGTCCTACATAGCAGAATAGGCTTATCCACATACATTTTTTGTATATTCTCACCACCCAAAAAACCCACAGCAAAGACAGTGTGTCATCTGGAGCTATCAGCAGAGTTGTTAGCTTCACAGGGACAAAAAAATGGATAAGCTGACCCTGATAGGGTGATTAGCATGATGCAAGTTTTTGGGGAGGGCACATGGGAACAACATTATGGAAAGGAGTGGGAGGAAGCAGGATGGCAGGGGGAGAGGCAGGACTGGGATGCAGTCTTAACGGAGGCCCCAAGGGCCTCTACGGGCAACTCTAAAGCTAATGGCCCTTCAGCATTGTCCAGAGTTAGGAAGAGGTTAGGCTTTTTAAACATCTGTCTTGGTTAATCTCTGGATGCAGGCTGCCCTTGGAAAGGAGTATTAGATTGAGTATATAAAGTTGGTCTTATGTAGGAATGGGCTTCCCAGGTGGCTCAGATGGTAAAGAATCCACCTGCAATGCGGGAGTCCTGGGTTTGATCCCTGGGTTGGGAGAATCCCATGAAGAAAGAAACAGCTACCCACTCCAGTATTCTTACCTGGAGAATTTCATGGACAGAGGAGCCTGGCAGGCTACAGTTCATGGGGTTACAAAGAGTCAGACACACCTTGGGTCTTCACGACCCAGATAATCATGATGGTGTGATCACTCACCTAGAGCCAGACATCCTGGAATGCCAAGTCAAGTGGGCCTTAGGAAGCATCACTACCAATAAAGCTAGTGGAGGTGGTGGAATTCCAGTTGAGCTATTTTAAATCTTAAAAGATGATGCTGTGAAAGTGCTGCACTCAATACGTCAGCAAATTTGGAAAACTCAGCAGTGGCCACAGGACTGGAAAAAGTCAGTTTTCATTCCAATCCCAAAGAAAGGCAATTCCAAAGAATGCTCAAACTACTGCACAATTGCACTCATCTCACATGCTAGTAAAATAATGCTTAAAATTCTCAAAGCCAGGCTTCAGCAATATGTGAACCATGAACTTCCAGATGTTCAAACTGGATTTAGAAAAGGCAGAGGAACCAGAGATCAAATTGCCAACATCTGCTAGATCATAGAAAAAGCAAGAGAGTTCCAGAAAAACATCTATTTCTGCCTTATTGACTATGCCAAAGCCTTTGACTGTGTGGATCACGATAAACTGTAGAAAATTCTGAAAGAGATGGGAATACCAGACCACCTGATCTGCCTCTTGAGAAACCTGTATGCAGGTCAGGAAGCAACAGTTAGAACTGGACATGGAACAACAGACTGGTTCCAAATAGGAAAAGGAGTACGTCAAGGCTGTATATTGTCACCCTGCTTACTTAACTTATAGGCAGAGTACATCATGAGAAACTCTGGGCTGGAGGAAGCACAAGCTGGAATCAAGATTGCCAGGAGAAATATCAGTAAACTCAGATATACAGATGACACCACCCTTATGGCAGAAAGTGAAGAAGAACTAAGGAGACTCTTGATGAAAGTGAAAGAGGAGAGTGAAAAAGTTGGCTTAAAGCTCAACATTCAGAAAACTAAGATCATGGCATCCGGTCCCATCACTTCATGGCAAACAGATGGGGAAACAGTGGAAACAGTGGCTGACTTTATTTTCTTGGGCTCCAAAATCACTGTAGATGGTAACTGCAGCCATGAAATTAAAAGACACTTACTCCTTGGAAGGAAAGTTATGACCAACCTAGACAGCATATTAAAAAGCAGAGACATTACTTTGCCAACAAAGGTCTGTCTACTCAAGGCTATGGTTTTTCCAGAAGTCATGAATGGATGTGAGAGTTGGACTATAAAGAAAGCTGAGTGCAAAAGAATTGATGCTTTTGAACTGTGGTGTTGGAGAAGACTCTTGAGAGTCCCTTGGACTGCAAGGAGACCCAACCAGTCCATCCTAAAGGAGATGAGTCCTGGGTGTTCATTGGAAGGATTGATGTTGAAGCTGAAACTCCAATACTTTGGCCACCTGATGGAAGAGCTAACTTATTTGAAAAGACCTTGATGCTGGGAAATATTGAGGGCAGGAGAAGGGGACAACAGAGATGAGATGGTTGGATGGCATCATGGACTCAATGGACATGAGTTTGGGTAAACTCCGGGATTTGGTGATGGACACGGAGGCCTGGCATGCTGTGGTTCATGAGGTCGCAAAGAGTTGGACACGACTGAGCGACTGAACTGAACTGAGTTCTTTGTTGTGAGAGGCTGTCCTGTTCAGCAGCAACCCTAGCCTCTACCATCACCGCACTGGTAACAAACTAAAATGTTCCTAGAAATTGCCAAATATCCTCTAGAAGGCAAAATTGCACCCATTTGAGAAACATTGGTCTATAGTAACAAGAGGAAAGGTAAAGTACTATCAGAGGATAAACCAACCTCTCAATATATGGAATGAAAAGACAAAGTGAAATTTATTGCTTACCATAAGCAGTGTGGCACAAGCTCAGAAAAAAAACCAAACTGCTACTCTTATACCGGATTTTGAGCAAGTAGGGAATTCAGGGATTGATGACCTTTCAGAGGTCTAAATGTGTTGACATTCTCCCTACAAGTGATAACTTGGGTGAGACTATTATTGATTGGTTGGCATTTGGTGGCCTATGTATTGAATTTAGCCTGTGATTGGCTGATTTTCAGAATCAATGGGTTGTCTTTGGGTTTGCAAAACCCACTCACTGGGATGAGTTATCAATTGATTGAACTTAAAACTGGTCCTGAATTCTAGCTACTACCATGAGAATGAAAAAAGAAAAAAAAAAGTGAAAGTGTTAGTCCCTCAGTCCTATCTGACTTTTTGAGACCCCGTGCACTGTAGTCCACCAGGCTCCTCCATCTTTGGAATTCTCCAGGTAAGAATACTGGAGTATTCTTACCCACTCCCAGAGGGAGTGGGTAGCCATTCCCTTCTCCAGGGGCTCTTCTCTGACCAGGTCTCCTGCATTGCAGGCAGATTCTTTACCATCTGAGCCACCAGGCAAGCCTACTACTATGAGAATATGGGAACTTAAAAAAAATTCTCAGTACTCTATATGCTAGTGGGTAGATGTGGAGTGGAAATTTGTGAAAGTTCTCTTCTGATTGTTTAAGTTTTTTAAGTGAAATAGGAAACAAGGACATTAGCAGACGGGGAGGATGGATTGAAAGAGATGTGAAAGTCACCTATGAAGGCAGGAGAGGAGGTACACTAGGGAAATGTAGTATGATTACTGGGCAAAATTAAGGGCCCACTTTAGGTCAAAAATAAGGAGAGACAAATCAGCATGTCATTCATTTTTCTTTAACCATATTCAGCTAACGGGGTTCAAGAGCAGAGTGGTGGAACACTGAATTCTATTGTGATTGAGGTTTTGCCAAATGAGAACTACAAATCAAGAAAGGTTCAAAGAAATTGAGAGTACATTCAAGAGAATGTATTCTTTTTAGCTTATATATTTTGCTTTTTATTATGACATTGTCAAAAATACCCAATAATAGAAAAATAAACCCAAAGCCAAAATTCAAAGCATTTTGAAAAAAACAAAGCAAAACATTTTGCCATCTTTTTTCATCTATTCGTACATCTTCTTTTCACTCAGAATTTTAAGGTAAATTCCAGACATCATTCTAGTTCACCCCTAAATACCTCAAAATGTACCTAAGGACTCTTGAAAACCTTAAATCACAATGCCACTATCACATATAACAAAAGGAACAATAAGTTTTTAACATTAATTATCAGTCCACATTCAAATTTTGCAAAGGAGATAATAATGATTGGAAATGAACTGAAGTTGGCTAAGGAGAGAAGAAATAGGACAGGTGGTGGAGTTAGGATCAGTGGAAAGACTTAGAGCCATAGGTGAAAGGCCTGGTGGGTGGAAACATTATTGGAGTTAGGAGCCCACAGAAAGTGAGCTAGAAGGGTTGGAGTGGTTCCACTTTAAACTTTGCCTATTGCTCAGTCATATCAGTCTTTTTTTTTCCTCTTAAGAGTCTGTGTATTTCTCCTTCCCACCATCTCATCTATTTTAATTCCGGCACTGATGCTCTCAGGAGAATCTGCAGACTGAATTAGGTCCTTTATACCCTTGGTATTTCTTTGAAGCACTTTTAATTTCAAAAGTTCATGAAAACTTTTTATTTTTTTTAATGTCTAACTCCACTAATTTTGAACTATGTCTCCTTTATTCACTGCTGTCATTGCCAGCGCTGAGGACACCGTCAGTAGATCACCCTCATTAAATAATTTTTGGACAAAGCAGAGAAGAATGTGTTCAATGACGGCAAATGCTAGAAATTTCTAAATCCACCCATAACACTGTTTCTAAGAAGGATTCGAAATTATTTACTCTCAAGTCGCCATTCTGTCACATGTAAAAATATACAACTTTAAACCTTTTGAGTTAAATCTTTTAAACCTTCAGTTAAACCTTTTTAAACCTATGAGTTAAAACTTTTAAACCTTATCAGTTAATTACCTTAAGACTAAATTGAGCACCTCACCCCTGCTGAACTTGGAGGTAGCGCTCTAAAAACCTATCAACCCAGGTATGCTCGTACATAAAAGAAACGACTAAACTTGGTGTTTAACCAGAGCCCTCCCGCGAGTTTTTTTGTTTTGGGCCACGCTGCACATCACGCGGGATCTTAGTTCCCGCGACTACGGGATCTGAACCCGCCCCCTTCGATGGAAACGCGGAGTCCTAACCACTGGACCTCCTGAGAAGTCCCTAACTCGCTCTAAAACGAGAATTTGCTTCCTTCTAACGAGGCCAAGAAGCGCTGGGCCCCGCGGCGAGACCCCACAGGTCTCTCGGGCTAACAAGCGGGAAGCCAAAGAAAGATCTTAATCGCCCAGAACGGAAGTTCTTGAGCCTTCACACCCGCGGGGAAGTAACTCGGAAACGGACCAAGATGGCGGCGCCCAGTGAGGGGACAGCCTTTGCCTCGGGGGTCGAAAAGAATTGGAGTGCGGTTGTTCGCTCTCCAGAAGGGACTCCCCAAAAAGTCCGGCAGCTGATAGATGAGGGAATTGCCCCGGAAGAGGGAGGCGCCGGCGCCGAAGCGTGAGTGCAGGCTGCGTCTGGCGACGGCAAATTGAAGAGGGTTTAGGGGACTCGGACCAGAGGGGATACCTGGGTCTGTAACTCAGGCGGTGGGGGTGGCTTCGACCCGGGATCTTGAAGAGACTGGGATTACTTCGCCTTGTCGCCTTTAATCTTCTACTCAGGAGATACTGGATCCCACACCGCGGGCGCAATTTTGTCTTAAGGCAGACTTTTTTTTTTTAATAACCGGGGCGGGAGGAAAAGAGGACTGCTAACTGGAAATGCGCACCCGATTTCTCTTGGTTGGACTTCTTAACCTTTTTAAAGTCCTAGACACTTTTGGAGGCCTTGTAAAGTTTATGAACACCTCAGAAAGTTATATTTTTAAATGCATGAAGTAAAATGCATAGGATTATAAAGGATACCACTTAAGTTGGAATGCAGTTTATCAGGAAGTAAAAGATTAAAGAAGTGATGCAGTAAAACTCTTCATTAGTAAAACGCTTAATTATTTAGTAGTAGATATGTTGTCTACTGTAATTTTGAAGTAGTGCTAAGCATAAACGGTACATACGCAGTAACCATAATGTGACAAAATATCCGTGAGTTGCATGGTGACAAGTTTACAGGTACTGCTGATGCTACTGTGGTTTTTTTAAATTATCTTCATTCATAATGGAAAGAAGTGCTGCATTTCAGTTAGAAGTTACTAAAAGAAATGTCACTTTTCTATCCAAATTTTTGAATCCTCTGAATTTTTTCCAAGATACAACCTCCCTGAGGCTCTCTGTGACTCTCAGAAGGATTGTTAGAATAAATTACTTTGACTTATAATAATTGATGTAATCTTGAAAGTGAAAGTCGCTCAGTCGTGCCCGACTCTTTGCGACCCCATGGACTATACAGTCCATGGAATTATCCAGGCTGGAATATTGGAGTGGGTAGCAGTTCCCTTCTCCAGGATATCTTCCCAACCCAGGGGTCAAACCCAGGTCTCCCACATTGCAGGCGGATTCTTTACCAGCTGAGCCACCAGGGAAGCCCTGATGTAATTTTACTTTTATTAAAATTACTTTTGTCTAACGCAGTTCCTCCCTTTACCCTATCCAGGCTCTGTTGAAGTGCCTTTCATTGGATATAAAATAATTGTTTTGCTGTGTTTTTTTCCCTTGAATTTTTAAATGAAATAGCCTAAAAATCTTAGATTTAAATTTTCAAATTAGTTCCTTTGGGGGAAAAGTGGGTATCACGTATCAATCTATGTAGAAATATAAAAACTTATTTTCTGCTGTTAAAAGAGTTGAATTTATAAGGTGGTTCAAGTTGTATAAGGGATAGAAGCCTTAAGTCTTGTTTTGTGTTTACAAAAGTTATGCAAAGTGCTGTCAGAGACCAGAGAGTGAGGTAAAACAGTTTACTAGTACAGGATTAGCAGAGCATGGTGGAAGTAGAAATTGCTTGAAACTTAGTTGTGGCCAAACTGTAAAGAGATTTAAATGCCAGACTGAAGAATTTGGATTCTGTGAAACTACTGAAAATGTTAAGTAGAGAAGTGAAATTTAGAAAGTTTAAAATCTAGAGTGGTATGATTGATATTATGAGGTACAGAGATGCCAGATACAAAATGTTTAGGCAAAGTGATGCCTTGAAAGGATTACCAGTACTTCTGCCACTTTATTTTAGGAAGGACACATCTGCCACATTCCAGTCAGTTAATGGATCACCCCAAGCAGAAGAACCTCCGTTGGAATCTACAAGCAAAGAAGCCTTCTTTAGCAGAGTGGAAACATATTCTATATCCTTTTAGGTTAATGTGAGTTGCATGTTCTCATGCTGCTGAATTGTTTTTTTTTTCCAGGAATAACACCAGTTACTCTGATGTTTTAATTTTTAGAATTAAACTTGATAAGAATTTTTTTAGGAAAATTAGCATCATAAAATATTAAGGGACATTTGACTTCTAATCTTTTTTTTTTCCACAGAAGAGAAAACTAAGAGCCTGTGAGAAAAAGGAATAATAACTGACGTTGTTTATAGTGTTTTCATGTTTATTATCACATTTGAGCTTCATCTTAAACATATGAAAATAAGTATTCTTAGTCTCATTTTGCAAAAAGGAAACAGTTCAGGTAGATTATTTGATTTACCCAGGGTCAACTTGTTAGTAACTGGTAGAACCGAAATTATGGTGTAAGGCTCTTAGCGCTCAAACCTAATGTTATTTTAGACTATAGTACATTTCCTGTCTCTTTCAAGATTTTCCTCTGTAAGTTATCCATGGTTGCACAACAAATTATCCTCAGACTTAGTAGCTTAAAACTACAAACACTTATTATCTCACGTTTTCTGTGGATCAGCAATCTAGGCACAGCTTAGTTAAGTCGTATGGTTCAAGGCCTCTCTCAGACTGTCATCAAAGTGTTGGCCAGGGCTAGACTAGTAAAGGATCTACTTCTAAGCTCACTCACCTGGTTGTTGGCAAGATTAATTTCCTCATGGCTATTGGACTGAGGGTTTCAGTTCCTTAATGGCTTTTGACTGGAGCTACATGGGGCTCTCACAGGGATAGTTCACAACATGGCAGCAGACTTCAGTCAGAGTGAGCAAGCAAGAGAGAGCAAGATAGAAGCTAGATTATTTTTATAACCTAGTCTCAAGCAACATCGCATCACTTTTGCCGTTTTCTATTTGCTAGAGTGTTTTTAATTTAAAAGCAATTACAGACTTAATAGAAAAGTTGTACAGGTTACATAGAACCTTCTTTTGAGTACTTGAAAGTAAGTTGCCAAAGTGACACCTCATGACCCCCAAATATTCCCCACAAACAATGACTTTCTTTTACATAACCACAATGAAATCATCAAAATTGGGAAATTCACATAATAAATTACTACCATCTAACCCTTACATCATAATAATTCCATCAATTGTCATCATTAAAATCTTCACTTTTTCTTTGAATTTCATGACCTTGATACTTTTGAAAATGATAGGCCAGTTATTTTATAGAGCGTATCTCAGTTTGCATTTATCTGATGTTTGGTTATGATGAGATGCAAGTTGTGATGCTGTGTTCTCATTGCGTCCTGTCAGGTGGCACATGCTTTTGATATGCCCCTTTACCCGGATGATCATTTTGATCAGTTGATTAAGTGGGTGTCTGTCGGTGTTTACTGTTGTAAAATAGCGTCCTTTGTAATTAAGCTGTTTGGTGGGAATGTTCTTTGAAACTATGTAAATATAATTCCTCATCAAACTTTATATAACCTATTTGTTTGTAGTAGCTTGGTCTCCTGATTTCCTTTTTTATTCAATGGATTTTAATCCATTAGTATTATATTTTGAAATTCCAGTTGCCCCTGATTTGGTGAGTGGGAGGCCCGTGTAGATACTCTTTACACCTCACTTGGCTACAGCACCCCAAGGTGCTCCAACTTTTTATGTGGACTCCCTCACTTTGATGCCTTGCCCTGAGCTGTCTCCCTCACCCTTCTGGCTTATTCCTCTGCCATGCACCACCTGGTGGCTTTAGGACTAAATTGTTCAGGAAGGAGAAAGTATTTTAACCATCCTTGTACTGCTGTTCCTTGAATTAATTCCTAATATTGATACAGCATTTAAAAATTATTTCATTTTGTTATTTTTTGTTCTCAGTGAATTTAATTTGATTGCCACTTTGATATGATAATTATTTATTTGACCTAAGCTAGGTAAGTGATTCTCTTTTTAAAAAATTTATTTAGTTTTTAATTGAAGGATAATTGCTTTACAGAATTTTGTTGTTTCCTTCTTTTAGTCTACAGAATCCAAACTCCTTTAACATTTATATCTAGATTCTATTTCTTTTTTTTTTAGATTCTATTTCTAGCCTTCAGTCCTTTTGCTGCTATTAAAATGTTTTCAAATTCCAATATCCCTTATAAAATACAGAACTTTTCTGCAACTTTCATGTTTTATTCTTTTTTTGTATGTGTGCTCTATAAAACAAGAGCTCTATAGGTAAACAGAAAAAAACAAGTGTTGAATGTTAAAGATCAATAAATGTTTTTTATTTTATACTTGTAGATGCTCTTAATGCTCTCAGCCTATTTAAAACACACATACCACCTACACACATTAGTATATAACAGTCAAATTTAGGGCAGGGATGAATAATGAATATTTTTAATTTTACTGACTTTATTCTTCAGAAGGTAAAAGTAGGGCAGCACAGATGAGCGATAAATATTTCTGTTGTTTGACCTTCACCATCCCTTGTTGCTCAGGCAAATCCAGGTATTTCACTAGTGTTTTCAAATCCTTAGAATTTTTTTATTTTAATTTATTTATTTATGGCTGCACTGGGTCTTTGTTGCTGTATGCAGGCTTTCTCTAGTTGTAGCAAGCAGGGGCTACTCTTCGTTACAGTGCACGGGCTTATCATTGTGGTGGCTTCCGTTGCAGGGCATGGGTTCTAGGGTACTCTGGCTTCAGTAGTTGTGGACCTCGGGCTTAGTTGCTCTGTAACATGTGGGATCTTCTTGGACTAGGGGTCAAACCTGTGTCCCCATCATTGGCAGGTGGACTCCCCAACACTGGACCACCAAGGCAGTCCCTAGTATTTCATATTAAGCAAAATAGAATGGCTTCTCTACTCCATCACACAACTGATAATAATAAAAAACATTTTAAGCATATAAAATATATAGGGCTTCCCATAGCTTTTCCTCTGAATGTGTTTATTCCTAAATATACATTCCTAAATATACTAAGAGTGAATTAAAGTTTTCATTTCTGACTTGTTCATTTTAATGTACTCATGTTTTTCTTAACATGAATACTCTCTGAAATGGGCAGGCAAGCCCTCTGAGCTGTCTCCCTTGGTCTGTGCAAAATACGGCTGGGTCACAGTTGAGTGTGATATGCTGAAGTGCTCCAGCTGTCAGGCTTTCCTCTGTGCCACTTTACAACCAGCTTTTGATTTTGACAGATGTAAGTGTAAAGTACAAATTACATTTTTCTCCAAGTTCAAAAGATATCTATGCTAGCTTTTTTGAAAATACTAGCAACTTGTGTTTGATCAAGAATGTGTCCTTCTATATTATAACAAGGTAAATTTGTGATTTTCTTCACCCTAATTATTAGCTTCAGTCATTACTTTTTTTTTTTTTAAAGCTCAGCTACTTTAGAGTGAACCTGTCTTTATGCATTCTGGGAAACTAACAGCAGTATGTTTATATTAGGATTCTGAAATTTATACTTTAGGCTAAGAAACACAGGGCATTAATGAAGGCTCACATTTTGGAATGCTCTGCCTTATAAAGATACATAATAGCTCCTTGTTAACTGGTCTTAGAATCTTGATTTAAAACTTGTGACAAATATTAAGATGATGCAGTTACTAATATTTCATATCTTTAAAAATTGCCTTAGTTATTTTTATTTTTAGTTGTATCTATACTCTTAAAGGCTCTTGGCCATTGGATTTTGAATCTGTGATAGTGTTTTTTTATTTATTTATTTTTTCATTTATTTTTATTAGTTGGAGGCTAATTACTTTACAATATTGTAGTGGTTTTTGTCATACATTGACATGAATCAGCCATGGATTTACATGTATTCCCCATCCCGATCCCCCATCCCACCTCCATCTCCACCCGATTCCTCTGGGTCTTCCCAGTGCACCAGGCCCGAGCACTTGTCTCATGCATCCAGCCTGGGCTGGTGATCTGTTTCACCCTGGATAATATACATGTTTCAATGCTCTTCTCTCGAAACATCCCACCCTCGCCTTTTCCCACAGAGTCCAAAATTGCAGCACTATTTATAATAGCCAGGACATGGAAGCAGCCTAGATGCCCATCAGCAGATGAATGGATAAGGAAGCTGTGGTACATATACACCATGGAATATTACTCAGCCATTAAAAAGAATTCATTTTCAGTTCTAATGAGATGGATGAAACTGGAGCCCATTATACAAAGTGAAGTAAGCCAGAAAGATAAAGACCATTACAGTATACTAACACACATATATGGAATTTAGAAAGATGGTAATGATAACCCTATATGCAAAACAGAAAAAGAGACACAGATGTACAGAACAGAATTGTGATAGTGTTTTTTAAGGCATTGTTACCTCTGTGAGTTTCAGATCAGGAACGATGTGCTGAGCTGAAGAAAGCCTTATGTACTGCCCATGAGAAGTTCTGTTTCTGGCCAGACAGCCCCTCTCCAGGTACTTATTCCCAACATTTCCCAATTATCATCTCTTTGGTCATTGCATTTTAGTATTGTCTATTTCTTTGTATAAATCTAGTTTTTGAAGTTTCTTTCTCCTCCTTTCTATTTGTGCTTTACAAGAAGAACTGACATTAATTTATTCTTATGTCATTATTTTATTAAATGCATTTGACATGACAGAGATTAAACCATGCATACATAATCCTGTTTAATCCTTGCAGGGGCCCTGGGAGGTAAATATTATCAATCTGATTCTTAGATAAGGAAACTGAGAATCAGATATCTTAAAACCAACTAGTGAGGAGCCATAGTTTTATGTAGTTTTATATATCTAGTTTTATCAGCCACTAGTTTTATCTGATTTCAAACTCTCTGCCTTTGTCACCGTAGCACACCAGCCCCATGTGCTGCCCAGGCTTCCTGGTACACTAATGGCGTTAATGGTGGCAGTTAAACAGGGTCAGTTGCTAAGGAAGACTCACAGGACTGCACATGAGAGTGATCAC